>NC_136068.1:94005520-94617603 GCF_964261635.1 Lissotriton helveticus
CTTAGCACTTTGTCATTTGGTATATAAAACAGGTGAATTAAAACAAGGTATCTTTTTATCTTCTGAACTGACCCCTGCAGTATTTGACAATGCAGAGTCCATGCCGTGCAGGAACTGCCTTTGAAGCTCCCATGACAGTGCCCTTTTTCAGAGGCACCGCAGTGGGACCGCCAAAAAAAAACGCCCGCCAGACACAAGAAAACTCGTAATCTGGTGGCGGGTGCTCCAACGGCTGTGGCATTGTTGGATCAGAGTAATTGGGCACTTAATGTTTGGTGTTGGGGATTAATTTTTTTTATGGTCACTTTTCTAGCACACATGAAAGCTATTGTTCTACTACTTATGTTCCAAATGATGGGGCCAATTAACGGAGGGGTTTTTATAGATGTGAAGTAATACTACATGATGAAGTCGTACAAATGTAGTACTTAATGTTCGGTTCATTGTGAAGAATCAGGAACCTCTCTCTATATATATATATATATATATCTTCAATACCTCGCAGCGCTCCACCCCTCAGGTGAAATACAAGGCATGAACCAACTTTGTTGCAGCATACAGTTTATTTCCCAAATAAACAGCTAGTCATGACGCTTTTCGACCGTCCCTGCGGCCTTGGTCACATGACAATGCAATATGCTCAGCCCATTTTAAAGTGCAAGTGCATCACATGTCTAAATGGACATAGAAAAAATTCTTTCAGTATAAATACTGTTAAGAAAGTCAAATGCAATTTCTCACTTCTATCTATATGTATATACATACATTGTTACATAGTGGGGGCATTCAGGAAACACATAGAAAATGCGCTCTCTCACACTCTTAAGCTGCATTCTTAACAAATCCCCTACCAGAGAACCCTGTACAAAATCATTCTAAGAGGTTTGTTTTAGAAAATAAAAAGCTTACATTACTTTGTATCCTAGTTGGGGTGAACAACATTTTAAATACACCTGTGTATGCAGACAAATTCATAACATTTCATAATATGTTATCAGGTATGAACTTTCTCCAATGTGCTGGATTGCAGCACAGAGAAACTCTGCCCATCTTTTTGCCAGGTTCTACATGGAAAAGAACATCAGGCTGAAAGATTTCCTGTAACTGCTGTCACATGAGTAGCATAGGAGAAACAGACCATCCACCACTCAGCCATTTCATTGCCTTTCCCCAGTCCCAGACCACCTGCCCTTGGCCACCTGAAAGCCGGGAAAGGAGGTTTG
Source organism: Lissotriton helveticus (assembly GCF_964261635.1). NCBI lineage: Eukaryota > Metazoa > Chordata > Amphibia > Caudata > Salamandridae > Lissotriton > Lissotriton helveticus. Next base: position 94,006,744 of record NC_136068.1, read on the forward strand.
GCATGGTATGGGCAACACAAAAGATATAGCAGCTCCAACTCTCTGTTCTGCAGCAATGCTGTATTCATTTTCTGCCCTATTTTTTAAAAACCTGTGCCAGCTTTATGGTTCTCTAAGCTGGCTTTGCAAAGGCCTGGCTTAGGTTCTTGGAGAGTGCCAAGAAGGTGACTACAGGGGATGTTCTACTGGTTGTTATACTGTCCTACTGCCTCATTATCATCCTAATCAGGAATCCTAGTTTCCTAAGAGTCTGTCCTTTAGAAATCCTAGCATTGTGACTTTATCCCATTAAACTATTGAATTTCTTCATATCTCTGCTAGAAATTCGTTGGTATACACTACAAATCCAATAAAAACCATTAGGAAAAAAAAGGCCTAATGGACGCCAACTTGTACGGCGTACATTGTTATAGCATCTAAAGTTTATTAATGTACTTCTTTCCTTTCATATCTCAATTTATACCCAGTAGATGGTATTGACACACTTCAAATGGTCAGTTGTTTCTAAAAATCTTTGGTGGTCCAACCAGGTAGCTTGGTGGTGACTAAGGGGGTGGTTAGTTCTCATCAGACATGGAGAATAGTCCGACGTGAAATTGTGAGTCTTATACATAAATTGTTGTGTGGCGCTGGTGGGTAAACTACGAAGTCAAGTACATCTTTGTATGTATAAGCCAGGCCAGTAGGGGTCAGGGAAGAAGACAGTGGATCAGTAGCACTAGGGAATAGATGATTTTTAAGAATGTGAGAATTGAGATTAAACTTTTTAATCAACAGCATTGTATTTTCACCATATTCTTGACTGCGCCTATTTTTGAAAATTCTTTAACCCGTTCCGTGCTTGTGACGGAATCACTCCGTCACGAGCCACAGGCGTGCTGTGCTCATGACGGAGTGGTTCCGTCACACCACGGCCGCTCCGCCCACGCGGCTTCAATTCCCGCCTGCGCACGTGAATTAATGAGATGGCAGGGCCGTGACGGAACCACTCTGTCATAAGCACAGCGCACCCGTGGCTTGTGACGGAGTGGTTCCCTCACAAGCATAGCGGCGCCGCGTGACCCACCCTCCCCCCAGCGCGCGTGGCGGAATTACCGCCGCGGCCAAGGGGTTAATGAATCAATGCTGTCTTGAACAGTGACCAGAATTTTCATGATATAAATATAACTATTCTTGATAAAATTGAGCGGAAGAGTCAGGTGCTGGAGAGCAGGAACTGTAATGGCGATCTAAGGATGCTCTGAACTTGATGGCATCCGTAAACAGGTGTCGTCTTGTTCATCTACGAACCCTTTTTAGATCCTACTACCTATTGGAGTCAAGCACTTAAAAGTAGTGCACCATAATCCTCAGCAATTCAAAATGTCAACTGGTGGGATGAATGCTGTGTGCGGTGCCGAGGAAGCTCTAGAGGCTTGCAACGGGCTGTCGCGCGCCACCAAGTGCCGCTTACTCCCCCTCCCCCACAGTTAAATATGCACAGTGTTTCTCAGAAAAATACCACCATTTTATCATAACAATAAGGTAATCGCACCTGTAGTACAGTTGAAGCGGTCACATGTGCTTTTTCGCAGCTCAGGGCCCCACCCCGGGTACGATTATCCCACGATAACCCCATTTTCTGTCCGTCTGTGTATTCTCAGAACACCTGCAGAATGTATTTTGCCTCTTTCATACATATGTATGGATACCTAGCATAAGTGATGGCATTTTGAAATTGCAAGGCTGGAGCTACTGAATTGGAGTAAATAAACCCAGACGCGTGTGCGCTGTCAGGGCGGAAGCTTAGGAGAAGCCGATAAAGACGGATTCCCATCTCAGAAACTAGGGTACGGAGACAGGTACTCACAGGTAGAAAAAGGATACCACAGATGGATGCTTATCTTTTAATTCAGTGTTGGAATCGTTAAATGCATTTCTTTTCTCCCTAGAACACTATCACAACCACATGCAGGGGGAGATATGTTGAAAAGTCTGCCAACCCAATGGAACATTTTAATGTATTACTCACACCTCTATGGATCTGTAACACAGTTTGAAAGGTGGATGAGGGAGATAGATTTTGCGAAGGCTTGAAAAGGTTCCTGAACAAGAAAGTGGGAGATTGATTCAGTGTGAGTGGTGTGCCAGGCATTCATGATACTCATGCCCTATGCACATGATTTGCATTTTATGTCATTATATATAATTGTGTAATCTAATCTTAAGAAACATGCACAGATCTCATGTTAAATAAGCAGTTATAATTATAATCAGAAAATGGCTTTACAGAATGCCCAAGGTTGAAACCATAATGCAGATAGTTCCAGGGCCCATTGATGATTCCATCATGCAGATAGTTTCAGGGCCCATTGATGAAACCATAATGCAGATAGTTGCAGGGCCCATTGATGAAACCATAATGTAGATAGTTCCAGGGCCCATTAATGAAACCATAATGAAGATAGATCCAGGACCCATTGATGAAACCATAATGCAGATTGATCCAGGGCCCATTGATGAAACCATAATGAAGATAGATCCAGGACCCATTGATGAAACCATAATGCAGACAGTTTCAGGGCGCAAAGTATGAAACCATAATGAAAAATAGATCCAGGACCCATTGATGAAACCATAATGCAGATAGAGCCAGGGCCCATTGATGAAACCATAATGCAGATAGTTCCAGGGCTCATTGATGAAACCATAATGCAGATAGACCCAGTGCCCATTGATTAAACCATAATGCAGATAGTTCCAGGGCCCATTGAAGAAACCATAATGCAGATAGATCCAGAGCCCATTAATGAAACCATAATGCAGATAGTTCCAGAGCCCATTAATGAAACCATAATGCAGATAGTTCCAGGGCCCATTGATGAAACCATAATGCAGATAGTTCCAGAGCCCATTAATGAAACCATAATGCAGATAGTTCCAGGGCCCATTGATGAAACCATAATGCAGATAGTTCCAGAGCCCATTAATGAAACCATAATGCAGATAGTTCCAGGGCCCATTGATGAAACCATAATGCAGATAGTTTCAGGGCCCATTAATGAAACCATAATGCAGATAGTTCCAGGGCCCATTGATGAAACCATAATGCAGATAGTTCCAGGGCTCATTGATGAAACCATAATGCAGATAGACCCAGTGCCCATTGATTAAACCATAATGCAGATAGTTCCAGGGCCCATTGAAGAAACCATAATGCAGATAGATCCAGAGCCCATTAATGAAACCATAATGCAGATAGTTCCAGAGCCCATTAATGAAACCATAATGCAGATAGTTCCAGGGCCCATTGATGAAACCATAATGCAGATAGTTCCAGAGCCCATTAATGAAACCATAATGCAGATAGTTCCAGGGCCCATTGATGAAACCATAATGCAGATAGTTTCAGGGCCCATTAATGAAACCATAATGCAGATAGTTCCAGGGCCCATTAATGAAACCATAATGCAGATAGTTTCAGGGCCCATTGATGAAACCATAATGCAGATAGATCCAGAGCCCATTAATGAAACCATAATGCAGATAGTTCCAGGGCCCATTGATGAAACCATAATGCAGATAGATCCAGAGCCCATTAATGAAACCATAATGCAGATAGTTCCAGGGCCCATTGATGAAACCATAATGCAGATAGTTCCAGAGCCCATTAATGAAACCATAATGCAGATAGTTTCAGGGCCCATTAATGAAACCATAATGCAGATAGTTCCAGAGCCCATTGATGAAACCATAATGCAGATAGTTTCAGGGCCCATTAATGAAACCATAATGCAGATAGTTCCAGGGCCCATTGATGAAACCATAATGCAGATAGTTTCAGGGCCCATTGATGAAACCATAATGCAGATAGTTCCAGGGCCCATTGATGAAACCATAATGCAGATAGTCCCAGGGCCCATTGATGAAACCATAATGCAGATAGTTCCAGGGCCCATTGATGAAACCATAATGCAGATAGTTTCAGGGCCCATTGATGAAAGCATAATGCAGATAGTTTCAGGGCCCATTGATGAAAGCATAATGCAGATAGAGTCAGGGGCCATTGATGAAACCATAATGCAGATAGTTTCAGGGCCCATTGTTAAAACTATAATACAGATAGTTTCAGATTCCTTGATGAAATCATAATGCGGAAGGTTATTGGGCATATTGATAACACCATTGTGCAAAGGTTCTCGAGTCCACTAATTAAACCATAATGCTGATAGTTTCAGATTCCTTGATGAAATCATAATGCAGAAGGTTATTGGGCATATTGATAACACCATTGTGCAAAGGTTCTGGAGTCCACTAATTAAACCATAATGCTGATTGTTTCAGGGCCCACTGATGAAACTATAATGCAGATGGTTCCAGGTTTCATTGATAAAGCCATAATGTAGCCGGTTCTTGGGCCCACTGATGATATAAAGCAGATGGTTTTAAGGCTTAAAAACAACAAGATTGGGAATTAAGTTGTTGGTACACTTTGTGCTTAATTTGTGCCAATAGTTGCAGGTGGTGGGCACCAGCAATCAAGTTTGGGGTCAGGAATTATGTTTCGCTATTATCAGAAACAAGGAGGAAGAGAAAAACAGTGACATGTGGGGAGCAAGGAAGAAAAATAGTTTGTAATATTGAGATAAAAGGGCAGGTGGTGTAGAGTGGAGGAAGAAAGACTTATGAGGTAGACTCAAGACTAGGCATATTTGGTCTTCAACATCCCTGGCACTTGCTATCCCTGGTGATGGGCTCCTAAGTAAACTATGGACAGCCTACACATTTATTTTCCAACAAAAGCAATAAGTAAACATAACAATATCAGTGGGTTCAGCGTCTCTACACACCCCCTGGCAATTGTACCAGTGAAAACCCCACTAGTGACGAAGGGCGTCGGTTGGGGGGAGGCAAGTGTCAACCAGAAACAGCTCAAGAATCTTCAGTACGTGCAAAACGCCGCAGCCAAAACTGGTACTCGACGTCCCCTGCCGCAGCCACATCATGCAACACCTACAACAACTCTACTGGCTCCAGGGCAACAAGAGAATCATCTACAAGCTCCTCACTCACGCCTACAAATTTCTACACAACGAAAGACCAGCATTCCTGAACCTCCGCCTCACATTCTACATACCCGCCAGACAGCTCCTATCCTCCCAACTTGCACTTGCCTCCGTCCCCAGGATCCACAAGATCAGAACCGGAGGAAGGTCTTTCTCCTACCTCGCTGCCAAGACCTGGAACACCCTGCTCTTCCACCTCAGGCAATCCATGTCGCTGACCCAATTCAGGAAGGACCTCGAGACCTGACTCTTTGAATAATCCTCCACCCAGTTCGGCCAGCAGCCCCTCCTCCCCCAGCACCCTGAGACCTTCTCGGGGGAGTAGTTGCACTGTACAAGACCCTGATTGATTGAAGTGGGGGTGCTTCTTCCCTCCACCCCAGATTTTTCACCTTCCCTTTAACCCCTTTGGTGCTGATGACAGCTCCCGGTCGTCATCATTTACGGTGGGCGTGTGCTGATGACGGCCGGGAGCCGTCATGACCACGCCCGCGATCTGAATGTGCTGCACAGGCGCAGAATTCCGGCCACGGCGGAGGGGTTAATGACTATGCCCCTGCCCTTTGACATTGTCAAAAAGTGTTGGAGGATGGATGATGATAAAACTATTCCCTCCTCGAAAACATGTTTGCAGACGCCCATGCTAGTGACAAGCATATCTCAGCTTAGTTTTGTGTTTCGGGAATCTACCATTTTATGGTGATTACTTCTAGAGTGTTCCCGCCTCTTCGCGGACTCCACACTAAATGCTTTTCCACCTCTGCGGTGTATAATCTCGGGAGCGGAAAGCCATCCTGCGAGCAGGCAGAATTCTGCCATTTACTTCTGAGTGCGCTTGTCCCGGGGGACGAGGCCTATCATCTCGAAGAAAGAACAGTTACAAAAACACAGTAGTTTCCGTTTCCCTCCGGGCTAAGAGTGGAAATGGGCTCGCTCATCACATCACTGGCACATCAGCGCCGCGGCCCGAGAGCTTCCCGGTGCGCTGCAGTCACTGCCCCGAGGGGAGAGAGAGACAGTCTGTGGACAAGCAATATTCTCACGGGCGGAAATGATAGCTGGCTTCACCTGTGAGGAGCTGGCAAAATGGCGCCGGCGCAGCAGAGGGCAAACAGAGGTCACGTCACAAATGCAGCATCGCTGTAAAGTTATATCAGGAACTTCATTTGTTTTAAAGATGCGACTTGACAAAGGTCGGTCTAATCTCTTAGGACGCGTCCGCTTACTAGCACAGTTCCAATATAGAAAAAATTGCCAAAAACATTCAATAATTAATTTGGCTTCCTAAACCCCCCTTGAAAGCTTTAAATGGTGTGGAAAAAGTAAGGAGAGCTCCAAAAGGGGCGTGCCCTGTTAAAAGATTAGCTACAGTTCTCTGATTTTCATAGTGTGCCACCGACCTTTATTTTGGTTCCTCTGAGCTTTCTGTTATTGCATCTAGATAATTAACACAAGAAGCAGGGGCATAGCTTCAGGGGGTGTTCGGGTTATTGCATCCCCCATAATAAATGTATTTTTTTGGTAAAAAGTTGGGTACAGGTGTTTTCAGTCTGATATGGCGAGATATCGGCCAGATTTCACCAGGAATTTTTACATACACACAGACACAAATGCACATACACTCTCTCCCTCTCTGCTTTAAAAGTCTTAAAAAATGAAGGTTATTTTACAAAATATTGAGTTTTCTCTCACTTAGTGCCTCTATGAATCTGCATTTGTCTCCCTTTCCACTACTCCCCTCTCGCCCACTCTCATGCACTCTACTTGTCGTATAATGTGATATAACATTATGTGTCAGCGTGACTGTTGGAAAATCTGATGCTCCCCCCGCCGCCCCCCCCCCCAATCTTACTGACCAAGCTACGCCTCGGGCAACAACTGACACACACCCTAAAACCAGACATTATTATTGACTTTGTCAACACTTAACTGTTTTAGAAAAATGAGTAACTACAATGATTTTGTTCTAAATAATTTTGAAAATGTTTCAAATATAAAATTCAGACTGAGTAAACATTACTGAGGTCTGTGGAAGGGGTAGAAGTCTTTAGAGATGTATATTATATATATAAGAATGGTTCTTCATCAGAATGGTTCTTCATCATTCCTGTTCTCCCCTCTCTTTTTCCTCCCTTGGTCGCTCCCTTCCTTGGTGATGTAAACACCTCTGTCACCTGGAGATTCCAACTGTCAGTCCAACGGTCATACTCAGCTGACTGGAAGTTGTGGTGGTGTAAATAAAATAACCTGAAGACTTCTACAGGTGTGTTCATTACTTACAACACTGGAGGCGTGGATCCCATCCACCTTTAGGACAGACCACAAATCCCTGATTTTTGCATTCACCAGTAAAGGATCTGAGAGAACAACAGTGAGAATCTCTCCTTGGGCTGGCTAGAGGGATACAACTTCAGAATGCGATGTGTTCCTGTTTTACAAAAGGTAGTTGCAGATTGCCTTTCACGTAGCCCACTTAATATTAACATTGGAGACCAAGAATACACTTCTGGAGGTTTGTACTAGAAGTAGTGCTTTAAATGGGCCAGTACTCACCGGTACTGAGTACCGGCACTCCCGAATTGTTTTGCCGTCAGTACCGGCACTTCCAAATTGTTTTGCCGTCAGTACCGGCACTTCTCTTTAGCTAGGGAGAGTACAGGTACCCAGGGCCGGACTGGCTGTAGTGGGCACCGGGCAATCCCCTGGTGCGCCGCACGGGTGGGGGCCAGTTTTGGGCCCCTGGGGGGGGGGGCGTTTTTGTTACAGGGCTTTTTTTAGCAGCATAGCTGCAAAATCGGCCCTGTAACTAAATCGGCCGAAACCCGGCCCTGGCAAAGAGCTTTGCGGCACCCCCAACCCCCGGGGGGAGGGTGGGGGCAGCTGAGCACTTTGCCAGGGTCGGTTTTGGTTCCCAGTCCGGCCCTGCCGGTACCCTTATCCATGGCACGCAGGCTCAGGTTAGGTTTCTCCTCCATTGCAGGGCAGAGGCCGCTCTGCTTCGGAGGAACTTGTAATTAACTCGGCTGAAGAAGCCTTTTGCAGAGTTGCTGGTGAAGATTCCAGCAGCGCCAATTTGAATGTCCCTAAACTGTAGGGGGGGTGAGAAGGCTTGTGTCACGCAGCGATTAACAGGACAGGGTCTCTAGACAGACAGACCCCGCACTCGACCATTCGGGTGAAAGTGCCATCATGACTTTCATTTTGTGTAATGAGTTAATATGATTTTTGGACATAAACACATTTCTCTTGTGTTTTAATGTGTGCTGCAACTGGTACAGAAGTCATTATGTATGACGATATTTTGCCCTTGGCCAGGGGCGTAACACAGGCCCCTGCATCCCCCGCGGTGCGGGGGGGCCCTCACCCTCCAGGGGGCCCGTCAGCACCGCACTTCTGCTGGGGAGCTCTAGATTGAGTCCGGTGGGGGCCCCTTCACGTACCCTGCAGGGGGGCCCCCTCAAGGTTCGTTACACCACTGCCCTTGGCCCCGCCCACTTGCCACACCTCTATTTTATTGAGTACCTGCACTTATTTTAGTCCATTGAAAGCACTGACGAAGTCAAAATGACCCGCATAATTTCCAGTGAATTGGAACAAAAAATGAATGCGGACGACAAAATTGCGTGAGACTGAAATGATGCAAACTAATGGCATGTTCCCGGTTTATTAGAGGTGTTCAGCTATCGTTCTGCCACAGTGTAAACACATCTCTAGGCAAAAAAAGGCAAATGTGCAGTAAACCAATTGTTTAAGTGAAGGACACTTTTTATTCCAATGGTCTGTTTCTGCTTCTCAGAGAGATCTGCATAAGGGGCAGTTTTAGTCCTTTCTGATTGGACGGTTCAAGTGCTGTTAGTTCCCCTTGTTACAGCAGTGAAGTTGGCATTTCTTAGTAGAGTACCGCAAGGTTTGTCCCTCTGGCCCACTCTTTTCAACATCTATGTCTGCTCTACATCTGACTTGCTAAGGTTATTTATTATCAGGCTGGCGAGCAGGCTCCTACCTCGATGCTGGAGCTAACAATACATTGGTGGGTCGGTCACAACACCCTGAAGCTCACAGAGGAACACAAAACAGAGCTATTGGTTGTGGGAAACACCGTGGTTTGCTTGGACAGTGTCCTGTGGCCTTTCCTCAATGGACACATCCCAATTGTGTGCCTCTAAATTATTTAGGGTTTTAGAGTGAAAGCTTCTCAAGAGGCACAAGATCATAGGCTCTGTAAATAAGTTGTGTTGTCCTAACTCAGTTTATTAATTTTCAATGTGTCAGCCTATAAATAAAGAAGGAAGCTTTGCCAGAATTCAAGTTCATGACCTTCAGATCACTGCAGAGGTCTGCAGCCAGCATTAGTTCAATGAGATATCTGACCAGCCTCATGGCACATACTCACATTATATTTTGCAGTAATATCAGTTATCACTCTTAGCAAAGTCATTAGTACTCATTTCCATTATACCAGAATGCAGTGCTTAATTTGTAGAAGAATAAGTGCAAGGGCCCTCGTCAGGAGGCCACCACAATTTACGCCACGCATTGCCACTGTTCTTACACAACTATTAACCATCATTCTGCTACAAGTGTGTCAATTCAGATTGTGTCAAGGTCGCCAAAGCTTTAAGAATGGTTGGGTGGCAGGTATTATTTGTTTTTAATGTCTATTGAATTAACAAACAACTGTTTTTCTGCTCACCTTTAAAGTAAACAAACAGCCCCACCATGTGGCAGCTGAAATAAGTGCAGGTTCCAGCAATTAAGTGCTGGTGCCGAGTACCGGAAACCACCAGCTCAAATTAGGCACTGCCAGAATGATGAAAGGCCAAGTCACCCCAGCAGGCTTAGAACTCACACAGCTCTCTACAGGTGGACTTAATCTACAGAGCTGGCAAAGAAATCTATATAATGTTGTTCATTTCTTTGGGAAGATCCTTTGGTGGTTGAGCAATGTGGTCTTAATTGATGTTCTTGCACTGCAACCCCTTTCCCTCATCAATGAGAATTACTGTTGGTGCATTTTCCTTGGGGCATGGATTCCCTGCACAGAAGTGGTTATAAAGAACACAATGACCTGTAACTATTTTAGTGACCTTTCACCTTGAGGTAAATACACAGAAAAAGTAACACACAAATAAAACATATATGGAAATTAAAATAATTGGTGGGAAGTGCACTCTTCTACCTGATGAAAGCTCAGTTGGTCTATGGGATCACTGCAATAGTATTGTAGACAGTAGCAGAACTGAATCCTAGTGAGTGCAATGGGGAATGGTGACATGTATACATAGTGCTATAAGTTCCCAGGCTGCGACTGAAAGTGGTGTCAATATTTAAGTCATTTTTTTAAAAATGTATTGCACACAATGTAAGATGTGTTGTTGAAAAATGTCAAAGAGATTTAGTGTTTAATATAAAACAAGTACCTTCAAGAAATATATAGTTTAATATGGACTCATCTGTACCTAGTGCAACCTGTATTGTAAGTTTATATGGGCAATACACACACACCACAACTCAGATGCTAATACGTGCAGATTACCACCCAAGAATATATATTTTTGTCACCACAAAGCTTCAAATAAATCCCACCAATTAGAGCAGTATACTGGCTCCCAAGCAGTCTTTAGATATGCTGATTACAGCGCCATAGGCCTTGATAGATTTGACATCTCAGTAGATACAGGCCATGTCCACGTTCTCTCTGCTGCCCAGTGACCAGCTCTGAAGTTTGTTTTGAATCCTGACTCACATTTGAGTAGTGGGTCTGTTTAGTATTGTGCCAGGCACAGCTGTATTAGCTCGGACCCACTAAGCTACCCTCCTCTATTTCGGGACTGCAACAAGCGTTGAGGAAAGGACAGGATCATCAAGGCCTGTTATAGCCAGGGCCACTGGAACTATGCGATTGGGTGGCCGTGGTGATTTTCACATATTTATAGATTTGCCGCATTTGCCCCATAATCTGCAGATTTTAACAAAAAAAAATTGAGCTCAAACGGTTCTAAAGTTAATTAAAACGCGTGTTGCTGCACAGCGGAAGGCCTTTTGCACAGCTGGACTAGCCACATTTCTGTTCCTTATTGCTATATTTGAGTGTTAAACAGGTACTAATAAGGTGTAACCTGTGTCCAGACAGTGTTTCCAAGTTTAAAAATTATGAAATAATGAAGTAATTCTTTTACAAAATGTGCCGCGATGTGCCGCATAATTTGCCTTTTCTTGGCACATAATTTACTCAACCGTGCTGCATAATTTGGCCCACTCTTGCTGCATAATTCCAGTGGCTCTGGTTATAGCACACTAACTGTCTCCTATTCATCACCATCTGGAATGTGGGGACCGGAGTCTCCTGGCTATCACCGATACATGTGGAAATACAAAGTCTTCGGCTTTTTGCAATCCCTCTCTATAGACTAACCATGCACAGAGACCCCCCTTGTTAACTGAAATATAGTGCCTTACTGAGTAAGCGCTATAATGTCATTTGGGGTAAGGGTTAGAAGATGCTTTGAACTTCCAGTTTCTTTTGGACTGCTTTATTTTAGCTCCCCGACCACTTGTATGTGTCATTTTTTCTGCCTTTAGGGTTTGTGGAAGGGTCGTGGGCTGCTCCAGTTTTTAGATGTCAGAATATCCAAAAGCCAGCTCAGTGGGCCTTGAACCTGCTGCAGAGAGCCGTATGCAACCTGTAGACTGGAATTCCGACAGGAATCATTTGGTCATTTCATCATTTAGTGGTTTATAAAAGGAGTACCATTGCAAAGTAACACCTTGTATGTGCAGCAGACTGAAGTCACAGGCTGCACGCGCTATGCATTAAACTGTTTGCATGTGTGGGCGTGGATTCATACAGAACATATGTCGTGGGGAGAATCGAGCTGTTATTCACATTCGAGTTTTCAAAAAAAATCTTGTAAGTGTTCTGCTGTCCTAATTGTTAACAGCTATGAGTAACATCTATACCCCTGTACACACATTTTCACCTTCTTGTTTATGTGTGCTTATTTATTCATAGCGGGATGGCGTTGCTGCAAACAATTAAGCAAAAACATGTGTTTAAATGTATTGATTTCATATGTAAATCAAATCAGCCGCAGCTACTTTAATAATGAGCTCATCTTTGCACACACTCACCCTTGAATGGGGATCCGTTGCTATAAAAGTGTAATTTCCAAAATATTAAAAGTTTATTGGGGCCCACTGGCAGGCTGGCACTTTCTCACTTTCCAAACTCCTCAAATTGAGCAACCTGTCCGCTATAAAAATTTGCACTCTTTTAACCTTTGGCTAATTGGTGCATGCCCGGGCTTGTAGAACTCATGAATTTTGATTTTGGTAGCCATTATTGTCACTCTGTTGCAATTGCACGGCTTGTTCTTCTTCCACAAGATTACTTTATCACCATGAGTTGCTGCAACAGAACCTCTTATCTGTTTAACGCAGGAGCGGCTTCTCCGTTGGAGCAGAAGAGCGTCACCCACTTAAAATTCACCCCCAAAGTGTCAGAGATGAAAAACAGCTGAAGGGAGGAGGGTGGGCTGGCTAATGCACTGTTTAACCCCTTGGCTGCGGAGTGTTTTCCCTCCGCTGTGCAGGGGGGAGGGGGCCGCGCGCGGCGCCGCTGTGCTGTTGACGAGCTCGGCTTGTCATGAGCCACAGCGGAACTGAGCTCGTCACACCACACCCGTTTTTAGAACGTTCAGCACAGCGGGGAAATTATCCCCGCGTGCGAACGTTCCAACGGCCGTGACGAGCTCAGCTCATCATGAGGGGAGCTCAACCGTCCCTCATGACGAGCTGAGCTCGTCAACAGCACACAAGGGGTTAAAGTAAGCATGTCTTATTGGCCGACTGTCTTGCGACAGCCAGCTACACATACGCACTTTAAATCTCTCAATCAATCTGTTAAAAGACAGTGCAGGCCTCCAGGGCATTGTTGAGCGCCGAGTGAGGCCTCTCCCACCAATCCTGGTTCTGCATACATGCTGCTGCATGTGAGCAGTGCCAGGATTGGGCAAGGGAGTTCCGGCATCAGGTTCCAGTAAAGAAGAGGACCGGAGTGAGGACTTCGCATCAGGTAAGTTTTACTTTTTTTTAAATAATATTTTCCCCTGCGAGTGCCCCTGGTCCTCCCCTTCCCAGTAGATGCCTGCTGCCACTGAGTTTAAGTGGTATTTTGACACTGATTTCCCTCAGAAAGCCCCGTATAAGTCGCTCATATTGCATTTTTGTACAACTTTTCAAATCGTTTTAATCACTATCTATTGAATTTCTGTGTCCCCTGGCCTAATTCGTTCTGGTTTAAAAATTGACTCATTTTTATCATTTTATTTTTTTCTGTACTCTTCTGATCAGCAGTCTGTTGGATAGACAGTTTCTATTTCAGTAATTTTATGTAATGGTTTTAAGTAACTAAACAAACGTGACTAACTGTACTGTATTGTAGAATATATGTAGCACTTACTTCCCTATATATGGGCACTGAAGCACTTACCCAGATGGACAGCAACCTACCCCGTGTAAGGTGTGTGGTTGGAGGCGCTGTTTTTATTTTGAACATAAGTGGGAAGTGTGAAACGGAGTCCTGTGCACACGTTTTAGAGTTTGAGGTTCTGATGTCAGAGCCGAGTGTATGAATCAAAATCCTTTGATAAATGATGGAATCAACAATCAATTTTCATGTGAAAACAAGTTCGTATTTCAATCCGGTCAGTGCAAGCCAACAAACCAGCCGACACGTGTTTCGTCGCACCGTGTTAAATATGTGTTATGTGGGAAGTGTTTTCATGTCCACTAAGGTGTAGTTCTTGTGTGATAGGCAGAGCCACCGGAATTATGCGATTGTGCGACCACAACATTTTTCGCATGATTGTAGATTTGCCACATAATCCACCATCTTCTGCATAATCAAGGGATTTTAGCTAAAAAATGAGTTTCTAGCTCAAACAGTTCAAAAGTTACTAAAAGCGCAGTGACACGTACTACTGCGCATTGGAAGGCGCTTTGCAAAGACTGACTGATCACATTTTTGTTGTTTATTGCTATATTTGAGTGTTAATCTGGATCAGTTTTCGGTGCAACCAATTCACAGACAATATTTACAAGTATTAATGGCAAAATAATGAAATAATACTATCATAAAATGAGCAGCATGAAGCCCGATAATGTGCCTTTTCTTGCCGCATGATTACTCCACTCTGCCACATAATTTAGTCCTCCAGTGCCTCATATTGTATCCCACCAGTGCGGCGTAATGTTAAACAAACCCCCACACCTGGCCTTCAGAAGGCAAGTGCAGCAAGGAGCATGCGCAGCTTTATCCTGTTGGTGAACCCCGTGACCCGACGCAGTTGGTCGCGGCGCCGGAAGTAGTGCAGTGTGCAGCTGGAACTGGCGCAGTAAGCCCGGATTCCATAAAACTCCATGGGCCTCATTTATGAAAAATTACGCATCGCTGCGTGAAAGTAGCGATGCTTCACTTCTCAGTGCACACTCCTTGCGACATACTTGATGCATCATATTTACAGTATGATGCATCATGGCGCAAGGAGTTACAGAACCGTCAGTATTTCTGATGTATCTGTATGGCGCAAAAGTGACGCATTGCTGGAGTGTGTCACAAAAGTGACGCAACTCCAGCAATGTGTCCTTTTACATGGGGCAAGCCCCATGTGAAAGGGCCTGCGTCAGTCCTACCCCTGCTGTGAGGCAGGCGCAAGATTTTGACACAATAGCATCCTAGAAGTGACGCAGTGAAATCTCATAGATTTCACTGCGTCACTTCTGCGAGGCTTTTTGCGGAGAACCGCCCCCCCTGCATACATTATACCTGACGCAGGTATAATGTAGCGCAGGAGGTTACAAAGTGACGCATCTGCTTAGATGCGTCACTTTGTAAATAGTGCGCAACAGAAGGCATGTTTTACGCTGCCGATGCGTCACAAAAAGTGATGCATCAGAAGCGCAAATCTGACGCAAGGCCTCATAAATGAGGCCCCATCAGTCTAAGCGTTGCTAGGAAGGGCAAGTACAAGGCTAGCTTTTAATTGGGGCTCAGACGGGCATCCTAATTGGCTGCTGCAGAACCTGTTTGGCTCAGAGAAGCATCGGCAATATTAATATTTAAGCCGGGTTGTGTCCCCGCCGTTCATTTGTGCAGCTCGTCTTGCTGCTGTATATATAGATCGTGTTACATTCAACAGCTAGAGTTGGTTTCACAGAGTAAGACGCGGCGATTGGACCAAGATCACACACTGTGTCAATGTGCAGACTGCATGCAAATGAGAGCCTTCAACACTGACCGTATCCTTACCAATCCCCATAGACGTCATTAAAGAGGGGCAGATGGTGGGTATTGCTCCTAGAACTCCAAAATGGAAGGTCCTACCTTGGCCCAGGATCACACGCTGTATCCGTTCTACTCCAGAATCTTAAATAACACCTGCCACTCCACGAGCATTACAGAGGGCTGTTGAGGGTACCAAATCAGTGGGCATTTGCAAAACAAGACACTGTATTTCGGCAGGGGCGGCCTTAGGCATGTGCAAGCGGTGCACCTGCACAGGGCCGCCAAACCCCAGGGGCCGCCACGCCAATATATATCCTTAATATATTAATCCTCTGAGGGTGGATACATATTTGCGTGGCAGCCCCTGGCAGGGATTTGGCGGCCTCCGGCTCTGTTCCACTTCCAAACACCCTGAACCCCCCTCTTCCGGGGCCCCCTACCTACGCTCCCTGCCCAGGGCCAAAATGATTCAGAAAAGGGGGTGGTGATGAACAGAGTGCCTGAATTAAGCAGACCACTCTTACCCAGTCCAAAGATCAGGGCTTGATCCATCATCACCATGCCCAGGGCCGCCATGAGCCTAGAACCACCCCTGATTTCGGGCTGCTGTACTCGTCACAAGGCCATCCCTGCCTTTACATCCGATATATTCATAGAATGGCTGCACATCAATGATTATTAGCATATGCATTCCCATAATGCATTGTGCTTGCACTCCCAGTGTAGCCCGGCTGAGGGAGGTTATGGGGGAGTCTGCAGGTAGAGCAGCATTTAAGTTTCTCAGTTTGAAGGCGCTCGGAGGTGCAGTTTTTAGGATGTTGGTTCCAAAACTACTTTCCCCGCCATAACATTAGAAGGGAGTAAATGTGTGGGTGTGTCTCCAGCCATGTTATGATTGAATAAGCACATTCGTGTAGTACTATGAGGCTCCTTGCACCCATAAACTTGAGCGATGGCTTAGTTAGAAAAAGTTACCCACCGGCTAAAAAAACAATTTCACCTTGCATCAAAATAATAAAGTGGGACAATCTACCTTAGGGGGAGGGAAGCAGGCAGATGATTTCTTGAGTGTGCATAGCTTGGACAAAGTATAACATTTGAATTCACTCAAGGCTGACATAGTTTTGCTTCGCCGTATCACACAATCCCTTCACTCTCTCAGTACATTCCCTTCACTCTGATGGCCCGTCGAGGTAGGATGGGACTTCCAACTGCAGAGAATTTTTCCCTGGCTGTTAGTGCTTAATTTGAGCCAGTGGTTTCCGGTGCTCAGCACCGGCACTTAATCAGCAACACTGATGCTTTTCATGAGCAACAGTTAAGCACACTTTAACTTTTCATTTATGGGAGGCATGGGGAAATAAAGTGATTTGCCCAGAATCACAGGATGTTGAGCCGATGTCAGACCCCAACCTGGTCCCTCAGCTCCGCAGTTGGCAGCTCTGGCCATTATGCCACACCCTCTCCCCACTTTCGTGGTTAGTAGTTGTTTCTGTTTCAGGCGGCGTCAACAGGAGAAATGTGCTAATGCAAGCTGCCTCCTGACAAGAGCCCCAGCACTTATTTATTTACTAATTAACCACTGCTCTTATATCAGTGTCAGTGAGAAGAAACAATGGCGGCCACTTGGCCGCGCCATCTTCTTTCCCTCCTGGAAAAAGTCCCACCCTGGAGCTTGCGGTAGCGGAGAAACGAAACTGGGCATGAGCCGCTAAGCACGCTGCCATGCTGTGCACGCTGCCATGCTGGGCACGCTGCCATGCTGGGCACGCTGCCATGCTGAGCACGCTGCTATGCTGGGCATGCTGCCAGCTCTACCTTCATGACTCCAATTTCTTTCATCATTTTATTGGCATTCAGAAACCACAAAGCTGGATCAGTAAAACCATTGCGAAGGTGCACTGCTGGTAACTTTGCAGTTTGGCCACCCAGGTAATTCCAGCTGATGGTCTATAGGAAGCATGTACAGCAGCTTGGGGCTCACTGAGAAGATCCACTGGTTCTCCTGAGTCAAGACTCTAAAAGAGGCGGGTGTGAGGAAGGCTCTCCCTGCAGATCTGAGTCTGTGAGAAGTTTGAGGATAAAAAAAAAACTTTTTGATGCAAGTGGGATGCTGTGCTTCATGTATGTTTCTCAAAAATGCACAAGCACATTCATTTTATGCATTTTTTAAATGTTATCAACGGCTAAGCTGATCAGAGCTAAGCTCCCCTGATATCTTCCATGCACCACTGAAATAAGACAGATATTGACATTTTGTTCTGTAGTGTAGCTCCTATTTTCCCAATAGGCTCTGCGCATTGGAATAGTACCTACAGCAGTAAAGGCCTAGACCAGACGTTAACTAGGTCTACTACTGTCGATACTAGACTTAATTTTTGGGTTTGCCAGCTAAGCTCAGAGTTCGCTAGAAACTTTCTCGAATGTTCAAGGAAGGATTAACTCCCCTGATTAGACAAGAAGGGATTTAGTTTCTGACAACCATAGAACATGACAACTTTGCTCTCCCCTAATCAAGAGTCAATCTCAAGAGTCGTGTGAGCACAAGGCAATTATTTTACTCAGTCAGTACGTGCATTCTTAGTCTCATCAGAATGTAGAGAAAAGGAAGAGACGGGCGTGTTCAATAAAAGATGTTATTTATTGATCAGTCTCTTTTCTCGTACAAGAGAAATGGATCGATATTATTGCAATACTTATAGTTAAGTAAAGTGCATACATTAAAAGCAATAGTATAAAATAATACTGTAAAAACATTGATATGGTTTCTGAGCCATATGATGTTTTAAAATGATTAAAATATATTTACATACACATATACATTTGACTAAACGTACTCAACTGGTGTTTCTAAATACGCCTACCCCGTGTACCTGACCTAAGTCTAATGCGTGGGCGGGAATAGAAAGTTACAGTTTAAGTTAAGTTTGTTTTTGCCAAGTGAATAACTAAAGAATTCTCTGTGAGGGGTTATTCAGTTCTGTACCTGGAATTTAGGATGGATGAGGAATGGTATCTCTTTCTCTGCTCTCGATATTCCAGGCTGCCTGCGAGGGCTACCCGGAAGCGCCGGTGCTGGGTCTCTCGGCTTGAGATAGCAGCGCGTCTCTCAGCGCGTCAGGAAGGCGGGGCTGCTGCCAGCGGGGTCTGCTTCTGCTCTCGGCTTCGGCAAGTATGGCTGCTCCGTCTTGTCACCACGCGTGTGTTTGCATAGGGCAAGGTCGGCAATATTTATACCTTAAAGGTGCCGGGATTGACGTAAGGATGGACATAGGTACGTCAATAAAGATGTCATACGACTTGCTCGTTAGCACATTCTTTACTAAAGTTCTCTGTGAAATCAAAACAATGGCCGCACGGATTATCCAGGTTGTCATAGGTTTGATTTGTTATGAGAACGTCGTATGCCTTATCAGGGGCTGGAGGAATGTCGCTTGTCTAATTAGATCTCAAGCGTTATGACCTAATCAGATAACACGTTCCTGTGCCGTAGTGTGACTGCGTCAGATAACGGTATCTGCATCATGGGGGATTTCTTGCCTCATGGGCTGACTGTTAGTTAACTAGATAGTTAGTTTAACCAGAATAGGGTCAGGAATAGGGGGATCGATTCAGAACCTATAGAAATACACGACACCCACTCCACGCTAACTATGGTCATATCTACTAATCTATGCATAGTATAACATAGTACAACATACTATAGAGTATAGTGTATACCTTACCACCCCAAAATACATAAATGCATTTCGAAATTTTCAAATATACTGAAAAATTGCAGTCATATATATTGTATGCACTTAAGCTATGAATTAAATGCAAAAGTAAACACGCATTTTTATGTATTATTGCTCTTTGGTATTTGAGTAGTACACATGAAATGGCTCTTAATATAGCTATACAGAAAGGAAAGTCGAGACCATTTCATCACATAATAAAATATTTGTGAACATACCAGCGGGCAGCTAAAGTCTATATAAAGTATCTAAAAATAGAAATCTTAGTTCTCTAGGAATAGTTTCTTACTTTAAGCAGAAGATCAGTGTCCCGGAAAAAAAAATATATAGAAAAATATTTTAAGGGGCTTGCTGAAAAAAGTTGCTGTCCGTGAACTGGATTGTAATTGTTCATGTGACTTTATTTTTTAAAAGTTGAAGGCCGAATTCAGGGAACGCCGTGTGCGAGTTTACTCAAAAGTCTCTATTTCTGTTCCGGAGAGAACATCATATCATTCAGGCTTTCGAAAAAACTGTCAACAGCTTCATGGGAAAGTTCCACTAAGTCGGAAATAGGTGTAACCATGCATTCATGCGCATGATTGTCTGCATTGACATTCTGATTTGCATTGCTGACAGAAGGTCGTACCTGTTCGATGCTGCTTTCATCTTGAACTTCACTACTCTTCAATCGCAGTGGTGAAGATTCCAGGAATGCCGTCATCAGGATTGGCAGCCTTTGAGGGCAGCACAAAGCGTGAACCTTGGTAGGAACCAACAGTGTATCTGCATCCACTGGCGCATCCGATTGTAGCGTCAGACAGGTGTCTAACACGCATTCTTCTCCGCATAGCAGACACCTTAGTACAGGTAAAACACACCTTTGCCACATTGGTCGAAATGATAGAAACCAAGTCATGTTTAGGTCTCTAAGCCGGGAGAGTCCCAGGATTTTTGATATCCGGTCCCGGTATCCAATGGCTAGGATCGTATCTTCCATTGTCGCGAGAGTTTGATCTGTGACATGGGTTGCCATAACGAAAAATAAGGACTAGGAATAGGATTCCTGCAATTAGTCCCAGGATCAGGGGAAGTCCGCCAAAAATCGAATGGACGAAATCTGGAAAAATACCCAGTATGGCTTTGAATGGTGTTAATGCCATCGAAAATACTGCCTTAAATACCTTTGAGACCCCAGTGGTATCAGAAATATTTAAGATTTCGCTCAGGATTTCCGCGAAATGTACGGGGGAATTAGTTGATAATAATGTATGTATCTCTGCAGTCGTCCTTGCGACTTGTAGATCATACGTTTCTTTTGATGACGTGAGCCTTGTAGGCGTCTGAAGAAGCACTGTTTTCATTCTGCTTAAAGTGTCTATTCGAATAGAAGTAATTTTCAAACTGGGCCATGCCCTTGCCTCCCTGTCTGGAAAGGAGCTGGGGAATAAAGAACGTCCACAGCACTTGACCTTCGCCGTCGTAGTGACGAGATAAGGAGTCCCGGGCATAAGACTACAACATCTGCGGTCTACAATAAGAATGTAACTCCCATTATAGAGTCTTTGAAAGAATGGTTCTATTTCAGTTGCAGGTGCGCCTTGCTGGTGACATGAAAGGTTGTATGAATTCCCTTCACAGGCTCCATGCAAACTAATACCGTTACACAGAAGTGTGCCGCTTAGTGACATAGCACAATTGTTGCCACTAAGAAACACTTTCTGTCCTTTATTACTGACACATGCATGTGAATAGGGCAGGTTCCAAGTTGTTTTAAGGTACCCTTTTCCCAATTTCTCGTACATGCCAGCCTGTATATATTTTTGGCAGTATTGAAACCTGAAGGTTGAGATTGGAATATTTATGGTTCCGTGGATTATCCATTCACTGACAGGTCGTTCTGACATTGTCATTGGTAATCTTTCTAGTTTTTCAATGCTCAAGATTGTATAATCAGCACCCTTTTGCGCCATACCGATTTGTCTATCAGTAAGGTTAAAGATTTGGAATAGTGACGTTGTGTTGATTAAACGCCAAGGCACATAGCCTGAACGCAGATTTTGTAACGTCCAGCCAGGCTGTACAATGGAACGCAATTGTGACTGACCATGTTGTAATAACAGTAAGTCTTGCGATAGTATATCGATTGCTGAAGACACAATGCTGTCCAATGAAAAAATTCTGGAGGACAGAGTCATTAACCCATTGTCCACTACAGAAAGTGATTTTTCCAAATTGATACGGTCAATTTCCCGTATTCTTTCTGCTGTTTCAATTTGAGTAACCTTCCAGGCCTCATTGTATGCTGCATATACAGAGGCTGCTATGAAACGCTTTTGACGCTGTTTGCGTGGTCCCAGTATGAAATCACGCAAGTCAGCACCATCAGTAAGTAAAGTTAGGTGTTGCTTAATTTCAGGCAGTGTGGAAGACTGTAGCCATTGAAGGCATAATTTGCCCACACTGTAGGTTGTTATTATCCCTGGGTGATGTCTTTGGGGATATCTAGGGTCTGGCCTGGTCATTTTGAAACCCTGTGTTTTATTCAGGAATCTATCTTGACAGTGATTTGTATCTGTGGGCCAGATCAACCATTGTTTCCAATCAGGATGTGTTCTGTTTTGGTTTAATATATGGTTTACGTCTATCTCTTCATCTGTATCAGAGCTATTGCTAAACATTGTTGGCTTTGGAATAGACGGGTTATTTAAATCTTTGATTTTGGCTAAGCCAAGACAGGTGGTTTGTTGAACAGTGTCATTTAAAAATATCATTTGTTCTGGGATCATGCAGGCTCTAAACAAAGCTTCTAAACCCTGTACTTGCCATTCTTTTGTACCCCAAACACTTTTCAAATCAACATTTTTGTCCCAATAATCAAATCCAAAAGTATTCATTTTTTCAAAGAATGAATCTGAATATATCAATTTTGTGTTGGTTATCATGGTTTTCATCCCTGTCTTGTTTGACAATTTGTAATAAAACGTTTCAGCATTACTAGTGTTAAAACCTTGAAAGTATGAATATTTGTCATAGACGGTTCTAGAGCTCCCTTTTGGAGGTGTAGCACAATGTTCCCATTGATTATAATTTAAAACATTTCTTGGTTGTGCAGATTTATGCAAAAAACTGTTACCATAATGGTTATAGCAATACATACTATCATAATTTGTAGAACCTTGCAAATAATCATGTTTTGTAAATTTAGCAGACATTACTAAGTCAGACATCATATTGTTTATACTTTCAAAGTCCCAATCATCAGCAAATGAGTTTGGTTTTGCAAAGTCACTCAAGGAGATCTTGATTTGGTGTGGATATTTCAGGATCTCGACCGGACCATAAATTTCATAGTCAGTGTTGTCCCAGGCTACCCCACCAGGTATTGGAATTGCTGTGAAGTTGGCTGAAGAAAGTTCTGAAGAAAGTTCTCTTTTCTCGACGTGTGAAGATGTGTGTGGTTTGAGGACCAAGTTGATGTTCTGACTTGCTGTGTCCATTTTAGCATATTTTCCCTCAATGAAGCGTCCCAAAGTAAATACCATGATGAGCCAAAGTATGAGGATAAATGCACCAAAACCCACCCAAAATTCAATCCATGGGGAAACCAGATATGTTTCTTTCAGTTGTTTCAAAAGTTCCTTAGCTTTGTCTTTAAAGGATTTTGATGATGGCTGTGTCTTTTGTTCGCTGAAACCTTCAGAGGAATCATCGAAGTTGATGAAGTAACCAGATGCAGTTCTGTCAATTGTTCCAATTGGTTCAGGATTTTTGTTTCTTGCATTTTCACTTGGAACTTCATTGTAGATTGGTGTGTCTCTGCTAAATGTTTTTATTTGGGTTTTCAGAGGTCTTAGTTCTATTGCATTGTTGCATAGTCCTTGTTGTTCTTCTGTAGGCGTTTCGAATGTGATGAGCCTCTTTGATAGGACCTCTGTGCTGGTAGCAAACCTTGGTGTTCTGCTACTTATTGGGAGTCCACTTGGCCTACTGTTTGTTATTGGCCACATGTTGTGGTTTTACCAGGTCGATGGATACAACTCGGTTCTCCTTTTTTCCAGCAAGTGGCGGTAGTACAACTGATCTTGTCCCGTTGACAGACAAGACAGGAACTGCTTTTCTGTAAGAAGGCCCAAATTCCTTCTTTACCGCGATCTTCTCCCTGACTAGATCCCCGACTTTTGGAATCCAGACAGGTCTTGCTGGGACAGGTGGTGATTCTTCAGTGGTTGTTGGCTGTTGTTTCATCTGTATGTTGCTCAGGTCTTTTCTTGTTTTGTTTAAGTCCTGCAAAATAGCCAAACGGTCTTTGACATCAAAGGTTTTTTCTATTACCACTGAAGTCTGACTATCAAGGTCAGAGATCAACATCCTAGTTCCGAATAATAATTCGTACGGACTGAATCCCTTCAGAGAATTTCTTGGCAAGTTATTTAGACTACGTTGGACACTTATTAGATGTTTGACCCACCCAGCTCCCGAACCTAATACCTTTGCCGTTATAGATTGCTTTATGTCACGGTTTTTTCTTTCAACAATTCCGTTCCCCTCAGGGTGAAATGGACAAGAGTACCGCAATTGCACGCCCATGCTGACCATGGCCTCCTTATAAGCCCGAGAGCTAAAAGCAGGACCATTGTCCGAATGCAGAATGCCAATTGCGTATGTGCCGATAAAGACCCGCAAATCTTTTATAACAGTTCTGGCGTCAGCCGTTCGCTGGGGCCACATCCATATGAATCTCGTGCATGAGTCCACTGCGACCAAGATATATTTATAGTTACCGTCCCTTTGTAAGGGACCGCAGTGGTCTAGATAAACACAGGCTAATGGTTTATCTGAGATTAGAAGGGGCGTCTGTGCTGGACGTCTCACAGTTGATACTTTCATTTTTTGACATATTTCACATGCTAGAACATAGTTCCTTGTTTGTCTTCTCATTTGTGGCCACCAGTATCTCTGTTTTAATAATGATACTGTGGCTGAGACGCCAGCATGGGTAGAAGCAAGCCCTTCGTGTGCCGCTATTATTAGTCCTAATCTGTGTTCCATGTTTGGAATTGCCCTATCCCCCACTCCAGGGATTTGAGCAAAAGGAACATTGTTTCCATCGGTTATGTATGAGTATTTTACTGGAAAGCCTTTAGGGAGTGGTTCTATCGAATCCTTTTCTGAAGCGCTGACAGCTTGTAATATTTCGCTGTCTATTTTTGTTTTTGACCGGGTGACGGCAGCTACGGAAGCCGTTTGCACAGCTGCTTTCGCGGCCTCATCAGCCAATGAATTCCCTGCAACGTGAACGCCATCACGTTGATGACTCAGTGTATGTATCACGTGAGTCTTTGGTAGTTCTTTTTGTAAAAGAGCTACTTGTTCCCAGAGCAGTCTCTGCTTTATTGGTGCATCTGTGTCATCTTTGTAACCGTTCTGTATCCATGTCTGCAAATCCTTGTTATATGCTTTGACGCAGTAATATGAATCTGACACTATAAGTGTCGGGAATTCTCGATCGGTATTTTCAAGCGCCATCTTGAATGCTAGTAGTTCAGCTCGCTGAGCTGTGCAATCTCCTAGAGATTGTGTTTTAGTGAGGGTTGGTTTAAATTTCCCTTCGTGCCAACGACCTTTAACAATCGCGCACGCAGCACTGTACGCTTGTTTACCCCCTACTGCGGGTTGTGCTGATCCGTCTGTATATATTATACAGCCGTATTGGTCTAGAGGCAGAATTTCGGTTGGCAGAGGACATTCAAATTCATATTGTAGAAATTCTTGTGTTTTCAAGTAAGGATCAAATTCGTACACCATATCTGTTGCAGCAAGAGAGTTAGCCCATTGTATCCATCTCGGATGTAGTGCTTTAGCATTTGGAATGCTCGTTTTTGTTACAGCCTCTAGGGCTGGTATTGGTGTCACGATTATTATTCGTTTACCTTGTGCCAGGGCTCGTTCTTTTGCTATAGCTGTCTGTGTTGCTGTAAGAATTTTTTCCGTTGGGCTAAATTTCATTTCAGCCTTAGTGTACAAGTGTGATTTGAATGCAATTGGTACCTTTTCTCCCTCATTAGAGGTCAGGTATGTGAATCCGCATCTCCCTGGGATGACTCGGATCACAAGGTTGCGTGTATTATCACGGGTTTCTAATTTTGTCTTAATTAGCATGTCTGTTTGTAAGGATCTCAAAATTTCTGTGTGTGTTTGAGTCCAACTGGATCTTTTAAAGTCTGGTTTAATTAGATCGTAAAGGGGTTTCACCCTTTCTGCGTAATTTGCAATGTATGTTCTTCCGAAATTTAGGAAGCCTAAAATTGACTGTAGGTTTTTTAGTGTTTTAGGAGCTTGGATTACGGCACATTTCTCTAGGAAATTGTCTGCCAGGCTTTTACCTTCACTTGATAGCTCATATCCTAAGAATAGGACCGTCAGATGGGCAATTCTGGACTTTTTGAAGTTGAATTTGTAACCCTCTGCAGCGAACCCAAGTATTATGGTGTTCACTCTTTTCAAGTGAGTCTCCAAGTCATCATCTGTTAAGTAAATGTCATCGACATAAGATAATGCTTCATCATCATATAGTTGTAGTAATTCTGTTACTCTCGCTGAGAATACCCCTGGGCTGTTTTTGTACCCCTGGGCTAACCGACAGAATTGTTTTTGAGTGCCATTTACTGAGAATGCAGTTAAAGATCTGCTCTCTGGTGCTATGTTTTGACAAAAGAATCCATTGGAGATGTCCAAGGTTGTTTTGTATTTTTTGCGCACTATGTTATTCATTAGTGCAGCACTGTGTGAGTTTTGCACTGCAAAGGTTTTGCAACATGTGTTAAGGTGTCGGTAATCCAAAACTAGACGGTACGAATTGTCTGGTTTGGAGACCGGAAACAAAGGATTGTTCATTTGTGAGGTGCAAGTTTCAATCACCCCCTGGTATTCTAGCTGGTCTAGTATTTCATTTACCTGTTTTTTAGCTTCTTGCTTAATTGGGTACTGCCTTTGTGCAGTTGGTTGTGATTTTAACTGGATTTTGTGAGGAGGAGAATCCTCATCCCATCCTACATGATTTTTATATAAAGCAGGTGCTAAGGCCACTGCCCACTTTCTAGCAAGTGTGTATTTTTTATGAATCGGTATTTGATTCGAGAAGGCAGGCATAATTACCTCTTCGCCATGAGGGCACTCCCTGACAAATTCTGGTGGCCAGTCTTTTTCAGCTAGAAGGATGTCATAGCCCTTGGATAGGTTATCCCAAAATAGTCCCCTTATTTTCCTAGTCTTATCTCCCTCTATACGTAATGTTATCTCGTATATCTTGTGGGGCTTGCTAACTCTGGTATCTGCAGTTTCCACTTGAAGGTATTCATTCGTGTCCACTGTCTCCAGATGATTCATAAGGACTTTGCGAGCTATGCTCACCTCTGCTGCGCTGTCTAGCATTGTCTGAGCCCACTCTCCGTTTTTCAGTTGTGTCCTCAGTATTCTCGGCATTGTTAACTACCTTGATACTGGCTACCTTCTTTTTTGGAAATTGTAATTTCTTTTTCAGTTGAGCAGGTTCCTTGTCTTTGGACTTGGCGTGCTCTTCTGATCGTCCTCTTCTTTCCGATTTCTGCGAGGAATTCTGAAAAGATTGAGAGGGACGTGTATCAATGTCTTGATATCTATCAGGTTTTTTAATATTATCCCTATTTCTAAGGTTATATCTATTCCCAGAGGGGTCACTCTGGGGTGACCTTTGTCTTGGGTTTGGAGATTTCTCTCTTCGCCTAGGCGACCTTCCTCTGGACTGGAATTTCTTTTCTTTAGGATTGGATTGTTTGTTTCCATCCCAGTTCTTTTTTGGTGAATTATTATTATTGTTAAAAAACATTTTTTCTGGACTTGTAGTCAGTTGCGGTTTTACTGGTATTCCACCTAGACTATCTCTGCCTAGTTCTTCATAGGATTTTTCTATGATTCTGGCAATTTCAGCTGGTTGGTCTGCTATATCTGTCTCTTTTAACCTCTGGCGGATCGCCACGTTTGCTGCTTCACCCTTTATGTTGGCTAGTAATATAGCCGAGACCTGCTTGAAGTCTTTCAGTAATTTCATACCAAGAGTTAAAGCAGGTTCTGGACCGTATTCATCTTGAATTTGTTTAAGCACATCTGGTATTACCGAAATGGATGGAACACCGTGCGTTTTTGTGTAGATGGAAGCAAAGACTGTACCCCAAGTGTCACAGTCCTCAATGTGTGGTGCGATTCCCATTGGGAGACATATAGTCAGAATCCTGTGTTTTTCCAGCGGGGTGGTGTCAGGAAACACCGCCTCTATTTGGGTAATTTTCTGTGCCAACCAGAATGGTATCTGTTCCCGTTTAGCTGGAACTTTCCCTAGGCAGGATTGGATGTTCTGTGGTGTAATTTTATTTGTGTTCCCCTGGTGTGGGGTCAGCTGTGGTAGTTTAATCGCTGGCTGAATTGTTGAAGTCCGCATTACATACTGAACTAATTGTCTATGAATTTTTAGTAATTGTTTCAGCTGTGTTAATAATTCAGCTGCAGGCATCCTATCGATGTCTGGATGTGGTGTGTATCCGGCTAGGACCGGCCACGTTGCTCCTGGTCTTCCTAAAGGACCGAGCCTTGTAATGTGATTATTGTGTTTTAGGGCGCCATCAAATAAGAGCAAATGCTCTTGGAATTTGAGTGGTACTTCCACCTCCTCGAAAGGAGTGTACGTTTCAGGAGGTTCCTCTACTTTGTAATAGTGGAAGTACTTTGTTACAGCATTTGCTGCTGGAAAATGTATCCATGTATAGTATACCTCTGTCTGCCGATATTCGTGTGCCTCAATTACGAATATGACTGTGCCACCTCTAGGTGTCAGTCCATTTTCTATAAGTTTTAAGGTTATAGATCTCCTTTTGGCGACCTGGATGAGTATTATATCCGGGTCTGCTGTTTGCATGGTAGCATCAGCATCTGCTATTTCAGTAGCTAATCTAATTGCCTCTCTTTCATCATCACTCTCTGCCATTTTACAGACAGGATGGTATTATGTTTGTTTGCAGATCAGGTTTCTTATGGAGACAGAGAGTAGATGCACAATATTCTGGAACTGTTTTATCCTTCAACGTTGACTTGACCAAAAACCATACATAGGAGTTCCCTCCTGCGAGGTTTTGGAGGATATAACCTTTCACCCACTCCAGACATCTTTGGAGTATTTGGGAAAAGGGGTCTGAGTGAGAAAGCACGACTGAGTTACTCTAAATGTCTTACGTTAGTTTTATCGCCCTTTCCAAACACGTTGGGCGCCATGTAGTGTAGCTCCTATTTTCCCAATAGGCTCTGCGCATTGGAATAGTACCTACAGCAGTAAAGGCCTAGACCAGACGTTAACTAGGTCTACTACTGTCGATACTAGACTTAATTTTTGGGTTTGCCAGCTAAGCTCAGAGTTCGCTAGAAACTTTCTCGAATGTTCAAGGAAGGATTATCTCCCCTGATTAGACAAGAAGGGATTTAGTTTCTGACAACCATAGAACATGACAACTTTGCTCTCCCCTAATCAAGAGTCAATCTCAAGAGTCGTGTGAGCACAAGGCAATTATTTTACTCAGTCAGTACGTGCATTCTTAGTCTCATCAGAATGTAGAGAAAAGGAAGAGACGGGCGTGTTCAATAAAAGATGTTATTTATTGATCAGTCTCTTTTCTCGTACAAGAGAAATGGATCGATATTATTGCAATACTTATAGTTAAGTAAAGTGCATACATTAAAAGCAATAGTATAAAATAATACTGTAAAAACATTGATATGGTTTCTGAGCCATATGATGTTTTAAAATGATTAAAATATATTTACATACACATATACATTTGACTAAACGTACTCAACTGGTGTTTCTAAATACGCCTACCCCGTGTACCTGACCTAAGTCTAATGCGTGGGCGGGAATAGAAAGTTACAGTTTAAGTTAAGTTTGTTTTTGCCAAGTGAATAACTAAAGAATTCTCTGTGAGGGGTTATTCAGTTCTGTACCTGGAATTTAGGATGGATGAGGAATGGTATCTCTTTCTCTGCTCTCGATATTCCAGGCTGCCTGCGAGGGCTACCCGGAAGCGCCGGTGCTGGGTCTCTCGGCTTGAGATAGCAGCGCGTCTCTCAGCGCGTCAGGAAGGCGGGGCTGCTGCCAGCGGGGTCTGCTTCTGCTCTCGGCTTCGGCAAGTATGGCTGCTCCGTCTTGTCACCACGCGTGTGTTTGCATAGGGCAAGGTCGGCAATATTTATACCTTAAAGGTGCCGGGATTGACGTAAGGATGGACATAGGTACGTCAATAAAGATGTCATACGACTTGCTCGTTAGCACATTCTTTACTAAAGTTCTCTGTGAAATCAAAACAATGGCCGCACGGATTATCCAGGTTGTCATAGGTTTGATTTGTTATGAGAACGTCGTATGCCTTATCAGGGGCTGGAGGAATGTCGCTTGTCTAATTAGATCTCAAGCGTTATGACCTAATCAGATAACACGTTCCTGTGCCGTAGTGTGACTGCGTCAGATAACGGTATCTGCATCATGGGGGATTTCTTGCCTCATGGGCTGACTGTTAGTTAACTAGATAGTTAGTTTAACCAGAATAGGGTCAGGAATAGGGGGATCGATTCAGAACCTATAGAAATACACGACAGTTCAAGCCATAAACTGTGATGATATGGCAGAAAGGTAAAGATATGAGGCAAGAGCAGAGAACATTGACCAGTGTCACCTGACAGCACCTTGAGTCCTGACATTAAAGGTCAGATAAACCTTGTTGGAATTTTTACCCCAAACCTGCGACGGCCAGTGCTTTAGCGCCGGGACACTCCTGGGAGTAGCCGTGCGCTATACAAATATAGATTAACATAACATCACAACATAACCCAAACACACAGCAGGGTTTAGGTGACTGAGCAAGGGGAAAAAATGTACCACACGTATCGAAGACTGTGGAGAGGTCCAACAAGGCCAGTGTTGCCTGTGGCCTTCCTCAACTATGGTGAGAAGGTTTTCACCCGTTCCGTGCTCATGACGAGCTCAGAGTCACGGTCGCGCTGTGCTCATGACGAGCTGAGCTCGTCAAGACCGTTGAGCCGCGCCCAAGCTGGGATAATTCCCCTGCTATGCTGGGCGTTCCATTGGAACGGGCGTGGTGGTGACGAGCTCAGCTCGTCATGAGCACAGCGCCACCGTGCTGCATGACGAGCCGAGCTCGTCATGAGCACTGTGGCGCTGCGCGCGCCCCCCTCCCCCAGCACAGCGGGGGAATTAGCCATGAGGGGAAGGGGTTAAGGCACACCTGGTGGAGGAGACCCCACTCCATGGTGTGAATGTAACCACGAGTTTGCCAGCTGTAAGCCAAAAATTGCTAAGGTCTTTCATGTCAGTCAAAGCTTTGTTAACAAGAGAGTGATGACCTGCCTCTTCCTTGTGGGTAGCATTAACGATACGTTGAACGTATAGAGCAAAGAGGTTGGGAAAGTTGACTAAAAATAAGTAAATAAATCCAGTATTTGTACAGCGCACAGCTACCTGGAGGCATCCCGGCGCAGGGGGCCGTCGGGAAGGTTAAGCAAGCTATTGCCCAGAGTCACATGGTGCTGGGCTGACCTGCCCCCGGTGCCGGGGATCGAACCGTGAGCCCCAGCGTCCAGTGTCAGTCGCCCTGGCCACAGCGCCACACCTCTTTCCTAGCACCCCAGTCGATAGATTTGACTCGATGCAGAGCTTGTCTGTCTCTTGCAGGAGCTGATAATCGAACCATGGGCTCCAGATCCACGTAGTATTGATGCAATGGATCAATAAGAGATCTCCTTGCTTTCATTATTGACTAGTAGCCGAAGCAATGACAGCTGAATGGAGACTCCTAACATGCCTTAGATCCGGTCTGACCTCCATCAGCTGGAGGACATCTTTCACATTCCTCCTTATATGGTACTCTGTCTGCGTTGTGGTCACCACATGAAAGACCTTTGGGACCCCCCTACACATTTTTATTTCTCCATCTTTCAGAAAAGCATAAGCATGCAAAATATTAATTTAAAAAAGTCTCAAGAAAGCCCTTATGTAAGTGAGACTTGAATCCATTTTAACCATGCAACGTCAACAGTGCAAAATGCTTGTGCGCTATTTAGTACAAAAAAAAAATCCACATTTAGGGCCATATGTATGATCACATTTTCCCATAGACACAGAATAGGTAAAACCCTTTGATACATATAACTCTAAGTAATTTAAACTCAAAAAAATACCTGCTGAGTGATGAAATCGGCACTGTCACAAAATACCATACACTGAACATTGAGCATCAGCCTTCTTGAAATGCAGATCAATGGTAGTAATCTGCTTAACAGCGCATTAGCCATGGCACTGCCTGGGAATAAGCGCCCTTTTATGCTCATGTGAAATAGGGGATTACCGGGAGCGTTAGTGCTTCCTTTTAAGAGAGCAGTCAAGTGCTCTCTTGTAATAAGTGTTAGGTGAGGTAGGTGACTATGGGCTATATGAATGAAGGCAATTTTGCGATCGCAAATCAGCAGTGTCCAATGTATGACACAAAACACCCCTCACAAAATAAGGAATCGCAAATTTTGCGATTCCCTATTTTGCAATTGCATTTAAGGAATCCCAAATTGTGATTCCTTAAATGCAATGTAAGAGGCACAGAAAAAGTGCAATTTGGCTACAAGGAATCACAAATTACCCCAACTTCAAGTTGGTGGTAATTTGTGATGCACTTTTTTGCATTTTTCAAAGTGCAATGTGTCGCACATACATGCCCTTATGTGTGCCACATGTGCACACATGCACATTTCAGGGGTGTTACAGGGTGTCCTTTTGGCACCGTGGCACCCTTGAAATTGCATTCCCAATTTGCGATTCTCTAATTGAGAATCACAAATTTGAGAATATCTTCCCATTCATTCCTATGGGCCTCTAGGCCTCTAGGCCCATAGGAATGAATGGGGAGGTATTCCTTAATTGCAAATCGCAATTTGCGATTCGCAATTAAGGAACGTGTAGGATGCACAAAATTATTTGCAAATCCTACATACATAATGTGTTGCGATTCTCAAATAGCGATTCTCTAAAAATCGCTATTTGAGATTTGCAAAACCAAAGTTTCATACATATGGCCCTTAGTGTTCTCAAGCCTCCACTCCTACAGCCTTCGATCTCATGGTCACGGGTTCTAGGCCCACTGAGTTTATGCAGTCCTGTACATTCCCGTAGTCAATAAAATGTTTCCCATTGAATCGGCTAACTATGAACAAGGATTGAACCTGCACTTTACATACATGCATGTTGTGTTATTGGTTTTAGTACATTATTTTGCCATTGGTGTAGAATTCTGAGCACAATGTTATTTTTTAGTTTATATTAGTAACCAACAATATGCGTTGTTATTTCTACAGCAAGGATTTTATCCGAATGATTTTAGGACATATTTAAAGTGATTGACATGTCTTTGTAATTTGAAACTGCAAGCTCTTAGGGATCTGTAAAAAGAAGGCATTGCTTTGTGATTGACATAGCTTTTAGGGCTCTGTAATATAGGCCACTATTTTTTAATAACTGCTTTTTTATGGAATGTGTGCTTATGTGTTATGGTTTTTGATTGATTGCTGAGCAGCAGAATTGCAATTACCTTTAATTATCTGGAAAAATCAAAAGAAATAATTGAACTGCAAAGGATGTAGGGAAATAAGTAGACTGAGCGTAGTCGGTAGCCAGTTCTTGTCTGATGTCAAACCCTATACTTCTAAGGTGACAAGGAGATGTGATGTTTGCTTTTTAGAAAAAAAAAAGTGTTTGCATTTCTGCAGACTACAGCCCTTCCCCATGTAATGATTACATAGGACGAACCCTGAAGTGACATCAATTAAATTGACCGCCCTGTCATCCAAGACTTTAGAGTCCAATTGGTATAATAGGCCGGCTGGCGTAGGAGGTCGGAAACCGAGTCCATTAAGGCGAGAGATTGCGGCTCCCATCAGGAGCTAGGCCGCCACAGTTAGATGAGTCAAAACTGGGATACTACAGGGGAAAGGGCGAATGAATGAAAAAAGGCAGCCATTTCTGAGTTTCAGATCACTTAGTGTACATGGCACAACAGTAATTGACAAAATGGAATTGCAGCGGATAATATCACTGCTTAGTTTTCTCGAGGGGCGGATCTATTCTTGGTTGAAAGCAAAAGTTCACTGCACTCAATGACCAGGATGACAGACGGGAGGATATTTCACTTGCAAAAGACCAGCTCGGATCCAGCGATGTTTCTTCGTGTACGTCAATTAGGAGAGCAGATGTTACCTCAGGGTTATCCTTGCCACCGCGGGGTTCAGCGGACATGAAGGCAGACGGCGGAACAGAAAATAGCACTGTTTACTGTGTGTAGCCCAATAGCATCTATATGAGACTGTTGAGTGGCCGCGGTTGATCAACGGGCTAACACCGTGACTTCGTCTGTCAGAGGGTGAAGGTCCCTTCTGCTACCATTGACCTTCTGATGACATACTATCTATGGTCATTGGAAGAGAAAATTGGATGCAGAAGATGAAATGGGTAAAACCAATCCTTATCAGCCCATTTGCTGTTTTTTCGTAATAGCTGGGTCGCCATATTCATTGTATGAAACCTCCTCCTTCAAAAAAGAAGTGAAAATGCTTCTAATGAACAAATTTACATCCTAAGACTTTAAATCATACTTTACTGTTATCAATATATGTTCTCTTATCTACCACTGTCTACCTCTTAAATCAAATGTATGTATAATACTTCCTCAACCTTCTAACATACCCAAATGGTGTAATGTAAAGAGCTCTGATACCTTCTAGGGTCATGTTCGTGCTATATAAAACTTTATAAATAAATAAAATAAAGAGAGCTGATTCAAAAGCATTTTGTGGCAGGAACACTGACGTCCTGGACTCCGCTGCAGAAGAAAGTGAACTTTAAGAACTAGTTAACCATTCCTAGTAGAAACTGCTGATCTGTTGTATAGTTTTGTTGGAAGATTCCTATATTCACATTCTAAATCAGTTAATTTTCCCGAAACTTGGGAGTGCAATATTTTGCCCAGTTTCCCTCATTGCTGGCCCACAGCTGAATTCATCACCATATGACTAATAGGAGATTCCAAAACAGATTAAAAAAAATTTTTAACATCAGTTTTCATATTTAACCTTTTCTTTTGGCAGAAGTAGTGAATTCTTACTTTCCTGGTTCCCAGGGTGCGGGTGGGATTAAGTGTGAGGCTCCGTCCAAACATTCCCATGCCTCTCAGATGTTATCCCTCTACAACAATATGTAGCACCGTGCTTGACACGGGGAACATCCATTACGACGCGGTGTTTACACCGCACTACCATTACAACGCTGGTTTTACAACGCAAGTCGTTACCACGACTTGCGCTGGAGGGCGCTCTAGGCTAAGGAATAGTAGATTTACTATTCCAACACCTTCCCTACTGTACGTAGGCTGGTGTTGGAATAGTAAATCTTACTATTCCTATGTCCAGCACCCTACAACGCGTTGTAAAACCAGCGTTGTAATGGTAGTGCGGTGTAAACACCGCGTTGTATTGACATACAACCGCTTGACACAGAAATCTCTGCTCTGCCACCTGGCTCTTTACATGATTGTCCTACAAGTAGAGAAGACAGATGCTGGGCAGCCAGCGAGCCAAAACTCTGGAATGTCCTGCCCATCTGCCTGAAATTCTTCCCCACCAAGACCTACTTTAGAAAAGCCATCAAGCTACAGGTGCACGAAAGTAGTTTTTTCTCACGCTTGCTTTTGCAAGATGGCGTGCTCTTGTGATCTCAAGACTTGACTTTCCAAATGCCATTTCAGTGTTTGCCATTTAAGTCTCTCTCTCGCCCCCACTCAAAGCTACTTTGGCACAGTTGCAAGACTCGTCATCTGAGCAAAACAAGCATTGCAAAGCCAACAGGTCTCCTATTAGCTGCCAGTCTTTTTTCCTTTGTCAATGACTGTTTTGTTTTGTCATAGTTTTTTTAAAACTTTATTGTTAAGGGAGCTGCCAGGCCCTCGTCATTCAATAACAAACAAAAAATGCTGGCAAAATCAAAAATGTTTTTTTGGTCTTCAAATAGCACACATTGCCATAGTAGTCCCTGGCACTTAAGGGGACTACTTTGTATGGCGGATATTCTCCTTGTAACAGGGCAGAATGCAGCCACTCACATTGAAGTCAGCTTATGGCTCGAGAGGGTGACCAACAACCACACGCTGTAGGTCTCGAAAGAAAGATTTAAATGACACAAGAACAGACCAATGGATGAAGATGGCCGCCTAAAATTCCTTCTAAGTAGATTATACATGTACTTTGTTTAACGCCAGACCTTAAAATAAAACTCATTAGTTCTGTATGGGCTTCCTATTAAGGCAAGAAGTACAGTCGCTGCTGTATATTTTAACAAGTCCATTTATCTGACCGAGGTCCTTGATGTTTCTGGCTGCCTAAGAACCCTGAAATGGTGAAACTCTTTATAGCTTGAAGTTCTCTGCTTTAAATGTTCTCTGATACAGAAAAAGTGAGATCCCTGAGAAGGGGAAGCTCTTTAGAGCTTGAAGTTCTCTGCTTTCAAACTTCTCAGGTATAGAAACATTCAGATCCCTGAGAAGGAGAAGCTCTTTACGGCGTGAAGTTCTCTGCTTTAAACGTTCTCAGGTATGGAACAGCCCTTCTCTCTTGCAGTCACCCCTTCTTGAGGTTGTATGATGTTACAACACATACTTTTACAACGCATGCCTTTACAACACATTTTTTACAACGCAACATCCATTACAACGCACTCTATTACAACGCATGCCATTACAACGAATTTCCTAAAACTACCATTTCAACGCATTCCATTACAACGCATACTACCTTTACAACGCATACCATTACAACGCATATTTGGTAAGTATTGGATAGTGTAGGGGTAAAAATTACTATTCTAACTCCAGGGGGTGCAACAGTAGGGTAAGTGTTGGATAGTGTAGGGGTAAAAATTACTATTCTAACTCCAGGGGGTGCATCAGTAGGGTAAGTGTTGGATAGTGTAAGGGTACTATGCGTTGTAACGGTATGCGTTGTAATGACATGCGTTGTAATGGTATGGGTTGTAGTATCATGCGTTGTAGTGTCATGCGCTGTAATGGTTGCGTTGTAATGACATGCGTTGTAATGGATGTTGCGTTGTAAATGTTTCGTGGTAATGGTAGTGCATTGTAAAAGTTGCGTTGTAAAGGTTGTTTCCCCTTCTTGAAGTTCCCATGCCATTGACATAGAAACTTTATCCTCCAATATCTCTTAATGGGTAGTCCTTAAACCTCACCTCTTCCACCAGCCCTCTACCTCTGCACTTTCCTCTGCCAACCAGATCTACGGTTTCCATGTCATTGGTTTCCTCAAATCTACTCCTGCTTTGGCATAAAGTACTTTTTGTCTATCTTGTTACATGTAAAGTGCTCTGAGGCCCCTTAAGTGCCGGTGCACTAAATACAACTATCAAATAAATGCTGAAATGGCAAACTACGCAACTTCTCCACATGGCAAGATTTTAGCAAAGCAACTTTTCTTGCATTGTCAGTCACAGCATGCTTGTTCTCTTTCTAAATTTGGCAAAGGTAGAACGCGCAAATAGTCTAAGGTACAATCATTTGTACGCGTAGCCTACGTCACTAACACTGCTTTTAAAAACCTAACTCTCAGCGTTGCCACTCTGCTTAAGAGGTATATGCAGTTTTAATCCTTTATTTAATTGACTCATTTTCAAATGCACTGCAACAGATCAAGTAGGAATTAGGTCTAAAAAAAGTCTGGTAGAACTCAGGAAAGCAGAAATTTCTAGTTTGATGTTCTAACAGTTATAATATATCATTCATATTTTAATTCGTAAAAGCATATGCATTGTGCTTGCCTCTGCCATCAGTAAAAACAAGGGTGGCTACCCCGAACTTGCATTCTGTAGTAATATATGTGCACTC
The DNA here is from genome assembly GCF_964261635.1 of Lissotriton helveticus. Taxonomy (NCBI): domain Eukaryota; kingdom Metazoa; phylum Chordata; class Amphibia; order Caudata; family Salamandridae; genus Lissotriton; species Lissotriton helveticus. The sequence continues at coordinate 94,043,816 of NC_136068.1, forward strand.
TTTCGGTCAGTCTCACTGCCTCAGGCTACCACGCCCCCTTTTGCTGATCCACTTTTAATCTTCCATTGAAATTAAATAGAGATTGAATCTATCCCAAGAGCTTGTTTTAGGTTGTGATCAGAGCTGAATGAAATCGTACTGTTTGGCAGAAGTACAAGTAAACCGGGAGCCAGGCCCTCTAAATCAGGAACCATTAGTATCATACAGGCCAAAGTTTTGGAAGAGGAAAGTGGGAATTTTTAAAAAACATTATTGGGAGAATTATTTCTCCTATTGACTTCTATAGCGGCCTGCATCGGGTCTATTGGCATGTATGGGACTTGCAAGTGTGCTGCTGCAGGATCGGATATCAGAAATTCAAATATAAGTTTCTTCCGTGCCTGTCAGCAGGGCCGGACTGGGAACCTCAACCGGCCCTGGCAAAGTGCTCGGCCGGCCGTCCCTCCACGGGGGGGGGGGGTTTGGAGGTGCCACCGAGCTCTTTACCGAGGCCGGTTTTTGGCCGATTTTGTTGCAGGGCCGATTTTGCAGAACGGCCCTGTAACAAAAACGGCCCCCAGGGGCCCAAAACCGGCCCCCACCCGTGCAGCGCACCGGGAGATTGCCCGGTGCCTGCTATGGCCAGTCCGGGCCTGCCTGTCAGAAGCACAGAGAAATAGCTATGGCAGGCAGAGAAAGCGTGACAAAAATGCTGTGCACTTGCATGCAGGTTACTGGCAGTGCATAATCCGAGTCACACAAGACCAGCTCCTGCCAGCTGAAGCCCGTCAAGGAGTCGGGTTTCGGCATGCAAGAATCGGAAGACGGGAGACTAGCCTTGAAATCAATAGACGACCACCTGAATCGGGATGGTTGGCATGCATGTTGTATGTGGCCAAGCAGCTTAGACGGGTAACTTGCCCTAAAGATTGTGGAAGTGAGCCGTAACTAGTGAAAGTCGGAGTCACCACCAGCGAGATGTCCTTATGACATGTAATCTTTGTGACTTTCACAACTTTGTTATATGGTGAAGCCCACGCTAACGACAAGGAGGTAAGCCCATTTTGATGAAATGTTCCTTCAGATGGTCTTGTCAACAGGACAGGTCCTCTGACCAGGTGCACTCTGACATTTTCCTGGGGTGACTTTATAAAAGGCCGCAAAGCCCTTTCTTCAAAGGAAAAGATTGCATCCCAGCTTGATTTATTGTAAGGGTGCCTCTTCCCACAGAACACCTCAAGGCGATTGATGCCGCTGCTGTTTGTGTTATGTTTGAAGCATATTGATCCTGACTGCCACCCCCACTTTTATCACACAAAATCATTGTTTAAAAACTAAGAAGACAGGCGGTGCCCCCCAAAAAATGGGATCGGAAGTGGTCAAAGTGGAATGAGTATCGTGGAGATATTTGTGTGTCCCCTACGGTAGAACTGGAGATGCGCAGAAATGCGAAGAGGGATAAAAATGTTTGGTATATACCTAAATCACTGTTTGCACATATATTGTACTGAATGACTTGACAAATGTCTTCTAACTATTTCTGTATGGCTGTCAATAACACCAATAAACATATTTAACACCTTCGCTGCGGCGGCTATTCCACCGCAGCGCTAAGGGGCCGGGGGGGCCACGCAGCTCGCCCATGCTGGTGACGGAACCGCTCCGTCACCAGCCGCGGTTGAGCTGTGCTCATGACGGAGCTGTTCCGTCATGGCCCGCCCGCTTAATAGAACGCGCCGCGCAGGCGTGACATCAGCGCTGCTCAGGTGCGTCGGGCGGGCCATGACGGAACCGCTCCGTCATCAGCACAGTGCCACCGCGGCTGATGACGGAGCGGTTCCGTCATCAGCACGGAAAGGGTTAAAAAAATAAACTAAGAAGACAAGCAACCAATCTGCTTTACTCCGTTTCAACAAAAACGCATGCATTCATGAGCTAAACCAATATACTTATTATTTTGGGTTTTACAATGTTTTCAGTTGGGTTCCTAGCTTAATTAATCTATTGTGTAAGAAAAGCACACATAGGCTTTAGAATGACTGCAAATAGTATTCAATTTACCTATGTGTTGTGTTTCTGTTCGTTGGTTTGTGCCCGTGTGCCGGGAAGCTGGCGGTGAGAGGCATACTTGGACATTTTCAATGGATGTATGACAGAGGCATGCATGGCTAAACCACATGTGCCTCTACCACGCTGCCCAACCAATGAATGCATCAGAACAACGCATTCCTATACCACGCATGCCATTACCACACAATTTTGTGGTAAGAAATAGCTGGTAAAGGGATATTTGTGGTAAAGATTACTCCCCAGCCCCCCCCCCGCCCTGAGCCCTAAAAACGACCCCAAGCCCCCCTGAGCTCTAGACACTACCCCAAGCCCTAAACACTACCCACCCCACCTCTGAGCCCTAAAATCTACCACAACCCCGCCGAGTCCTAAGAACTACCCGTCCCCCATCCAAGCCCTAAAAACGACTCCGAGCCATAAACACTACTGACTCCCCTCTGAACCTAAAAACAACCCCAACTCCACCGAGCCCTAAATACTACCCGACCTCCCTCTAAGCACTAAAAACTACCCAACCCCTAAAAACTACCACTAACCCCAAAGCCCTAAAAACTACCCTACCACCCGAGCCATAAAAAGCACCGACCCCCCCAAGCCTTGAAAACAACTCCAATCCCCCCTGAGCCCTAAAAACTACCCCCCAAGCCTGAACCCTAAAAACTACCCCAGCCCTTAAAAACTACCTCCAACCACCACAAAACCGCACTTACCAGACCGCATCCTCTCCTGATCTTTCCTCTTCCTGTGCCCACCCATCTCGGCATCAAGCCCGTGCACTGCCTCAACCATGCATATGCGTTGTTAAGGTATAAGTGCGGGTAAGGCAAGCGTGGTTCCCCTTGTGAGGAAACGGCACGCGTAGCTCAGCCCGCGTAGTAAAGGCTGTTTCCCATTCTCACCAGTGGCAGCAAAAACTCTAGTGTCTGCCCTGATGTTCATGGTTAATGAATGCCACTGATGAATACCTGCTTTGTTGACTTTGATTTGTTTTCCACAGCCAGTAAGGTACGGAAACCACAATGTCTCCACCGGCCGGTTCATTACATTGACCTCTTTCTCTTGCCTTTCCTGTCCACCTGCCTCCACTCTCCACCTGCTACCTCCTCCCTGTTGACCACACACTTTTGTTTGATAAGATCACACAGTATCTCCTCCTGTCTGCTGACCACACATTTTTGTTTGATAAGATTACACAGTATCCTGTGTTCTCATGCACTGCTCTGCTACATGATATGTCCTCATTGGGTTAGACAATGGCTTTTTTGCTTTATGTTCTAATTTCTTCCTTGCCTGGTGCTGTTCCTCTGTACCTGTATTTGTTTTGCAATCTTGTGAATGCCTAGCTGCTTCCATTTGTACTCTCTGTCTGGCGGCGGCGTTAATTGCCCGTTGCGAGTGCTAATGTGATCAGTAAGGGCCTGCGGCGTTTCGCGGATAGTTACACTGTGTCATTGACTATACTTCTGGTTTTAGTAATGAGGAAAAGTAGTTAGGATAACATGTAAAAACTTCACACAAGTAAGCGGAGTTGGCGCTACGCGTTCGGATAATAGGAAAAAGAGGGATAGTTTGGATCTAGGTGGATTTATCCCCAGGCTTCAAGTTCATCTTCAAGAGATCTTAGTGGAATATCTGAATGGGGGTTCTTTACTGGTACCAGTGCCGCCTGAGGCATGTGTTGATATTGGAACAGAAATACTCTGTAATGGATAGAGAAGAGGAAGATGTCTGGATTTCTAATAGCATTTTTCAATCATAGGCATAAATGGAGAATACAAAGGGCTGGTGTTCCTGTCTCTATAACCCAAATCATCCATGGATTGGCCACCTAAATCTACAATAATCAACGGTCAAATGTGTACTTTTGGCGAGAAACCAAATCTGAACATCGACTGTAAGAACGCATATATAGGTGGTTGCATCGGTTTGACCAGCCGCAAGGACAATGCAGGATTGTGCATTTGCAATATAAGAGATGGATGTTAAATGATAAAGTAATCCAGCAAATAAAATTGCAAAATTGACATAGCATAGACTAGAGCATGCCCATGTTTGGACTGATGTCCTTTACTAGATGGATGTCAACTCACAAAATGTATGTGGTACCAAAGCCCCTTGTATGCAACCAGAGGCTTCCAAACGTGGACAGTCTCTTGAAGCAGATACATAGCTTGAAGATGGCTGTAGGTGCCAGGGTGACACTTGACGCTGTGGCAGGCCATTGCCCAGGCAAAAGCTATTAGCCAATACCTGCCTTTGCCCACTGTACGTCCCCTTCCGTTCTCCATTAATTCTCTTACCAGTCCAACATGTGATTTATTTTCATCCCCCACAGCCTAGCTGTGTTTTATGTTAATATGTTGTCGTACTTCAGACCTCTATGTCCCACCTTTCCTTCAAATTCTTCACAGCTATGCTTAGCTTGAGCTAAAGTGAAATACGTGCTGTACAATATTACAAGATGCCTTTTGCTAAAAAAAATGTTTTATTTCTGGGCTTGTGCCGCGTGGCGCAGGCCACACCCCACACCCACATGCAGGTTTTTCCACAGTGCAAGTAGACTACATGGAGTCAACACGGATGAGACTGGTGTGAATAGCCACCCGGGTAGTACCATGTGAGAATTTCCAGGCAATTAGTTAGTCTGAAACAATTTTTGGTTGACTAATCTCAGTTAATTTATTTCTGGAATTCCTGACGTAAAGTCCTGTTTTAAAGTGGAAAAGTATCTCCACTTCCCTTAACTTAACCTATTCATCTTCCGTTTTCCACCATATCATGCATTAACAATTATCTGTACATTTATTCCTTACTACTTACCTGTATCTAGTCCAATGCCTTCCATCCTCTCGTTTTTGTCTTCCACTCCCCCCCCCCGTGAGATGTTTCTTTCTTGTGTTCTGTTTTCTGAAATTTACAGGCAGACAAACGCACTGGCAACGCGAGGGGGTGGCAACAAACTGAAAAGTAACAAGCATTAGCAATACTAATAGGACTGGCTTATGATTAAAAGTGCATTGTGTGTCATTAATGTATTTAAGCACTCATGCATGCTCACTGTCACTCATCTTTGCTCTCATATATTCATTCATCCATCCACTGACTCATTCTTGCATGTACCCTCTGACACAAAAGCAGTAAAACATACACACTCAACAACATATGCCAGATAAATTAAAAGAATAAAAGTTGAAAAAATGAAACCTACTGCCATCTAAACACAGTAGGCATATGCTTACAATAATGAAACTAAACACACCACCTCTCTGTAGGGTTTAGCACAGAGTGATTACTGTCTACCCTTAAATCCTAATGACTTTAAAATATGCTGTTCACCAGTAGTTAATTAGTAAAAAAAAATTCTGGGGCTCTCATTAGAAGGCAGCTTGCACAAGCCCATTTCTACTGTTAGCACCGCCTAAAACAGAAACCAACTACTAACCATGAAAGTGGGGGGGAGGATGTGGCATAATGGGCAGACCTGCCGACTGTGGAGCTGGGGAACCAGGTTCGGGGCTCCGCTTCGTCTCAACATCTTGTAATTCTGGGCAACTCACTGAATTGATTGCGTCCTTAACGTGTGCCCATGGAAAGTGCCAGTGTTGATGATTAAGTGCTGGTGCTGAGCACCGGAAACCACTGGCTCAAATTAAGCACTGCTGTTCACAATTAATATGTCAGGCCTACTGCCTTTATTGTAACTTTTCATTGTGAATAATTAGTCCTATTGCCTTTATCATTGTTTGTCAACATAACCAACTCAGACCTACTGTGTGGGTTCATAAACCTCCCCACAAGGCAAATACTAGGTATACAGTGATAAAATGACAAATATGTGTAAACACAGTTGTCAAAAAAATATGAAATCAATACTAATAAAGCCCTACTCCAGGGTTTGTCAGAGTGGGTGACCATCACCAAAACCTGTGCCTACTGTAGTAATCTGTGAGATTACAAACAACCAAATACCTTTCTACCACCTCGACCTTAATGTACCTACTACAGTAATGTGTGAAATTCCAGCAATTAGCATACCAGCCCACACACTTTAGCACACTGTAATAACAGCCTACCCTTAAAAGCCTATTGCCTTCAATGTACCCTTTCCACAATAAGTAAGTCAGGCCTTTGGCTTGGTCATAACATTTCATTATAATCAGGTCAAATCTATGAAATCTGGCATGACTTTTGCCAATGAACCAATAATGCCTTTACCCTTTAACATTGGTTTTACACTTTACCCAACACTGGCCTATTCAAGTGCACATAAGCTGGCAACAATCACGCACACATTTATAAGATTAAAAGTATGTAGAAAAACACAACTTGCAAAACAATATATTACTCCGCTCAACAGGAGCTAACAAGAATCATTGCAGTGAAAACCCCAGGGTTTGTCAGCATTGGAGGCCAACAACCAAACCCTTGCCTACTATGGTAATCTGTGAGATTGCATGTAACAAAATGTTAAATGTTAATGTTAATGTTATGGGTGTCTTATATAGCGCTCGGCTACTCCAAGAAGTGTCCCGGCGCTTTCTGACCCATAGCTGAAACAGAATGGAAAAAATAAAAGGGAAGGCAGACAAAATGCCTGTCTATTGCCTGTAACATTATGTGATTTGATTTGATTTGAAAAGAATTTATTGAGCGCGGCTAACACCATTAGGTTTCTTGGCGCTGATTGCAACCAGCTGTTAAAAGCTTCATGTCTTTAACACAGACATTTCACAAATAATAAGCTGGACCAACTGCCTTTGTCATAATGTTTCATAATAAGCAAACCATACGTATGGGATCGGATCTTTGCATTACATCGAACAGAGATATAGTTTGTCAACATAACCAACTCAGGCCTACAATATTGAGAATAAGCGTTTCCACAAGGCAGCCATCAGACACATGGTCATTAAATTTGAAAGGTATACAGAATTACAGTTGGCTAACAGAATACGATCTCTTCGGGGATGGCCTAACAAGGATTCTCATACACCAAACCGTTTATATCATGGTTTGTTACACTGGGTGACCAATACCATTGCCTACTAAAGTAACCTATGATATTCCATGTAGCAAAATACCTATTTGTGGGCTTTAATATAGAGTCAAAATAATCCACACTTAAATGCCTATTGACTTTGTCATATGTTTTTCTCAGTAAATATGTCAAAACTTGTGCCTTTAATATAACATTTCATAATAAACAGATCTGGCCTATCACCATGATCGTTGGCTTGCCACCATAAGCATGTCGGTCCTGAGTATACATTTAGCTACAAGCCACAAAAGTGAAATACAAGCAGTCTTTTTAGTGGACACACACGTTTGGCCCACTTAAATCCTGTATTCAGTGAACTAACATGTGGATGGACCCTAACCCCTTCTCTCAGTAGGACTTTTTTTTGTTAATCACGTAAGGTCAGGCGACAGTTGCACAATCAAGCTAGACAAATCAAGCTAAAAATCAATGTACATTAGTGTGGCCCTGGGCTCTCAAACACAAAACTGCACTCTGAAGTCTAAAGTTAATGACTGTCCTCCACCACTCTGTGTTGCTGCCAGAGAAAAACAAACACAAAATTATCTAGTTATCTAAAACACTTAATAGCATTACAATGTCATGAGTGTGCCCCTGAAAGTTCAAGCTTAGGCAGCTGGATCAATGAAGAGAATGACCGGAGGTGTGCGGAGGGCAGAGCCAATCCCGTACTCCTGGTACTGCTTCTTAACCCCTTCCCCTTCCCGCTGTGCGGAAGTTTTTATTAGTGGGCAGGATTCGGACGGCCGTCCTCCGCACACGCCCACCGTGACGCGTGACAGCTCCCAGACGTCACGAGCATGCAAGGGGTTAAAACTCTTTTTTAGGTTGATCACGTACTCTCTGGCGACAGCTGTGCCTTCAAGCCAGACCTATAAAGGAAAGGTGCTAGAAAGAATTAGGAACAAAAAGGCACAGGAAATAGATGTGTCTAGGCACAGGTGGTGGTGGCACAGGTGGCGAAGAAACAATTAACACAGCACTGGGTAATACAAAGAGGTCTGCGTGGTGGGTAGGCTGGTATTGTAATGTAAGAGAAAGAAAAAGGAAAGGTAAAAGGGGTCTTTAATATTCAGCCCTCAATGCTTGTAATTCACTGGGGTGTCACAGCTCCCATTCTGCAGCATGAAAATCACAGCTGTAGGTCTCGCTGCAGCCTTGCCACACATTTAGCCAATTCAGTGTGTCGTGTTACAATCCTGTTGTATACTGTGTATGGTGAGTACACAGTGGCCTTCACTGTGCCGGTGAACTGAGCTCCACTAAAACATTTATTTATTGTTTATATTCTCTTCTCTCAATGAAACTGTAAGGAAATACAGAAACAGAGAGAAAAAGACAGGCAGCTAAAACAAGCATTTGCAAAGCCAATAAGTTTTGCCTATGAGAGCTATTAGCTTTGACCATGATTTCTAGCCATGCTTTATAGGTAGTGTGTTGGAGTCGGGGGCAGCACAGAGGGAGAGAGGGTGGGAAAGAAGGATTTGGGTGAGGAGAGAGGACACAAGAGACAGTGGGGGATAACATTGATAACAGAAGATGGATGGGAGGGGCGGATGTATGTCGTTACAACGCATGCTTTTTCCATGCATGCCTTTACAACGCAGGTTTTACAACGCAAGTCGTTACAACGACTTGCGTTGGGGGGCGCTGGATAGTGAATAGTTTAATTTACTATTCCAACTCCAGTCCTCGTGGATAGTAGGGAAAGTTTTGGATAGTAAATTAAACTATTCCCTATCCTACAGCGCCCTACAGCGCAAGTCGTCGTAACGACTTGCGTTGTAATTCCTGCGTTGTAAAGGTACTTTGTGGAAAAAGTTTTGTTGTAAAGGATGTTTCCCGGAGGGGCAGTAGCAGCAAGCTGACTATGGAAGGTACATCGGAAAGGATGGGGCAGCAAGCGAACAACATAAGGTGGACAGGGGGGAATGGAGCAGCAAGCTGACAACTGAAGGTGGGCAAGAGGGGATGGGGCAGTAAGCTGACAATGAAGGGTGGGCAGAAGGGGATGTGATGGAGAGTGAGCTGACAATGGATTGCTCGAGAAGCAAGGGACAACAGAGGGTGGGCCGGCAGGGCTAGGGAGGCATACCGACAACAAAGGATGGGTGGGACCTGACAGAGAAACACATGACAACTTTTGGCGAGAAAGAATGTGGAAACCCCCAGACAGATGGGTGGGCAAGAGGAACTTGGGGAGCAAGTGGACCTGAGGATAGATAACCACACAAGGACATCACAGAGGAGGGTGCACACAGGAGCAACATGAGGGAGTGCTGTGTAGGAGAAGAAGTACATGTGGGATACTGCCAGAAAACACCTACAATCTCATTGAGTGTTTAAACAAAACGCAAAAAGTAGCACCTGAAAAGGGAGCAGTGGAAGGACAGAAGTAATGCATCCTTGCTCCAGGGGAGGAAGAGACACAGGAAGCGGATGGAAAGCCAACGCATGCTAACAAGTAAGAAACAAGCAACTGAGAGTGACAATGAAGCCGGCCAATGGAAACTAGTGGGCGGGCTGTAAGCCCACTGTAAGCTGAAAATATGCCTTGCAAGAGACAGACCTCAAAAGGAGGAAAGAAAGCCGGTGTGGAAGGGAGTGTGAAAGGGAGAAGAAAATGGGAAACGAAAGAAGAACGATTGAAACAAAGGATGGAAAGGTAAAGGGTGAATGAAAGGATGAAAGGAATGATAGATGGAAGTGTGAAAGGAGAGATGGAACAGAGAAAGGATCAATGGATGGAAGGTCGGGTTAATGGACAGATGGGATGAGTGAAAGGATGGATGGATGCAGTGGCGGTTACTCCTAAAGAGCGGAGGGAGCATTGCCCGCTGCGGCGAGGGCCGACGGTAAACACACAGAATAATAAAATGGTCATTACCATTTTTTTTATTCTGTGTGCTGCAGTGCCAGCCCGTGCTGACGTGTGTGAGGGTGGGGCTGAGAAAGTAGCACAGTGATTTCTGCCAGTGCGCATGTTGCATAGGCCAGCATCCACAGCCTACCTATCCGGCATGCGCGCAGTAGACCCTGCAGTTACAGGGTTGTGAAACAGCCAGGGTATTGCTGGCACAGTCCCCCCGCTTCAAAATGAACGCTGGGTTAGCCTGCTCCAACCAATCCTGGAATTGCGCTCAGGCTGAAAACCGTGTTAGAGCAGCTCCAGGATTGGTTGTTGACATGACAGGAAGTTGTGAACCACCTTCCTGTTTGTCACTTTGGACTTGGAGGAGGAGAGACACACAGCATGGGTCAGTCTTTTCAGCTTCGCGTCATGACCTGCCCCCAATGTTTTTAAGTAATAGTAGCCACCATTGGATGGGTTTAAAAGGTTGATTGAAAAGGTGAAGGGATGGACATATTGATCAGTGAACAGTTGAAAGGGTCGTTGGATAAATAGATGAAGGGAAGGTGACAGTCCAAAGGTACGTTTTTTAAGGGGGTGCTACACATGCTGTGTGTAATTAGAGGTCTGGTTAAAATGATAGGATTTACATTCTCTGTCCTCTCACTTGTGAGTACAACTTGCAGGGTACCTTACTCTGCGGTACAATTTGCAGGGTACATTACTATGGGGTACAGCTTGCAGGGTATCTTACGATACGGTACACTTGACGGGTACCTTACTATGCGGTACAACTGGCAGGGTACATTACTGTGCTGTACAACCTGCAGGGTACCTTACAATACGGTACAACCTGCAGAGTGCCTTACTATGCGGTACAACCTGCAGGGTACCTTACTATGCGGTAGAACCTGCAGGGTACCTTACTATGCGGTACAACCTGCAGGGTGCCTTACAATGCGGTACAACCTGCAGGGTACCTTACTATGCGGTACAACCTGCAGGGTACCTTACTATGCGGTACCACTTGCAGGGTACCTTACTATGCGGTACAACCTGCAGGGTACCTTACTATGTGGTACAACCTGCAGGGTACCTTACTATACGGTACAACCTGCAGGGTACCTTACTATGCTGTACCACTTGCAGGGTACCTTACTATGCGGTACAACCTGCAGGGTACCTTACTATACAGTACAACCTGCAAGGTACCTTACAATGCTGTACCACTTGCAGGGTACCTTAGTATGATTGTCACCTACATACCATCGACGATTTGCTGAGAAGAAATGGATGCAGCCGTCAGTAAACTGTCAGCCTCCCCGTCACACGGGTAGCATGAACGTCTGAACAGCTTCTACGTTTTCTGCAGAGTATTTGATCTGAAAGAGGACAATGAAAGTTCAGATGCAAATGCCAATTGTCGGTAACATTTCCCGTCGTTCCCCGCGCCTCTCATGCAGATTTAATGCGCGGGGGAGGTCTCTGGCAGCGAAACGTCGCGAGGGCATCCTGTGAAATTCATTTCACTCTGCGCCAAGGCAGTGTCCCGGCGGCTCCAGGTCATTGCCTTTCCTTTTTCTGTCACCAAGGAAAGAAATCATTACTTGCAATTACGAATAAATGAAACCTAATTGCATTTGACTTTTCGCTGGAAAGCAAGCCTCGTAATGGCCTGTGTTTTTTTTTCCCGAGCAATCATGGCTTTGGTATACCTTTCTCATTTTTTTGCTAACTAAAATTCCATTCGATTAAATGGCACAGAGCGAAAATGGCAGCTATGCGGGATATTAAAGAACAATTCTCTAGCTTTAGGTTAAACATCTTCTATTTTCATTTCCACTGTGTTTCTTTCCTAGTTTCACTCCTGATTAATTAGGGGTGACTACCCCTGGAGACAGTCATCTCTGTTCTCTACAAAATAAAAAAATATGGTACCCTGCCAACATCCCTCCTGTAAGATACATCCTTTGGGTGTTCAGGCACCTGTCTGTAGAATCCTTAGTAAGGGAACATTTCTTGGAAGTTAAAGAACAACCACCAGTAAAAAGAGACTAGAAAAAAGCACGAAAATAGGTAAACAGAATAAGCATTGGCATAGCCAATAGGTCTAACCTTTGGGACCTTATAACTGTTTAGCCATGCAGCACGGATGGATCATGTGCTGCTATGGATTGAATACAATTACTACATACTGGGCCATGCAGTGTGCTTCAAGAATACATGCTTGCCTCTGCCGCACGCTTCTTCTTCCTGGGTGGTACAAAAGGGGGTGGTGATGAACGGAGCATCTGAACCAATCAAACACTCACACCCAGTCAACAGATCTGGGTTTAATCCATCACCGTTCTTTAGCCCACTCTGCCACCCAAGTTCAGACATGGCCATATGCAAATCAGTCAGACCCTGTGCCTGGGTGGCATTTGGAAATTAAAAGCAACGATGGGAGGGTGGGGGTGAATTGAAAGCAAGGACGGGAGGCTGGGAGAGAACTGAACGCAACAGTGGGAGGATAGGAGGAATTGAAAGCAACGATGTGAGGGTCGGGGGATTAAAAACAACGATGGGACAGTGGGAAGTTTTGAAAACATCGTCGCCAAAACTAATGGTTCTAGCCTGCAGCAGATCACACATGCATCAGGACAATCTTGTGATTCGCAGATACTGCGTTAGCAGTTAGGGTGGGGTATATATCATCAAAGACAGATGCAATACAACATATACACTGCAATATTACTTATGAAACTCCTCACATGAAACTGTGTCTACTAAGTGTTGACATTTATCTACAGCGCCTTGATTCAGACTTGTTGGCGCTCTATAAATCGATTTGTACTGCACCCATAAGTGGTTTACTATATGACAGGAGGCTGCTTAACAGAAACGCCGCCCTCTGGCGAGGCTGCAGAATGCCCAGAGGCCCGGGGGTTGTGCGTGATGGCGCCAATGGGGCATTTCCCTGATGCCAATGAAGTGTAGTATAAAGTACTTGACGTACCTGCAGGTGGCTCATGGCAGCTGCGCAAGGGTATGCCGGGGTGCAAAAGGGGCACTGAGGTGGCAGGGGATGGGGAGCAATGGAGTACAGAACTAAAAGATTACTGGGTGGCAGGGGGGCTCAGGTTGCAGGGGAGATCAGCAGACTGGCTCGGAAAAGACCAGAGGCAACAGAGTGGCTCGGTCCAAGAAGAGCTGAGGCTGGAAGGGGTTAATAGACCACAATGGCTGCATAAAGGTAAGAGGAAGACTGAGCTTGGGTGGGTCCGTAGAGTGCCGGGAGGGCGATGGAGCAACAAACCAGCAGGGCGTGAGGTTTGAGGATCCCTGAAGCTATATGGAGAGGCAGGGACATCTGGCACTGGGGCTGCCCATTCACACCTGGGTGAGAGAAGCCACAAGGCTGCAGCAGACTCTGATCACCACTGAAACTGTTGGAGAGGCACACGCGAGTTCGGGGAGTGAATCAGAGGTTGAAAAACGAGACACCAGAACTGGTTACCCCAAAGTTAGTCCTCAACTGTTCCCCGTAAGTCTGAACCAGCCGAATAGGGATCTAAATTTGCATGGTCAATAAAACTTCAAGAGCCCAGGAAATGCAAAAAAGGCCCTCAGCGTGCAAGCAGATGGCTACTTCTACAAGACAGCAGCATGTGATACCCACCACGACCCCCAGAGCAGTCGTCAACCCCTCGCCCGAGCCCCATTTCACCCTGTGAAGCCCGAGAACAAGATTGCATTTACCTGAGCTTCGGATCATAATTTCTTTCGTTATTACGTCACTCAGCTGCTCCCACGTACAGTAAACTCTGTGCACTAATCACATAGGTATTTCCGTCCTCAAAATATTATCCAGCAACAGAACTGATTCAATGGACCAGCCAGTACTAAATCAAAAGTGGTTTTGTAATGTTGACTCCCACGGCGTTTTGCTCCGGGAGTGAGCAGTGGTGCTTAGGGCGGCAGCTGCAGCAATAACGCATAGACAAAAACAGCCGAAATGGAAAGCACTGCGCATTCTGTGTAAATAGTAACTTGACTAACCCTGGGCGTAGTTCGCGTAGTAGCATTACGCGTAGCTACGCGAAGTGCACTTCGCACTACGGGAGCTACGCGAACTGCGTAGTGCACTGTGCAAAATGCTGTTCGCACTGATTGAACAGTGCCTGATGCTTGTCCGCACTGTGCAATCGTGCAAACCGCATCTTGCACAGTGCAAGCGGTCGTTTTCTGCCGCTCGAGTAGACTTCTACTTGAGCAGCAGCTTTCTCAACGCGGACTGGTAGTTTCTCATCGCGAGCGGTTGCAAGCATACACGTACCACTCGCAATGAGAAACCTGACCTCCCCGCGTTGAGAATCTCGCCAGTAGGTTAATTTTACACGCTCGCGATCGCCAACTTGATGTTGCTGATCACGAACAAGGAAAAAGTCTTGCCGGAATGTCATTTTGCTCGCTAGCGGTCGCCAACTTGCCGTTGAGGACCGCGAGCAAGCAAAAAATGACTGCTGCACAACGCTACACTACGTTACGCGTGTTTGCACGGTGCTACGTTCTATTCGCGCAGAGCGAAGTAGCGCAAACGTGGCAAACTGCGCGAGCGTAGCGTAGTGCTTCGCCCTGGGTAAAACTTGACCCACAAGGAATGCAGCTGCCAGCCTGCGCACTGCTGCTCGCTCCCGAGAGCAAAATGCTGTGGGAGTGAACCTAGGTTGTAGAGGTGGGACATGCACATGCCTCTGGACATTTGCATGCTTTTATTACTGAAAGACACACGCAAAGGCCAATCAGATGTGTGGGAGAAGTCTGACCCACACAGAGAAGTTTGGAGTGGTTATATTAAGCCTCCCATAGAACAGCGCATGCGTGCTGCCCTAGGCTTGACCTACAAAAGGAGCAGGAGGAATGTGGGGGTGAGGGGAAGAGATAATAGAGTACTGGCGAGCTAGTGCAATTAAAGAATGGCTAGTGCCACAAAGTGAGGTAAAGGGCCTAAGATTTAGGTAATGATAGATATAGGAAGCAGTACTAGAATATAGTTGACATAGAAGTACTAGTTGTATAGGAGCAGTATAGCTGGGGGTACAGTACTTGGGTTGTGGTCAACTAGTGATTTCAGGTTAAGATTTGGATCGTGCACCAGTACAGTACTAACACTTCTAGATATCTAAGACAACTTCTAATCTTGGATGAAAAACTAAGAAACTTCCTTAATAGTCATGTGTAACTTAATGTGATTGACACTTTTGTTCACAATATACTCTTAAAGAGAGTCCTACAAGTTGACTAGAGCCTGGCCTTTGTCTTTGCTAGCCGATCTTTACACTTCAGTCTCCAAGGATACCTTCACTACTGTTCCCCATTTGCCCGATACAACATTCACAATGATCCACGCTGCCAACTGTACTCTTAAATGTATAGTATTGTAATTGCATTTGTATAGTGCTTACTACCCCTGACGAGGCGTTAGCACTTTTTTTCGGCGAGTAGCACGCTACTCCGGGACCCATAGAGGATTAGTGTTGAATTAGTAAAGTAAAACATGCAAGTAAATTTTAAGTGGTGGATAGGTTAGTCAGGTATTTGGATTTGGAAGGTAGAGCTCAATGTGGATGAAGAGCTGTATGTACATCTATGACCTCCTACTGACTTATAGCCCATAGAATTTCCTTGCAGTCAGAACCTAAGATCATAGGATTAAATGTCTCTCCTTTTTTAACAAGTATTTTTCATTGTTAGGAGGAAACGACACTTGGATGCAGGACATCGGTTAGAAGTGACGAAAATCTGCAAGTTGAGGGTAGAGAGTACATTGGAGGGTTTGAAATTCAATTGGTGTTTCTGTTTAATGAGTATTGATACAGAGTTAGATACATTCATTTCTGATTAGTTTGACATTTGAGTGACGAGAGAGATTACTATGTGATGTTAATTGCCCATTAGGGCGGAACTATGCGACTCATGATCATGAAAGTAATAATGATGTAAAAATTATCACTTGAATTATGAAGGTTTGAATAATCAAGAAGGTGTAGGGAATAAAGATATAAGCCCGCTGGGACCAAAACAAATGAGGCTTGATCATGACATTAATGTTAAAAATCTAAATGAAAGCGTATTTAATTGTAACACCACGAGAAATAGGATATAATATTAGCATCCCTCTATTTGCGGTGTTGACATGTTCGAAGACGGCGGCTAAAACATTAATTGCCCGCTTGGGCAGAACTATGTGGCTCATGATCATAAAAGTAATGATGATGTAATTGCTGTTACTTGAATTATGAAGGTTTGAATAATCAAGAAAGTACTGAAAAAATATTTAAGCCCACTTGGGCGGAATCAAATGAGGTTTAATCATCACAATAATATTTAAAATCTAATTAAAAGAGTAATCAATTTGAACTGGTAAACGTTTGTAACACCAGGAGAAATATGATATAGTATTAAAATCTCTTGTTGTACTGTATTGAAATGTTTAAAGATGGCGGCCAAAAAATCTATGAGTGCTGCGGTCCTTCCTTCGTGTGTGCAAAAAACAGTAGAGGGACCTTGAAAACCTAAAATTAATAAAGGCAAGGGGAGCAACCCACCAGGGAAGATAAGTATTTCAACAACATGAGAAGGGGCATCCCCAGTAGATAAGAAACACACATTCCAAATATAAAGTCAACCAAAGACACCCACAGAACAGCTATTTTACTTTTCAACATTTATTTTTATATAGTCATTTTTAGTAGAACTCTCATTATAGTAAACACAGAAAAATTCATTTTGATCAGCTTATTATATATAAAATTTCATTGTGTTTAAAGGATTATACAACAGGAGAAAAACATCAGCCCAAGAACTTATAGGACAAAAAAAAAAAAGACGCACAATTCAGTCATTCTATCAATCAACCACAAACTCACTACCACACAATACATACACTCATACTCAAGCAGAGCATCATTTCATCATACAGTTGAGGAAAAGCTTTTCCTCAACTGTATGATAAAATGATGCACAAATTCGTATCCGACAGCCCCATTCGAACCAGGCGGGGCCCTGTGACATATACTCTGTGCAATATTTTCAACTGGACAAGCCTCAAGCGTGCTGGGATCGCCACCACCTTCGGCGACGACACAGCAGATTGCCAATCCTCATCATCCAATTCAACACCATCTTGCGACCATTTTTCCCTCCATTCGACCAATAGATCTGCCCTATGATTAATCCGCTTTTTATAAATCAGGGAAATCGGCTTTTCGGGCAGATGGCCATCTAAAATTCTGTCTTCAAGAGGCGACGCCTCGGGCAGGTCCGCTTCCGCCGGGAGAGCCACTGTCAACGCATGCCTGACCTGTGCATAGCGAAAATACTCAGTCATACCTAATTTATTTTCAGCCTGCAATTCTTCAAACGTTTTAATCCTTCCCTTAGCCCAAATGTCGCCAATAGTCGAAATCCCAATCAGGTCCCATTTATCAAAACCCTTTGTATTCCAGAGCTTGCCCAACTTCTCGGAATCAAATAGTGGGGTGGCCTGCGTCAATCGATCCCTCCATCCCAAAGAGCTAGTGGCATCACGCCAGATCTGCACCGCATGCCTAGTTGGCCCCGTCAACCATCTCCCCGCCGATTTAGCGTATAATGCCCTACTATAATTGCCTCCAGGAAGAAGCCATCTGTCCATCGCATATCCCGGGTCCGAAGCGGGCCCAAGTTTTAAAGTTTTTGAATGGAACTTTATTAAAAATGAATGATAAAATTGCACACTGTGAAAATACCCGGAAAAAACTACTAGTCTGTCTACACTGTTAATTTGTTTGTAGTTTTCACATGACACGCAATGTGAGATGTTTAAAATGGCGGCTTTTAACTTTTGAAATTATCGGTGAGCAAGGCTGCAAAGTCAGCTGAAACGCGTTCGAAGGAGGCCGAAATAAAGTGATTTTTAGCCAGCTACACAAGGCGGCGTCATTATCCTTAGGCAATATAAAGGTATCGTGGAGAATATATATATATATATATATATATATATATATATATTCACTGAAAAAACCATAGGTTTCACACCAGTTATAGTTAGCTGGAAATTTTACTCGCATAAAACCATTGAAATTCCCACGTCATAGTTAGTTGGACTCACTATAACTTGCGCGTGCAATGCACTGCTGATGACGTCACATATTACATCACTCATGACATGGTCAGTGACATCACTCATGACATCACTGATGACACCATCCTTGTGACAGAGTGACAGACCTCCTTTCACTGTAATGTAACCCTTGAAACACATATTCCAAAATAGAAACTAAAATTTTCAAATAAATGGAGATACCCATACTAGTTACAACAACCATTTCAGTAATTCCACCATCTATATACACATCCTCTCATTCACCAACTGTTCTATAAAGTCACTCATACATATACTCACTCATCATATGTAGTGATACACCTATACATCCTGTTACACACCGACAGTCATCCAAAAGTTACTCACACACATACTCACACATGCAAATAAACTATTGAACATCCATTTATTTGCATATACAGCTATACACACACTACCACCTTACTTCTAAGGAAATTTACACATATTTATTCTCTTAAACAATCACTTATAGAAACACATACTTATTTAAACAGGAACTCTTGCAATCTCTTACTCTCACATATACTCACTTATATACATCTATATTCACATATACTAGATTAAAACATATGTAGTTACTGATAAAGACACTAGTGAGACACTCATTAACTCACTAACATACACATATACACACTCATCCACCCATACAGTTCTGCACATATGCTGTCTTCAAAACACATACAGAGAGTCAGTCACTCATGCATCTATGTGCTAAGTAATACCCCCACCAAACCATATAGACACTCATACTGATATTAAAAAAAACATCTAATAACCCATATACATACACATGTAGCTACTCACCAACCCATGCAGCCACTTATACACAAAGTGAAACACTAATACATATATTTAAATATTTAAACATTACTCACTAATATATGTATTCACTAAGATTTACTTAATAAGCCAGTTAACCAATCAATTTTTTGTAAAAAAACATCCATTTAGACACTTATTTCAACATTTATTCTTCCATCAACTTTTACATATACATATATAAAACATATTTATTTTTCAGAAAGACACACATTCACTGGATGGTGTCATCAGTGATGTCATGAGTGATGTCACTGACCATGTCATGAGTGATGTAATATGTGACGTCATCAGCAGTGCATTGCACGCGCAAGTTATAGTGAGTCCAACTAACTATAACGTGGGAATTTCAATGGTTTTATGCGAGTAAAATTTCCAGCTAACTATAACTGGTGTGAAACCTATGGTTTTTTCAGTGAATTTAATAGGTTTTTTAAATGCTAATTCCTAACTATAACTGGTGTGAAACCTATGTTTTTTTCAGTGAATTTCAATGGTTTTTTAATAGCAAATCTCTATAAGTATAAAAAGTCAAATTATTTTTTTAATTTTTGGCCCCGTAGCGCTCCCGGGGCGCGTACCGGTGAACGCACGGGTAAGCGCAATGCATTTGCGCGCCCCGGGGCGCGTACCGGTGAGCGGCCCGTTAGCGATATTCTCGCGAACGAAAACAACATTGTGACGTTTCGCGTAACCGCGTGATGCGTCATATGACGCACTGCGTAAACGCACCCGGAAGCATGCGAGCGCATACGATCGAGCATCGTCCTGACGCGCTTACGCTACGTGCCCCCGGGCGCGCCCCGGGGCGCGTAGCGTAAGCGCGTCGGGTCATGTGACCTGAAAATAAAACTTTATTGGTTTATTTCACTTTTGGTTTCCTAATGATGTAAGGCCAGGTCATGTGACCTAAAAATAACACTTTTCATTGGTTCAGAACAGTTTTCTTTTCCAAATGATAAAAGACCCCACCTTTTTTCCTCATTCTACCTTTGTGCTTTGAGAGAGGAAGATCTGCAGTTATTTCAGGAGAAAATGGCTACATTAGCTGCAGCTGCTGGAGCTTCTGGTCCACCAACACCACCACCACCACAAGGACCACCACAACTTCACAGTGGTGGAGATCAAGAAGAGGAGGAGGAGGAGGAGGAGGAGGAGGAGGAGAGGAGATTCGTCCGAGAGGACAATATTCCTTACAAACCTAAAGAGCACATCATCTGGCAATTTTTTTCTATCCCCAATGACAAGAAAAAAGTAAATGCGCCTAAGGCAACCTGCTTAATATGTCATCAGGTGCTGTCAAGGGGGAATCCCAACAAAAAGTACTCCTTTGGCAACCACACCATGATCAGGCATATGCTACGCAGGCATCCAAATAACTATGCTAGGGCAGAGGTCACGGAACTGGCCAGAAACCCTGTCCAATCTTTTGCCAGCTCCTCCCAAACTAATGAGCCCACCCCATCGGGACCGGAAGTTAGTGAAATGTGCTCCACCATACAAAGAAAGTTTCACAATTTAAAAATGGTTTGTATTTTTTGTGGCAAAACATTATGCTATGGACAGCAAAGCATCACACTCATTAACCTTGCTTGGGATAACCACAAGTGCCCAAAGCAACATTGATTTTTTCCGCCTTTTTTTTTTGCTCCTGTTGAGCCCTTTAGAATTCCCTATTTCTTATTTCTCCCCTTAAAAAATACATAAAACTTCAGAAAAGCCAAAAAAAATAAAAAAAATACCCCAAAAATAAAAAAAATATAAAACAACAAAAAGAATTAAAAAAAACAGTTCTTTTTAGAACTACCTTTAATTTATAAAAATAAACCTATAGTTTTAAAAAATCTCTGTCAATATTTTTTTCTCCCCGGTACGCTCCCTGGTGCGCGTACCGGGCGCTCCCCCCGCAAAAATCGAAAAAAAATATATTTGTTTTTTGCCCCGCGGGGCCCTTTTATGACCCCCACATCAAACCTAAGGGGTCAGGGGGGGTCTACGCTGCCCCCTTTTGCTCATTTCCCCCTTTGTTTTTGCCACCTCTTGTGTCTCGATCCTACCGAGACACAAGATGGCGGCCACTGCGGACTGTTTCGAATGTTTACAGACACCCGAGAGCCAATCAGCTTTCCGTGCGCAAGTCGCGTGGCGCGCCCGGAGCGCTCCCCGGTGCGCGTACCGGGGCGCGGCTATAGATATTTATATTTTTTTTAACCTAATTACTCAAAATCCACTGGAGTACATATCTTGAGACATAGCAAAGGCACATCGGGCTACCAGTCCCTACAATTTTGCCAAGTTTGGTGAAAATCCATTCAGCCGTTCGAGCTAAAAGTGAGACCGACCGCCCTATGGAAATTAACATGGGGAAAACACGTTTTGGGACCCCCCTTTTATCTCAGCCCCCGCTTCACGTATCCCCCCCAAACTTTCAGAGAAGGATCGGAGCGCCGCGAGGCAAAGTTGCTGACAAATTCAGGCAGATTCCTCAACCGGCGCCAAAGTTATTCCCAATAGAATGTTGCGATTTCCCTATGGAAATCAATCCTAACTATAACTACCTACTGGCGACCGCCAGTAGGTAATATATATATATATATATATATATATATATATATATATATTTTTTTTTCCATTTGAAGTT
Organism: Lissotriton helveticus; assembly: GCF_964261635.1. Lineage (NCBI taxonomy): Eukaryota > Metazoa > Chordata > Amphibia > Caudata > Salamandridae > Lissotriton > Lissotriton helveticus. The sequence continues at coordinate 94,065,363 of NC_136068.1, forward strand.
GACGCATAAAAAAGACACCAGGCTAGCGGAGCGTCACTGCTTATATATTACAAAAGAAAACACGCACTGCTCCAAGAACGTTAAATAAGCCCTCCATTCGTTCACAGTGCAAATACTGAACAGGTGAATTACTCTGCTTTTAAAGGTAACAAACATAAACAGTGAGGAACCGATGGAGGGCTTTTTTCCCGTCCTTGGAGCAGTTTTCTTTTTTTAATATATATACATATACATATATATATATATATATATATATATATATATGTGTATATATATATATATATATTACCTACTGGCGGTCGCCAGTAGGTATATATAGTTAGGATTTTTTCTCTATGGGTTTTTTGAAAATTCTATGTCTAATAACTTTGGCGTTTGTGGACGGAATTGGCTGAAATTTTCAGGAAAATGGCACATTATGTTTCTGAGCAGCCCTTGAAAATTTGGGGGGGGTTCGTCCAGTGGGGGCCGAGAAAAAAGGGGGGTCCCAAAACGTGTTTTTAACATTGAGTTTTCCATAGGGCGGTTGGCCTCACTTTTAGCCCGAACGGCTGAATGGATTTGCACTAAACTTGGCAAAATTGTAGGGACTGGTAGCCCGATGTGCCTTTTGTAGGTCTCAATATATGTGCTCCAGTGCATTTTGAGAAATTAACGTTTAAAAAAAGATATATATCTGTAACAGCGGACCGGGCAGCGCTCTGGTTCGCGGACTTTTCGCGCAACGGAGCTTTGTGAAGCGAAGCTGATTGGTTCTCCGGCGTCTGTCAACATTCCAAACAGTCCGTAGCGGCCGCCATCTTGTCTCTCGGTAGGATCGAGAGACAAGAGGAGGCCGAAGCGAAGGGGCAAATGACCATAAGGGGGCATAGTACATTGTCGCTCACCCCCTAGGTTTGATGTGGAGGTTTTAAAAGGGCCCCGCGGGGCAAAAAAAAATAAAAATAATAATAATCGAACAGCTGAATGGATTTGCACGAAACTTGGCAAAATTGTAGGGACTGGTAGCCCGATGTGCCTTTGCTAGATCTCAATATATGTGCTCCAGTGGATTTTGAGAAATTAACGTTCAAAAAAAGGTATATATCTGTAACAGCGCACCGCTTCGCGTACTTTTCGCGTTACGGAGCTTTGCGAAGCGAAGCTGATTGGCTCTCCGGTGTCTGTAAACATTCCAAACAGTCCGTAGCGGCCGCCATCTTGTCTCTCGGTAGGATCGAACAGCTGAATGGATTTGCACGAAACTTGGCAAAATTGTAGGGACTGGTAGCCCGATGTGCCTTTGCTAGGTCTCAATATATGTGCTTCAGTGCATTTTGAGAAATTAACGTTCAGAAACAAGATATATATCTGTAACAGCGCTCCGCTTCGCGGAGATAAAATTATATGTGTATTACCTAGCTGTTGCTAACACCAGTTAGCGACGGCTAGTAGAAGATAGCGACCATCTTGGGCCCCACTTTGCATGTGAGTGATATTTATCACTAATGACATGCAAAGTGGGCATGCCAAGATGTTAGCGACTGGAAACAGTCGCTAACATCGCTATCTCCTATTATCAACTTTTGGAAATATTCGAGATAAGGGCGAATATCTCTAAAAGCTACCACCTGCCCTGAGCAGTTCTTAGCCATGTTATCCAATGGGAGGTGGATAACATGGCTAAGAGCATTAGCTCGGTAATGCATGAATATCGCTGAGTTTTCAGCGATATTAATGCATTGCGGTCGTTTTTTATCGTATTTCCGATAAACCTTGATAATAGCAAGGTTTATCTGCGATAATTTCTGACGGTAAAAAAATCGTTGCTAAGCATCGTTAGGGATAAATATTGCTTAACTTTGGTAATATGCCCCAACGTCTGTTAACGTTCGATTCGAAGGAAATCAGGAAGTGTTGAAAAACATTGTGTGCGCCATCTTGTCTTTTTTCAAATGTCACACTTTTGTCGTGCACGGCAGCCATTTTAGATGCCTTGACCAGACCCACTCTGTGCACGCTGTCGATCCTTAGCATGGCTCCCCACCCTCGCAAACATCTCCCCCAGGCAGTGGTCACCCCCGCTCTCTGTCTTATGCATGGGTAATAAACCTCCCCCATCTGCGCTGCTGTTCCCTGAGAATCACACCCTGTGCCCGCCCGACACCTCCCTTTCGCCCTATTCACTACCGCACCCTCTGACACTCCTTTTCCTCTGTGTCCGATTGTCCAGGCTGGTCCTAGGGTATCAGCTAGCCCTGCAGATGTAGTTTATGGCCACAGCTGTAAAGAATCACCCCTCTTCAAAGGAGTTATAGTAGATCAAGGCCTACACTCGATGAGATTTGTCACAGCAGAAGCGTTGCTATTATCTGAAAACCATCCTGTATTGTGATTGGGGAGGGGACCGAGCCTGAAGCGGAAGATTCCAGGGATGACTGTTTGTACATCAAAGTTTTTACAATTATGTGTCACATTAAAAATATATAGCACTCCGACAAAGTAGTAAGATTATAAAACTTTAATAATTTATAAATATATACAAGAAAACAAAAATAGTAATAACATATAAACATTTTTAGGGAAAAACAACGAAGTAGCGGTCGGCTGTGCGAATAGTCCCAACGCAGCACAACGTCCAGATTTCCGGCGTGGGGCGTCGCGGGGGGTGGGTCATCAGTAGCAAACTGTTGTGCGAATAGTTCCAAGGCAGCAGAACGCGTTGAAATCTAGATGACACGAAAGTGATGTCTAGTAAGTTGCCACCCAGCAAATAACGGCATGGGGCGTCGCGGGGGGTGGGTCATCAGTAGCAAACTGTTGCGCGAATAGTTCCAAGGCAGCAGAACGATGGCACCAAGGTGATGTCCAGTAAGTTGCCGCACTGGTTTTGGTATCCTACAATGCTGCTCCGAATAACGGCGTGGAGCGCCCCGGGGGAGGCGGCGTGAACGGGCCTCTCCAGGTGGAGTGTCATCTGTTGTAGTGGGGCGCCCCTTTACCGTTTCAGTTGCCATTCCGTCCGTTTTTGGTCCACTGTATCAAAACCCGCAATTCAGCTGAGTTGCGCCCACTCTTGCGGTGCAGCGATAGGCGGCTGTCACAGGACTCTCAAAATGGCGGCAGGCTGTTTCCTTTTTGGGCCTGGTCCACTGAAATGGCCCTGGGACACCTTGGAAATCGGACGCTTGTCTGCTAGGTCTTGGACCTCATTCTCGAAAGCGTCCCCTCCGCCTTGAGAATTCATCAAAAGTTTTGGGGGCTCCGACTCCTGCAGGCTTCTGGTGGGGAGCGGCTGCCATGATTGCTCGCGGAATGACCACGACTGAGCTACGAGATGGTGGTGCTTTCATGCTGACGCCAGCTTCAGTCTGAAACATCCAGAAACAAGGTGGGGCTTTCATCGTTTGGGGAAAAAAAAAAGTTTTCATCCTATGAAAAGTGTTGTTTTTAGGTCACATGATCAAGCCTTCCATCATTAGGAAACCAAAAGTAAAATGAACCAATGAAAAGTTTTATAAACAAGTCACATGACCTGTTATGCGGCATAGGGTGTAAAATTAGGAGAAAATACGTTGGCACGTGAGGCGGCGTCAGTAGCGGACCGATGTGCGAATAGGCCGAAGGCAACACAACGCGCCAAGATCTGGATGGCACCGAGGTGGTGTCCAGCAAGTTGCAGCACTGGTGTGGCCATCCTACAATGCTGAAAGTCGGCGTGGGGCGCCCCGTTGGCCTGTGAGTTTGCGTCAGTAGCGGAGCGATGTGCGAATAGGCCGAAGGCAGCACAACGCGCCAAGATCCGGATGGCACCGAGGTGGTGTCTAGTAAGTTGTCGCACTGGTGTGGCCATCCAACAATGCTGAAAGTCGGCGTGGGGCGCCCCGTTGGCCTGTGAGTTTGCGTCAGTAGCGGACCGATGTGCGAATAGGCCGAAGGCAGCACAACGCGCCAAGATCCGGATGGCACCGAGGTGGTGTCTAGTAAGTTGCCGCACTGGTGTGGCCATCCTACAATGCTGAAAGTCGGCGTGGGGCGCCCCGTTGGCCTGTGAGTTTGCGTCAGTAGCGGACCGATGTGCGAATAGGTCGAAGGCAGCACAACGCGCCAAGATCCGGATGGCACCGAGGTGGTGTCTAGTAAGTTGTCGCACTTCTGTGGCCATCCTACAATGTTGAAAGTCGGCGTGGGGCGCCCCGTTGGCCTGTGAGATGGCGTCAGTAGCGGACCGATGTGCGAATGGGGCCAAAGGCAGCGCAACAATATTTTCTGATTTGAAGACACCACAAGGCGCTGAGATGCCAAGATCCGGATGGCACCGAGGTGGTGTCTAGCAAGTTGTGGCACTGGTGTGGCCATCGTACAATGGTAAAAGTCGGCGTGGGGCGCCCTGTTGGCCTGTGAGATGGTGTCAGTAGCGGACTGATGTGTGAATGGGGCCAAAGGCAGCGCAACAATATTTTCTACTATATTTTCGGAGTAGAAGACACCACAAGGCGCTGAGATGCCAAGATCCGGATGGCACCGAGGTGATGTGTAAGTTGCGGACGGATGTGCGAATGGGGCCAAAGGCAGCTCAACAATATTTTCTGAAGAGAATACACCACAAGGCGCTGAGATGCCAAGATCCGGATGGCACCGAGGTGATGTCTAAGTTGCGGACCGATGTGCGAATGGGGCCAAAGGTAGCGTAACAAGATTTTCTGTATGGAAGATACCACTAGGCGTTGAGATGCCAAGATTCGGATGGCACCGAGGTGATGTCTAGGAAGTTGTGCCACTGGTGTGGCCATCGTACAATGGTAAAAGTCGGCGTGGGGCGCCCTATTGGCCTGTGAGATGGTGTCAGTAGCGGACTGATGTGCGAATGGGGCCAAAGGCAGCGCAACAATATTTTCTGACTGACACCACAAGGCGCTGAGATGCCAAGATCCGGATGGCATCGAGGTGATGTCTAAGTTGCGGACTGATGTGCGAATGGGGCCAAAGGCAGCGTAACAATATTTTCTGTATGGAAGATACCACTAGGCGTTGAGATGGCAAGATTCGGATGGCACCGAGGTGATGTCTAGCAAGTTGGTGTGGTCATCCTACAATGCTGAAACTCGGCGTGGGTCACCCCATTAGCCTGTGAGATGGCGTCAGTAGCGGACCGATGTGCGAATAGGCCGAAGGCAGCACAACGCGCCAAGATCCGGATGTCACCGTGGTGGTTTCATAGTTGAGAGGCACTTCATCTGCAGTGGGGCGCCGAGATCCGGATGGCACCGAGGTGATGTCTAGCAAGTTGCTGTACTTGTGTGGTCATCCTACAATGCTGAAACTCGGCGTGGGTCGCCCCATTAGCCTGTGAGATAGCTGTTCTTTGGATTTGGGCCTGGTCCACTAAAATGGCCCTGGGACACCTAAGAACTCGAACGCTCGATTTTTTTTTCCTTTCCTGTACATGCAAAAAAAGGTAAATGCCCGGTATGTTACACGCTTCATCTGCCACGATGAACTCTCCAGAGGAACCGAAAAAATATATAGTTGTGGTAACTATACCATGCATCGTCATATGGAGAGGTGGCACCAATTAATTATAGTGCTGCATAAAAGAGAGATTTGGAGGAGAACCCCTGACCTGCTAGTACATTCATCAAAGAAGTGGCACTGAGAGCTTCAGAGGCAAGGGAAACGGTCCCAAATATTTAGAAGAACTTTGGAAAGATTAAAATGACATGTTTAGATTGTGGTAAATTAATTTCATGTGGGCAGATGAGTGTTACTCTAATAAATACAGCATATGAACATCATCATAGTCGATGGTTGGTAGAGACATTTTGACTATATCCTGGACCTGCCCGTCCTCGCCCAAAATGGCGCCGGAATAAATGGGACTCGTAACTCCTTGTTGTGTACTGGTTGCAGAACCTTGAAATCACGAGATACGTATGCAGTTTTGAAGCACATGGCGGGCGGGGACGAGAATTGATTGAATATTTCGACATCCCTATTGATATTAAGTTCTGATGTGTTATTGATTACTGTACTGTTGAAAATTCGAATTAACGTCACCCATGGTACTTGCCCGCAAATGTATATCTAGATAATTTTATTGTAACTGGCCCTGTCGTATTTTAATTATAAAATGTACGTCCACCGATTCCGTAACTGTTAGACACCTTAGTTTTTGCAACCTAATGGCCCGCCCGTTACGTTCCTCTACAGTGTAAATGTCTATTCATCATATACGATTACAGTTTGCTCCGTGGCAGGCCCACGTGGTTATAGGCTCGTATTTGTATAATGAAATTTTCACAATAAAGGTTTTTAAAAGAAAACATGGTAGTAGTGTATACATTGGTAAAGTTTTTAATAATAGTCACTGTTTTAGAATCATTAAAAGGCAAGTGAAATAAAGCAGACCAATTACATGAAGGGTAAAAGGTATAATACGAAGGAACGCAGTAAAGATAAATGGTCAAGGGCTGTTGTGTTTTCTATTCCTGCAACATAAAGTGATCGATAAGAATCTCATATTCAGGCGTATCGGCGACTAAGACAGCAGGTCGACCCTCTTTTGCTCAACGGCTCCGTCATGGGACGAAGAAACGCTCTTTTTCTCGAAAAAAGAATATATTTTACTTGCAGGACAGTTGTAAAATTTCCGGGAAAGTACATTAGCCTGGAACATTATAACATATATTTAAGAGAAAATAATGTTCGGAAGTAATTAAAAGCGTAATTTTTAGGTGATATGACCAAGGCTTTCATCATTAGAATAAGAAAAGTAAAATGAACCAATGAAAAGTTTTATTAACAAGTCACATGACTTGTTATGCTTACGTTACGCGCTGCGCGCCCCGGATGACTTCCGGATGCGCTAACGCGGCGCGTCATATGACGCATTACGCGACAACGCAGGTTCAGAATATAGTCAAAATGTCTCCACCAACCAGCGGTCGAAACACAACCCCTTTCAGCAGGCTAAATAGTTCTGTTAAATGACAACAGAAAGGACAGGCAACAAGAACCATCAGTCAAAGAGGGGAGGGCTAGTTCTTCTCTACCGGGTTACATTGGGGCGCTACCGGAACTGATCGAATTGGTAGTCTACAGTGTTTCTGGATGTTTCAGACCGAAGCTGGGGTTAGCATGAGAGCAGCACCATTTCGTAGCTCCGTTGTGGCCATTCCGCAACCAATCATGGCAGCCGCTCTTTATCGTTATTTTGGGCGGGGTGGGTGGCGGAGCCGAGCTGTTTTGCAGCCATCATTGTGTGGAGTTCAGTTCATCTCACTAGTTTTGTATTTGTCATGAGGGGTTGTTCCTAATGTTTCTATTTTAGCGAGGTCAAAAAGAGATCCCATTAGTGGCCTACTGATTTTGCTCGATTCCTTTTCTTTTTTTTTACACGATTTTTCGTTATCTGCAAAGACTAAACAGAGTATTGCGACTCTGTGTTTGTTTGTAAATAGAGAATGAACCAAAGAGAACTAATTCTAAAACAGTAAATACTTGGATAACAATCAATCAAATGGAGAGAGAAGCAGGCACGACGGATTACAACGGGGGCAAAGGCCTGCGTTAACTACCTTTCACTATCTGCAAAGAGAGAGTACTCCTAATAGAAATGAGGGGGGGGGGGCACCATTCAAAGCAGATCAGTGTGCATAAACACGAAAATGTTTTCACTTACCACGTACTTGACATTCGACAGCTTATGATATTTGCTATTAAAAAACCATTGAAATTCACTGAAAAAACCATAGGTTATAGACCATATATAGTTAGGAATTAGCATTTACAAAACCTTGAAAATTCACTGAAAAAACCATAGGTTATACACCATATATAGTTAGGAATTAGCATTTAAAAAACCTTATTTTACTCACACAAAACCATTGAAATTCCATATATAGTTAGTTGCACTAACTATATATCGCGCACCCGCAATCCACTGCTGATCATGTCACATATTACATCATTCATGACATGGTCAGTGACATCACTGATGACATCACTGATGACATCTTAAATGACATCACTGATGAGATCACTGATGACATCTCATTTGACATCAATGACCACATCACTGATGATATCATTCATGTGACAATACAATGCATCTCCTCACGTTTTAATATAACCTCTGTTTCACCCAGTGTTAAATACAGAGTATAATTTTTGAAACCATTGACACACCAATACTAGTTACTACATACGTACTCACTGATTCCTACGTCTACACACACATTCACTCATTCACCCATACAATCATTCATACATACAATCACTCATCTTTACAACACTATCATATGCACTCATACACCTATACAGACACTTACACTCTGCCACTCATCCATGGAGTTACTCACACACCTAGTCAGTCCTGTAAAGAATCAATCACACTTCCATTTTCTTGTCTATACAGTTAAACATAGAGCACCTTACATTTTCAAACATATACTAACACATACTTACTTTCTTATACAATCATTGATACAAGTACACATTGATCTGCACAGAGTCACACACCTCCCAGCCAGCCACACACACACTCAGTCTCCTATACAAATACTTGGACAATCAATCAATAACCCATATAGTTAATCATATAGCTACTGATCAACACATGCAGCAGTTTACAGAACAACAGACATAATGATGCACAAATTAAGACAGTTTACTCACTAACCCATGCACTCAGTGAGACACATTTAATCACTCACTCATACATTCAGTCATGCACCTACTAAATCCTTCGTCCAGACACTTATACATCTACTCATTCTTCAATATGTAAAACATATTTAAACTTTACAGAAACACACAGTCACTGGATGATGTCATCAGTGATCTCATCAGTGATGTCATTTGAGATGTCATCAGTGATGTCATCAGTGATGTCACTGACCATGTCATGAATGATGTAATATGTGACATGATCAGCAGTGGATTGCGGGTGCGCGATATATAGTTAGTGCAACTAACTATATATGGAATTTTAATGGTTTTGTGTGAGTAAAATAAGGTTTTTTAAATGCTAATTCCTAACTATATATGGTGTATAACCTATGGTTTTTTCAGTGAATATATATATATATATCAAAAGGACAGTCCACTCCAATCTGGCTGAACAGAAAACCAGCACACCATACCTTCTATCAAAGTTAGTTTAATTCAAGCCCCTACCCCCACAACAGACGCGTTTCGCCAACAGGCTTCGTCAGTGTTAAAAAAAAGATATATATATATATATATATATATATATATATATATATATATATATATATACATATATATTTATATATATATATATATATAGATATATATATACATACTTATTAATACTTACTTTAAATAGGCTATCAATTTCGTGGTAAGGGCATGTGTTGTAAAAGTAAATGCATGGTAAGCAAAATACGGGTTAAAAATGTGTGGTAAGTGCATGCATTGTGTTTAAATGTGTTGTAATGTCATGCAGCCATATGAGAGAGCAATTCTGGTCATCTGAATGTGGACATACAAAGGCACAACTAGACCACTAAATGTATACATGCCAGCACACTCCCAGACATCCGAATGTGGACAAACCAGGTCACTACCAAATATCCGAATGTAGAGATACCAGAGCACTACCAAACATCTAAATGTAGAGATACCAGGGCACTACCAAACATCTGAATGTAGAGATACCAGGGCACTACCAAACATCTGAATGTAGAGATTCCAGGGCACTACCAAATACCAAACATCTGAATGTAGAGATACCAGCGCACTACCAAACATCTGAATGTAGAGATTCCAGGGCACTACCAAATACCAAACATCTGAATGTAGAGATTCCAGGGCACTACCAAATACCAAACATCTGAATGTAGAGATACCAGGGCACTACGAAACATCTGAATGTAGAGATACCAGGGCACTACCAAACATCTGAATGTAGAGATACCAGGGCACTACCAAACATCTGAATGTAGAGATACCAGGGCACTACCAAATACCAAACATCTGAATGTAGAGATACCAGGGCACTACCAAATACCAAACATCTGAATGTAGAGATACCAGGGCACTACCAAATACCAAACATCTGAATGTAGAGATACCAGCGCACTACCAAACATCTGAATGTAGAGATACCAGGGCACTACCAAACATCTGAATGTAGAGATACCAGGGCACTACCAAATACCAAACATCTGAATGTAGAGATACCAGCGCACTACCAAATATCAAACATCTGAATGTAGAGATACCAGGGCACTACCAAATACCAAACATCTGAATGTAGAGATACCAGCGCACTACCAAACATCTGAATGTAGAGATACCAGGGCACTACCAAACATCTGAATTTAGAGATACCAGGGCACTACCAAATACCAAACATCTGAATGTAGAGATACCAGCGCACTACCAAACATCTGAATGTAGAGATACCAGGGCACTACCAAATACCAAACATCTGAATGTAGAGATACCAGGGCACTACCAAATACCAAACATCTGAATGTAGAGATACCAGGGCACTACCAAATACCAAACATCTGAATGTAGAGATACCAGGGCACTACCAAATACCAAACATCTGAGTGTAGAGATACCAGCGCACTACCAAACATCTGAATGTAGAGATTCCAGGGCACTACCAAATACCAAACATCTGAATGTAGAGATACCAGCGCACTACCAAACATCTGAATGTAGAGATACCAGGGCACTACCAAACATCTGAATGTAGAGATACCAGGGCACTACCAAATACCAAACATCTGAATGTAGAGATACCAGGGCACTACCAAATATCAAACATCTGAATGTAGAGATACCAGGGCACTACCAAATACCAAACATCTGAATGTAGAGATACCAGCGCACTACCAAACATCTGAATGTAGAGATACCAGGGCACTACCAAACATCTGAATGTAGAGATACCAGGGCACTACCAAATACCAAACATCTGAATGTAGAGATACCAGGGCACTACCAAATTCCAAACATCTGAATGTAGAGATACCAGGGCACTACCAAATACCAAACATCTGAATGTAGAGATACCAGGGCACTACCAAATACCAAACATCTGAATGTAGCGATACCAGCGCACTACCAAACATCTGAATGTAGAGATACCAGGGCACTACCAAGCATCTGAATGTAGAGATACCAGGGCACTACCAAATACCAAACATCTGAATGTAGAGATACCAGCGCACTACCAAACATCTGAATGTAGAGATACCAGGGCACTACCAAACATCTGAATGTAGAGATACCAGGGCACTACCAAACATCTGAATGTAGAGATATCAGGGGACTACTAAACATCCAAATGTGGAGTTACCAGGGCACTCTCAGTTATCCAAATGTAGAGATAGCAGAGCACTCCCAGACATCCAAATGCGGACATACCAGGCAGTAGCAGTCACCATAAACAAATGGTGGGAGGGCGGGTGGCGGAAGGGAGCACAGGAGGAGTCATGCAGGGAGGTAGAAATAGTCTATTTAAAAATGTTTAAAACTTGCCTTTAGCCGCCGGCCGCCTCCTGTGTTGCGCCGCCTCTCCTTCCTGCTTGGTCCCAGCAGCCCCTGAGACAGACTCCCATCCTATCCCATGCTGCTGAGCAGCGCTGGGATTGGCCTGAGCTGGCATGAAAGATGCTCCGCTCAGGCTATGGAGTCTGCGGGGGTTTCTCAATGCAGCTGGGCTGGAGAAAACCTAAGTGTGCACGTGTATTTTGGTCACCTGAGACGGCCGACCAAACACACATGAGCACTTAGGGAGTGCATTGCACGTAGCAGTCCTCCTCGCCCCTCCCATACCTCGGCCCCACCCCTCCCTACAGTGCTGGCTCAGAGCAGACAAATGTAAAATAAAACAATGCAAGAACATTGTTTTATTTTTGATTTGCTGGCTCTGAGCCAGGCAGTGGGGCAACGCTCCTCTGTCACTGCGGAGGAGCCGCTGCTGATACCAGGGCACTCCGAGACATCCGGATGTGGAAGGAGCAGGGCACTCTCAGACAACCGAATGTAGAGATAGTAGGGCATTCCCAGACATCTGTATATTGACGTATTGAATCTGGACATACTAGGGCACTGCTCAGTATGTAAATGTGGACAGGCTGAGGCCCTGACATGCATATGAATGTGAACATACCAGGGCACTCCCAGACATTCGAAAGTAGAGAGCGCAGGGAGGGCACCTAGACATCCGAATGTGAACGTGCTCAGGGCACTCTCAGACATTCGAATGTAGAGATAGTAGTTCACTGCCAGACATCTAAATGTGGACATATCAGGACACTATCAGACGTCTAAATTAATACATATCAGGGCAAAGTCAGACGTATGAATGTGTACATACCAGGCAATGTCACATGTCTGAATGTGGACACATCATGGCCCTGTCTTTATGACTTTATCAGACTCCACATACACCTGTCAACTCTAAAGCACCTTAACGTGGATATGCAAGTGTCTTCCTTATTAATATAATCCAGCAATTCTTCCCCAAAGCTTCATGCATCTGGCAGATGCCTTGAAATGGACACATAGAAGCGCAGGTGCTCACTACCCCAAAGTACCTGTTCACTTTTGAGAAGTGCCACCACTGTCCCGTTAAATATATTGCAACAGTGCTGTGAAGTGCAGGTACTCCCGTTCAGATTTAAAAAGTGCATGGACTGAATACCTAACAGAACATACCGATTTAAAACACTTGTATGAGATAGTAGTCGAACATAAGCCATCCTCTTCTGAGTGGAAATAAAAATAATTTACCCTGGTGCCTTTAACCAGAAAATCCTCAAATTATAGGTAATTGTGACTGTCTTAATGCCACTGTATATTAAAAACACATTTCAGTTGATAATAGGGCTTTGGGGGGCGGCCGACCAGCGGGAGGCCTGCCCCTCCCAGGGGATTTGGGCCGGGGTGTGCAGTCAGAGCCCTATTGGGCTTGTTGGGCTGCATTTGGGCTAGGTTTGGGCTGGGAGACTATATAGCCGGCCATTTTATGTCACTGGCCACCATTTCTGTGGTAGTGACACGACAGCCGGTGGAGTGTTAGGGCTGGGAAAAGTTTTGTCCCACCCGCTCTCCCCGTTTTTTCCCTGGGGCTTTAAGACAGTTAGCAGTTGGGTAAGGGTCACTGGGTAAGTATTACTTTATGGGTTGGTTTGTTGGTGCACCGGTTGGAGAAGCATGTATTTATTGGTTGTCACTTGAAGCAGGTGCTGGTTTGTGAATGGATTGCTTTTTATTTGGGGTGCTTTTCCTGGGTAATAGTTGGTAGATCTGTTTACAGTTACAGTTATTGGTTGGAAAAGGTCACACATGAAGGGGAACTAGCATAGGAAGGTTACATAGATAGCTAGGTTAGGAAAGGTTAAGAAGTTGCACGTTTTTGGGGGTTTATAAATGATTGCAAAGGGAAGACTTTAGGGGAGGGGATGGGGGTGAAGTAGGAAGAAAATATTTAGTGAGGTTTAGTTTTGTACATCACAGGCCAAGGAATTTGTTTGTAAGGTGCACCTGTCTTCAATAAAGCGGTCTTTTTCACACTAACAAGCTGGTCGATGGTCTGGGCTGCACCCCCCCCTTTGGCCCAAATTCTTCCTGCTGTTCAGAAAGACGTATGCTACATTAAATCCCTCCTCCTGTTAGTGTCTGGTGCTATAGTATACACCACAAGCAGCTTGTCATCGGGGTGAAGAAAATGGCGCCTTGGTGAGGGCGCGCGCGTGGCTCCTGAGGCCTGTCACCTGGCAGGATCTGCGCGGGAATAAACGATTGATGTGATGCATTATAAAACCACGTCAAACGCCTTCATCTTAGAGGGGAACACTCCAACTTAGCATAAATCTGCCATGTACGCTGGGCGGCTTCATTGTTATTATCTTTTATTTAACTTGGTAAAAAGGTCATTTATTATTGTTAATTGAATCATTTCCCCTCGTCCGGGCTTGGAGCTGCCATTTTAATAGCGTCGTTCTTGCTGAAAGCCGCAAGCTCGCTGCACTTTTCACCTTTTAGAGATCTCTCGTTGGCAGCCGTTGTTTAATTTACTGGCTTTCCTCTTTTGTGTTCGTGTCTGATGCTTTAAAGCACAATAGCCTTTCTAAACACAACAATGCATTCCATTTAAAAAAAATTTTAACAGAGTTTTATATAGCGCGGACTTGAATCGGGTGTCAGAGCGCTTTACATAGCACCAGTTGCATTACATGAGGACACATTCATTTTTTTGTTGCTGTTAGGCATGGGGAGATTAAGTGATTTGCCCAGAATCACAGGATGTTCAGCTGTCATTGCCCTTGCATACCCTGCCCTCTAGGGACCGTCATGGCAGGGAACATTTATGTCTACATACCATACTGCCAGGAGAAGCAGAAGTGACATCACAGGACTCACTAGCTATCCCACTTTGAGCCCCTCAACAGCCTCCAATTTGATGCTGAAGGGCTTGGGAGGATCAAGAAGTGAAAACTCAAGCCCAAGCAGTAGGGATCTTAGAGCATTGTTTACTTTCTGTTCCTGCCTCTACATTCATAAGCTGTGACCCCCATGAGTGGCAATCTCATCAGAAGGGCAGCTATCTCTACCATCAATGATGGAGAGATTGGTGACTGAAAGCAAACATAGCAGTAGCTTGAGTGGGCGGGCCTTATCCACACAAGGTGGCCAATCAGACTGGTAGGACAGGAGCGGTGTCAATGCAGGCTTAGTGTGGAGGCATAGTGTAATTGACAGCACCAATGAAGATACAAGGTCTGTGCTCCAGTCTGCCCTCCTGTACATTGTGCGTTCCTTGAAGGTGGTGTTTCAGGAAGAAATGTTCACGTCTGGGGGTGCAAGAAAAGGTGCCGTGAGAAGACAGCATAGTCCTTTTTGTCGTTTTCAGGAGAGAGTTGTAACTTCTATGACATTTATAACATATTAAATATCTTTACACAGGTAGGCCATTTGCGCTCTTTTCCCAGTAGAGCATCTCCAGCCCGAATATCCATCTTACTCCTGTCCCCCAGACCTTTTCAATGGATTTTTTTTATCTCACTCGCTCTCTTTTTGTCTTTTTCTCACTTTCTTTGCCTCAGTTTCTTCAACACCCCTTTGCAAATATGCTCTCACCGTGACTCTCCCGGCTATCGATGACCCTCCGTCTCAACAGTTGTGCCACTATGATAGCAAAAAGAACAATTGATGGATGGAATGCAAACACTCACCCCAGTACAGAGATCTGGGCCTAAATACATTGGTTTTTTGCTCACCACACCACCCCAGTTTGGACCCAGCCATATGCAAATCAGTCTTGACCCTGTTCCCCATGGGAACTGTCCAGCCAGAACGGACAAGGTAAGGTCCTCCCTGGACCGAAAACAAGCATCCCAGAACTGGTTTTGGGGTATCACCCCTCATCACTGAGGACAGCCTGAATCTAGTGATATGGCGAGCACTGGACCCACGTCTCGGCATCCCCGTCCCACTTGGGGTGACAAATGCAAAAAGAACAATTGATGGACAGAATGCTAAACAATGTCAAACTCTCACCCCCAGTCAGAGATCTGGGCGTAAATCCATAGTTCTTTTACTCACCACGGTACCCCAGTTTAGACGCAGCCATATGCAAATCAGTTTTGACTGCTCCCTATGGGAAAAGTCCAGTCCGAATTGCCATGCCAGGTTCACCTTGGACTGGAAATAAACATCCTAGGCCCAGTTTTGGGTAATCGCTGTGCCTTCCCGGCTGAGAGAAGCAATTAACACATGCCCTCTCTTCTATAATGAACCCACATCACCAAAGGAGGTCAGCTACTAACCTACCATGGATGCTTGCGCTGATAAAGAGCTACCCTGGCAATCTGCTAGTCCTCTGCATGGCAGATGTGCCTAGGTGCAGTGCCAAGTCTGCAGCAAGAAGACTGGCAACCGCTCTAGCCCTTGGGCACAGCAGGCAACCGCTCCCCCGTCGTCTCACTTTAAACCTCCACACTACCAGTCATTCAAACACACCTGTGTGGTGGCAACACGACAAGGCATGCACAGTACTTAATGCGCACACCAGTGGTAGTAACATGCTATGTAAATGTCACATACATTGTAATGCAATAAATTGGCCATGAATGTCACATATCTGTCAGAGCCCTGACTATCATGGTTGTTTGCGGAACTTTTTTTTCATCATATGTAAAAATGTGTTCTGTTCAATGAGTTTGTTAAGCTTACCCATCCTTTATTATTATTATTATTATTAATATTATTATTAATATTATTATTATTAAGTTTGTTATTATTATGTTTATTATTATTATGTTTGTTATTATTACTTTCTGTATTGTTATTTTTTTTTTTTATTATTATGTTTTTTATTATTATGTTTTTTATTAGTGTGTGTTATTATTGTTATTATTATTACTCGTATTATTATTGTTTTTTAATTATTATTACTATTACTACTATTATGATTATGATTATTACCATTAACTTCTAATAATAACAATATTAATCACAATCATGCACCTAATAACAAACACAACAATATTAATTAGCAATACTGATATTAATTCTCCTATTAATACCAATAATAACAACAGCAATACCAACAATAATAATAATTATTAATACTAATTATTATTATTGCTAATTATAATAATAATGCTTCTAATAATAACAATAGTCAAAATACAATCAGAATACTTATTATTGTTGTAATAATAATTAATAATACTAATGATAATACTACTACTACTAATAAGAATTATTATTATATATGCGTTCACCAAGGCATCGTGAAGTTAGGAACAAAGACAAGTAAAAAATCGGATTTCTAAACTAGCCATGTCTTCCACTGTAGTACACTGGACCGCATTTCTCCGCGGTGACAAGTTTCTGGTTCCCGCCATCTGATACTCTTCCCACTCAGCCATGTAATTTCCCTCAACCACAGATTGAATTTATTAATAAAAACACAGTACTCTTGTTTGTTTACCCCATTGCTTCTTTTGCACTGTTCCCATGTTAGAGTAGCTCCCCGTTTATTGGGGGCGTCCTCCCAGACTCATAGGTAACCATATGCATGTTTTTGCAGTCCTTGGACCAATATCTGTGGGCTTTTCAACCCGGAAGTGGGATGGTCGAATACAATTCTGAAGAAAACCTTCCTCTTTAACCCATTGCCTTGATTTTCCCCAAGTTGATGTCATCCACAGGGTATTAAATCCATCCCCGTGAATGGCTATCATGTTGAGTAATTGCCGCCATATTTGTTTTCCATGATCACGTTACTTCCTCATGCTCTCCTTGTTCCCCTTCCTTGTCTCCCTTTCTCAAGTCTGGTTTGTTGGAGTAGGAACACTGCTCCCCTCTGTTCTTTTGGCATCATGTCCTCACTGTTTCTGCCTCAATTATATTTTGCTTTCAATACTCATTTGCTCAAACCCTGCCCACTCACTAATACTTCCATTCAAAAGAACTCCATACCCTTGTATCTCTGGCCTTGACTATACATTAGCAACTTTACTCCTATTTCGATCTTTACTACCTTTACCTCTGCCTATATAGGACCACTCCCACACCTTGCTCCGCCCCCCGAGATCAGTTCAGGCCACTGCCCAGGAGAACCCCCTCCTCAGTTTGAAGACATCTAGCCCAAACCAAGAACCATTCCCTCAACTTGTACCCAAGAACATTTACCAGTGAACATTTCCAACACCTTGTTCTCATCTATGACCTAAGTAGTACCCTCTTACCTTATCCCCTCTACCACCCTACTCAGTTGCACCTCCTTTTCTTGCTAACGTATGCTCTTTTTTCACCTCCATGTCTCTTCTCTCCTATTTTTCTCAAATTGTCTAACTTTTTCTAGCAAAAGGGTTTGTCTCATTATGGAAATTCACCCAAATCAAGTTGCAAAAGCCCGGTGCTGTTAAGTTGCTTTCCTTCATTTTGCTTTTGTTCCAAAATGGGGTACAGCTGTTGGGATAACAAACTGATTTGAAGAATGACTTTTTTGGCCACTTTTGAAATGTATAAAACTGCAACAGCATGGTGTCTGCCTTCTCCTTGTAAAGCAAGAGCAAGCTCATTTTAAGCTACAAATACTTTTCCATGGAAGGCAGTTCCGCTCAAGGATGGCCAGCTGGCTGTGAAATTGGAATTAACACGCATCCACTTTGCTGTGAAAAGGGAAAATTATCAAATGATGTCTCCTAATCCAATTACACTTTCACCAGAATGAAGCCTGCCCTGTGCCTGGCGTGTGCGTTTCCAAAGAGTCTTGGTTCCTAGTTGGATGAAAAAAAGGGAAGTCATAGTTTTCAAAGGCACAATAATTTGAGTTTAAACAGTTTTCAGCCTCCTTGTTCCCCAAGATAAAGTTTCATACAGTTATGATTGTGAATTCAGCAGCTGGAACGGTGCATTTTTAAAAAGTGCTTTTAGACCTGGCTTCACAGCACAGCTGTCAGCAGTACCCTTTGTTACCAGTTCTTTAAAATGTACATACATTTTGCCTTGACTCCACCTAGACGAATATTTGTCTCTCACCCCCTTCTTTTGGCTGTATAAATTCACATTCTAGGAAGTGCTACCTCTGGAATACACCAGGTGCGACTCTCCATCTAAAAAAAATACCCTCGATCATCACACTGTTTGCCACACTGAATTGTTTACCTCCTATTTTATATACACAAAGCTTTGGTGCTTTAGTTCCCCGACAATAGCAAAGCAACCTGCTGAGTGAGCAATTAAAAACAGAAAAATAAAATGCTAATAACTTAACGTTATTATAATTTTTTTAAAACTAGTGTCTTATTTGGTTGGGGATGGGGCTGACCTGTTTAGAGACTGGGGGAAGTGTGGGACGCACTTCCGAAGTGTGCATGACATTTTTGGCCAGCCGTCTCGGGCCAGCCAAAATGTCAACCGCACTTTGCATTACAGCCTGGGTGGAGAACATGCCCAGGCTCCCATTCCCTGTCTGAGCGCTGAACCACGGTGCTCAGACCAATCACAACACTGCATTGCAGCGATGTGATTGGCTCAGGGGAGCCTTGGTGCTTCTTGGTTCCACAGAGGCCAGAAAGAGGATGGAGGAGAGGCTGCGGCTGGTGGCAGGCTGCAGCCAGGCAAGTGTTTTTGAATTTTTTTTATTTTTAATTCCCTCCCCCCTCTGCTCCCTCTCCAGACCCGATCAGTAACAGCTGCTACTGAAAGCAACTGGTCTAACTTTAACATGCTAAACAACATTTGTGCATGCAATGCATGTAAACCGCATTTTTTCTCACCTGTATTTACACTGGTTAGCAAATTATTGCCAGAAATATTGGCTTTGCCACTGCTTGTTTACATTGTCCCATATTACTTCCTTGTGGCTTGTATATGCTGAGATTCATTCATGGGACAGAATGCACCTGTCAACCCAGCCCCTGTTCTTAAATGAATACATACATGTCCAGTTTCAGCTCCCATGTGAGAGACCCATCTAAATTCTGTGGTAGATCTGCTCCATGTTTTACCCACTCCCAGCCCATTCCCACTGCCATATAATTTCCTGTCCCAGCAGCCTTCTGCTTTCAATAGCCGCTTACCAGTTCCTTCCAGAAGTCCGTCTCGGGTTAGTTACCATCATGCCAATGCCATGTCTTCAAGTCCATTTACACACCTTCCCAGCTCACTCTATGAATGTGTTTCTTGCTTACTTCTGAAGATCTGTCCATTGCCCAATCAGAATACAGCAGCCAGGAAGTAAGAGGTGCACCTGACTAAGAAGCACTCTAGCTATTGTACAATTATCAACGAGGAAAAACCTCAAGATTTTGTTTGTTTCTGTTTTTTCAGAAGGCCAACTTATTCTTTGTTTTTTTGGAGAGGCAAATCAAAGTGTTTCACAAATTGCTTGCTTGAAGGCAAAGCAAGTGTTCACCAATGCACATGGGAGAGCAGCTTAATTTCTGATTAAGAAGTAAGAACATGAAGCAAATATTGGCTGCTAAGGTGAGAAGCTTTGATGAAGAAAAGGAGGAATGCTCCCATTCCATCAGGCACTCAAGTTAAATTTGATAACCCATCATGGCCGCCCCTTGCTGCCTGTTCAAGGCTTTATTGATTATTGCTCAACACTAGACTTTTGACTCGATGAAACAGGCAGTTTACAGAAACAATGGCAAAGGCATTTCTTCTGATCAATTCAAATACTTTAAAACAGTGACATTCAGAACAATACAAAAGATACAATCAAATAAAGCATGTTTCGGTGGTAACTTCATTCATAATGCCTTCCTCAGGACCATAATTGATGTGGTTATATAGAATATCCTCAGCTCCGAGGTTGTCAGTCAAAAGTAATAGTGTGAGACTACCCAAAGTGTAATGCAGAAGGTGGTTCATTTGTGAATGGTGATCATTGAATCCACCATAAACACAACTGTAAAGAGAATGCATTTAGTGTGAGGTAATACTGTGTAAGACATGTTATTGACTGATAGAAGAAGAGTATCAATTTAGTCTTGTCATAAAATTAGAATAGAAATACAGATCAGAAAATTAGATTTGGCTGTAATAAGTTGAAAAAGCTCTGTAATGGCTATAGACAGGCACTGCCAATTAGAGGGGATATTTCCGTCATGAAGGTAGGACTGCTGGTCAAAACTTGCAGGCACATGCATCAAAGCTTTTTGCAAGCACAAACAGTGCGATTCGCAAAAATCGTCCGTTTGCGCCCACAAAAACTCCTTTTGCAATGCATTAAAGTGTTAGGCACTCGCAATTTATGAAATCGTGATTTCTTATATTGCGATTGCGTTTAAGGAATCGCAATTTTCGATTCCTTAAATGCAATTCTAGAAGCACTTAAAAATAGCAAATTTGCTATTTGGCGCCGCAAAATACAGAGAAATTACTCTGGTCTGTATTTTGCAAAAACTTAGTAAAATGCACTAAAGTGCATTTTTCAAGGTTTCAGGTTACACACACACATGCCTTTGGGGCATGTCTGTTGCGACTAAAGGAATGTTTAGGAATCGCTATTTTAATAGCGATTCTTATATGCATATGCTTATGAGAGTCCCTAATTGCGATTCCGATTGCGATTCCTTAATAATCACAATTAAGGACTTGCAAAAGCATTTCTTGATGCATGTACCCCTTGGTGCTCCACACATAATGATACCTGTTGATAAATAGCAAAATATTCTAAGCTGCATGAGCCTGTGTACAAGAGTAATGACAAATGTATTTCTCAATGCAGGAGCATGAAAAAACCTGCTGTCGGTTGTCATTTGTCAAGAGCAAAGACTTGGGTAGGATTAGAGCTGCTACAACCACACATTAAAGAGGAACTCGAGCACAGATTGTTCTAGGAAATGATGTTGATTAATAATATGCAAACAAGCTCTGGCCAAAGACAAATTGATATATTTTCTAATCTGATCTTGCGGCAAAGTTTTTGCATTCTTTTTCTGAGACTATAACAGTTGATGAACTATACCTGTAAAAAAACAGGATTACAGAGCACAGGCATTTAAGAGATGGATTACATAATGGATCTTAAAATCAGATTTGACAAAAAATATACAGCTGTTTAGTGCTGTTCTGTGCACATCAAACTAGGAGTCAGCTGTCAAGGCTATATTTACATATTGTGATTATCCTGGACCTAGGACGTTCATCAATTAAGTTAGAATAGCAATTGAGCTAAATTATAAAGAATGGAGTGTGAAGAAGATGCCCATAAATAGAGTTGCATATTGTGTCAGATAGTTCATTATTAATGATGCTGATAACTGATCTAAACTAGCAACTAGAGGGCAGATGTATCTTCCTCATCATTTGCAATTCCCAAATAGCCATTTTTAAGAAATCGCTATTTGGGAATTGCAAATTGGGATGTAAGTAGAAATTCGCAATTTTTTTGCGATGTCTTAAATTTCCTTAAATGCTAATCGCAATTAAGGAATAATTTCCCATTTATTTCAATGGGCCAGGAGGCCCATAGGAAGGAATGTGAAGTTATTCTCAATTTGCGATTCGCAATTTGCTAACCGCAAATTGAGAATAATTTCAAAGGTGCAGGGGTTTCCAAAGGACACCCTGCTGCACCCCTGAAATTTACATGTGTGCGCATATGGCGCACATACATGCCCTAAGGGCATGTATGAGCGCCACATGGCACCTTAACAAATGCCAAAAAGTGCATTTGTAAAAGAAACCGCAAATTACCACCAACTACAAGTTGGTGGTAATTTGCGATTTCTTAATGTGGATTCGCCCCAAAAAAAATGCTTGATGCATAGCATTTAAGGAATCGCAAAATTGCGATTCCTTAAAAGCTTGAGCAAAATAAGGAATCGCAATTTTTGCGATTCCTTAGTTTGCGATTTTGCACATACATACCAAAACACAGTTTGCGATTCGCAAACGCCGGAATTCTGCTAATTCCGGCGTTTGCGAATCGCAAACGGCTTCATACATCTGGCCCTAAGTCTAGAAAACATATCATTGGATTGAGTATCTGCTGCAAGGGTATGTGTCTTATATGTTTGTCACCGGCTTAAACCCTGGCATTACCTTAGGTTGAATCCTTATATTATCTGGATCTATTGTTTGAAGAGACATTTCAGGTTGGCCGGGGCACTTCAAGTGCAAATATGAGTATTGTGAGTCCCATTTCTCTTTTTAAAAGTGTTCTTAAATGCATATTGTAGTGACCTGATTCCAAGAAAAACTCCCTTAGACAAATGATAACATGTAATAATGGATACAATCGTGCAATTGTCAGGAACAAAACTCCAGCACCTCTTAAAATTAACAGAGGAATGGCTCGCTTTGCCGACAGTAAACAAACAGAAGGGTAGCCACAAAGTCAGTGACATTGTTCTAAGATCTCACCTGCATTGTGTAAAATCAATGAAACCAATGATTTTCTTGCCAAAGTGTTTCAAAGTCATGAAGGCTACCCTAGATTCCTGCCCATAACTTTAGAGATCTGCTATCTTTATGTCAAAATCTATAGGTCCTGCTGAATGCTTTGTTAATTAATAATTGCATCCCTCTGCAACCGTAAGCCAGACCTGTAAAAAAATCAGGAGAAAAAGCAAGAATACTCCCCCACACTCACTATATGGGACAGACTGAAGTCTAGCGGCATTAAACAACATCGACTAGTCTAGTGAACCCAGTGCCATAATGCGCAAAGGCAGCCATATTGGTTGAAAGTAGAACAAACACTTCCCGGGGGCGACGACTTTGGCCGCCATCTTGGGGGAAAGGCAGGGTTGGCGCACTAGCGCTCGGGCGAATCACGGCCCGGGCACTATAAATTGGTAACTGCCAGTGAATCGCGCTGCTTGCTCTTAACAGAACACTCCTGAGGCGGAAGCTGGGAGTTAGCTAGCTTTTAAAAAAAAAAATTGTTGTTTTTATTCTCCCTGCCTATTTGCACAAAGGAATAATTTTATAGCGCACATTGTGTATTTTGTGTTGTGTTCACTTACCCGCTCTTGACAGCTGGGGGCTCTTGATACAATCTGTGCCGAGGACACCAAGGGCCGATTTAGGGCTCTACTCAGGCATAGACAGCCTTCCCGGGGGCGACGACTTTGGCCGCCATCTTGGGGGAAAGGCAGGGTTGGCACACTAGCGCTCGGGCGAATCACGGCCCGGGCACTATAAATTGGTCACTGCCAGTGAATCGCGCTGCTTGCGCTTAACAGAACACTCCTGAGGCGGAAGACGGGATTTAGCTAGCTTTTAAAAAAAAAAATTGTTGTTTTTATTCTCCCTGCCTATTTGCACAAAGGAATAATTTTATAGCGCACATTGTGTATTTTGTCCTGTGTTCACTTACCCGCTCTTGACAGCTGGGGGCTCTTGATACAATCTGTGCCGAGGACACCAAGTGCCGATTTAGGGCTCTACTCAGGCATAGACAGCCTTCCCGGGGGCGACGACTTTGGCCGCCATCTTGGGGGAAAGGCAGGGTTGGCGCACTAGCGCTCGGGCGAATCACGGCCCGGGCACCATAAAATGAAACCCATTTCCCGTCCGCGCAGCGGGCGGGCGCAGCGGGCGGGCGCAGCGGGCGGGCGCAGCTGGCACGCCGATGGCGCGCCGTCCGGGCTCGACCGGGCCTAGGGCCAGTCATTATGCCTGTCGACCCTACCCGGCAGATAGCATACTCCAGGGAAGAACTTATGTTGTTACAAGACAAGAGTAGCCTGCGATACCGCCAGTTGGACTGCCATGACAAACAATTTTGTCGTTGTAAATTCTGTCCCGATTCATTTTCCGTTAGGAATAATGGTAAGGAGGTCTGTAGAGATTTAGGGATGTCTTTACTGAACTGCAGATCTTTACCAAAGCACGCGGTAGAGATCAACTTACTGATTGAAGAAAGCAGCCTGGATCTGCTTTTCCTGACTGAGACGTGGTTACACCCAAACTCGGAATTTGATATCACCACTGCTCTTCCAGGCGGATTTCTCATTCAGAGCCAGCATAGGGACCAAGGGAAGGGAGGAGGTCTCGCGATAATTTATAAAGACACTTTTACATGCAGAATTGAGGATGGTGGCATCTTAGATACAGAAAGTGCCCGATTTAGTATCCAAATAACTCCTACTAATTCCCTGTCAGGATTCCTTATCTACCGCCCGCCAGGATACATTAAACAGTTTGCAGGATCCCTGTTGGAAACTTTACTAGCAACGGCAGCTCAGTCACCCAATTTCTTGGTTCTGGGAGATTTGAACCTGCATTTCGATGATCCTAATGATAAGGTGGCCTCAGACCTTAGTTCGGACCTTAAGGCTCTCGAAATGAAACTCCTAAATAAAGAAGCCACTCATATCAGGGGACATCTGCTGGACCCCATTTTTTCAAATAACTACCAGCTTATAGCTAGATCCCCATTGCCGCTGCCATGGTCTGACCACTTCATGGTCCCATTTTCGTGGAAAATTTGCTCAGAAGAGAAAAGTGCTCCCCGCTCTCTTATATTACAGAGAGCCTGGCCAAAACTTTCGGTGGAAGAATGGACTCGTACCTTAGAACAAACTGCCCCTGTGGCAGAATTAGACCCCCTGGTGGCAGACTTAAGCTTTCAGAATTGGTTTAACGACTCCCTGAACGCAGTACTGCCCCTTAAAATGATCACCAAAAAAAGTAGTAAATTTTAATCACCGTGGTATACCACCAAACTCAGAGATCTTAGAAAAGGCTGTAAAAAGTTGGAACGTATCTGGAGGAAGGATTGGGCAGTCAACAGCAAAGCTCCTATCAGTCTGCCCTGAGAATATACAAAGCTGCACGACAGAAAACGCAGGCTTCCTTCTTTGAGAAACAAATTAACTTATCTGCTAACTCCTCGAAGGAAACTTTCAAAATCGTTAAGCAACTGCTTAAAGCTCCTGCTCCGACGATTAATCAAGAATGCACTGAAGCTAGGTGTAATCAGTTAGCAGAGTTCTTCGACACCAAGATACAACGAATACTTGATAGTTTACCTCAGACTGTTCCCGCTACAGGTGATGAAGCCCCTCTAGCCCCGACTACTGGCCCCCGGTTGGATGTTCTTAGACGCATTACCAGGGAGGATTTTTGTAACACACTATCTTCCGTAAATAGTGGTTCTCCATCTGACCCGGCGCCTATGTACATCCTGAAAAAAGTTGCAGACACCATTGCCCCCCTCGCAACGGAGTTGTTAAACTCCTCCTTTACCAACAGGGTGGTCCCACCCAGCTGGAAACAAGCCAGAATCAAGACACTCCTAAAAAAAACGGGGCTGGATACAGCGGATCTAGCAAATTTTCGCCCGATCTCATTGCTACCTGGTCTGGGCAAAATTGCCGAAAAAATTGTTAATCAACAGCTTTCAGGGTTCTTGGAAAGTAATGGTCTGTTGAGCGACTCTCAAATGGGCTTTCGCCCAGGACAGGGCACCGACACAGCCTTATAGTGGTGGCTGAGGAGGCAAGGTGCATCTTAGATTCAGGGGGATCGGCAGTCCTGATCCTCCTGGATCTAAGCGCTGCATTTGATACGGTGGACCATAAAATACTAGTCCACCGTCTTGCTAGACTAGGGATTGCAGGATCAGCCCTGAGATGGCTGGAATCCTTTTTAAATAAACGAGCATTCAGGATTTGGGAAAATGGTGTCATGTCTAAATCTACTCCCCTCCAGTGTGGTGTCCCCCAGGGCTCATCTTTGAGCCCTACCCTGTTTAATGTTTATATGGCCCCACTGGAGGAGGTAGTAGCCCCCTTCGGGATTAAATCTGTCACCTACGCAGACGACACCCAATTAGTCTTCTCGCTGACGCAACAAGTGGGATGTTCAGATAACCTTTCGGCCTGTCTCACTGGAATCTTTTCCTGGATGACCAGTTCAAAACTCAAATTGAACGGAGCAAAAACTGAGATCCTGATTCTGGGCCACCAATTTACATCTTTGCCCAAAGCCTTTTGGCCGCCCTGGCGAGCTGCCTCTACCGAAAGAGAAAATCAAAAGCCTAGGGGTCTGATTTGAGCCCGAACTAAACTTTAGGACACATGCCCAGAAAGTTGCAGGCGCGTGCTTTGGCCTGCTCCGGACTGTGCGGAAAGTTCTCCCTCTCTTGCCCTTTCAGTCCAGGAAACTATTGATCCAGGGATTAATTTTATCCAGACTGGACTATAGCAACGCCCTACTCTTGGCAGCACCAGAAGCCACCATTAACATCCTGCAGCGGGTGCAGAATGCTGCTGCCAGGATGCTCATGGGCGCCCCAAGAAGAGCATCTGCCAAACCGCTGCTGAGAGCTCTCCACTGGCTCCCAGTTCGTGAGCGAATCGCCTTCAAATCATCTTGTATTGTCCATAAGACACTCCAAGGCAAAGGTCCCCCGACCCTGAGGAGCTTGATTTGTCCCTACAGACCCCCTCGGGCCCTTCGATCAGACCTGGATAATCTTGCCAAAGTTTCTAGAGTAAGGAAGGCCCGCACAGGAGGCCGCCGTTTTTCTGTAAATGCGGCAAAAAATTGGAACGCTCTCCCTGGGCATATTCAGACTGAACCTTCCCTTCTTAAGTTCCGAAAGTTGCTTAAATCTTTTCTTTTCCCTAAAACTTTTTAAAATTCTGGTCCCCTTTCGAGTTTTCTGTTATCTGTTAGGCAGCGCTGGGACGCTCCCGGGCAGCCATGCGCTTTACAAATCAAATTTCATTTCATTTCATTTCACTTGTACCACCATTTTCTCAAAACTTTTGGAGAACAGGAAAACACATGCACTTTTTAGATTGAAGCCTACCAGAGAGCGCAGCTGTCTGGTTTGCTAAAGACATCTTGGTGACATACTGAAAGCTACCCTGGGAATGTATTCCGCCCGTTGCTTACTATTAGCTTTGTGGTTTGTAACTTGCATTTTCTGGCTTTCTATTTGCTGGCTTTATTTGTTTTAGGCTGTCTATCCTGAGTATGTCCCTCCCAAGGAGCAAAGCCTTTTCACACTACCTCTTCCTGTATTCTTACACAAGCACAACATTCTATAAACAGGCCTGTAAATCTTGTTCTTATCTTTTCCCATTTGCTGTGCATTCAAAGACAGAGGTCAAATGTCAGACTTTGTCTTCTGAGGGAGCTTGGTGTTCACTTCTCTTTTCCTGACTTCAAAGTGAGACGATTTATGTGACAATCTTGCTGGATCCTGAGGCTAGGAAAGGTTTTTTTCCTAGCTTACAACACCATTTACATGAACTCATGTCTCAGTATCTCAGAATGTATCAGATTTGGGAAACTGAAATGAAGCACATTTTTTGGTAATTCTGAAGTGTGTTGGAAACAAATACTTTAATATGATCAAAAGAAATCAATACACTAGATGATGCCATTTCCACGTTATCATTTTTGCGCTGTATAGTTTTATTAGTAAAAACTGTATGTCTGTGCAAATGTAATGGTAATTTTAATTAAATGTGTGTTGTCTGTAATGGCAGAGTGTACCACACCATGAATGCTCCCCTCTATGCCACTCCACTCTACTCTGCACCACTCCACACCACAGCAATCTACTCTGCATCACTCCACTTTACACCATTCCATGCCACTGCACTATGTGCCACTGCGCTCTACTCTGCACAACTCCACTCTACGCCAATCTGCAACACTGCACTCTACGCACTTCACTCTATACCAATGCACTCTACTCTGTATCACTCAATTCTACGTTCCTGCACTCTACATCAATCCACTGTATGCCACTCTAATCTACTCTGCACCACTGCACTCTATGCAACTGCACTCTACAACACTTTACCCTACACCATTACACTCTACGCCGCTTCACTCTACTCGTAAACAAACTACTTTACGCCACTGCACTCTATGCCACTCCACTCTACTCTGAAACAAACTACTCTAAGCCACAGTACTCGATGCCACTGCACTGTACTCTGCACCACTGAACTATACAACACTGCTCTCTATGCAACTCTGCGCCACTCTACATCACTGCATTCTACAACACTCTATTCTGGAACACTGAGCTCCTCGCCACTGAAATCCTCACCACTCTACTCTGCAGTACTGCACTCTATGCCACTGCACTCTGCATCACTCCACTCTATGCCACTGCACTCTCCGCCCCTCTATGCCACTCCACTCTATGCCCTCTATGCCACTTTACTCTACTCTGCACCACTGCACTATATGCCACTCTACTATGCAACACTCCACCCTGCAACACTACACTCTACGCCACTGCACTGTATGTCGTTCTGCTCTACACCACTGCACTCTACACCACTACACTGTACTATGCACTTTTCTAATTTATTCACTGCATTCAATGACCCTACATTATACTCTGCTGAATCTACACCACTCTGCAACACTGCACTCTATACCAATGCACTCTACTCTGTATCACTCAATTCTACGTTCCTGCACTCTACATCAATCCACTGTATGCCACTCTAATCTACTCTGCACCACTGCACTCTATGCAACTGCACTCTACAACACTTTACCCTACACCATTACACTCTACGCCGCTTCACTCTACTCGTAAACAAACTACTTTACGCCACTGCACTCTATGCCACTCCACTCTACTCTGAAACAAACTACTCTAAGCCACAGTACTCGATGCCACTGCACTGTACTCTGCACCACTGAACTATACAACACTGCTCTCTATGCAACTCTGCGCCACTCTACATCACTGCATTCTACAACACTCTATTCTGGAACACTGAGCTCCTCGCCACTGAAATCCTCACCACTCTACTCTGCAGTACTGCACTCTATGCCACTGCACTCTGCATCACTCCACTCTATGCCACTGCACTCTCCGCCCCTCTATGCCACTCCACTCTATGCCCTCTATGCCACTTTACTCTACTCTGCACCACTGCACTATATGCCACTCTACTATGCAACACTCCACCCTGCAACACTACACTCTACGCCACTGCACTGTATGTCGTTCTGCTCTACACCACTGCACTCTACACCACTACACTGTACTATGCACTTTTCTAATTTATGCACTGCATTCAATGACCCTACATTATACTCTGCTGAATCTACACCACTCTGCAACACTGCACTCTATACCAATGCACTCTACTCTATCACTCAACTCTACACTCCTGCACTCTACATCAATCCACTGTACGCCACTCTAATCTACTCTGCACCACAGCACTTTATGCCACTGCACTTTACAACTCTTTACCCTACACCATTACACTCTGCGCCATTTCACTCTACTCTGAAATAAACTACTTTATGACACTGCACTCTATTCCACTCCACTCTGTCACTGGACTCTACTCTAAACCACTGCACTCTACTCTGCACCACTGAGCTATAAGCCACTGCTCTCTATGAAACTCTACGCCACTGCGCTCTATGGCACTCTACACCACTGTACTCTACCACACTCTTCTCTGGAACACTGAGATTCTCGCCACTGAACTCCACACCACTCTGCTCTGCAGTACTGCACTCTATGCCACTGCACTCTGCATCACTCCAATCTATGCCACTGCACTCTCCGCCCCTCTATGCCACTCCACTCTATTCCACTGCACTCTCTGCCCTCTATGCCACTTTACTCTACTCGTTACGGGAAAAAATGGTACACCCATTGGAGTCACTGGGACCTGGGTT
Organism: Lissotriton helveticus; assembly: GCF_964261635.1. NCBI lineage: Eukaryota > Metazoa > Chordata > Amphibia > Caudata > Salamandridae > Lissotriton > Lissotriton helveticus. The sequence goes on from NC_136068.1 coordinate 94,095,489, forward strand.
TAATCTGGTACATAGAAAGGGGGTTCCCAGTACACAATGTATCTAAGAAAAAGAGGATAAGGGAAAAAAATATATATACAAGAAAAATCCTTACATTTAAAAGGTACACTGTTATTTAATCACAATGTTCCTGCAAGTGCAATGTATCATACATCACCATAAATTCAAGAAACATTTGTGCCCCAAAAGACGTGAGGGAGAAGCAAAGGAACGTGTGAAGGAGTACGTGCGAGGATTCAGAAATGGTTGACGGGTAAAAGGTGCTAGTCGCAAGATCCAATCTTCATAAACACTAAACACTGGCTTAGTCGTAGAGCCAGATGAGAAAAAACAATATATGTCCTTAAAGTATCAGGCAGGACCATGCTTCAAGCGCCTAAGTAGTTGTCCTCAGAGAATGGCGGGGGTAAGTTGTCGACGTTTCGACCCCATATGCAATGCTAGGTGTCCGTGAACCTTAGAGGGGGGGTCTTCATCAGGACTGGGGTGGTGTGGGGGGGGGGGGGGCAGGTTTACCATGAAAAGTACATGGATGGTTGGGCCAGCCGGCTCCAATCCAGGGAGAACGAAGGGATGTGGACCAAGCAGAATCACAGTCCAACTCGTTCACTTTACAAATAAAGCTGCCGCATAGGTCAGCAAAACTCTTAGTGCGCTGTCGATGCCGGCGTCTGGCAGCTGTCTACTATACACTATGCTACTCCACTGTATGACACTCTACAGGACTCCACTCAATGCCACTCCACTCTATTACACTCTACTCCACTCTTTGCCATTCCTCTCTACGACACTCCATACCACTCTTTTCCATGCCACAAACTTTTAGCCATGCTGAACTGCAGTCGCTGACTGCATGAAAGCCAACTGTCCCAAGCTCAACACGGAGAAGCTAGAAGTAGCGATCTTCGGCAAGAGAACCTCACCTAGAGGTGGCCGGCCGAACTCAGACACACATCCAGTGGTCATGCCAGGAAACTCGGGGAAAGATCATTTGCAGAAAACTGGACATGATCTCACAAGTCAACGCCATCAGTGCATCCTGCTTCTACACCCTGAAGATGCTGAGAAAGAGCCTCCAATGCTCCCAATCTACACTATAAACACTGTATCTCATGCCCTAGTAACCAACACGATTCACTATTGGAAAACAATCTACATTGGGATCAGTCAGCAACTCACTAGAAGACTACAAACCATCCTGAACTCATCTGCCAGACTCCTCCTCAACCTCCCACACAGAATACACATCACTCCACACCTCAGGGATTTCCACTGACTCCCGATACAAGTACGCGTTCATTTCAAACTCCTCACACACACATTCAAGGCACTACACAAGTTAGGCCCCACTTACCTGAACACACTCATCTCCTTCCACCAACCACCCAGGCACCTCCGCTCTGCAGTACTCCTACCCGCAAACATCCCACACATACACAGAACCAGATCAGGAGGATGGGCATTCTCCTACATCACTCCTGTATCATGGAACAGCCTCCCACTGCACATCAGAGCCTTCTCCTCACTTCTTGAATTCCGCAAGACGCAGAAGTTTTTTAATTAACCAACCTACCACAGGCAGGCCTAGGCACACACACCTGCTCAGCACCAGGATACTTTTGCAGGTGATAATGCTTTACAAATACACATAACATATAAGGAGTTTCTTCACGGGAAGCCACTTAATTAGCATCTTGTTACGATCAAATCCTTTGGATAAAGATATATTAGCTGCGCATTTCCATGTTTAGGAGCTATTTTGTCACGCGTTCTGAGATTTAAGGTTCTCCAAGCTAACATGTGAATGCAAGCTCTGCTTTTGGCTACAAAAAGCAATACTTTCCTCCTAATTAGGCGAAAGGGAGTTTTTTCCAATCCCTTTAAGTTTCCAGGAACAGATGGGAGTGATATTTTTAATGGAGGTGTTGTGTCAAGGGGTGTTTGTGTTTCAGTTCTCAGCTACAGTTATATATCTGGTCTGATCAGCAGTGCTAATGCTGCAATTGTGAGGGAGGTGAGGACAGGTGTGGGAATATGAGGCAATAAAGTTGTTTGCCTTGGACCGAATCCTTGATTGCTACTAAGGGAACAGAGATTTTCTCACACATTTTGCATGGAAGAGACTGTGTCTCATTGTTGTGTTGCTTACTTATTGTACTGTTCCTTTAATCTTACACATTCTAGTTATGTCATTACTGAATGTAGAATGTTATACATGTCACCTTGATGTACATCCTTTGTAAAGGAGAGTTATTCCTTGATGCTGATCTTGCTGGATTACTTGTACTGTGCTCCTCGACTGAATAAAGGATTTACCTCAATATCCTTGAATTTATCATAATTTCACTGGCGACGGGATTCGAAGAGCAGAACCTACGTGGATTATTAACTTAAACCATATGTGGATAATTTTTTTTGGTTCTATCTCGAGTGGACTAGGAAGGACTTTGACAACTATCTACCTTGGTAAATATACTATTATTTCATTAGCGATTTTATTTTTTGAGTCAACTGATGAGTGCTTGAGCCTGTTTGAACTATTTTTTAGCGCTGTCTTTTTCACAAAATTGTAAGCGCTTTGAATACCAACTGAACCTTAATCATAATTATTCAAGTGACTTTTACCTCTGTGGAGTTAAACTGTTATTGCTAATCAAATTTCGAGTGGAATTGGGTTGCTGGCGTGCCTATTCAAGGAAACGAAGCTCTTTACCGTTTTCACGTTTACCATTAGCGCGTTACAGCTCGCACCACAGCTCGCACCACGGCTCGCACTACATTAAAAAAATAATCGCATTACCAACTCCTCGTGACTGCAGACATACTTCTTGAAGCTTTGTACTTTTCCGTTCCATCTTCGAAGGAATAGCTTCGGTGCTACAACGCTCTACGCCTACAACATTACACGCATTGGTTCGGAGATCGGAGTCTTCTGTAGGAATTGTGGGTAATCACGTGTGACGTAACACGTATTTGGCGGCCATCTTAAGTAAACCTGAAGCTATAGAGAAACAGTTACAGAAACCTTCGTGAAGACTTCGAGAGACAGCTTTAACGATCGAAAGGAAGTTGTGTATATTTCTCTTATTACAATCTCCGCGCATTACCATCAACGGTGATACGCACACCTTCTCCAAATTGTCTATTATTTTAGTGTTATTTATTATAATACTGAATCTAATTATTGTGAAGACACTTTTGAACTGCTACAAGTGTATTATATGTTTACTTACTTGCACTGGCATTCTTACTGTTAATATTTAAAGTACTTAATCCAGCATTACTTAACATTTAAAAAATAAAAAAATTATTGTTGTATTAGGTTTATTATATAATGACTCAACCTAATTACAACATCAGTCCTCCTCAGGCATTCTGGGTTTCTGGCAGTGAACCTCCACTCAAGTGGTTGGAATGGAAGCCTTATTTCTGTAATTATATAGATGCATTAGATGAGGATGGAAAAATGTCTCATGCTCAAAAAAAGAGACTTCTTCTTCATTCCTTAGGTCCTGTTGGGCTAAAAGTATATGAAACTATGACTAAACCCTCCTTTCCAGGAGATTTGAATGTTTATATGTTAGCGCTTTTACATTTAGATACTTACTTTGCTCCTAAAGTGTGTATTGGCGTAACAAGATACACATTTTTTTCAAGGAAACAAACTAAAGATGAAAATATTGACCATTTTCTTGCTGATCTTAAAAAATTATCTTTAGATTGCAAATTTGGTGTACTACAAGAAGAATTAATCAGAGACCAAATTGTTATGCATTCTTACAATGCTTCCATACAAGATAGGTTATGGATTAATGGGGATTCTTCTTTGGATGATATTCTTGCTATTGCACGCAAAGCAGAAATGTCTGGCAGGTGCGCCAACGTTATAAAAAATGATAACAGTGCACTGATTAATGAGGTTGTTGGCAAAGTGAATGCAACTGATAAGAAGAGATTTAGCTATAACTCAAAACAATCTTTTGGTTTTAGCAACAAATCATTTTCTACAAAACATCCTCAATCTTCTTCTAATTTTAGACCTAAGTGTTACAGATGCAACAGTTTGGAGCATTTAGCTGACTTCAAAGGATGTCCTGGCCTGAAAGCTAAATGTACTAGTTGCGGTTTGAAAGGTCATCTAACAAAAGCATGTAATAGGAAAAAGAAGAGTAAAGTAAATTTTATAAATGACATTGATGAGGAGGAAAATTTTGAGAATGATTCGGAAGATAATTTAGTAATGAATGTACATGATAAGTTAGTTTTGAGAATAAGAGATGAGGATGTGGTTAACAAACCTATTTGTTTGATGAGTATCGGTGGAGTGGATGTCAAAATCTATGCTGATTCGGGGTCACCTTATACTATTGTTAATGAAGAAATGTGGAAAGCCTCTTTTGTTCAACATGTTGGTGAGAAGTTATTGCCATCAGATATCCATCCTGAAGGTTATATGGGAGAACCTATTTCTATTCTAGGTTTTCGTTGGTTTGTTTTCAGATTCAAAGGTAGAGAATGTAGGGGAAAGCTATACATTTCAAAGAAAGGACCACCTGTTTTAGGATGGTTCGATCAAAAACAACTTCACATTATTTTGGATCCAAACAGTAAAGAACAAGTTTTAGTAGTTGATGATAGTTCTGCTGTTACTGATGGAATTCTGTACAAATTTCCGAAGGTTTTTAGTAAAACTTTGGGGAATTTGATTGGTTTCGAGCATAAGATCATATTAAAAGATGATGCTTGTCCAAAAGTGCATAAATGTAGGAATGTTCCCATTCTAGTAAGAGATGAAGTCAGCAAAGAATTAGATAAACTTGTTTCTACTGACATTATTGAGCCGATTGAAGCGAGTGAATTGGTTTCGCCAATTGTCGTCGCGAGACGGAGCAATGGGAAAATTAGGTTGTGTGTAGATTTAAGGTATTTAAATAACAACATTGTGGTTGACAAGTTCCCACTTCCTAAAATCAATGAAATGGTTTCTAGTCTGGGTAATGCACGAGGGTTTTCAACTATAGACCTATCGTCTGCATATCACCAGATTTCTCTGTGCCCTGAATCAATGAAGTTTACATCTTTTGTGACACCTTTTGGTTGCTTCCGTTATAAACGTATGCCTTTCGGTTTAGCTTCGGCGGCCGCTGTTTTCCAAAGATTAATGTATCAATTGTTTAAGGGGGAAAAAGGTATCAGATTTTTTCAAGATGACATTCTTGTTTTTGGGGATGATGAGAATGAACATTTATCAAGATTAAACAAAGTGTTAAGTATTCTTGAGAGCAAGGGCCTTACTGTTGAACATTCTAAATGTAAATTTGCACAAAAGAGTGTAACTTATCTAGGTCATATCATTGATGCTGAAGGTGTTAAACCTAAACCTTCTTTGGTTTCAGCTATCTCTGAGGCTCCTGTTCCAACAAGTAAAGATGACATTAAGTCATTTTTAGGAATGGCTGAATTTTGTTCTAAGTATGTTCCTAGTTTTGCGAGTGTAACTTATAATATTCGACAACTTTTGAAGAAGGGTGTGAGATTTGAATGGTCTAAGTCTTGTAATGAAGATTTCGAGAATATTAAACATGCTATTGTTCAGGCCACTGCCTTACACAGTTTCGATCCATCCTTGGAAAACATAATAACTACTGATGCCAGCAACAAGGGCCTTGGAGCTGTTTTAATGCAAATAGATGAGAAAGGGAAAGAAAATGTAATAGCTTATGCTTCTAGATCTCTGTCTCCTTGTGAAGAAAAGTACCCTATAATAGAAAGGGAGGCTTTAGCTTGTGCTTGGGCGTTAGATCATTTTAAGTCTTTCGTTTGGGGAAAAATGTGTTTATTACGCAGCGACCACAAGCCGTTAGTAAAGATCCTGACTACAGAGGGTGTGATCAATGCTTCTGCTCGTTTAGCTAGAATTTCTATGAGGTTGCAAAATTTCATTTATAAGATCGTTTATGTTCCAGGTAAAAGCAACGTTCTTGCTGATTTTCTGTCAAGGATGCCTGTAATGTTAGAAGATTGTGATAATAATGAATGGAATGAGTTACATGTAGCCTTTGTTCATGATGAGGGCCTTTCAGCCTTCAACAAGGAAGAATGGAATAGTGAATACTTGGCTGATAGATGTTTACAGAAGGTGATTTCATACACAGTTAATGGTTGGCCAAATAAAAAGGATATGTTGGATGATGCTATTAGACCTTTTTGGGAGGTTAGGTCTGAACTCTCTATTGCACATGAGACATTACTAAGGGGTGAAAAGATCATTCCTCCCAGTGGATTACGTGAAGGAATTATAGAACTTTGCCATGAGGGCCACCCTGGTATTGTGAGGTCTAAGTCATTAGTGAAACATTTAGAAGTTTAGATCTACTTTGTGTATGTTATTCCTTTGTTTCCCTTCTCTTATTTTTTATTTTATTATTAGAAAGGGGGATGTGTTGTGTTGCTTACTTATTGTACTGTTCCTTTAATCTTACACATTCTAGTTATGTCATTACTGAATGTAGAATGTTATACATGTCACCTTGATGTACATCCTTTGTAAAGGAGAGTTATTCCTTGATGCTGATCTTGCTGGATTACTTGTACTGTGCTCCTCGACTGAATAAAGGATTTTCCTCAATATCCTTGAATTTATCATCATTTCACTCATTTCAATCAGTCGGTCATTGCTGCCCTGAACATTCAACAAACATCGGCTCAACCACCTCATTCGCACAGCCCCAAGGATGTAACACAGACCCCTGAGGCGCAGGGTTGCCCCAATCCTCTAGGGGCCCCAATCCTTCAGGGGGCCCAAATCCCTCAGAGGGGCCCCATCCACCCAAGGCCAATGAATATGTGTGTGATATGAGAGGCTCAGGACCCCCTCTTTACCATTCTACAGGGGCCCCATCATGTTGCGTACCCAAGAAAAGGGTAGATTCCTGCACCCCAGCATCCACATGTGCTGCAGGCATATCATGCCAGTTACACTTTACCAAGCTTTAGATAGTTTATTTCTTCAAATCCTTTGCAACTGCTTCTTAACCTTTAGGAGTTCACTAGATGGGATATCCCAGCACCAGGCCAGTACCCTGCCCCGGGTACTTGTTTAGCACAGGCTGTGAGAAGCTGTGAGTACGTTATACCCACAATTTCTAGACGAGCTGCCTGCGCTGGTGGCATTACAGGCACTGCTCGAACATAGCACATAAAATAATCTGATTACAAGGTTATATATTTGCCTAGCAAGCAGATAGACCAACAGGGTCTTGCGCCTCGATGGAAAAGCCCCTCTCGCGCTTGTGGACTGGGAGTTTGTTGTGTGCAGACAGGGCATCTCACTACTAACTGCAACCTAAGATTTATTCATTTTAAATACCTACACCGAGTGTCCTACACTCCTTTGCAACTGCAAAAATACGGGCTCCGTATGGACATGGCCCATGTCAGATGCCATGACAAAGATGCAGGCTTGGCCCGGACATGCGCCCACATACACCGCTTCTGGGTTAGGGTGGCACAGGCTTTGTTGGCAATGGTGATGGAGGAGGTGGAATGCACCCCTCAAATGTGTCTCCTGGGCCTAGTCAAGCTACTACAACCAGCCAACCGCAAACTGACGGCAATAGCCCAACTACTGGCAAAAAGGCCAATGACCATCCATTGGGGAGCACGACTAGCCGCTAAACTCGATCAATGGCTCAAAGATATGACGCACTGTAGGGAGCAACTTGAACTAAATGCTGAAGAACTGCCGCGGGCCTCTAGACCAAAATATATATCGGGCCCACTCACTACTATCCTCTAACGCTTGATGTTGGGTCCTAATTTGATATTCTGTTTTGCACTCCTTGGCCCATAACACGTAATGCATCGAACTCTATTATATGCACTAAACCAAGATGGCAATGTAGCACACGTTGTATCAAGGATATGATGACACTGAAGTTGCCTTTCTTTTTTTGTAATACTGAAAATTCTAATTAAAAAAATCTAGGGGTTCACCCAGATGATGTAGCATTCAAGATGTGTATCTTGCAAAATGAGGTGCCTTGGTTGGCTTTCTTGTGGTCAGGAAGTGTGTGAGCAGCTGTCCAACCCACCCAATGTCTGAGCTGTCTTCACATTAACCATCACGGTTAACTGGAAGGGGGCGTGAGAAAAAGGACACGTGTAGCCTCATTCCACTATCTGCCTGTAATACAGTTACAACTCTTCCAACTCTCCATCACTTCTAACTTTCAACTTCTTCCTACTCTCCCTTTCTTCAACCTCTCTTCCACCTCCACCTCTCTGTTGCTAAATCTCCTGGCCTTCCACCTCTCTGTTGCTTCTAACTCTGCCTCTTCCAGCTCCTCACCACTTGGACATCTCAGCCACTTAACTTTCAGCCACTTGTAGTTATCAAATATTTTCTTTTTTCTTTTATTGTCATCTATGGTGTTTGATGGTCAATGCAGGTAGGTATTGACAGTAGGTGTTTTTAAGGAAAATGGCTGTTGTTTTTGCTTTGAATAAAGAGCAGTGTGGGAGGATCAATTACAGATGGATCTATCAAAATTTAGAAAAAGGCAAATGGCGCACAAGTTTGTATTGGGATGCACCTGCCCTTGGATCCTGTAGACAGAGACTGTGGGTGGCTGGCGTTGCAGTGATAGAAACTGCGATGAACACCTGCTTTTAGACTCAATGAGTCTGCTCTTTGTTGTTATTTGTGGGTGATAAATGTTTGGAGCCCCTCCCCCACTCTTTCACAGTGGAGCAAAAATTCCCAAAAACACTTAAAAGTCCACTAAAATGACTGTGCATTTCAAGGAAAAATATGGGGGCCACAAAGTTCATCACAGACAACTATTGTGTAATTGCCTGTTTAGTAAACAATAAAATACCTACAGCTTTGCTGTGGGCTATGCAAAGTCCATTAAATGCTTGAGATTTTCATAACATCGGAGAGGGCGTGGTCTTTGTCCTCATCCTTTGGAGATTCTCAAAACATATGTTACTTTGATACACTTTGGTACAGTTGTAGGTAGTATATAATTTATATTGGCCAAGCTGGCTTTTTAAAATTGTATCTCAGTGAAAAAAACAGAAAGCAATTACATTGTTTATAGAACAAAAGCAAGCCAAAAACAAGACAATGTTCACACATTTACTTTTTCCATCAACTTAATAAAATAAAGCGATATTCACACCTACAGAAGGTAACGAAATGTCTCATAATTCAGAAATATTGACTTAAAAAATGAAATTAAAAATTAAGATAAAGGTAAGTTAAGGTTTTTAGAGCCTTTCTGCCAAATAAACTGCCTGTCTCTTCCTAACTATGGTACTAGTTGATGCCTAAGAGGCTCAGGTCTGGATTTAAAGTTTGAAGGACAGAGTACTCAATTGCAAATGTGACGGAGCAACCTTTCTGCAAAACTGACAGTCCGTCTACCCTATTTAGAACTGGGAGGACTGCCACATTTCCGTCAACAGAACCTTCATTTGATTAATAGAAAGATGTGTCTGACAGCCCAAAAAAATAGGTGCTCTTAGAGGGCGGGCACTACACCACCCTCCCTATACAGGCAGGGAGGTCTAAAGTCCTTTTTAGGTCTCGCCTAGCAAATGCAGCGCAGCTGCTTTGCTTGCGAAGACTCTATTGTTGCCGCTTTGGTGCCCGAAGAGAGACAAACCATGTGCGCGTACGGACAGGCGCTGTGCACGCACATGGCGTCTCCTCTCAGCGCTCACACTAGAAGGCAGACAAGCAGGAACTGAAACAAATTAAGACTTTAATTCAGTCTGTGGAACGAGCCTCCTCTGAAACCATACGTAAATTGAAAACATGCAATGTCTGGTTTTAATATTTCAGCTGGTATGTCAGCTTTTTCTACGTGACGTCTTATGAGTCATTGCAAACACGCATGAAATGTTTCATAGGTTAACCGCCATGAGCTTTCGCAATCTGTGCGAACTCACTCACGTTTTCAACACTGTTTTCCTCCTGTTTGCTGAATTAATTTATATTTCGTGCACAGCAAATAATTATTAAGCGTGCCGCATAATAATGGTTTGACATAATCAATTTTCGTGAAATACAGATATGTAATCTGGAGATGCCAGGGATTGAATTCAGGGCCTCATACATGCGAAGCATGCACTCTACCACTGAGCTACATCCCCATTCATGGTGACATACTCAATTCAGATGTATTGACTAAATACAAGTCGCAGCCCTGGTATTTCTTGTTTTTCTCTGTGTCGCAGTCAGGTAAACCAGGCAACGAGGGACAGAATAAAAAACGAATTATGCCCCTTACACCAAGGGAAAAAACTCCCTGAGTGAGAAGGTCATTAGTGTGTATTTTCTCAATAACAACCACTGAATTTGGTTGTTTGTTTTTTGAAAAGCAAAATCTAAGTAAAAGTTTGATGAATGGCCGTCAAAGCCATTGGTACTTGTCGACCAAGCTTTTTGTACAATGCACCACCACATTTATGCAGGAACTTAGAAGAACAAAAAGATTTTCTGGGTAGTGGAATTTGTGTCACTGACCGCTTTTTTAGTTACCTGTGCTTTCAATGGATGTTGATTTACCAATATGCAAGATGTAGCAGAAATTGCATCATAGCTCATTGATGACATCACAGGGACTGCTGGTACCCCACCCATAGCCCCTCAAAAACCTTCTTCTGATGAGGAGCTATGCAAAGTCCAATGAGTGTAAACTAGAGAAAGGATTCCAGTTGACTTTCTGTTCCTTTTTCTGCAGTCATGACCACAGGGAACTGGTATAGTAAGGCCAGTGGCAGGGGTATCAGCAGGCAAGCCAGGAAGGGACCCTCCTACCTGTCCATAATTGAAGTGGAAGATGCTTCAGATGGATATTAGTTGCCATCTCGATACCTCAATCCCACAAGCCCTATGCTTACAACATATACAACAAATACTTATGTCTGCATTATTCACTGTGCCCGCAGGACCACACCAAAGACCCCGGTATCCAAGGGAAGGATATCTGAACCTGCATACTTCCTGCTCGGATAATACATGTCTGGAAGTCTGCTGGTACCCCACCCATAGCCCCTCAAAAACCTTCTATAGTCTTCTGCTGAGGAGCTATGCAAAGTCCAATGAGTGTAAACTAGAGAAAGGATTCCAGTTGACTTTCTGTTCCTTTTTTCTGCAGTCATGACCACAGGGAACTGGTATAGTAAGGCCAGTGGCAGGGGTATCAGCAGGCAAGCCAGGAAGGGACCCTCTTGGCTGTCCATAATTGAAGTGGAAGATGCTTCATATTAGTTGTCATCTGGATACCTCAATCCCACAAGCCCTATGCTGACAAAATATACAAAAAATACTTATGTCTGCATTATTCACTGTGTCTGCAGGACCACATCAAAGACCCCAGTATCCAAGGGAACCTGACTACTTCCCTCTTCGGATAATACATGTCTGGAAGTCTAAAAGCATGCTTGTTGCTGTTGTTTTTATTTCTATTTTCTATTTTTTTTAAAGTCCAAAATTTGAAGGTTATTTTCTGCTCTTGTTTTTTTTGTTTAATTTCTTTTTATATAAATTCTTCTATACGTTTTGCAGACATCCCACCAAGATTTCTTATTCAAAGATTGACATTAAAGGCAAAGCTGCATCTGTGTTTAGTCTTAGAAAGTGGTGTAGGGGGTGCAGCCTCTTGGCTATCGTTGCCCTGTTTGCTTGTCTACGCCTAGTTTAGGCAGTGGACCTGGCAACAAGCATGTGTTTCGCCTGATACGATAATGTTGACACATGGACCAAAGAGGTGCCTTATTCTGCTTCACATTTTTTAATGTCCTTAATTGGTTGATGTTCCTTCACAGCCAAATTCCCAACATTCACATTTTAAAAGTCTTCTTTGACAGGTGCTCTTAATTGATCTTAGAATTATATATAAGTGGATGTGGGTAGGACCAGCTCTTGGCAATGGGCAGTGTTTTAAAGGGCCAGGCACTGATCTGCCCATTTAAATCAGGTCATATGCACTTGCAGAACTGGCTGCTCCTACATCCACCTGCAAATCTGGGACCCTTCAAACGTGCCTGCCAAAGAAGACCCTCTTTAATATGAAAAGTTAGCCTCATCGCCACGGGGCTAATTCCCCCGCGGCGGGGTGGGGAGGGGGGGCCGCGTGTGGTGCCACGGTGCTGATGACGAGCTCGTCTCGTCATGCAGCACGGTGGCGCTGTGCTGATGACGAGCTGAGCTCGTCATGGCCCTGCCCGCTCAATGGAACACCCAGCACAGCACAGTAATTATCCCCGCGTGGGCGTTCCGCGGAGGCCATGACGAGCTCAGCTCGTCATCAGCAAAGCGCCACCGTGCTGCATGACAAGCTGAGCTCGTCATCAGCACGCGAAGCGTTAAGGACTAGCACTAATCAGATCTATTGCAATGCTTATAATGGGTGAGCACCAGCACTTTTCAGAAGCAAACAGGCATTCTGGTATAGTGAGTACCTGCACTTTCCTATATCCTTTTAAAGCACTTCTTTTTGGGTGGTATTATGGCTCTTGTCGTCATGAGTTGCGGTGGATCTTCATTCTGCACTTCATATTTATTTATGTATTTATTCGTAGTTTTATATAGCGCAAACTTGACCCGAAGGTATCAGAACGCATTACATGAGCACCAGTTGCATTACACAAGGACACATTCCTTTTTGTTAGGTATGGGGAGATTGCGTGGTTTTCCCAGACTCACAGGATGTTGACCGTCATTGCCGTGAAGCCGGTTCCCCAGATTTGAGATTGACCGCCCTAGTCATTAGGCTACATCCTCTCGTACAGTTTGGCAGAGCTAAAATGGGTGAGATCTATGAGTGCAACATCATTTATTCTGAATGAGCTCACATTACCTATTTTGTATAATGTCACAAATCAGGTGTTGTGTTTTTGATCATGGCATATTAATACAACCTAGGCAAACATTTTAATTTGTTCAAAGTGAGACACTGACACATGATCTGCATACCTAAGGAATTAAGAAGCGATACAGCCTGGCATATTTGTGCCTTGCGCTGGCATGTCTTTTTGCTCCTTCTGAATATGGATCTGAGACTCCATGTTCCTTTTAGGATCCATTATAGCCGTAGAGCCGGACGTAGCAGGGGCTACCGGCCCTTAAAGGCCCGCTCCAGTGTTAAAGGACAAGCGGAAGGCAAGGGGCCTTTAACAAGGGAGCAGCCATTTAATGGCCGGTAGAGCCTATTACGGAGGGCTCTAAGGCTATTAGAATATTCTGCCCCTGTACGACAGAATATTCTAATTTTTAAAACAAAGGCCTCACGGAGCCCAAGGGGGTTGAAATTCCATTAGGCTTTGTGAAGCCTTTGTTCGTAGCAACAACTGTGAACAAACATTAGAATGGTGATGCTCCAGGCTTCTACCGGCCATTAGAAGCCCGGAGCACTCCATTGTCTTTAACCCCTTCGGTGCTGATGACAAAGCCAGCTCGTCATCAACGTTACCTGCGCTGCGCGGATGACGAGCTGGCTTTGTCATGATCAAGCCATTTTTGAAATTCCCGCGTACAGCGGGAAAACGCGGTAGCGCGGTAGGGTTAATGGAGCGCTCAGCATCCAATGTTCTAATTCTACCCTGTATATCATGAAAGTCTGAAGCTAGAAAATTGTAATGTTTGCAGCAGGTCGTGCTACAATTGGACATTCAGGTGTGTAATGTATGTAGCAAATGAGAATCTTTGAAGTTACTGTGGGCTGTAGAACAGGCTGTGAAATGACATGAGTGCCAGCATATCATTTAATTAGCATGGTAAGGTCTACAACCACAGGTGGTTGCTTGAGCCCACTCTGTGCAGTTGGTGGGGCCTGTTGTATATATATGTACGTGTGTTGTATATGTATAGAATAAACCTAGCTCACCAGCAGCTGAGCACTACACATGGTCAAAGGCATATTCACAGTCTCTGTAATTCAAAGAATTAGGAGTAACCTGTCTGTTAAGCTCCTATTACAGTGACTGCATGTCATGCTCATTACAGAATAAATTAGGCAATCTCCTTAGAGGAAACCAAAAATTGATCCACCTTTTAAGACAGAGGTGGAGACAGTTTTATGTCTAGAGGTAGCTTAAGTGGTTGAATTTAGAAATAATAGGAGAATGTGGCTTGTTCACATCCTTGAGGTCCCTGGCCATGCCTGTCACTGCTATAAAGAGAATTGAGATTTCAGAAAGATGTGGATTCAATCTTAGATCTAAAAGTAGCTGCTGGAATAATGACACATGTCCCCTGCTCATCCAATCATCAATAAGGGCTTAACTCTTGACCTGGCGACCCACTTGAAAACCGAACACGCTTTCAGGAATTATGAGGAGCCAATCTTAGGTGTAGATATGGCAACTGAAAAAATTAGGTGATAATGGGCAGATTCGAGCAGAATATTAGCTTTATGAGTGACCCCGAGAGCAAGGCGGAGGAGGCCTTGTCCAATTTAGATTTCTTCAGCATATAATTCACCTGCTTAGGAGCCGCCAGGCTGCTGGTTTAAGGGCAAGAGAGAGTCATTATATCGAGAAAACTAAACTATTTTGTTCTTTGGGGTTCCTTGACCTCATTAAGACACTCTGAGACAGAAATGGACCATTCATTGACTGAACAGAAAATGGAAAGTGTGTGTTTTCACTTATGTCATTTCCAATTCTGCGGTTTCCAATTATGGCAGAAATTACAAGCACTATAGTTGCAATCTCTGGGTCACTTACAAAGACTTCAAGTAACCTTCCTAACTTCCTTCAAGAAAATTAGAAACAATTCCAAGGTAAGAATATCTGAAGAGAAAACGTGGTGATGTTCAGAAGGCTAAACAGAAAAGTGCATGAGGGTTTCATTATATTCTCTGTCCCTGCGGATCAGTTAAAAGCCAGCATGTAATGACAATTTTCTTTTTTCATTTGTTTTTCAAAATCTTTAACCTTTTCCATGCTCAAGACGAGCTGAGCTCATCACGAGCCGTGGAACGCTCACAAGCGGGGATAATTCCCCTGCTGTGCTGAGCGTTCCACGGGAACGTGCGTGGCCATGACGAGCTCAGCTCGTCATGAGCACACGAGCACTGTTCCTCATGACGAGCTGAGCTCGCCATGAGCATGGGGACGCTGCGCGCGCCTCCTCGCCCCCAGCACAGCGGGGGAATTACCCCCGCAGCGAAGGGGTTAAAAAATCACAGTTTGAATAT
Source organism: Lissotriton helveticus (assembly GCF_964261635.1). Lineage (NCBI taxonomy): Eukaryota > Metazoa > Chordata > Amphibia > Caudata > Salamandridae > Lissotriton > Lissotriton helveticus. Next base: position 94,110,701 of record NC_136068.1, read on the forward strand.
ATTTGTAGACATCACTTATCCATGGCATTCACCAATAAACAAAATCTGTGTTTTGAAGGTCCTACTGATCTGGGGATTGTGATCAACAGAAAAATAGCTCATATGTTATAAAATACAATAATGACCCCCTATACATTAGCAGAAAACTCCCAGGGTGTGGTGATCATTCGTTTTTTTTGTATTTCAAAAACAAACTCCCTCTTTGGGAGTTTATTTTTGTAAAACAAAAAAACTTTAAAAAAGTTTGCCCACCAGCCGTAATGGCTGACTGTACCATCCACCAAACTTTTCCTACATTGACAGGAACCGCCTCGACGACAGGTGCTGTCAATGTAGAGCGATTTCTGTGGGGCCGGAAGACAACTCTAAACTTGGCGGAGGGCGGTCCATCGGAATAGTGGAGGTATTGTCTTCCGCCAAACTGATAGAGTAAATCCATTCACCAAACTTTAAATCAGGCTCTGGGCTTGAAAAAATCAGATCCACTGGTGATTTCATGCCCTCTTTTTTCAACGCGTTTTACCTACTACAGAAGAGAACCGACCACATGCAAGTCAGCCTTGTACCTGCTGTATGAGGAACAGTCTAAAATCAGCTAGAAGACCAGGTGGAAACTCAGCCAATCTTAGCCTAGTTTCAGCCTTCTTCCACCTCATCAGTGAAGTAAAGCTTGAGGTCCTATGGGACAGTGAACAAGGAGCCAATGACTGGGCAGACCCACTATACTTAGGTGTATTTAGACAGAAGTGAAGATTCACATTGGTTTGCACACCTCTTCTGCAGAATCAGTGGTTGTTCCTTTCATTGCGGTCTACCGCACTTTAATTCATAAAATGTGAATGTGTGGTGGTGTAGGCTCCCACCGCGAGCACTGGAGTACCAAGGCCAGGATCTGCTCGTTGTTGCTTGATATGAATTTCGAGCCCCTGTTTGAGCTCTGTGGTTTATAAGGATGGCTCTGTGTATGGCATCTCTCCTCTGACAGCTCTTGACATGCATTAGAGCAGCGCCTCTTCATCCAACTAATGACTTCTGGCCCCAATAATGGGATTAATTACCAGCTTCATTTATAATTTCACGCTTTCCCTTTAAGTGTTTTGCTATTTATAGAGATGGGCCTATCAGAATAATTCCATCCTTTCCACTGCATGTGATCGTGTTAAGTATGACGGCTCCGCAGGGAATTCCTGGTTATGGTGTTAACGCAGTCAGTGGAGACAGAGCGCGGTAGAGCCTACAGTCCAGACAAATGCGCTTTCTTATGGAGTGACTGTCCTACATCTACACATTGTGTGTCGCTGCCTACTGGACAGGCAAGCACTACACTGGATGGCTCTTCTAGAGGTAGAGGTGTGTAATGAGCACTGGTGGGCAGATATATATATATATATATATATATATATATATATATATATATATATATACACACACACACACACACATACATATATATATATACACACATACATATATATATATATATATACACATACATATATGCATATGTGTGTGTGTATGTAGATATATACATGGGTGGGACTTGTTACTTAATAAATCATGTGCATATCATCAGCCTCTGTTTCTCGTTGTACAGCCAGTGATCAAGGGCGGAATGACGCCCGAAACGCGTTTGGCATGTAAATGGACGGATGTGCTGCAGGCTGTTGTGTTGCTGCCGGCGGCAAATGTGTGTTAACCCCCTCGTGAGCGAACTTCCAACTTGGCAACTTTTGGAAAGAATTTAAAGCGGCTAGTCTGGTCACGGAAGGTCCCGCCGCTGAAACTAGTGGATCTACACTGCTCAGCATCTTGTGCAGTGAACAGAACGAGGGGGGCCTGAGCCGTTGGTAAATATTGGCAGCATGAGGGCGCTGCATGACATTTCCTTCCACCCACTGGGGTAAGACATTGATAAACAACGACAAATCAGAGGTGTTCATTGGGGTTTAAGCACGATTAAAGTTTGGGCAATGGACTGCTAAGACCAGAATGCAACTTTGCCACACCCACATGGGTGGGACTTGTTACTTAATAAATCATGTGCATATCATCAGCCTCTGTTTCTCGTTGTACAGCCAGTGATCAAGGGCGGGATGACGCCCGAAACGCGTTTGGCATGTAAATGGACGGATGTGCTGCAGGCTGTTGTGTTGCTGCCGGTGGCAAGTGTGTGTTAACCCCCTCGTGAGCGACCTTCCAACTTGGCAACTTTTGGAAAGAATATATATATATATATATATATATATATATATATATATATATATATATATATATATATATATATATATATATATATATATATATATATATATATATATATATATATATATATATATATATATATATATATATATATATATATATATATATACCCAATATCACCTCATTTTTAATAAATCCCTATGTTAAGCCTCCTTTCAACCCTGACAGGGGCCATGCACACATCAAACATGAGGGGCCTGCTTCAAATCCCCAAAAGTTAAATATGTATATATTGCTATATAGATATATGCACACGCAAGTAGTTATTTTACATGGCCTCGTGCTACCCAAATTCTAAATTCAGCATTAAGCCATTTGTTCGACTGCATATTTTATGTCAGACCCGACTGGGTGGAAATTAGGAACTTTGATTAGTGTAGCAAGTGCTTTCACAAACCTCTGGGAACATCCACAAATTGACAACCTGGGAGGTTGAACCAAATTTACACTGCGAAACCAGTGATACATGGCAACTTCTCCGACACTACAGCGCCAAGTCCCACTTTCCAGCAGCAACTCTGAAGTGCTGATTGTAAACATCTGTTTCGAAATGGTGCGAATTGTTCTGCTGGTGCAAATGTTGCTTTTCTACAAATCACCCATGGATCAATGTTTTTTTGTTGGCTTATGTCTACCATGAACCTAAAAAGAGTGTCTAGAATCAGTAGCTCAGGATTTCACTGCAATGAAACATGCAGATTATTAGATCACATGTCTTAGGTGCAACATGTCAGAAAAGAGGAAGAGAGGGAAAATTATATGGGAGAGTTACCTCGATTCCCCCACAGAACCCACAAAATCCCGAAAGATATAGGGGGCAGATTTACGACTTCTGGCGCATCTCTGCTAATTAGCAGAGATGCGCCAGAAGCGTTGCAACGCATCTTCCCACCCGTGCGCCACCACTGATGCGCCGCATTTACAATGCGGCGCACCGTGGCACTCGGATGGGCAGATGCGTGACACATCCCCGGCGGAAATGCGGCACATTGCTGGAGTTGCGTTGCAAGTGCGAGGCAGCTCTGCAAGGCTCGGGGGTGCCCTTATTCTAACATGCTGCGTCAATTCTTACGCCTGCTTCAAGCAGGCGCAGGGTTTTGATGCAGCATGGCCTTAAAAGTGACTGAGTGAAATCGTGTAGATTTCACTCAGCCACTTTTAGGAGGCGTTCCTGCATCGGAGGTCCCCCCCTCCCCGGCGCAGGAACGTCTTTTTGTGGCACAGGGCTTTACAACATGACGCATCTCACAGATGGGTCACGTTGTAAGTACCCCGCAACATTGGCGCTGGATTTGTGACGCAACGGCGGCGTAAAAGAGGCGCAAGGGGCTTGTCAATCTGCCCCATTATATTTTGGTCCAACATGCACACTCAATTACAATCCCGCTGTTAGCATCTGCAAGGTAGTCCGTTTCTGTTCACTTTGACTTACAGCCAGTGTGGTGCTTCTGACAGCCCAATAAGGGCTTAGGGATAGGGAACCACATAGTAGAGGCAGCAAATCACTCCAGTAACCGAAAATCACCTATTTTCGGTGTAAATAAACCACTTTGGGGGGCAGTGGACAAAATTCTGTTTTGCCTGCAGTGGGGGAAATCCTTTATTGCTCCTGGTGACAGCAAATACATTCATTCTGGAACATGAATGGTTTCTATCTATGCTGTCCTTTAATTACCGCTAGGTTAGGTCGCCTTCAAGTACACTTCCCAGCACCTACCAGTGTCATAGAGAAAAGCTTGAGTTATAGATCATCACTTTTACAAGCAGCATTTCTGGATGTCATGAAAAACTTAGAGGGTTCCACCTTTATCTTTGGGCTTTTCTTAATTATGGGTGGAAGGGATCCCAAGAGACACTGAAGTTGTTTTTATGAGGATGTCATCATTTTTTATAAGCCAAATCCCAGTAACTGCAGAAGTATTGGCATCCATTTGTGGACATGTCTTCGGGACCTGAAGTTTTGCGTCCTGAATTATCCGGTCACGCGTGTGACTTTTCTGTGGATTTAAAATTAATATTTCTGCAATTTTCAAAACTCTTTAGACCTCAAAATAGGTGCATCTAGGGGATTCTGAGGGTAGGTACCCTCTGTGAAATGTAATTTTTAGTTCTGGGCTTTGTCAAAGAGACCCATAGCTAACAATAGACATGGAGTGGAGTTTGGGTACGCCCCTCTCGGCCACAGGCTTTCTTTGACCGGCTTCTTCCAGCCTTTGGCTTGACACTTTGTCAATCACATCCTTGTCTCGGCTCTGAGAAGGTCTTGGTGATTTTATGCATTTATCTCCATCCAAGGGCTTGCATTGACTTGCATTAGGGACTCCTTTACAACTATAGCCCTCTCTCTCCACTTCTGCTTCCTCCCTCCAGTGTGTCTCACTCTAATGTTCTAACAATACATTTTTTGGCACCGTAAACTCAGTCCAATTGCCTTTCCAAAGCCTATTTAACTCATTGATATTTCCTTTTAGGAAATATTTGAAATTGAGGCTTTAGACAACACTTTCTTTTAATCTTCACTATGTCTTATATTATTAGATTCTGTGGCTCCCGAGGAATGCCCCCACCCCCTGAGCCGTGCATCGCATTTAAGTCTTTCTTCCAATGGAGTGCCAGAGGGAATTCTTAAAATGAAAAGAATAAATAAATAATGTATACCTGTCACAAAACGTGGAATTCTTGGTATGAATGCATAATGTTCCTCTGAGATGAAAGAGCATCAGAAAAAACTGTTGATATGTATTATTTGCTATATTTTTACGGAATTTGTGAGGGGTAAGTTAGCAGGTACTGGTGGTGCAATCTTAAAATATGTCAGAGACCCCTCTCTTAACAGAATAAAAGCTTAGCAGGGCTTCATTGTCACTTTGTTATGTTCAGCATTTTATCTAAAAATAGAAATCCTGCTTTTAGAATTAGCACCGAGATCTTAGGTTCTCTACTTTGTAGCCTACCACCAGCTGTGCCTTTCGGCTGTTGTCAATGTGATTCTTTCTAGAATGGAATACAGAGGCTTTCACAGCAGGAGATCACACACACCTGATACACACACACCTTAATAAAGTGTGTATTTACAATTCTCACACCCCATTTGCTTTGATAGTAGGGTAGGTTATAAAGTGGACTGAGGCAAATATAACTGCACTTTTACATTTTTTTATACACTAGGTCAAAAGTACCTGAGCACACTGCGGGGACCAGTCCTCATAACGCACCGATCCTCACAAAGATAGCGTTTGTCTGGTTCTGTCAGGGCTTACCGGCACAACGATGACCCATCTGCTCCTCATCGCGTAGGGGACACACAGAGACACACACACATACACGCACACACCTTACTCTTCACATCTTCTTCGTCCCTGCTGTCACCAACAATTAGATGAACGTGCCAGACGCTGTTATTTCTTCAGCATCAGTTTTATACAATCTTTACCCACCTGACAGCTCATCAGGCTCAAATCACTGCTCAAAAAATACCAAACATGAAATATGGGTGTCTCTCTGAGGTACCAGCAGTGGTCAGACACGGCTGTTAGCTCCTCGGCTGTTGGTTTTTCTATCGCTGACAATATTACAGTGGTGAGGTATGCACATCAATGAAGTGTCAATGATGGCTTCCAACATGGGCATCAGTCTGAGCAGGTTCTGCTATCGCTATCCCTTGGTTGAAATACTGGTAGGGAATCTGGACTCTCGGTCGACACTAGCACCACAGATCCTAAACGTTTGAACCAGTTTTTATCATCTCTGTTTCATTCTAAGAGTCACACAAACAAATGATGGACGGAATGCTGAATAAATCATACACTCACCCCCAATCAAGAGATCTGGGTTAAGTCCATCATTCTTTTGCTCACCATGCCACCCCAGTTTAGACCCAGCAATATGCAAATCAGTCTTGACCCTGTGCCTCATGGGAACAGTCCAGACCGAACTGCCAAGCCAGGTCCTTCCTAGACTGGAAACAAGTATCCTGGGACCGGTGTCTGGGTATTACCTTTATCAGCGAGGCTAGCTTGAATCCAGTAGCACAGTGAGTAAGGGTCTTCCGCCATCTTGATTTCACATTTAGAGTCCAAGCACCTATCTATGCAAATTCCTTCATCTTGCCCTATCTCTGATGCAAAAGTTTCAGCGCCAGCAGAATGTCAGACGTCAGTACTTTGCCTACCTCCAATACATGCAAAGGTTCATATCATAAAAACTAGGGATTGGAGCAAACTAAGTGGCCAAACCCTTTTCAGCATTGTGGTGAGCTGTATATTAACCCCTTCCATGCTGCCGTCGGCCATTGACCGACGGCAGCAGTACCTGCCCAGTGCTGCCGTCGGCCAATGACCAACGCGGCCCCGCCCATTTTGCGGAAGTGCGGAATTAAAGCAAGCTTATGTTGCAACACATTTGCAACTTATAAGACAAAAATAGAGCAATCAAATGTTGCCTTAAACATGAGGCAAATTTCTTATTAGATAAACACAATAAAAATACCTCTATATTGAATTTTGTAGCATGTTTATTGTGGTGCTGATATTGTTTGCTCCATTCCGTATTACACAAGCAGAAAAAATTATGCAAATTGAGTTGCCCTGTTTTCCACTATTGTAAAGTTTCTCCGATAAGGCCACAAGTCTCACTAATTGACTGACTAAGACCCTTTATAAAGCGTCCACCAACCCAAAGGGTCCTTTGATATTAGTTTTAAAACTACCTAACCTAATCGTTAGAACTGGTCATTGCTAACACGCAGATGGAAGTTGGAGTCCATCTGTGTGCTGTGTCAAGCTGTTCATGTATGTGTGTGGTGTTGTGGTGATTCTTGTGGATTCTGAGTTGGTGGTCCAGGACCCGGTGCATAGATGGAGAAGGTCTGCTCCTTTGTGATTTCTTTTGTGCACTTCTTAGGTCACTTCTGACGGTGTCCTGCCTGCAGGTGTGCCGAGAGCCACCAGAGGTGGTGAGCTTGTCCGCAAAATAAGGGGGTGCTAGTCCTGATGGCCTTGTAAATGATACAGCTGGATTTAAAGCTGGAGCAAGCTGGCGGAGGGAGACAATGCAGTTCCATCAGGGTGGGAGTGATATTATCTCACGGCACAGACTGTGCATTTCTATCAAAATATATATTTGCTGCCACGGATAGGAGGTGGTGACCAGATCATATTGGTTTATGGCATAGATTCTGCACATGGTCAGCGACTAGCTGCCGCCTCCCCCCCAATCCGGCACCCAATACCCAGGAACGTGGACACGAGACGTCTTTACTTTTTGGAAGGCGGGCGCTAGTCGCCCGGCCGTATTTATTAAAGTATGAAATTAAAAAAGGTTTTAATTGCATAATCAACAATTTATACAAAAATTCAGCACGACATTTAGGTACATAATTCTTAGCAACAAGTTTGAGAGCCTGACTTTAACAAAACTCTAATACATGTTGTTTCCTAACTTAGACTAAACATCCTCATCTAGAATTTTTGTACATTTCTGGCCATATGGCAGGGTCACTACCGGTGTCAGGTCCTACAAGCTGCGCCTCCCCTCTGGATGTGCGCATGCGCAGTGTTACCCCGGGAATTGCCCGGTCTACGCCCTGAACTCCATTTACCCACTAAAGGAGGGCCCTTACTCTGCGCCGGTGGCGTCATGAGTCCACGCGCGCGGGGTGGCTACCAGCCTAAGGAAAGCGTGAACTACTCCTACCCGCGCTCCTTTGCCTATTACCTTGCCCCTGGAGTTCTGGGAGTGGCCCGCAGGCCCCTCCCCCTGGGCGGGAACCTCCATAGGATGATGCCCGCCCCCTCAGACCTCAAATATGTGCTCACCGATAATGACCTTACCGCATGCCCCATACCTAATAAATACGACGACCTATGGGAAAAAATTCTAAAGGACAGCTACACTGGCTAATAAATAACAGTATCAACGTATAGCTACAAAGGGAAAAAAGGCCTAAAGACACTTAGCATCAAATACAATTCACTTCACACATGACTTGCTAAAAGGGGAAAAAATTCCTAGACAAAAGCATCAACAATATACCAACAGTTCCATCTCTATTATCCTGTGAGACCCGTGGACCGTACCTTCAAAACTTACCATTCAACCAGACATAAAAACTGCTACAACTTTTGTTCCAAGGGATGGTGGGTGGGAAAACAAAGAAGCCCCGAGCGCGGGGCACACCGTTTCGGCGAGGGAGCGTCCAGGGACAAGGGGGTCTCCTGGGCGCTCCCTATCTCTTTATTCTCGAGGGGCCAGGTGGCCCCTCCTATAGCCCGCCCCCCCTGACCCGGACCCACTTCCCAGGATCCGGGTCAGGGAGGCCGCCAGCCAATCGGCGGTGGGCCGCGCCCCCCAGGGCACGCCCCCACCGCCGAATGGCGACAAAGGAGAGAGTGGGGGCGACGGTCGCCGCGCCGCCATGCGTGCGGGGGGGCCGAGGGCCCCCCCTTTTCACATGGTCAGCGACTAGCTGCCGCCTCCCCCCCAATCCGGCACCCAATACCCAGGAACGTGGACACGAGACGTCTTTACTTTTTGGAAGGCGGGCGCTAGTCGCCCGGCCGTATTTATTAAAGTATGAAATTAAAAAAGGTTTTAATTGCATAATCAACAATTTATACAAAAATTCAGCAGGACATTTAGGTACATAATTCTTAGCAACAAGTTTGAGAGCCTGACTTTAACAAAACTCTAATACATGTTGTTTCCTAACTTAGACTAAACATCCTCATCTAGAATTTTTGTACATTTCTGGCCATATGGCAGGGTCACTACCGGTGTCAGGTCCTACAAGCTGCGCCTCCCCTCTGGATGTGCGCATGCGCAGTGTTACCCCGGGAATTGCCCGGTCTACGCCCTGAACTCCATTTACCCACTAAAGGAGGGCCCTTACTCTGCGCCGGTGGCGTCATGAGTCCACGCGCGCGGGGTGGCTACCAGCCTAAGGAAAGCGTGAACTACTCCTACCCGCGCTCCTTTGCCTATTACCTTGCCCCTGGAGTTCTGGGAGTGGCCCGCAGGCCCCTCCCCCTGGGCGGGAACCTCCATAGGATGATGCCCGCCCCCTCAGACCTCAAATATGTGCTCACCGATAATGACCTTACCGCCACAGGCCAGCATTGTTAACCGACGATCTGGCCTCCCCCCTCTAGCCCCTACCTAAGGAAACCCTCCTACTTTCAAAACCCTCTAGCCAGGCCCAGATATTGTCAGACCACAAGACATTACCCTCCTCTGTTAAATGAACTCCGTCCTTTAAGTAATACTTGTCGCCCCAGATGCACCCATGAGGTATAGACTGCAACAGGGGGGCTCGAAACAACCTATCCAACCGTGTGTTGATCCTCTTTACCGAATGATTCAACGCCCTGACCGAATGTCCCCCCCGCCACTGTAGTCGGGGTATGAGTTGTGACCATACTAGTGTGCAACCGGGGCAGGTCCTGGCCAACCAACCCGCCGTTGAGATAATCTCCTCAATCAGAATGCGCCTACCCAGTGTTGCTAAATCATTCTCCCCGAGGTGAAGTATCACCACTGACGGTGGAGATTGCTGGCGTGCTAAAAGCCCTTGGAAGAATCCCCTAAACTCGTGCAGACACAAACCCCCTCTGCCAAAGAACGTGATGTCCAACCCTAGTTGTGCCGCCCTTTTCCTCTTGTCACCTGACATAAAGACACATTCTGCTCACTTCACATATGAATGACCCACAATCCAAACACTGTTCTTCATTGTTTCCTGGCCGCCGCTCCGTGCTGATGTATGTTGCCGGTGCCCGACGACAAATTCCTCCCCTGCGTAACAGGTCTGAGAAACTGTAAGAGAGCGGAAAGAAACCAAGCGTGAGTGACATGTAATCATAGCATGTCAATCCGAACATACCGTTTATAGCATCCTGAAGACCATCTCCCAATTGTCTTCACTCTTTCCACTGGGAGGCCCCCCGCCACCGCCTCAGTTGCTGCCCCAATCCTGAAGGAATGAGAGCCAAACTCCTTAGGGTCAAGACCTGCTTTCCTAACCCCCATCTCTAATACTTTCCTGAATTGATACCTGGTCAAGGGGCTCCCGTCGGCGTGACAGAGCAATGCCCTGTCCGCTGAGCCTACCAACAGTCCGTGGAATGACTCCACGTGCCTCACCGGGCAGCACGGGTTGGCGGGGGCCCGTTGCAGAACTATGGTGTGACCCCTAGCCTCCTGGTCGGTCTTTGACTTCTGGCTAATCACCCACATGGTGTCCTCCCTAATCGTTACACTAGCCCTTTGTAAGCCGCCCAGTAGGTCTGACTTAGAACCTGCCACAAGTTCGCTAATTCTCAGCGCCCCATAGAATGCCAAAGAGAATGCCGCCCTAAAAAGAAGCACCTCCCACTCCGAGCTACAAACAGTCTCCAGCGTGCCCAGTAAGGCTGTCAGCCGGGCCAATCCGATGGGCTTTCTCTTATCCTTCTGATGTCCCTGAATACGGCGCCATCCCCTTAAAGCCTTACGTATCATAAAGGTATTAGTGGGATCCCGGAAGCCCCTAGCTTGAGCGAAGAATGACACCGCTGCCCTATGTCTGTTCGCAGCTGCCACCGAGCGCCCCTCCTTATGCATCCATTCTAAATAGGCTGCAAAGCCATCCTCCTCCGCCCAAAGCGCTTCCCATTGTTGCCCCAAAAAAGAACAATAAGACAGAAACGCCCCTTCGTAAGCCGTCTTGGTCCTGGGGGCTAGGCTAGCGACCACGAGGTCCTGTAATCTGGGGCACCAATCTGCCAAAGTACTGCTGGGAAGTGTGCTGGCGAGGGGTCTGCTGTGGGAAGATGCTCCCTGAAAACCTGCATTTTGAAGCGAGAGAGGGAGTCAGCTGCATTGTTTAGAACACCAGGGACATGTTTGGCCCTAAAATTAGCATTCAGTTTAAGGCACCGCAGAACAATTTCTTTGATCAGACGAAGTATGAAAGGACACCGCGCCCCCTGCTGGTTGATACATTCTACCACCGTCATGTTATCTGACCAAAACACCACTGATTGGTTACATAGGTGTTCGGGCCAGACCATCAGTGCCACCCATATTGGGAAGAGTTCAAGGAAGCCAATGTTGCTGGTCAGACCCCATGTCTTCCATTCTTCCGGCCACTGTTGAGCGACCCACCTGTTCCCTAGGATGGCGCCAAAGCCCACACTACCGGCCGCATCAGTCCATAGGCCCAACTCCGCTGATGTTGTGAGCGGGCCGGGCCAGACCACCCTACCGTTAAAATCCTCCAGGAATGCCATCCAAATAAGCATATCCTGGCGAATTTCAGACGATAGGCGAGCGCGGTGGTGCTTTTCCCTCAGCCCCTTCATCGCGTGAGCGATGGAGCGGGAGAAAGGGCGAGCCATGGGGATGATTCTCAGTGCGAAATTCAATTGCCCTACCACCTCCTGTAATTGCTGCAGAGTGACCTTCTCCTTGCGGAGGCATAAATGCAGCGCTGTCCTGAATTTGTCCACTTTGTCCCTAGGTAATCTAAAACATCCTTCTAGTGAGTCAATCTCAATGCCGAGGAATTCTAAGCAGGTGGTCGGGCCCACCGTCTTCCCGGGCGCAAGCGGGACCCCAAAAGCCCGCATGAGCACGCAAAATTCCTGCAATGCCAGTGCACACTCCTGAGATCCCGCTGTACCGAGGAAGAGGAAATCATCTAAATAATGCATGACCCGCTGATGGCCCGTCACTTGTCTCATGGCCCATTCAAGAAAAGAGCTAAACATTTCGAAGTAAGCGCAAGATATCGAACAACCCATGGGCATGCATTTGTCCATGTAGAACATATCCCCAAAGGTGAAGCCTAATAGATGCTGATCGGCTGGGTGGACCGGGAGGAGGCGAAAGGCTGATTCTATGTCTGATTTCGCCATCAGCGCCCCGGGTCCCGTGGTCTGTAATAAGTGAACAGCCTGATCAAAAGAGGCGTACCTAACACTACAGATACCCTCGTCGATGGCATCATTCAGTGACGTCCCCTTTGGTGCTGACAAGTTATGGATCAATCTGAATTGCCCTTTCTCTTTTTTGGGGACAACTCCCAATGGGGAACACACGAAATTGGGTACTGGCACTTCAGTAAAAGGGCCCGCTATCCTGCCTAATGATAGCTCCTTGTCAATTTTTGCGGCCACCACAGCCGGATTGTGCTTGACTGACAGTTGATTTCTACAATGTGCGCTGCCAGTGTATCCCGCGGCCGGGATCCTAAAGCCTTTAGAAAAACCCTCCTGGAGTAGGGTGGCCGATGTGTGGTCCGGGTATCTGTTCAACCATGGAATCATTGCCACCACATCCACTGGAGTGGGGGGGCCTAACCTGTCTATCTTATAGTGGCTTACCCCTACCCCTCTGACCTGTGTTTCCCTGCTTGGACCTACAGGCAGTTTCTGGATGAGAGGGGTGCCCACAGGAGGAACATGCATGTCTAAACTTACACGCGGCCCTTGTGCAGGTGCGCCTATTAAAATCCCAGCACACCCCTTTTTTCTCTGGCCCACTTGCCTTAAACTTCCCAGGTACCTCACTCGTTTGGGGGGGCCGAAAGGGCTGTTGCGGTCTAGTGAACACCTTGACCGCACCAAACTGAGGGGGAGGTGCAGTATCAGAGAACTGTTTGTGCCAAGCCATGGAATCTACCGTGTCCCATGGCAATGATCTATTGAATTCCAATGCCTTCCTGAAATTGACATCATACCCCTTCCATGCCTCCCCAGAATACTGTTCACTCCACCCCACAATCCTGCTCGAGTAGCATGCCAATGCTGCCTGTAAATCTGGGGGACGCTCAGCTTTAATTGCAGTGAATACAGCCCATGCTTTCATCCAATTGTTGAGAGTTTCCTCAACCCTAAATCTAGTACACTGCGCCCTCCATTCGCTTGGGAGCATCCACTCTTTTAGTGATTTCGCCTGCTCCATTTCCCTATTATCTAACAACAAAGAATAAATGTACACGTATTTATCCGCCCAAATCATCTCTTTCACAGCTAATGACACATGCTGAGCCAAATTCTCGCTCCTGGAAGGTAGAACACCGTCCCCCAAGAGCGGCAATGCCACTTCCTTACCAAGTGCGGGCACTGGGGGCGGCTGCCCTTTAACTCCGTCCGGCTGGGGAACACTTGGACCTGCAAGGGGAGAAGATATTGGCAATGCAACACTGTCGGCGACCGCTGCCGATCTGATTTTCTCCACAAACCTCGCCGCCTCTGCCGCATGGTCTGCAGAATTCGGGAAGGCTCCCCCTTTTTGGAGCCATGGCATCATGGCCGTTAACTGAGATAACAATTCGGGGGGCATTGAATCTACATTACCCCGCGGGACAACAGGTACCACTGGGGTTATGCCCTGTGGCCCTGGCACAGCTGGCAGGGCGGGTGCCGGGTGTGGCCAGCCTGTACCCGGGATTGTGGGCACCGGTGAGGGAGCAGACCCAGCGTCTACTGATTGACCTGCCGGCACCGGCACCACGGGGGCAATGGGTGTAGGCACAGGTACATGCGGGGGTGGGACGACCGCCGGCGGCGCGGCAGGTAACGGATCTACTGGACCTGGGGTGGGGGCCGCATCCCTGGGTCTTTTGGACCTAGACTTCCCGGATGGGTTGACAAAATCCCCCCTTGGCACTGGTGCCACCCTCTTGCGGATAGGCCTACCCGATGGACCCGGGGCATCCCCATCCCCCTCATTCATCCGCGCTTCCAGCTCATCTACTTTCCTTAACTGCTGTTTAATGTCACTCATGTCCCGCATCATGGCCCGCATCATAGCCTCCATGCTGGAGCCCTTCTTTCCACCCCGCGGACCTGGCATGATACAACCCCCAGAAACAGCAAGCCTACTCTCTAATATAACAACAAGCCGACCTTGTGTACCTTTCTGGTGGAGGGTCACCAGGGGGCTTTCAGCACCATGCAACGGCGACCGCAACACTAGCGGCTTGTCCGCTTATGTAAGGGGTGAGTAAACCTAATGTAGACCCACCCGGCGGCCACCAGGAGCGATGAATGCTAGCCCCCCGTACCCCTCTTACCGACCAGTCCCGTGTATTCCCGGCGATATCAGGCCGTGCTCACGTCCACCACCAGGCTGCGCGTTTCGTCTCCTTACGTCTTCACGCCCTCTCTGTGAATGGATTGCACCAATAATGTGGTTTAAATGCCTGGAATAGAGAAATACATTAACACCGTGTGACAAATCAGGGGCAAGTTAAGGTAGAACTTAGGCTTGCACCCTCCTTGTGAACCCTTTTGGGATGAGCCCTCTTGAAGTCCGTTTTGCTAGCTAACAAGAAACTGCCTCGTGACACTACTCCTTATAACTGTTACCGTTGGTAGCGGTCACTAACATAGAGCGGCAAGGACAGTCGTGAAGAACAGTTATAATATAGTAATTCACTATTATTTCGAATGAGAAAAAGGGATAGTAATGAAGCCTAAAGGGACTTTTCCTTCAGTTGCACACGTTTAATTAAACAGTAAAAGGAAAAAAGAGTTGTCCAATATCACTTGCTTAAAAAAACCCCTGCTTCTTGTACTCCCCCCCTTCAGCAAAACAGTTAAAGCTCACCACGCGATTAAAAACCAACTTGCACAATATTGTACCACCTTGGAAATAAGCCCCCACTGAATTCAGGTCTCCCCTCCAGGCTCTGCCCTGGTTGACCCTGCTTAGCTTTCAGTGAAATCAATCCCCCTTCAGGTCTGATGAAACGACCTCTCCGTTCAGCCCTAAATTAGCGGGGAAAAAACCTTTCGTGCGTTGTAGATGCGGCTGAAAAATGCCGGTATTTCCAGAAACAGCTGCTGGACAAGCCTCACGCAACTGCCGCCGTAGTTCGAGCACGCTCTGGCCTGATCCGCAGTTTTTCTCGCCTCGCTATCTATGCGGATGCCTCCCAGCCCGCCGTTTTCTTCCGCACGGCTCCCCTCCCTACTGGTTGGCCGAATAACCTGAAATGCACCGGCCGACCGGTGCACCGACCCTGAGTAACCCGCACACTACCTTCCGGGACTTTGCAACGGCCCGTACCGTGCTCCTGACCCAACCGGCAGCTGGCTCCGTTAGTTCCCCGTCGAACCACCTGAAGACGAGACGGCTGGTTCCACGCGTCGGTGATCCCTAAAGTAGTCACGACGCCACTCCGATAGCGACGGGGAATCCGCACAGCTCCGGAACCAGCAACCAGGAGAAAAAACGCGGGAACTCCGAAACCTGGAATAAAAAGGGCAAAAGTTTAAAAAAAACAAAGAAGCCCCGAGCGCGGGGCACACCGTTTCGGCGAGGGAGCGTCCAGGGACAAGGGGGTCTCCTGGGCGCTCCCTATCTCTTTATTCTCGAGGGGCCAGGTGGCCCCTCCTATAGCCCGCCCCCCCTGACCCGGACCCACTTCCCAGGATCCGGGTCAGGGAGGCCGCCAGCCAATCGGCGGTGGGCCGCGCCCCCCAGGGCACGCCCCCACCGCCGAATGGCGACAAAGGAGAGAGTGGGGGCGACGGTCGCCGCGCCGCCATGCGTGCGGGGGGGCCGAGGGCCCCCCCTTTTCATTTCTACGAAAAGGTTTGTTTGCTACCAACACTCAAGACTATTATACTGAGGTGCCCCCTGTGTTTGGTAACCTCTATCTATAGGGGGACCTGCCTCAGTGGTAGAGCCCAGTTTTGTAATTCTTTGTCATTGAGTCTCAAACCTATTGAAGATGAATTGTCAGACCCAGTTATCAGTTGTGGAATTGGATACTGATTGGCAGTAAAGTAATTAAAGAGAATGGACCTGACTTCCGTATGACCTCGACGGTTGGTGACGAGAGCCTGAGAGGCAGTTTTTCTGGTGTTGGTTGGTTTCCATCTGAAGATTCTGCAGGGCATGCAGAGTGTGTGGAAGCAGGAGGAGGTGACTGTGTTGACTTGTCGTTTCATGGACTGTTTGCTGTCGAGGATGATGCCATGGTTGCAAGCATGGCACAAAAATTACAGTATCACGTCTTGTGCAAACTCTGTTTTTTAACGGTCTCCAAATGGGACAACCCTAGTGTAGTGTGAGATGAGAATCCAAATTCAAAGACTGCGGAACTAACGGCTGTGGATAAACGGTCCTAAACAAAGATGGGACGATCAGAATCAGCAGGATACGGCGCTTTTTCCTGGAAAGCTCACAAGGTTATGCTGTACTTGAGAGATATCTGGGCTTGACTGCAGCGAACAAACCTTTTTGGTGGCAAGGTGTGTATCACTTACAACGCAACTTTTACGTCGTAATGCTGTTACAACGCAGCTATTACAACGCAGGATCCATTACAACGCATGGCATTACAACGCATGGCATTACATCGCAGATGCTATTACAACGCATACCATTACATCGTAAGTATTGGTAAGTATATAATTTATTTTAATTTTATTTAATATTATATAAATGATTTAATTAATATTAATTATAAATAAAAATAAATAAAAATATTTATTTATGTTTTTAAATATTATAAATTAAATTTATTAATTTAAGTAATTTTTTAAATAAATATGAGTATAGGAGTATATGTATAGGTGTACTGAGGTTTGGGTATTGGGGTACAGGGGTGTTTTTAGGTTTGGGTTTTGGGGTACAGGGGTGTTTTTAGGTTTCAGGGTAGGGTTTGGGTTTTGGGGTACAGGGGTGTTTTTAGGTTTCAGGGTAGGGTTTGGGTTTTGGGGTACAGGGGTGTTTTTAGGTTTCAGGGTAGGGTTTGGTTTTTGGGGTACAGGGGTGTTTTTAGGTTTCAGGGCAGGGTTTGGGTTTTGGGGTACAGGGGTGTTTTTAGGTTTCAGGGTAGGGTTTGGGTTTTGGGGTACAGGGGTGTTTTTAGGTTTCAGGGCAGGGTTTGATTTTTGGGGTACAGGGGTGTTTTTAGGTTTCAGGGCAGGGTTTGGGTTTTGGGGTACAGGGGTGTTTTTTAGGTTTCAGGGCAGGGTTTGGGTTTTGGGGTACAGGGGTGTTTTTAGGTTTCAGGGTAGGGTTTGGGTTTTGGGGTACAGGGGTGTTTTTAGGTTTCAGGGTAGGGTTTGGTTTTTGGGGTACAGGGGTGTTTTTAGGTTTCAGGGCAGGGTTTGGGTTTTGGGGTACAGGGGTATTTTTAGGTTTCAGGGCAGGGTTTGGGTTTTGGGGTACAGGGGTGTTTTTAGGTTTCAGGGCAGGGTTTGGGTTTTGGGGTACAGGGGTGTTTTTAGGTTTCAGGGCAGGGTTTGGGTTTTGGGGTACAGGGGTGTTTTTAAGTTAAATAAAATTAATTATATTATATTAATTACATTTCTTAATTAAAATAATTAAATTAAATACATTATTTTAAATAATTTATTTTAATTACAATCAAAAAAATATTTAAATTAAATTAATGTAATTATATTAATTAAATAAAATTAATTACATTTTTTATTAAAATTAATTTAAACAAATAATTACTATTATTTTGATTAAAATAATTTAATTAAATTAAAATAATTACATTTTTTTTAAAAAGGTATACTTACCTATACTTACGATGTAATGCCATGCGTTGTAATAGCATCTGCGATGTAATGCCATGCGTTGTAATGCCATGCGTTGTAATGGATCCTGCGTTGTAAAAATTGCGATGTAACGGTCTGCGTTGTAAAATAACGCGTTGTAACATCATAGATCCCCTTGGCAAATATGGTGCTTTAATTAACATAACAACATGCCTAAACTGCATCTGCATATCAGCAAATCTATCATTCCAAGCAGATCTTCTGTCCAGAGCAGTGGTACAAGTGAAGACCTAGATAAACCAAAAGGTCTATTTAGTAGAGCACAATGCTCAAAGCTTTTTTTGAGCTCGGAGAAGCCATTCTCCCAAGACAAAGAAGATAACACTTGAGTTGGAGGTCTTACAGTGATAGCTGGTAAGGTTGGGAGAACTGAACAATACATCAAACATCTAAAGTTCAGTTCACAACCCAGACATGCCTTATCTTTTATTTCAGAGGATGCTGAAACTAATCCTGGTAGACCATCTCTGTATTATTTTTTCTGTTTCCCTCCATCAATCACAGTAGTTTCTAGAAAAGCACAAGTCAATGGGGACTTTACATTTTGGGTAGCCGTCGACAGTTCCTGGTTGTCTGTTTGCCTAAGTATATCAATCATAAATTGTACAAGTATTGATGCAGTATTAGCTTGAGACATTTATGTAATACGGTTTACACACTGATTGTATGTATGGAATAAGTTGTGAGATAGAAGGCATTTGGTCTAAGATCTAGTGGAACAGGAGAGCATTATCATACATTCTGGTCAGATCTTCCAGCTTGTGAACTCTTCTCGTTTGACTCTATACATCACCGCTGGCTCCGTCCATCCCACAATCGCTTTCCACCTTTCCTCATTCACTGGGGGTTCCACACCAAAAGCTTGTGATGCCAGTGCTTCTCAATGCTACCCATAATGCTAATGCAGACAATTTGAATTTCATATTTCCCTCTTTGGGATTTAGAACTAAACCCAGCAAACAAGCCCTTGGAATGTCACAAGTACCTCAACCCGGTGTAGATACGCGCCTGATTTGTGACATTCATATTAACTTTGTATCGCAACGCATTCCTTAATCTAATTAAAGATATTCATCCGCTGTTTGCATCCAGGGGAAATCATGTCTTGTTGTGATTCTTGTGAATTCTGAGTTTTTGGTCCATATCCTGGGTGCATAAATGGTGAAGGTTTGCTCTTTTGTGTTTTCTGTTGTGCACTTCTTAGGTCCAGTTACGGGGTGTGACGGGGGTCAGGGCTGTGTCCACTGTATTTTAAGTTCCGTCAATTTAATTCTGGCCTCCTCCACCCATATGCAGAAAAGACCGTCATCTAGTCTCTCTTCCATTTTTTGTTGGCCCACAATTTATTCACTTGGTTAGCTTCTATAAGTACATGCATAGTATAAATACACATCTACCGCCCAACCGCAAATCAGTCGTTGACTGCAGGACGTTAATTTCAGTAAGAATCTCTCGGAAGGTGTCCCAGTTCTCTTGCGTACCTTCTTCAGGCTCAGATGTTGAGGAAATTGGTTTGTCATTAGGACGTACTTCCTCCAGGCAGATTCCCATGGTAAAAGATGCCCGCTCTGAAAGTGGTCAACCATCCTCAACAAGATGGCGTCCTACCTAGGTGTACAAATTAGTAACAATTAATACAACCCACAAACCTAAAGGAATGATCATAACACAGAGCTCACATGCATTGGTGCATCTGCTCTGTTTACTCTCATTTTGGGGTTCTTCTCTAGCCCTGGTTGAGTTTTTTGCCAAAAATAGGAATAATCCATTTCCGGGGGCAAGGGTCAGATTACCAGCTGAATGAGCTCTAGTCCATGTTCACTCCACAGGATCATCGCATTCAGTACCTTGATCTCAGTTGTTAGTGTGCAGTTTCCCTAATGCGAGGCACTGTAAAACTGCTTGACAAACGAAGAAACAATTACCAACGCAAAACAGTTTACAATTAAAATAGCAAGTTATAATTAAATTACTGTGAACTGCACAGAGGACGTCTACACCCTTAATGAATGCTTAATGTGCCAGAGACAATCGAAGGAAAAGGTGTAATGAAAGGCTCAGCTATAATAAAATAGAGTTGTGAACATTATAACGAATGTGCCTGTGGGGTGACGAATTATTGTTATTTATGATTTATAGCATCCTGGATGGTTTAATTGGCTCTGAAAAGTATATAGTTATTATCTAAACGACTTGCCTCAATCCACTTCAAATCCTCTACTGCTTTTTCATGTAAGCAGGGATGTAAAATGAGAAAACCACAATGAGGATTCAGATGATAAAAAGCATGATAAACATAAATAAACAATCCTCACAGAACTGTGCATTAAACCAGGAAAGCAGAGGAATCAGGAAACACTTGTAAAAAGAACATAATCTGAGTTAACGAGGGTGTGAGATACTACCTTCTCAGCGATGCAAATGAGACATAACATATTTTATGATCGAAAAATGTGTTTTGGAGGAATTGGAATATTCCATAAAGAGGGATGTCCCTCGGGAGGGAAATAATCTTGAGATTGCATCCAGATTTTTCCATCTTTGGGAGTTGTATGTTTACAGTGTAAGTTGTATTGTCATTAAGTGCTCCAAAAATTCACACCCTTTGGTTTTCAGAATGAAATGGAATGCTTGTCCTACGATAAAGGTTACATAGGATTCGACGTTTTTTTAAATGGCACTGTTTTGCATGCCCCTGCTAATTTGTTTTAGTTCTTTAACCCCTTGTGTGCTAGTGACGAGCTCAGCTCGTCATGAGGGACGGTTGAGCTCCCCTCATGACGAGCTGAGCTCGTCACAGCCGTTGGAACGTTCGCATGCGGGGATAATTTCCCTGCTGTGCTGAACGTTCCAAAACGGGTGTGGTCGTGGGCAGCTCCGCTGTGCCTCATGACGAGCCGAGCTCGTCACCAGCACAGCGGCGCCGCGCGCGGTCCCCCTCCCCCCACACAGTGGGGGGGAAGCACCCCGCAGCTAAGGGGTTAACATGGCCTCAGAAGGGCATTCCTTTACAAATTATTGATGGACCTAACTAATACAAATGGCTGACAAGCGTAGACATGTCTCTGAGGACATGTGGATGGTTGAATACCTTAGCAACATCTTCAGTGCCTCTGCTACATCACTGTTGATGCCCACAGCCGTGGTCATTATTGCCACCACTTCTCGTCTTGGAACGCGTGGTACAAGCCGAAACCACAGTGTTAAGATGCATCACAATGACATCTCTATGAGGATGCTCTTGTTCGGAGGTTAGCAACAGTCCATGGAATGAGGTTGGACCAATGCCCTCACACGGCACAAAGAGAGGCTAACCTCAGTCTCATCCAAATTTCTACTTTGCCAGAGGAGTAGGGACCACCCGCGTCAGCCATCCCTCTCCAGTTGTCAGTGGTAGCATTGACACTGGTGCAAAAGTGTGAGGAGGACCATGAAGTCATCAAGAGCCAAAGTTTTGGTCACATATTAAATGCACAAACAACTACAACTTGATTATCCTTGAACAATCACACACCCTAGTTGCCTCCAAAACTGGCCACCCTAGTGTGTGCAGACAGCAAGAGTTTGGAGTTTCCTCTGAGATGGTGACCATGGCAAGGGATCACAAAATTCACCAGGCAGAGATGTGGCATGCCAAAGGGGCTACCAAATAGAAGGGGGACGCCCGATCAATTCAAGGCAGGTAAGCGGGTAAAATGCAAAAAACAGAAAAAAAGGGACGTACCTGCCAACAATGCTATTATGAACGCGTTGTTTTGCATGAGGGACTCATGTGATGATGGGACTGGTTTATTTTTATATTGAAAAATATTTTATGTGATTTGATAAATATGTACTGAGAAAGTCTTTCCTTCATGTAATAAAATGTCTATATATTTGTACTCATACTCTGAGGTGATTCTTTGAGGTTCAGGGGTTAGTATAATTATGTAAGGACCTTGTTTAGGCCTATATTTGAGCATTTTTGGCAGGTACGTCCCTTTTTTCTGTTTTATGCCAAATGGGCTGTCACGGCCCGTTATCTCTCCATATGTAGGGAAGTGTGGCTCAATGGTTAGAGCGGCAGACCCTGATGCAGTAGTCTGGCCGGGACCAGGGTTCAATTCCCGCCTCGGCGGGTCTCGGGCTCAATTTCCTCGGACCTGATCATTCTCGCCTCGGTGCCTATTCCAATCATGAGTCCCACTCTGCACCTCTGGGCAATAGCTTGCTTAATCTCTACAATGGCCCCAACAACACTGAGGATGCCAGACTTCACCTTGGGGGTGCCCAGGAGTGGGCTCCTCACAGGGAAAGGCCAGGAAGGGTTCCTCGGCGGTATTCGTACAAGCGCCGAGATGCCTACGGGTAGTCGTGCGATATACAAGTGCGTAATCATTTCATTTCATATGAGAAGGAAGAGGACCGTTACGGGTGGAGAAGAGTGCAGGCAGTAATAAGCACTGTTCCACTACTCATTCAGCAGATATTGGACCATTTGAAGCATCTTCTTAGTGCAGGAACTCTAATAGGACGCTCACGAGAGCACGTGAGAGGTTTCTGGTGTGCACTGAGGCATATGTAGCAAGACTTCGCCCCTAGAGTATTCCTGCCACCAAAGCACCTAAATAATGGCAACTGATTAGAACACCATTAATATTAAAAGAAAGGGGTTCAGACACTGGAGGCAGGCCAGAACCTAACAGCTATTAAGATTAAGAACCACAAACTACTTCAGAAGCATAAACACTGGAGCCCCAGGGTACCCTGTCTTTAAAACAGAATATTCCGAGGGGTCAGGGTGTGGCACGGTTTTGGCTAGGCATTATTGGTGGAAAAAAATGTAAGCACCATCCCCCTGTTTTGCATGGTGATGCAATCTTTTTTAGATCTGAGTTAAGATTGAAAAAGATTTAAAGATGACTTTTGCAATCCCATTGACCACACGTTACTGGGATGTTCAGTTACCAAGCTTCTTTTTATTTATCCACAATATGAAAAGTGAAAATAGTGTGTGTCAAAGTACAAGATAAGACCTGGTTAGCTGGATGGCCAACTTTATCCTCGGGAGTTGGAATCCTAGTAATGGGACACTTTGCAAGAAGTAGCTATGCGCTTTATAAGACTTCTTACTATTAGTATTATTAAGAAATGTGCAAAATGCAGTGGGACCAAACCCACACTATCAATGTTTCACCCACATCCATGGGCTTTGCCAAGGCCATGAGACACATCTCATGACCTGCCTGAATAGTATTTATTTATTTATTTATTTATTATACGTCTCATGACAGTGATGTTCAGGTGCTGCTTATATGGGCCAGTCAACCAATGTCATTACATGTTTTGTGGATACAAGGTTTGCAATTATGCATTCTCAAAGTAAAGTTATATTGTAAAACCTTCTGGCTTCAGACTGCTTCAGCTGTTTGCTTTATCTCATATCATCAACATAAATTAACATAGAGAGGGCGGGGTTTGGTCCGCCCCCTTCAGCCATTGCTGAAGGGCGCACCAAAGGCAAGCCCGTCTGCGCCCGTCCGCGACCGTATCGCGCTCAGCGCCAGCCATTATGCTTGTGGAGGCTCAGGTAACCAGCAAACAAAAATATACTTTGATGGTCCTTCTCTTAAGGAGCTTAATCCTAATACCAACAATCATGACTGCATCTGCATTGATCCTATGAAGCATTCGCCAGGTTTGCAAAGGCCCTGTCTAGGATGTGGGGTTATAATCCCACAGCTACGTTTTGATACCATAGAGAGGTTTAGACCTCAGGCAGTAAAGACAGGAAGAGATACAGTTTGGAATCTGGTTTTGATGAATGTGAGATCTTTGGTCAAACACAGTTTAGAATGTGCTTTATTTCTGGAAGCCGAAAACATTAAAATAGCCTTTATTACTGAATCCTGGACGGATAATGCATCCGGACCGGATCTTGTTAAGGCGACACCTCCGAACTTTGTGTGCCATACTCTGAACAGGCCCAAGGGAAGAGGTGGTGGCCTAGCAGTTATCTACCATTCCTCACTTTCGGCGTCTTTCAGCCCTGGAGAGGTGGAGGGTAGTGAGGCTTTGGATTTCTCCTTCAATCTTTCTCCCCATTATACCTTTAAAGGGTCACTTATTTACAGACCACCGGGTCCTAGAGGATGTTTTATTGAGCAGGTGGGTAAACTCATCGAATCGGGTATTGTGTCTAGTTCTTATACCATTCTAGGAGATTTTAACTTCCATCTGGAAG
Organism: Lissotriton helveticus; assembly: GCF_964261635.1. Taxonomy (NCBI): domain Eukaryota; kingdom Metazoa; phylum Chordata; class Amphibia; order Caudata; family Salamandridae; genus Lissotriton; species Lissotriton helveticus. The sequence goes on from NC_136068.1 coordinate 94,134,752, forward strand.
CTGCCCTAGATCCTGACTCAATTAAACTCCTAGATCTGATGAAATGCAGCAATCTTGAGCAGCTGGTAAGGGAGGCGACTCATCAAGCAGGGCATACGCTTGATGGTATTTTTTCGAACAACCCGCACCTGCTAGTTGCCAAGATTGAGGCACTTCCCTGGTCGGACCATAAAGCGGTCTTATTTGATCTTTCCGTTCCAGAGCATCTTTCGCAGAAACCAGCGGGAAAAAAGAAGCTGGCAATAAGAGCATGGAATAAAATTGAAGCCAAGGATTTGTGTGAAACCTTAAATAAAACTAGGGGTTCGCCTCCCCATGATGTAGAAGATGCTACTCGCCGTTTCTCCAGTTAGCTCGAAACAGCTGGGAACGTCCTGGCCCCAATAAAAATGACCTATCCTACCAGATCACGGCCTTCCGCCCCCTGGTACTCTCAATCACTCAGGGAACAAAAATTGTTATGTAAAAACCTGGAGAAAAAATGGAGAACAGGATATAAGGAGTCAGATAGGATGAAGTATAAAGGCTCTTTTTCTATATACAAACAGCAGATTAACCAGGCCAAAAGTCAATTCTTCTCTATGAAAATTTACAAAGCTAAAAACTCAGCAAGAGAATTGTTTAATACTGTTACCAACCTGGCCAATCCAGTGACGTTCACAGCAACACCGAGTCAGGAATTATGTGACAAACTGGCAATTTTTTTTTTGATAAGGTGAATGCTATTTTCGCCACCTTCTCTATTGTCACGGCCAAGAACATTGCAAATCACCAGGCTGATCGCTCAATAGAGCGGCAGGTGATTTTGGATATGTTTGTCCCTCCAACGGCCTTAGAAATTAGTAGCCTCCTTAGCTAGTTGAAATCTGGCTCCCCTTCAGACCCATGCCCGACTGCTGTACTAAAGTTAGCAATTGAGCCTGTAACTCAAGTTCTTACACCCATTTTTAATTTAATGTACTCAGAGGGACACTTCCCGTTAGATTGGAAAAAAGCTTCTATTCATCCCATTTTGAAGAAACCAAGTCTGGATTCTAAAGACCCTAATAATTACAGACCTATATCTAGACTCCCGGCCCCTGCTAAATTGATTGAAAAAAAATTAAATATGCAGTTGAGCCAATTTATTGAGTCCTCTCAAGCACTGGACCACACACAATATGGCTTTCGAGGGGGCCATAGCACGGAAACGGCCCTCTTGAAATCAACAGAAGAAATTAGGGCTATCTTGGATCTAGGCGGCAAGGCGGCCCTGATCCTGTTAGATCTCTCTGCAGCATTTGACACGGTCCATCACTTATTGTTGATGGATCGGCTGCAGGAGATCGGGGTTCAGGGCACGGCCTGGAAACTCTTAAAATCATTTTTGTCTAATCGTACTCAGCAGGTGGCATTGGGAGAATTTGTATCTGCTCCGTTTTCATTACCATGTGGGGTCCCTCAGGGGTCCTCACTAAGCCCGACACTTTTTAATATTTATGTGTCCTCCCTCGCTCCTCTCATTCAGTCTTTTGGGTTCAGCCTTACTAGCTACGCTGACGATACCCAATTAGTAGTGTCCCTCCTTCCTGCGGAGTCTAAAAGTGCAGCAATACGATTCAACGATTGCATGAACGCAGTGGGGACTTGGATGGCCCAGAATTGCCTAAAGTTGAATTCTAATAAGACGGAGGTGGTATGCTTTGGGAATTATGCCAATTTCTGGACACCAGACTGGTGGCCCGATTCCCTGGGTCCTCTTCCCGTACCTATCAAAAAGGTAACAAATTTAGGGGTATCGATAGACCAGAAGCTTAACTTTAAAGACCAGGTTAATTCAGTGGCATCTGCCACGTCCTATGCCCTAAGGTCGTGCAAAACAATTCTGCATTTGCTCCCGTCGGAGTGCTGTAAAACAGTGATTACAGCCCTCACCATGTCGAGGCTGGATTACTGTAATAGTCTCTATTTCACCATTCAGGAAGGTGCAATGCAGAAGTTGCAACTTTTACAGAATGCAGCTGCCAGACTGCTGTTGGGCATTCCCAAATATGCCCCAATAGCTGATGAGATACGAAAATTACACTGGCTGCCACTTAGGAAGCGTACCATGTTTAAAGCGATGTGTCTAGTACACAAGGCCCTCTATGGATTAGGGCCGGCCTTCTTAAAAGAACATCTCTATTGTTATACGCCTAGCAGACGGTTACGATCATCAGATGCCAAACTGGTGCATGTCCCATTTGTCAGAAAGACCACCTGGGGTGGCAAAAGCTTTGTGGCAAATGCAGCCAAAGCATGGAACAAACTCCCCCTTCAGCTCAGAGCTATTGCAAAACTTTTCATCTTTCGAAAGAACTTAAAAACCTGGCTGTTTTCAGAATAGTGGACCAGGTAGCTGCCTGGCTCGGTCCTTCTGTAGAGATTTTACATAGCGCCAGGACACCCATGGGTAACAGCGCGCTCTATAAATGCCATAAATAAATAAATTGCTAGTTTAAATTGTCTGTCACATTTTGTATCCGGCCATAGGAACAGTGTGAAGTTATACATTTTGCAGTGGTGATTGTAAAAGGAGTCTGTTCCCTTCATAGCATATACAATCAACATTAAACCAGATAACGCAAGAAGAGGGTTTGTTTAACCTTCTATTGTCAGAGTATTTCCAGCAAAGGGTAAGCATTAAAAATGGAAGCTACCTTGCCCTTTCCAATCACATCTTTCCAGTATTTTATTTGTGTGTCAGTAAAATGGAAGAAAACAACACCACTCTGTAATGTGACCCTGAGACATCTTGGGCATGCAGAGAAACACTGACCAGGCTCCTGTCTGAACAGAGTCTTCTAAGGGCTCCTGACAGAAATGAAATAGAGATGTGGGAGCATTTTATTCCAGCAGGAACTTTAATACCGAGGACACCCCTGCAGTGATAGAGCGCATGAAACACAACAACACTTTTTAAAGCAAATAACACACAGTGTCTTGAGCACCATAGTAAAGTATTTTCTTTACTCCTATAATAATGTTTGTGGGTATGTAGATTTCACACCATAGACCAAGTGAGATGATGTGGCATAACAGTCAGAGCAGCCGACTTTGGAACCGGGGAACCATATGCGAGTCTCGGCGTCGGCTCAACATCATGTGATTCTAGGCAAATCCCTTAATATCCCTGTGCCTACAAAGAAAATGAATGTGTCCTTGTGTAATGTAACTGGGGTTCATGTAAAGTGCTCCAATACTTTTGGGTCAAGTTTGCACTATATAAAATTGCAACAAAAAAAAAATGTGAATTTGCAGATGTCCATTCTGGCCTTAACGTACCCCCACTCACATTTATTTCTTGCTTTTTGTCCACTATCAGAGGTTCCCATGCTTAATTTCCATTGGAAATGTGATCCATCAGAAAGTAGCACTAGTACATCTGAGCCCTGCTGGCTGTGATTGCTGACCGGGTTCTCATTAGGGGTGGGCGGAATTTGTGTACTCACGTTACGCAAATCTCCGTGAAATAGTAAAAAATCTCTGCAAACACGCAAAAAATCCGCAAACACGCGGAATTGCTTGTTCGCAAAGTTTTTTTCCTGTTCGCAGTCGCTTATGCGTACCTTCTTTAATGCACATGGGCAACCATACTGTAAAGGCTGCCAAAGGACGTGCTCATGCAAATGATATGAAGCAGCAACCATCGGGTCCAACTTCTAATGCATCCCTGCCCCAGGAGCCACTTGATTCTCATCCTAGCATCACTATGGGCTACGGTAAATTCAGTTTGTTGTTTCTCCTAGGATCATTGTCTGATCTTTGGTTGAATGTTTTATGAAGGCATTGAGCACAGAATACAAAGTGCCCAAAGTATTTTACTTGCAAGATTGGATTCTTAGTGTAAAGCTGCCTTTAAAATGTTGCAGTGTGTGAGGCTAAAGGAAAACAAACTGTTATGTTATCTCTTACTGATTATGGTGCTACACCCACCTACTGACTATAAAGTGACCTATAGTAAAAACAGAGATGGTGCCCTCTTGCCTCCTGACAAAATGGACCAGTGTTAAGTACTCAGGTACTGCACCCTTTCTGTTGACTTCAGAAGGATGTCTAGAAGTAATATGTGGTAGCGCCTTTTTGTGCACTTGACAGAAATAAATCATTGTTGCCAAATGATGGGATGGTGCAGTCTAATCAGCATAAACTCTTTGTCATTTACATACGAAAATGTCTTACTATAGTTTTTGCAAATTTGATTTTTAGTGACATGTTGTGTTAATGGAATGTGGCAGCATTACTGAATCATAGTGCAAATATGGATATATATTGAGGTTTTGTGTGCCATGAAAATCTCAGCATGTGACTATCAGCCTGATTCATCAAAGACCCGTTTTGCGAGTCTTTAATAGCGATTCATAAGGAATCGCTATTAAGGACTTGCAAAACGGGATTCATGTAGGAATTGCAAAAAATATTGCGATTCCTACATGTTCCTTATTTGCGATTAGCACATTGCTAATCGCAAATAAGGAATAACTTCCCATGCATTCCTATGGGCCTACAGGCCCATAGGAATGAATGGGGAGTTAGTCCTTATTTGCGATTAGCAATTAGCTAATCGCAAATAAGGATGCGTTTTCAAGGGTGCAGGGGTGTCCAAAGGACACCCTGTAGCACCCCTGAAATGTAATCTACATTGGTGTTGCGCACACACATGTCCAAAGGACATGTGTGTGTGTAACATGCAACTTAGAAAAATGCATTTAAATGCATTTTTCTAAGTTTTTGCTATTTACCACGAGGTCTGACCTCTCGGTAAATAGCGGCCCAAAATTGCAATTTCGCAATTTTAAAATGATTCATGAATTGCATTTAAGGAATCGCAAATAGAGATTCCTTAAATGCAATTCTTCGCAAATGTTCGAATTCTTTAATAGCGGATTTTGCATTTGGGATGATGAATCCCAAATGCAAAAATTGCACTCGCAAAAGGCAAGATTCTGAGAATCTTGCCCTTTGCGAGTGCAATTTAGCTTGATGAATCAGGCTGTATGTTTCTTGATATGTGGTGCATAACGGCGCTAATTATCAAGCCATCAAAAATCATAAAAATTTTATCAGACCTCTACATATAGTGACTTGAATAATCTACCCGACCTAACTGTAATGTTCTTCATTCATAAGCTGGTTTAAATTGTGGGATCCTGGGCAAATATTTTATATCACTAAATTCCCATTTTCTTTATTTTCACATATCAGAGCACCTTTAAAATGTGTGTTCAGCATTTCTTCTGTACAAAAATCCTCTTTCTTTTATTTAATAGACTAAACTTGGTTTGTGTATAATACAAACCTAGCTCACATATAGGGTACATATAATCCTTGATTTACCTTGTAGTTCACTCACCTAAATGTCATCAGGGTGGGGGCACAAATGATTCTCAGTTCATGTCTAAAAACGCTCACATTTAATAAATATATCATTAAAGTATGATGTGGTAACACTCTGTTATTTATGGACAGCACATTTTTCATTGAAATGGCCACAAGATGTCCTACTACCTGCAGTTTTACTGTTAAAACCGTATAGGGCCTGATTAGGATGTCGGTGGGTGGGACTGTAGTGGTCCCACTGACATCCAGCAGAGCGGTCTGACCACTGCAATATGATGCACTCAGCCGGACCGCCTCGGTCGGAGTGCCCGACTGACTCTCCTGACGGGCTCAAGGAGTCCATCGGACGGATCATAGTCCCTATAATAGGGGTAGTGCCTGCCCAGGTACAGCTGTAGGGATTATAATGTCCCTTTCTGACAGCCTTTCCATGGCAGTCTGACCGCTATACCAAGGCTGTCGGAAAGGGACTTCAGGAGCCCTTAGCAAGGCCCCTGTGCCCTGGGGCATCCGCTATGAGGCTCAGTGGCGTCCTGTAGTGCCCCCACCACACATCCATGGATGTTTCAAAACATCCCTTTATCCACTGCAGCTTGTGCTGCGGACCTTTTCCAGGCCGCAGCTCAAGCAGCAATGAAAAAGGGGATTTTTCCGACTGCCTCAACGGCAGTCGGATCTTAATTCGGCAGGCAGAACCGCCAGCTATCTGTCGGCCAGTCCCAATCCCTCAACGATGTCAGTTGGAGGCACATCCGACCGCCACTGTAACAAGGCCCATAGTGTGCAATAAATCATGTTTGGAAATCTGGTTTCAGGAAATATTTATTATTTGCACATCACCAAGACAAGTATTCTGATTTGTTTTGATCTTATTAAAGTCTTGTTTCCATCTCACATCGGAATGACAAAACAAAATGTGCTTTTTTAACCCGTTTGCTGCTTCTGTCGGCCAACGGCCATCGCAAGCACTACCTCTGTAGTGTTGCGCACATCCGTTGGCCGACGCGGCCCCGCCCACTCTTCAAAGCTGCCGCACTGCGGTGTATTTTCGGCCACGGTAAACGGGTTAACTGCTGATGTATTTTAAAATATTTGTCTGTTCAGTTACAAGCAATTTGAAAAGTGTGTTAGAAAAGAAACTGACATCCTACAGTCTTTTAACACTTCCTCTGCCCCAGCACAATTGTCAACAGTTCATTTTACAAAATCCTCTTACTTTACAATCAGAGAAAAAAAAGTAAACCACAATCTCCAGGAAAAAATAAGCGGCAATCTTTAAGAAGACATAGGCTGACATTTGACCACGGTCTTTACATTTAAATACATCTTTATTGCTCATTCACTTTATGCAGGAACAGAAAACCTGTTCTTTGTTAGCTCAAGTTATCTTGCCAGAATGGGCCAGTAGGCCCTAAAATTAGCTCAACCTGATAAAATGTGCCTTGCCATAGCGAGTAGATTGTTCGAGTTCTGATTTACATATGGTAGATATTCCTTGAATAAGGGTGCTAGCCCTTGATGTAAAGCTTGCACGGGCATTATGTTGGTAATTCTTTATATATATGTATTTATAAGTGGCAATCTTGGTATGACAGTGGCAAAGTCCGGCTTAAGGCTTAGCCGGCATAATATTGGTCTTTATTGGCATTTTTATAGCACTATTACGACGGCTGGCTGAAGCCGCAAGCTATAAAATTGCACTAACCTGTATTCATCAATCCATGCACTCGCTCATTAATCCATTCACTCACTCACCAATTCCCCCAGCTATCTACCAATGCATGCACTTTTCTAACTGTTCTTCCATCTTTGAGCTCATCCACCCTATACTTATCCATGCTAAGTCACTTAAACATTCATCCATAAAGCGTTTTGCTTACTACACTCACCCCATCACCCATAAAAACAACCACACACACAAACTTGTGAACCCATGAAGAAGCACTTTCCTTTATTCACAAGGCAGATCTGGTACCTCTGCCAAAGCTGGGTTGTTTGTCAGTTACCTGTCATAGAATTAGTTTGCATATGTAAGGGTGTACCAAGGAGAGATACATGAGGTAAGGTAGATCTTGTTACACATATATCTGTGAACATCCCCACGTTCCTGATAGAGTGCATTTTAGTGAAAGTCTGTGGCTGATGTAGGTGTTTCATTTACTAATAGGGTTATTTTTAACCCCTCCCATGCTCACGATGAGCTCAGCTCGTCATGAGCCACAGTGCTCGTGTGGGGCCCGATTTTATCCTCTGGCAATCTCCTGACTATGATGAGACGCCCCACCAGTGTCCTACGGTATTAGGTCCCGGACCCCGCTCAGTGGCACCGCTCGGAAAACTCCATAGTGGCGCCTGTGAAGAAACGGACCTTCTTTTTGAATGCCTCGCAGCAGATCCATGGAAACTTTTACCAAACTACCTACCCCTCCCAGCTCTACTCCTCTTCTCTTCCCTACTACTAACCTCTGCCCTCACCTGTCCTTGCCCTAGTCCCCACCCTGTTTACCTGTGAATTTCCCGCGTCATCTGAGAGCTAGCTATTTTGTCTGATGCCCGATGGAGCTACCTGGTTTAGCTATAGGGGAGACAGGTCAGGGATTCCCTCCTTGGACGTCACCTACCCAGTCGGTCTTTAGCCAGACTTCCTTTCGTTCCTCCTGTCGTCTCTTCCCGCTCCCTCCCTCTATTTAAATCTCTACTTCTCTCCTCTCTCAATGTATTGAGACTGAACTATTCTGGCTGGTGCCCGATGGAGCTACCTGGTTTAGCTATAGGGGAGATGGGCCGTGTATTCCCTCCTTGGTCGTTACCTACCCAGTCGGCCTTTAGACAGATTTCATTTCGTCTCTGTTTGTCTCTTCCCCTATCCTCCCTTTCTCACTTTCCCTGTTCCCTTCCCTCTACTCTCTATTTATTTTGCCCTCCATGTTATTTAAATGTTTCCCATTGAGACCTAGCTATTTGACCAAAGCCCGGTGGAGCTACCTGATAGCTATAGAGGAGATGGGCTTTGGGACTTCCCCCTCGACCGTCACCTACCCAGCCGGTCTTTGGGCAGACTTTCCTTCGTCTTTCTGCTGTTTCTCCCTCCCATCCTGTTTTTCTGCGAACCTCTTCCCTTGACACCCGAGACCGAACTACTTTGTCTAATGCCCGATGGAGCTACCTGGTTTAGCTATAGGGGAGATGGACCGTGGATTCCCTCCTTGGTCGTCACCTACCCTGTCGGTCTTTAGACAGACTTCCTCTCGTCTCTACGGTTGTCTCTTAGCTTATCCTCACGTTCTCACCTCACCTGCCCCCCACTTCTTTTCTCTCTCCTTTCTCTCCTCTCCTAATGTATTGCTGATTGTTTGATGTAACGAGTAATTGTAGATCTTTTTCTGGTATACTGTTAAACCACATTGTTGCACTTCCTTTCGTCCCTCCTGTCGTCTCCCACCCGCATCGTCCCTCTATTTATGTCTCTCCTTCTCCCCTCTCTCATTGTATTGAGACTGAACTTTTCTGTCTAATACCCGATGGAGCTACCTAGTTTAGTTATAGGTGAGATGGGCTGTGGATTCCCTCCTTGGTCGTCACCTACCCAGTCGGTCTTTAGACAGACTTCTCTTCGTCTCTTCCATACTATCTCTTCCCTTATCCTCCCTTTCTCACCTCCCCTGCCCCCTCCACTACTTTTCTCTCTTTTCTTTTTTCTCTTAGTGGCCATGCCCCGGTTTCATAAGGCCTGGATGGGCGGCCCTTCCTTTTCTTACATGGCCATCAAATTCTGGAATAACCAGCCATGTCACGTGCACGTCCTTGATGCTCGATGGTTCTTTTCCAAAAGCGTAACTCAAAATGACTGGGCTACCCCTGCAGAATGTGATGAGGGTCCCTGAGTCTAAGATATCTCACATGTATTTATTGAACTTGGTCTGAATGGGGCCCTCCTTAAAGGGTTGCAGGACCCACGAGAGTTGGGGGCCCCCCTGCGCGTCAGGGGCTGGAGGAGCATATGTTACGCCCCTGCTTATTTTCACTGGTATTAGATAGGCCCTTGTCCAGGTATTCAGCATCACCTTGGCTTACAGCACCAAGAAACCTGATAGGGTGTATTCGAATATTAGGTAAAATATTGACGTCCTTAACAGTCATCATCATAAAAGAACAGTAAGCAGTCTGCCACAAACGGCCCATACGTCATACGCACCGTGCGTGGCATCACGCAAAACGTCCAAAAGCGCGTTGGAAGATGACGTCTGAGGAAAGTCCCAGGAGAGAGTCAAAAGAGGGTCAAAGGTAGGGTGACCAGAATTTTAAAGCCAAAAACCGGGACATTTCACAAAAATAGAAGAAGGAGTACAATTTTACTTCAAGCGATGAGCGCGCTCCTCAGCAGAGAATTACAGAACAGTCAGTAAGAACATACATAAAATGCCATTTTTAAGCCCAGTAGCTTGCCTGTTAATTAAATTGCTTTCTTGAAATAACTGCTAACTATCCCTGCTTTGTAAAACATAAAAAACACCTCCCACCGTTTTCAGTCGACTCTCACTAAAAACCGGGAGGTGAGCTACATTTCTTGAAATTTGCTGGGACAGTGGATGTATGACGTTATAACGCATACTTTTACAATGCATACCATTACAATGCATTTTTTACAACGCAAAATCCTTTACAACGCATTCCATTACAACGCATACCATTACAACAAGTTTTCTAAAAACTACCATTACAACGCATTCCATTACAGCGCATACTACCTTTACAACGCATACCATTACAACATACCATGACATTGCATGTATGGTAAGTATTGGATAGTATAGGGGTAAAAATTAATATTATAACTCCAGGGAGTGCAACAGTACGGTAAGTGTTGAATAGTGTATGGGTAAAAATTACTATTCTAACTCCAGCTGGTGCAACAGTAGGGTAAGTTTTGCATAGTGTAAGGGTACTATGCGGTGTGATGGTATGCGTTGTGATGGTATGCGTTGTAATGGTATGCGTTGTAATGACTGTGTTGTAATGACATGCGTTGTGATGGTATGCATTGTAATGGTATGCGTTGTAATGACTGCATTGTAATGGCATGCGATGTAATGGATCTTGCGATGTAAAAGTTGTGTTGTAATGGTAGTGCGTTGTAAAAGTTGCGTTGTAAAGGTTGTTTCCCGGGACAGCTGGTTAAAAACAGGGACCGTCCTGGCAAAACAGGGACGCCCGGTCACCCTAGTCAAAGGGCAGATAGCTGTCTGCAGGAAAAGGGCACATTTTGTGGGACCAGCCCGTGCTGCGCCTACCGACAGCGACGTGCTGAGCTCTGGCAGCGGGTTCTGGCGCCTCTGCCATGGCCTTCTGGGAGCCAACAGTGATGGGTGACAAGCGAGCCGAGCTGGAGCAGACAGACCTCATGAAAGGGCAGGTGCTGTCGGCTCAGCCGGGCAGAAAAGGTCCCTCTGCCTCCCTGACATTACACGGAGGAGACTCATTTGCCAGGGTCGTGGCTAAGGTGGAACGGGGTGACATGGCACACACTGGCGCCGCGCGAGGCCTGGCACCGGGTAACCCTGGCAGGGAGAAGGTGTCAGACTAATTTCTCGGCTTCATAATACACGAGTCAGTGCCACTTCCGGAGATGACAGCGCGCACGTGGCCTCCAGCACAGAAAGGCTGTAAATGCTGACATGGCGCTGGAATTTGCAGCCCATTTTATTTTCGCGCGCGTGCTTGCTCGACGGGAGGAGAAATGTGCCGCGTTTGCAGAGGATACCTCGGGGCGTCTGCACGGGGCTAGTGCGCCGGGATCGAGGCTGAATCCCGCATTGCTCGCTGGTGGCTCTGCAGGATTGATAACTGTAGCGTTTAGAGACCCCAGCGAGCGCAGGGCGATCGGCGCTGACAATTTATTGTTCCAATTTGTGACCTATAAACGTGCTGGAATTGTGCAGATGTCGAACAGATGTTCGCTCGGAGCTTCGCCGCAAAGTTTCATGTATATTTTGTGTTTCACTGAATAGTTGTTTCAACTTTTTGCACAGTTAGGTCATGTCTGAATGCCTAGTAGGCTCAGGGCACAGATGCAGCTTTTGACCACACCGTTCGCCCATTCTCCACCAAATTAAATTACATTTGTAGATTTATATAGCACGGTGAGGGTATCCAGGCGCTGCCCATGGGCACTGAGAGATTAAGTGATTTTCCCAGAACCACAGGTTGTTGAGCGTACATGGAGATGGCCATCTCCCGAGTCGGCAGCACTGTCCACTGCGCCACATCCTCTCCAAATGGCATTCAGAGACCACAGGGAACCGCTTTTTTAGCAAAGGCCTTGGCATAGCTTGCACGAACTCTCATCACCCCAGTATTACCACTAGGCGTAACATTAAACTATGTCCAACAGGTATAGGGCGGAGAGTGGGGCCTTCAGCTACTCCCTGCACTGGATATCCTGTTCTCAGTGGCTGGCCTGTTCCCATGAGGCACAGGGTCAAGACTGATTTGCATATGGCCATATCTGAACTGGGGTGGCTGGGTGAGCAAAATAACGATGGATTAAACCCAGATCTGTGACTGGGGGTAAATGTTTTGCCATTGTGCAACATTCCGTCCATCATCTTGTGTTTTTTGCTGTTCACCCTATGTGGGAAGTGTATGCCCAGACGTGGGTCCCGTGCTCACTATGCCACTGGAGTCAAACTTTCCTGGTTGAAGATGGTTGATAGCCTGAAACCTCCGGTCCAGGGAAGACATGACTTGGCAGTTCGGGCTGGCCTGTTCCCATGAGGCACAGGGTCAAGACTGATTTTCATATGGCCATGTCTGAACTGGGGTGGCTTGGTGAGCAAAATAACAATGGATCTGTGACTGGGGGTGAATGTTTTGCCATTGTGCAACATTCTGTCCATCATCTTGTGTTTTTTGCTGTTTCTCAGTGGCAATAGTGACAGTCTCCTAAATGCAGTCTGGGCACAGACTGTGCCCTCTGAACAAGACACATGTATAATAGCCTCCACCCCTGACTTCACACTGATAAAGACATTCTGATTGGTCAGAAAGCTCTGACAGTACAGTGTGGTCTTTGACAGACCTTGTCGTCATCCCTCCTGCCCATAGCCAGCCCCACACTGATCTGGTGCTCTGACAAGGTTGTATTCACTCTCACTTATCAATAATTCCCTATTGGAATTTCAATTGTAATTTCAAATTTCGACACCCTCCCCCCCCATAACTTTCTCTGCCCTGTTCGCAATTTCCCACGTTATTTTGTTTTTGTTGCCAAACAGTGTAGGTGCAAGCCATATCACGTCATCAATTACTTTCATGTGTGTTTCTTAAGTTTAACGCACCTTGTTCACTTTCTGGTATTTGAGTGGACTTCACACTTATATTTGTTTCCAGTTCATCTGCTAGATCAAAATTGTATCCAGTCTAGACTTGATGGGCCTTATTTCGCAAGTCATAACGCATGAGGACCGTTGCAGTTACACAAGTAGAAATAACTAGAGGGAGCACAGCTGAGAAAGGCCACCTTTGGCTATTTAGCTGCTGTGAACAGAGTTTAGGTAAACACAAGTAGGTGATGGACGGAGTGCTGAAACTTTTTAGACACTCACCCCCAGTCACGGCTCTGGGTTGAATCCATCATCCTTCTTTAGCTCACTTCGCCACCCCAGTTTGGACCCAGCCATATGCAAATCAGTCTTGACCCTGTGCCTCATGGGGCCAGTCCAGCCCAAACTGCCAGGCTAGGTCCTCCCTGGACCGGAAACAATCATCCTGGGACCGGTATCGGGGTAACCCTCCTCATCAGCCAGGTTAGCTTGAATCCAGTGGCAAAGTGAGCAAGGGACCCACATCTGGGCATACCCTGCCAACTTAGGGTGAACAAAGCAAACACAGGGAGATGATGGATGGAGTGCTGAAACTTTTCAGACACTCACCCCCAATCACAGATCTGGATTGAATCCATCATTGTTCTTTAGCTCACTTCGCCACCACAGTTCAGACACAGCTATATGCAAATCAGACTTGACCCTGTGCTTCATGGGAACAGTCCAGCCAGAACTGCCATGCCAGGTTTTCCCTTAACCGGAAACAAGCATCCTGGGACTCGTCCGACTTAATACCTACCATGTCAGTCGGAGGCTTTCTGACCGACATCATAATCAGGCCCTTAAATTTTATCCTTCAATTTCCAATTCCCACACAGAGAGCTTTAAAAGTCAGAATTTTCCTATTCTATGTAAGTATACTCCCAGAATCTGCTAATATTATTTAATTTTCTAAGCATTCTCGGTCCCCCCTGAATATGTGTCACAATAAATGCCCTAATGGGTCAAAGAATTTCCTTCTAGAGAAATAAATCGAGTTTACTGAGAGATTACTGAGCATAAAAAGCCCACGCTGTCAGTCACCGCTGGCTGAAAAATTCAACATAAACATCCACGTTCTACACAGTAATAAATAAATTTTAAAAAAACAGCATCCGTGTCAAAATCTTCCCGCTCTTTTGAAAGAAAGAAATATTTTAAGAGGCCACTTCACAATTGAATATTCCTTAGGAAGTCGGAGGCTCATTTGGAGGCCGCCTTTATTGCGTTATTTATGAGCTATTTGTCCAATATTGTTGTGCGACAAACTAATTTGAACAGTCGCGTTTGTTTTTTTTTGTCAGCCGGGGTATTAATGCTCATAAATCACTGACACTGAGAGCTGAGGCTGCGGCTGTGTTAGTCCAGGGCTCTCACGGAATGCAGCAGGCCGCAGCCTGCAGACCTCATGAAATATTAAAGGTCTGGAGTTAGCATCGGAGTTCTGAGATCCTTCTCACCAGCTAAGCACTTTTTCCAAAGTAACCCTTTAGCCAGAGAAGCAGGAGATGTGCCTCTGAAAGGTGCATACTTCTGGCACGTGTCTCATGAAGTCTATACTGGCCAGAGATCAATCAATCAATCAATCATATCATTTGTAAAGCACACTACTCACCCGTGAGGGTCTCAAGGCGCTGGGGTGGGGAATGCTGCTACTGCTCGAAAAGCCAGGCCTTGAGGAGTTTTCGGAAGATCAGCTGGTCTTGGGTCTGCCGTAGGTGGATGGGGAGGGTGTTTCAGGTCTTGGCGGCGAGGTGGGAGAACGATCTGCCACCGGAGGTCGCTCTTCGGAAGCGGGGGACTGTGGCGAGGGCGAGGTCGGTGGAGCGGAGCTGGCGGGTGGGGGTGTAGAAGCTGAGTCGTCTGTTGAGGTACGTTGGTCTGGTGTTGTGGAGTGCCTTGTGTGCTTGGGTGAGGAGCTTGAAGGTTATCCTCTTGTTGACCGGGAGCCAGTGCAGGTCTCTCAGGTGGGGTGCGATGTGGCTGCGGCAAGGGATGTCGAGGATCAGGCGTGCAGAGGCGTTCTGGATGCATTGGAGCTGACATGTCTGACATCTTGAGCTGCATTCGGAACTGTTCAGCCCTGAAGTTACATCCTATTTCCAGCTGATTGCCTTTAAAGCTCTCTCTATATATCAATGTGTCTCGGTGAAAAATAAGTATTCTCTGAAGGAACAGATGATATTCCAGTTATTACAGGATTCATATAGCGCCTCAACACTTTCGAGCCCGTGAAGTGACTTGATCGTGATCAGGCAACCCTTTCGAGATCCATCAATGGAAGAGCTTGGGACCGTGGTCTGTCCTCTGTGGAAGTGTTATGTGTGGTGGGTGATGTTCAGAGTTGTGTCCAAACATGTCACTGGGAAGACCTGACAACGCTGAGGCATAAGATTGGTTCTGTCAACTCTTGAAGATAGGCACAGTCATGCAATTTAAGAGAATACCTTTTTTTCAGCCCAGTAAGTGATTCAAATGTGATTTGAAAAAGTCAGGTCTTTGGGGCTCCGTGACACTCTTGCTCACCACACCACCCCAATTCAGACATGGCCATATGCAAATCAGTCTTGACCCTGTGCCTCATGGGAACAGGCCAGCCCGAACTGCCAAGCATGTCTTCCCTGGACCGGAATCAAGCATCCTAGGACCGGTTTCTGGCTAGCAGCCTTCATCAGCCAGGATAGCTTGACTCCAGTGGCGTAGTGAGCACGGGACCCACGTCTGGGCATACCCTTCCCACATAGGGTGAACAGCAAAAAACACAAGATGATGGACGGAATGTTGCACAATGGCAAAACATTCACCCCCAGTCACCGATCTGGGTTTAATCCATCGTTATTTTGCTCACTCCACCACCCCAGTTCAGACATGGCCATATGCAAATC
This sequence comes from Lissotriton helveticus, assembly GCF_964261635.1. Classification (NCBI taxonomy): domain Eukaryota; kingdom Metazoa; phylum Chordata; class Amphibia; order Caudata; family Salamandridae; genus Lissotriton; species Lissotriton helveticus. Next base: position 94,150,356 of record NC_136068.1, read on the forward strand.
AGTCTTGACCCTGTGCCTCATGGGAACAGGCCAGCCACTGAGAACAGGATACTCAGTGCAGGCAGTAGCTGAAGGCCCCTCTCTCTGCCCTATACCTGTTGGACATTGTTGAATGTTACGCCTAGTGGTAATACTGGGGTGATGAGAGTTCGTGCAAGCTATGCCAAGGCCGTTGCTAAAAAAAGCGGTTCCCTGTGGTCTCTGAATGCCATTTGGAGAGGATGTGGCGCAGCGGACAGTGCTGCCGACTCGGGAGATGGCCATCTCCATGTACGCTCAACAACCTGTGATTCTGGGCAAATCACTTAATCTCTCAGTGCCCATGGGCAGCGCCTGGATACCCTCACCGCGCTATATAAATCTACAAATGTAATTTAATATTGGTGGAGATCGGGCGAACGGTGTGGTCAAAAGCTGCATCTGTGCCCTGAGCCTACTAGGCATTCAGACATGACCTAACTGTGCAAAAAGTTGAAACAACTACTCAATGAAACACAAAATATACATGAAACTTTGCGTTGAAGCTCCGAGCGAACATCTGTTCGGCATCTGCACAATTCCAGCACGTTTATAGGTCACAAATTGGAACAATAAATTGTCAGCGCCGATCGCCCTGCGCTCGCTGGGGTCTCTAAACGCTACAGTTATCAATCCTGCAGAGCCACCAGCGAGCAATGCTGGATTCAGCCTCGATCCCGGCGCACTAGCCCCGTGCAGACGCCGCGAGGTATCCTCTGCAAACGCGGCACATTTCTCCTCCCGTCGAGCAAGCACGCGCGCGAAAATAAAATGGGCTGCAAATTCCAGCGCCATGTCAGCATTTACAGCCTTTCTGTGCTGGAGGCCACGTGCGCGCTGTCATCTCCGGAAGTGGCGCTGACTCGTGTATTATGAAGCCGAGAAATGAGTCTGACACCTTCTCCCTGCCAGGGTTACCCGGTGCCAGGCCTCGCGCGGCGCCAGTGTGTGCCATGTGACCCCGTTCCACCTTAGCCACGACCCTGGCAAATGAGTCTCCTCCGTGTAATGTCAGGGAGGCAGAGGGACCTTTTCTGCCCGGCTGAGCCGACAGCACCTGCCCTTTCATGAGGTCTGTCTGCTCCAGCTCGGCTCGCTTGTCACCCATCACAGTCGGCTCCCAGAAGGCCATGGCAGAGAGAGCTCAGCACGTCGCTGTCGGTAGGCGCAGCACGGGCTGGTCCCACAAATGTGCCCTTTTCCTGCAGACAGCTATCTGCCCTTTGACTAGGGTGGCCGGGCGTCCCCGTTTTGCCAGGACGGTCCTTGTTTTTAACCAGCTGTCCCGGGAAACAACCTTTACAACGCAATTTTTACAACGCACTACCAATACAACAAAACTTTTACAACGCAAGATCCATTACATCGCATGCCATTACAACGCAGTCATTACAACGCATACCATCACAACGCATACCATCACAACGCATGTCATTACAACGCAGTCATTACAACGCATACCATTACAACGCATACCACACAACGCATAGTACCCTTACACTATCCAACACTTACCCTACTGTTGCACCCCCTGGAGTTAGAATAGTATTTTTTACCCCTATACTATCCAATACTTACCATACATGCAATGTAATGGTATGTTGTAATGGTATGCGTTGTAAAGGTAGTATGCTCTGTAATGGAATGCGTTGTAATGGTAGTTTTTAGAAAATTTGTTGTAATGGTATGCGTTGTAATGGAATGCGTTTTAAAGGATTTTGCGTTGTAAAAAATGCATTGTAATGGTATGCGTTGTAAAAGTATGCGTTGTAACGTCATACATCCACTGTCCCAGCAAATTTCAAGAAATTTAGGTCACCTCCCGGTTTTTAGAGAGAGTCGACTGAAAACGGTGGGAGGTGTTTTTTTATGTTTTACAAAGCAGGGATAGTTAGCAGTTGTTTCAAGAAAGCAATATAATTAACAGGCAAGCTACTGGGCCTAAAAATTGCATTTTTATGTATCTTCTTACTGCCTGTTCAGTAATTCTCTGCTGAGGAGCGGCTCATCCCTTGAAGTAAAATTGTAGTCCTTCTATTTTTGTGAAATGTCCTGGTTTTTGGCTTTAAAATTCTGGTCACCCTACCTTTGACCCTCCTTTGACTCTCTCCTGGGACTTTCCTCAGACGCCATCTTCTGACGCGCTTTTGGACGTTTTTCGTGATGCCACGCACGGTGCGTATGACGTCTGGGCCGTTTGTGGCAGACTGCTTACTGTTCTTTTATGATGAGGACTGTTAAGGAGGTCAATAATTTGCATAATATTCTAATACACCCTATCAGGTTTCTTGGTGCTGTAAGCCAAGGTGATGCTGAATACCTGGCTAAAGGCCTATAGAATACCAGTGAAAATAAGCAAGGGCGTAAGACATGCTCCTCCAGCCCCTGACACGCAGGGGGGGCCCAACTCTCGTGGGTCCTGCAACCCTTTAAGGAAGGCCCCATTCAGACCAAGATCAATAAATACATGTGAGATATCCGAGACTCAGGGACCCTCATCACATTCTGCAGGGGTAGCCCGTCATTTTGAGTTACGCTTTTGGAAAAGAACCATCGAGCATCAAGGACGCGCACGTGACATGGCTGGTTATTCCAGAATTTGAGGTAAGAAAAGGAAGGGCCGGCCATCCAGGCCTTTTGAAACCGGGGCACGGCCACTAATCTCGCTGAGGCAGATGTCAAGACACTGTACAGAAAAAATTCGAAGACCTTTGGTTTAAAGAAACCAATGGGGCTTCTGTGGGAGAGTCTGGTGAAGCCAAGGCCCTTATACAGTGAACGTCTACTGGTGGGGCGCCAATGTAGACAGTGGCGAAGGAAGGGGTGTGCGGTGAGTGCGGGCCGCCCCGGGTGTCATCACTGAGGGGGGTGACAAAATGGCAAAGATATGTGTTTTAAACACATATTTTTGACATTTTGTCAAGCCGGGGGTGACAAGAAATTTTCCCCACTGGGTACCACCTGGCCTTGCTACGCCTCTGAATGTAGAAAAGTAGTACGTGATGAAGTAAGAGCTGGGGTAGAATAAGCTGAAAATGAAACAGACTGATTGATTTTTTGCTCTCTGCAGTCTAGAGAGAAGATAAAGACAAGGTATACGGAGTTGCCACAGTTGAGGCGAGATAGTAAAATTGACTGGACCATGGCGTGCTGATACGAAACATACAAAAAAGGGGTGACCTTACCTAACATGCAGCTGAAGTGGGAAGAGGAGGAAGAAATTTTACTAAAGGAAATTGATGAATTAAGTGTAAGTAGGAAATCTACACTAGGAACTGACTGAATGGAGACCAGAGGGGAACCAAGATGTGAGGACCACCAACTAGGGGGAATGTATAACAGAGTAGGTGCTGATGACAGGAAGTTCAGCCTGATCATGTAGTTTAAGAGACTCAGTGCTCATCCAACCACTATCTGCAGTACAACAACTCTGAAAATAAGTTAACACAAGAGATGAGGAACAGGTTCCCAGAGTACAAAGAAACAGAATTAGGGATTGAAACAAATTCTTAAAATGCACAAAGCACTAGGGTTGCAGGCAGCTGTCTGAAGCGACAGCACACGCATCGGCTTTTTAAAGTATGTCGCTGTCATTGACTATGAGAAGAAAGGCGTCCCCCTTTGCTAGGAACAATTAGCTATCGCTTGTGTGTTGATGTGCTGCATGTTCCACGGATTAAAAAGCACAGTGTCTAGACTTGTCATGAAATTAAAGTGACGACTCACCCACCTTTAGCATGTGTGCTCTTGCTAGTCTTTATAAACCAAACTCGTCTGCTAATTATCTCCCCATCATAATCTAATTTTTTTAATTTTCTTATTTCCACTTTACACAATTAAATGATAAATGTGTATGGCTGTGGATTAACAACAATGTAAGCTGAGCACCCAACTCTACATCTAAGCTTCCCTCCTCCTTCCAACCAATTAGACGCCTGTGTTGCGTTAACAAAGATTGACATAGCCTGTTATAACTGTGGGCCGCCCCAAAGTAAAGAGTTCAACTTTGGATAGTACCTTGAAGAAATGAAGGCTCATCCCTGAAGTCAAGCATACAATCTGGGCACTGGAATTGTGTCCATCAGCTTTATATCCCCACCAACTCCATCAGAGACTTGGTCTAAGGCCCACAGACAAGAGGAGGAGCTCTATAGAAAAGTGGTAAAGAATTCAGAAAATACATTTCCACACACTGTCACTCTAAACTCTTATGTAGAGCACATCAAAGCCATAATTATTTGCTATTAATACTATTAAAGTAACAATGTAGGAACATCATATTAATATTATTAGGATTATGATGACGATGATGATGTTGATGGTAATAACGCTAATAATAATGTTGATGATGATTATTAATGCCTTAACCGTGGCAAAAACTCCGCCGCGGTGCGGGCGTTCCATTGAGTGGGTGGAGCCATGTCAGCCAACAGACGTGCGCAGCACTACGGAGGCAGTGTTCGCGATGGCCGTTGGCTGATGGGCGCAAGGAAAGGGTTAATATACTAGCATTACAATTATTGTCAGAAGACATAGTAGTAAAACCTTTAGTTTCCTCCTAATATTTTATTATTACTACTTATTATTATTACTATTATTATTGTTGTTATTAGTAGCATTAATATTATAATCATTATTATTAGCAGCAGTACTTGTAGTAGGAATAATTTTATAAATGGTGTGTATGTTCACTATTGTTTTCCAGTTATTATTATGCACAGGATCAATAAAACTATCACAGTGTTTTGGAGCAGAAATGTAGCTTTTGGTACACTTTGAATCCAAGCTTGAGGACAAACCCTGACCGTAAATAATTCAGGATGTGCCTGATAGTGAAAATATTCAAGCGTGGGTTCACCTCAACTTCAGAAAGGACAGGGGTGGGGTTCAAAGGCATCGCAGTCAGGCACCCAACTGGTCATGTCGTGATCTGACTCGCGCTCCCTCTATACCTGCAGCACCCTAAAGTGGCCGTACCCCAAAGTGCAGAACTCACAAAGTAAAGAAATAAATAATACATTATTGTTTGCACATTTTCTTCTGGAAAGCCTATATGAAATGTTTATGATCTATTCACACTGCAGATGTTTCGGACGGATAGAAGCACAATTTCCGAAAGGAAGACCAGCTGGTTTCCCAGATATGACTTATTAATGGATTTCTACAGCATGAACTTCACCCCCAAAGGGCATCGGAGCACTGCACAGCATACAAATATGAGCTGCAGCAGAGGGAAGCAGTTTCATAACCAGCCAAGCAATCCTGCTTTATTGCACACCAGATATGCACAGTCCACATCAACATAGAACAAGGGTGACTGGTGGTTTCCCTGTGACAAATGGGCTTTAATTACACTTTTTTTTGGTTAAAAAGTTAATAGTGTAAAAGGTGTTTAGCTGAGAGTGCTTTAAACAAAAATGAAAAACGTATTTTATCCAGGGCACAGCCAGGCTTGAGAATAATAGCATTGTACCATTACTGATGGGAGCAGAAAATTTGGGGCAAACCAAAATACAAGCAACCTTGTTTGTGACCAATAAAGGATTCTGCACCAATAACATTTTCAGAAAGATTTAATAGGATAGCTTCCAGCTGTCTGCCTAAAAGTGCTAAAAGTGAGAGGCTCCGTGGAGCACTTTGGACAGTTTTCAATGATTTAGAAGAACAGTATGGTCAGATTTCAAAGTAAGGTTTTTGAATATTTCAGCAGAATCCTAAACAATTCGATATTGGGGCACCTGGGGCTTTCTTAACAGTTTGCAGGATTGAGTCTAAATGTGCTACTAGTATTCTTTCTGAGGCTATTGCAAAGTGTTTTCAATGGAGATCCCGGAGAGATTTTCCGGATGACAATCGACTACATAAATTAGTTAAATTGTAAGAATAGTATGTGGCTTTGTCTTATGTGAATACCATAAACATCGGACATTGAACCAACCCTACTGGGCATATCCTATGAACGCGAGCTCTATCGCTAGGCAAGAACCGTTGACCGCTGCAAAAATGTCTTTCGATAAAAGGCCACGGAATTGAAGGTCTTACACAGGGAATGGTTGACCAACGATGACGAGAAAGGACCCAATGTTAAACCAATGGCAACCACCCATTATCAATGGCTCTAACAACGCTGCAAAAGAAGTAGAGGTTTCGTGTGCGCTGAAGGTGAAGACTGAAAGATAAGGAGAAAGAGACCACAAATGTCCGTAGTATAAGGATGCACCATAGATGGAGAGAAGAAGAAGGAGAGACCATAACAGGTAGAGGAACACGGAAGGATGCTACTGGTTGGTCCCTGTCAATTCTTAAACGAGATGAGATGTTAGCCAATTTTGTTCTATTTTCATAAAGTCTGTTAATTTGTCCCTTTAACAGATCATGAATTTGAGTATACATAATTGAGGCTGCGCGGCGATCCGGAAACAGTCAGTTGTGTGAGGTTACTCCTCCGGGAACAGTTGTGTTCTTGGAAGACCTCCCTGCCGGGCGCCACTTCGAGTTTGTAATATTAATAAACTTGTTTTTTTATCCCGTGTTGTTGGGAATCTCCTCCACACGTGACGATCGAGTTTCGATCACTAGAGAATAGTTTATCTTGGCTCTCTGACCGAATTGCGGTTGGGCCAATTCCAGGACTGGGAACGATAGACGTCCTGAAGAAGACCGGGGTGACCTTTGAGGCACAGTAAGTCGGTCGAAACATGTTGGCACAAGCAGTACCAGAAGGGGTGTTTTGAGAACCTAATTTTTTCTCTCCTAAAACACGACCCATCCTAACTTCTTTTAATCCTGGTTGTGGAACCTATAAATAAAGGTCTGATTGGTATCCTTAAACCAGTTTTAGAGCACTTCCCCATTAACTGCACTTTGTCGTATCACCATTCCCAGTCACAGGGTGATATTTACTGTTTTATCACTGTGTTTGTCATATTTGTTATATTTGTATTTGTGTTGTGTCTTGTGATCGCTCATTTTTTATTTTCTACCCCTTCCCTTATGCTCCGCCCTGAGTGTGGCTACACCAGCGTTTTGTAAGCAGACCCAATGATGAAGCATGTCACACACTTCGGTGTGTGAGTGAGAGCAGTTTTTCAAAACAGATGTATTTTTTCTTTCTCGTGTTGTTACACGTGTACTCTAGTCTCTCCACCCCTTCTTGTGTGTATACACAATTGAGATGCCTTTGCCATTCATCATTTGTAAGGTGTGTGGCTTAGCTCCACGTGGGTTGTGGATATTTTGTGAATTCCCCACATATTTATTCTTGAAATTAAGTTACCTCCAGATTTTCTTTTACGGATTTCCAGAATGAGAGAGCGCTTTGTTTACTCATCAGAAAGGACTAAATAGGGAACCCATCCATGCCCTGTTTGTTTGTTGTGGTGGACTTGGCAGACTTGGTAGATTTGTTTGCATCCAGTGCAGTAGAATTAAAGCCATTCAAGCTCCAGATTAAGGAATTATTTGGTGGCGAGTGGGGTGATAGGTACACACCAGTTAATCATCTTTTTAATGAGGCAGGAAAGCCGACACAATAATCTTATCAACATCAAAAACGGTGTCAACAAATTTAAAGGTGTCGCCACTGCCGAGCTGTTCCTAATCATTATAACGTTGACAAGTTTTGAATTTTTTTTATGGACTTTTATATAGCGCAAACTTGATCCAAAGGTATGCGGTCAGAGCGCTGAACACAAGCACCAGTTGTGTTACATGAGGACACATACATTTTTGTTAGGCACAGGGAGATTGAGTGATTTGCCCTGAATCACAGGATGTTCAGCGTCTTTGCCAAGACTCGAACCCTGTTCCCCAGATTTGAGGTTGACCGCCCTAGCCGTTAGGCCAACTCCTCTCCCCAAGTTGGCAGCAGTTTGCCAATTACCTGTTTAGAAAAAAGTCCCTCACAAATCGACTGAAAGCAGCAGTAATGAATCCTTGAACACAGCGTATCGCATCATTGCGGCAGCCTCAGGCTGGAAACGTCTGCTCCTCGCACCTAACTTAAATCCAACATATGGGCATATGTCAATCCCAACGCAAAACCAGTCGATAGTTCCATCTGTTTTTAAAAAGAGCTTGAGCAGAGGAGAGGCGGTAATGTGTTTGGGAATATCAGCCCTGATACCAGATATGCCACACAACTGTGAGGCACAGCGGTACAGACACCCGCATCAAGGTGTGTAGCTGCCACTGATCAGCATGAGGGAACGTTGGAGTAGTCTGTTTGTATAAAATGGTGTGGCCCCTGAATATCGAAACCATAATATCAATGGGACAGATTATCGAGGACAGAATATCGAAAATAAAATATTGACAGGTAAGTAGGTCTAGATTTCTATACTAAACTCCACATATATGTACCTACGTAGCATTACATGTATCTTCAAGATACTTAGGGCCTAATTATGACTTTGGCTCAGTTGCGCTGGCTCTGCGCCAACACAGCTGCACCAAAGCCACTCAAGAGCCATACGCCGTATTATGAGTTGAACTGTACGGCAGGCAGTCCTTCCCCTTTTCCATGGCGGTGCCTGGAAAACAGGCACCTCAATGGTAACGGCAAAAAGTTCCAGCACGGCGTGCATGGTGATTTCCATACTGTGCTGGACATAGACAGGGGGGTACATGGTGTGCCCCTCTGAATGTATCCCCATGGTGGGGGGGACATGTGGGCCCTGTAGGTCCCCCTTTCCTCCTGCACTGCCATTGTTTTCATTGCGGGCCCCTGCCATTAAATGGCTAGTGGTGCAAGAACTCGTAATATGCTGAGCAGTACTGCATCAGTCGCGCTCAGCATGTTACATTGTGGTGTAGCTCTGCCACCGCCAGGGAACAACTTTTCCCTGGTGCAGTTGGTGGTCCTCCACCGCAGCGACTTCTAAAGTCAGGCCCTTAGCTGTGGAGTTAGTAAATCTGAATTTCTCTATATAAACTTACCTTTTGATATTTTGTCCCTCGATAATCTGTCCTCGATATTCTTTTACCACGATATTGTTGGTGTCGATATACAATAGTACCTACATAGAAAACATAAGGGAACAAAGTGTAGATTTGAAGATGGTGAGGAGTCCCTCTCAATTTCAAGCACATTTTGTTTAGTGATAACATTGCCGAAAAGACAATACAATAAGATATGCTTGATGCTGGTGACCATTGGGGAATTGTAGGCCAGGGCTCAGAACAACAACTAACTTACCATCAATAACTAGGTAATTGATGAACTACTATAAACATAAAGAGTTAACTTGAATGTGAACCCCAATTGTCTACTCATTATTAACAAGAAAATAGCCATAAGAAGTCGCAAATTGCAAAATCCCAGTTAATATGAATTTTGCTTGAAATATTTTAATAATTTTAAAGTTTTTCTTCAGAAAAACGACCAGACAACGGCAAACTTGGGAGATTTTCACAGACTTTTCAGCCATCAAGTACGGTATTGGCTTGTTAGGATTAGCTGTACACGTACAAGCAGAGAGTCGCGTTATGGTGCTAACATCTACATAAATGCAGGGTAATATCCTGTTTGGGAAAAGAGGACAATGCTTTGGCCAGGTGTGTTTTTAAGAGGTATGTATGAAGGCGGCGTGACAAAGGTAGAGAGTTATAAAGGGTCCATATACTGCAAATAGGCACCAAAGTGGATACAGTTTATCTGCCCGAAAGTCAACTACGTGTAAGGTAACCCTAAATTCCCCCAGTAGTGGATTTCAGATTAGATGTGGGGTCGCAACTTTGCAAATATTTCGGACTGGGATTTCCGTCTGCAAAGGTTGCATTTTTGCAACTACAGGATGCATTTAGTTAGGTAAATAAGTTGACATACGCTTCTCTAAAACAGATACACATATTTCCCCTCTGTGAATGGCTTACTGGTTTATTTTGCTAGCATTATATCAGTTATTATATGTGCAAAATAGCACTTTCTTTTTGTAACTAAGTGCCAGAAATTCAAACAATTTTTCCGATTGCAAATGACTTGATTTGCAAAGTCGGCCATTTGTGAGTGAAAAAATGCTTCTTCAAATGTACAAAATAAAATGTGATTCGGTAACTTATTACCGAATCGCGTTTTCCATTTGCGATTCAGTATTTGAAAAGGCCGTTTTTAGGGCATCCCTTCCAAATACTGATTTGGTATGGTAATACAGCTTTGCGACTGAATTCTAGTCGCAGAACATTAAAAATTTACCACCAGTTTAAAACTGGTGGTGACCCATTGGCAAAGGGATAGGGGTCCCTAAGGGATTTTTCCCCTTTAAGAATGTAAATAATATTTTTTAAGAGCCGGCAGCGTTCCCAAGGACCACTGCCTGCAGGAGCGGCCCGTGCAGGTAAGAGTGGTGGGGGAATAGTGGGGGGAGACTCGACTGACGACAATGAGAGAAAATTAATTATTTATTTAATTTTCCCTCGTCGTCGTCTGTCGAGTTCCCCCCGCCCCATCGCTCCTACCTGCAAGAGCCGCTCCTGACTGCCTACGCTTAAAAAATGAAGCTTCAAGGTTTCATTTTTTCTTGTTAAATGCATCCCGTTTTCCTTTAAAGAAAAAGTGGGGCTGCATTTAAATTTAAAAAAAAGATTGTTTTATTTAAAAGCAATTACAGATATGGTGGTCTGCTGACCTCAGCAGCGCACAACCTCTTTGATACCTAATGAGTCGCAAACTGCGAACGACCTCATTAATATTCATGAAAATGGTCGAATGAGTTTCATACATTAGGAATACTGATTTCCTTACGGCGATTCGGAGAGAATCCCAATAATGAAGTGGGTATTCCTGGTGTTTGTACATCTGGCCCCAAGTGTTCTAAAACAGTAGTGTTGAAGAGGGTAGGGTTTCTCCAGCTAAAGAAAATGACTTAAAAATTAGATTAAAGCTATTGGGTAGCTCTACACTCGCCCTCTCCCCCCCAAAACATATTTAAAAAATAAAGAACTTAATTATTTTTGCATTAAAAAAACCTAGGAAATATTCTGCAGGATAAATCATGCCTTTTAGCTGCTTCCACTCTAGATTGTCAGACCCCTCCCCCTCACTGGCAATGGCGAGGCAGAACAAGAAATGGCACACTGTAGAACACAGCGCGTCCTAGTTTCTGTGATCCACTAATGGAAAGATGTAATGTTTTCTAAGAATTACATTTCCCCGAAACATTATTCTCAAAATACTTTTTGAACAAAAATTATACCATTCTGAATCCGTAGACATTAAATAGAAAAATGTAGTTTTCATCTTACCTTAGTTTGCCGAAGATATAGGCTGCTAAAACTGTATTGCTGGTAAAAAGTGTGTATGGACACAAATGAAAGAAAGTTCTGCTACCTTGAAAACTTCACAACCCATGGAATAGGGATCTTTTAAAATCTGCAACGCTAAAATGGCATTAACAAATTAATTATTTTTTAAAAAAATGATTTAAAAGCATAGTTTAGATTGAAAAATAATCAATAAAGGAAATTGCTACTCAAGAATTGAAAATCTCAATGCATTGGATAAGACATTCTTTTTTCCATACTGAGTAAGCAACTTATTTTCAGATGGTAGCCAGAATCTTCTTTTGCGGTTCGTGGACTATTCTCTGAACCCCAGTAGGAACTTTCATTTGCAAGGGTCTCTTAGCTTCTGTATGCAGGGCATCTGTGAATGTAAGGGATTTCTATTATGCTGATACAAGAAGACTTCGGATTAGAAATTAAAGCCAAATTCCACAGTTTGGTGGTCAGGACTTTTAGACCCTCATTGCAAGTGGCGGTACCCCACCCGGAGTGGTACCTTCAGGTGAAATTCCATCGCTCGCCATTTTGAGTGGCCCAATCCCTAGAGACTAAGGAATCCAGTGCTGTGTCACTATGCTGCTGTTGCCCTGACCTCTGCTGATAGACACAGTCTCACCACAGTGCTGTTCTTATGTCAGCTGTGATGTTGATTTGTTTGTGGGGTAGGAAGTGGGAAACACAGGGATTAGAATGCTCTGTCACCAATAGCAGTAGCAACAGATACCGAGATTCACCGATGCCCTTTTCCACTGCTTCCGGTTCGCCTTCAACCTGCCCCTCCTCTCCTTTGTTAATTTATGCAAGACCGGTCAGCTGGGTAGTAACAGCAAGGTTAGTGGTTGTGCTGGGGTAATTAAATATTGTCTTTAGCTCCGAAGAAAATATTAGCATTGTATGCTGTTAACACATTTTAAATGCAAAAAGAACAATTGATGGACAGAATGCAGAACAATGTCATACATTCACCCCAGTACAGAGATCTGGGCCTAAATCCATCGTCGTTTTTTTGCTCAGCATGCCATTCCGGTTTGGACCCAGCCATATGCAAATCAGTCTTGACCCTGCGCCTAATGGGAAAAGTCCAGCCCGAACTGAGAGGCCAGGTCCTCCCTGGACTGGAAACAAGCGTCCGAGGACCTGTTTCAGGCTTTCAGCCCTCATCAGCCAGGATAGCTTGACTCCAGTGGCATGGAGAGCATGGGACCCAGGTCTAGGCATACTCGTCCCACTCGGGGTGACAAATGCAAAAAGAACAGTTGATGGACAGAATGCAGAACAATGTCACACAGTGACCCCAGTACAGAGATCTGGGCCTAAATCCATCGTTTGTTTGCTCACCATGCCATTCCAGTTTGGACCCAGCCATATGCAAATCAGTCTTGATCCTGTGCCCAATGGGAACAGTCTAGCCCAAACTGCCAGGCTGCATATGGCAGAGAGGTTGTGGCAGAGGTTGTATTGTGAAGTTATGCATAAGGCTGAAGAATGTGTGCTTGTAGGCATAAATGGTGTCCGATCTGCGAGGATTGTGTAAGGTTAAAGCAGTGCACAACATACTTCACACATCACCCCTGCAACACACGCAGAGAGAAACTGCCATACGCACACACAACATCACTGGGAGCTCTTGAAACAAACAACATCTAAAACACCCAAGATCTATTGGCTTTGCCAATGCGTGTTTTTTGTAATTGTCTCCTTCATTCTTACTATGTTTGTGTAAGTCAAAGACAGATTGATGGTAGCAGATGACTTGTTTAATTCAAACATAACCTGGACCATCAAAAGTTATGTTGACCTTACTCTCTTCCAACATTTTCTGAAGTTTCGAATATCGTATTTATTGTCTGGTACCAATATTATCCCATGTCACGTATACCAACTTGGCTATGATGTCAGAGCAACATTTGAGATACTACTTCATCAGCACACAGACTTCTTTAAAATATTTTCGGCTGATGCAAAGGTTGTTTTATTCTCCAAATTGAGATCTGTTCCAAGTGCACGCCACAGATATCAGATTTTCCTTGTTGCCGCCGGGGTGTGGCCTAGTGTTGTCTGTGGAACAGCCAATGGTTTTCAGTTCTTGATGCTTCCATCTGGTGTCATTTCTCTCTTCCCACCATTTCCAGCACCTTGTCTCTTAGAGTGAGAAGTGTCATCAACCCATCATCTTACATTGGCTACACCTCCCTTCCCATCTACGCTTCTTGACAACGCCACCTGGGTGTAACTCGATCTGTGAATGCAGCCCTTCTGCTGCAATTCACGGGCTAAAGGACAGCGTAGAAGGGTGTGCAGACGTACAATGAATTGAAAAGTCTCAACACAGGTTCTGAGTGGCACCTTCATGCATCTCCAGGCAACAGTCATAATTTTGACCTTAGAATATGTACAATGCAGGGAGTTCAATTCTGTATACTATATATATATTTTTTTTTAGTTTAATAGATTTTTATTAAGTTTTAACAGAATACAAGCAAAGCAATATAATATTAATATGAATATGATAAGTTAAAACAATAGACTTGATGAAAAATGCAAAAAGGTAAAGAAAAGAAGAGGAGGAAAGAAGAAGAAAGAAAGAAAGTGGGAAGGCAGGGAAGGGGAGAGAGGACAGAGAATGTAGAGGGAAGAGGAGGAAAAAGAAACAAGGAATAATGAGGGAATATGCGGATATAGGACAAATCATAAACTCAAGTCGGATGGGTAGAAGAAAGGTAAGTAACAAAAGGAAGCCATAGGAGATCAGATTTAATTTTTGAAGGAATAGAAGAAGAAGAGGCAATTGAAATCCTATGTTCGTCACAAATGAAATTCCACCAAGTTGTAACAGAAAGTTTGGAGTTATCTTTCCAACAAGATAAAATAACTTTAAATGCAATCGCAATGAATAAATCAAGTAGTCTAGCATTAGATGAGATTAATTCAATATCATCAGATAAGGAACATAAAAATGCATTTGCTAACGTAAAAGGTCTAGAACATTGAAACATACGCATGCATATATCCCATATAGAGTGCCAAAATGAGAAAACAAAGGGACATTCAAACAATTGATGTTGAAGTGTACCTGGTTCGGAGGAACATGACCAGCAAACAGAGGGTGAGGAAGGTAAAAACTTGGAAATACTTACAGGTGTAAGAACAACTCTATGATAAATGAAAAAAAGGGACTGAGTAATGCGTGCAGCAACAGAGGTTTTAAATAATTTGGACCATAAGTGATTCCAAACATCAACTGATATCGAAATGTTCAAATCCTCTTCCCAAGCAATCTCAACAAAGGACTTGGGGCGAACAAAAGCATTAGATACCAATAGTTTATATACAAGGGCAGCCTTTGGTTGATGAAAAGAAAACAGTGGGTATAAGGGGGATATGGGAGAGAAGGATGGTAGAGCATCCGGAGGTGAAAGGGAAGTTAAGTGAGACTGAATAGCATTAGTTATGATCGTATACTCCTGTAAACATGAATTGGGCAATTGATAAATCATCTGCAATTCAGGGAAAGGGAAAATAGTGTTATTAAAAAGGAGTTGATGTACAAAGATAATACCCTTTTCTTTCCAATATTTGTAATAAAAAGACTTGCCCTTATATTTGAGAAACTTATTAAACCACAAAGTGGACGATAGGAAGCATTGGAGGGGAGATAAATCTTTGAGAAACGTATCACGCAACAACAATTGTGAATATTTCAGTATCGGGTGGCGTGATACAAAGGAGCAATTGGACATAAAAACAGTGTGTTGAAACGAAAAGTCTTTCAACAAGGAGCGTTCAAACGTCACCCATCTGGGTACTGGTGAAGTCAAAAAATCATATGCTAAAGAGAAGGACTGTTTAATCAAAAAAGCAGAGTGATATAATTTGAAGTTGGGAAAGCGGACACCTCCTTCATTTTTAGGCCTAATAAGCGTTTGCAAAGCAATACGGGGATGTTTGTTATTCCATAAAAATTTGGAGCATAATGAGTTCAGTCGAGCAAAATGTGAGAAAGGAATTTTTACGGGGAGCATAGAAATAGTGTAGAGAATATGTGGTGTAATCATCATTTTAATGGTGTCCAGTCTACCCCACCAGGACAAAAATAAGGGAGACCAGGTTTGGAGAAGGGATTGAAGTTTTTGGACAAGGGATTCAAAAGTAAACTTAAGTGTGTCAGCAAGAGAAGAGGAAAACCAAATACCCAGGTATTTTATTTTAGAGGGGCACCAAGTAAAGTCTGTAGAGTCAAACATGTATTGGTAACATATGGAATTTAGAGGAAGGACTTCTGTTTTGGAAAGATCTGTATACTATATTGACTTGGAAAAGGTGTCCAATTTCACCACCACACCAGGCACTTAGATTAGAGTTGAAATAATACATTTCACCCGCCAGTTAGGAGTACATTTTACAGCACCATCAAAGTTTTAACACGCAGCTAGATCACTATACGGATATTCTTGTAGTCAACAGTTTCATGGGGTATACTTTTGTCTCATTTGTGATCTAGAGACTTTCTAAGGTGTGCTCTGCACCACAATTCCACCGTGGTTGAATGGTTGGCAATGCACAAATCCAGGTGGGCATGTTGATTGTGGTGTTGGCAAATCAATTTTTATCTCTGTGGGGTGCTGTCACATGTCAGAATCTTACTAAATCACACAGCATCCTTCTCTGTCTTTGCCCCTCTCTATTTCCCACTTGCACGCCTCCCACTGAGGTTTCTTTTTAACAGAAATAACAGAGGAGCTGCTTAAAAACTAGTTAAATGTGTTTTTATTGTAAAAAGGTATTCACTCATTTCTGTCTCACCTAAATAACAAGAAATCCCTTCTAAACTGGAGTGACAGAGACCTTTTCAGTAACAAAGCAGCTGAGATATTGAGGCATGGCTTATTTTCAGAAATGATCACAAAGAAAACCCATTAGCTAGGCTGGCAGGGAGCAGCTGATGACTTTTCAGGAACTAAGGCTCCTCTTCAGCATCAACCCAGCCTCCAGGGGCAAACCAAAGGCATGATTTAAATGGACTTATTTCACCATTTGGTAACGTGGCCCAGATTTAAGGCTGACTACTGAAAGATTCGAGCGGGGCAAAGGAGGCAATACATTAAACAGGAAATAGTTTTAAAAAAGTACAAGGTTCAAAACTATCTCATAAAATGGAAGGTTTTATTAGAAACTGATCCCAAAACAGAAATATGATTAAGGTAAACTGAAGTAAGCAGTCTTCAGGAGGACAATAACCTTTTACTCTTTTTGACGACAAGTGGCCTAAGTATGAAAGAATAATGTCCAAAGAGAACCAAAAAAGAGCGCCTTTAGGATAAATATATTCTAATCGCTTACTAACCAGTTCCTAATACAAAACTCAGCAAAATAATTGGACTTTTATTACAAATGTCTACTAAGAGTCCTCAATACACTAGGATATTTACTAGAAGGCCTCTAGTTGGCTGAGGTAAAGTCATTGGCTTTGGAGTACAGGTGTTGTTTCTCTGTGTATGTTGGCATTTCAGCCTACGGTGAGGAAACTGTACTTACCCCAAACATTCTTGTTTCTGGTGATTTGAAGTCCAGGTGAAGATGCGGTGAGTGAAGATTCGACACAATCATGGCTTTATGTGTCTTCGGGCCATTCTCCGTATAGCCAAGCCCTGGCAACACCACTTCTAGTGTGTGCCACACAATTCTCTTCCACTCCTAATGTTCACAGACCTCAACAGGCCCTCATGCCTAGATGATTGCTCAGCTGCAGGTTCCAGGCCATGTTGGGACCTCACAGCTACCAAGTCACCCTGAGCTTTCAACCGCTCGGGTCTTATATTGAAGACAAGCATGGTAAATCAGCAAGTAGAGTGTATGGGATCCAATCCCAAAGGGACCAAGGGAAAAAAAAGAACATGCTTCTTCTTTCCTCAAAAATCATCAAGAGCTCTTTTAAAGAACTTAGTCAAGGTACAGAATATCAAATAGGCAATATTGAGAACTTAATATTGTACATACAGAATTTGTATACCTAATTTCACTTATATGAATATTGATGATATATACACATCTTCAAGATGCGTAGATGTGGAAGTCAGAATGGTAAAATCTATTCTTACCTATATGCACTTACCTCCTCGATATTGTGTTCCTGAATATTCCGGCTTCGATATTAGGGTATATCGATATTGACTGATCGGTATTCTAGAACTAAAAAACTTGAACTATGCTCAACAAATGAATATGGTATTTCTGTTGGTGTCTCTTATTCCTTATCCTGAAAGTTGTTTACCTACTCTTTTACTGGTTAGAGCCCATATACCATTCCAGTGAGAGCCACTCAAATTATACATGCTGTTCCCCATTTATTAAAGATGGGAAATACCTTGTTTACTGAGTATGAGTACCTTGTCTCTTTGCTCTAGTGTGATGTGAAGTACAAGCAAACCCATGTAGCAAGTGCACGTGCCGAGCTTGAGGTTAGCATCGATGCTCTGCTACAGAAGGACAAAAGGGTACTCGTCTGCCTGATTGATGTGAAGTGGTGTTACTACAAAAAGTGTAGTTGTAGTTTGTAGATTTATATAGTGCAGCTTATCACCCGTGGGGCAGGGGGAGATTAAGTGATTTGCCCAGAATCACAGGATGTTGCACCAGTGCCGTGACTTGAACCCGGATCCCCAGTTCCCGAGTTCACAGCTCAGGGTTTTATACCACATCCTCAGTAGTGTTGATAAAGGCAACCCCAAGCATTTTTTAGATCCAGTGATTGATTCATGGTTGAATGTCAGGTTACACTTTGAAAACATGTAAAAGAAAGATTAGAAAGCATAATGGCAACAAACAAATATTAACATTGTTCATTTGAAATTACAACTACCTTTGACTTTTTTTTCTCAACAATAGATCTCACCATCAAGAAATTATGGATTTAATAATTTCATCAACAAAGGTTACTTTTAAGACACTGGCCTGTAACACCACTCTGTTACTATGGAGCAGATAAAAAGCAAATTCTATTGCGGACACGTCAGCTGGGAAGACATAGCATTTCTCTCTATGGCATGTTTGTTAAACAAATCACACTAATGTCCAGAGGCATTCATCTTGCATGTACCACATATGATCCACATGCAAATTGAATACAAAACAAGTTGTTATGTTCTCAATATAGGAGTCAGGCCTGAAGAAGTCCTCAATGATGTCCATAAGCAAGTCATGGTGCAGAAAAGACAACATATGATTGAAGTATGTATTCTGTGGATTTATCTCCCTGCAGACCATGTTTTAACAACCCCCTTTATTCTCTTGTGGATTCCCCTCTGCTGTGTTAGAACCCATAACATTATCTCCACTCAGTGACTTGTGCCCCATAATCATGCTCACCTGTGTCAGTCAGTAGTCCCACGCTATATTCGCTTGCCCTTGGCTCGCTTGAGTACTTCCGAATTGGTGCTTTAAGCCTTCATAGAGTGTTTTACGGCTCCCCCTTCCTAGGTAGTAGAGCAGATTTTATGGACAATCTGAGTACTCTGGGTACCGATAGTGCATTTTGCATATAATTGAACCATTCTTCTGCTGTAAGTGTGAAATAAAATATATAGCTATGAAATGCATGCCACGCGTGCCGGGGAAATGATTTACCGCCTGGTCCCAAGGCGAACCTTGCAAGCAGTGCCGAAGGAATAACCCTGAAGCGCAGCCTGCGTGGGCAGTCCGCTCGCTCGATGAAGGAAATATTGAGAAATGCAGAGAAACGTAAAAGGCTTGAGAGAGTTCCCCATCCACAGTCTCCTTGACTTTCCTCTAGGTGTCCTTGTGCAAAGGCAGCCATTGGGCATCTTTGTGGGTTGCTAGACTTATGAGGAGCCAAGTAGAAGGTGTCCAGTGGAGAAATGTGGCTCAATGGTTACAGTGGCAGACCCTGATGCAGAGGCCTAGCCCGGGACCAGGGTACAATTCCCCGCCTCGGCGGGTCTTGGGCTCAAAATTCCACGGACCTGATAATTCTCGCCTTGGTGACTATTCCAATCAAGGAGTCCCACTCTGCAACTCTGGGCAATAGCTTGCTTAATCTCCACAACGGCCCCCACAACGCTAAGGAGGCCTGGCCTCCACCTTGGGGGTGCCCAGGAGTGGACACCTCACAGGGAAAGCCAGGATGGGTTCCACAGCGGTATTCGTACAAGCGCCTTGAGACCCTTGCGGGTGAGTAGTGCGCTAAACAAGTATCAATTTACATTTTTACATTTACAGGCTCTTTGAGAGTTGGAGCGTGGATTTCTGACCTTGTGTAGTGCCTGTTTTGCTGGTACATGTGTGCAGGGGCTCAGAGTTTAGGTTAGAACCCACCCCTGCCAGTGCAACTAGATGCCAGGGATGACAAATGCCAAGCCTGCCTGGTCTTGATTCCACCTCATGCCTCTTTCTTCCACCACCACACACTCACTGTCTATTTTTTTCACACTTGTGGGTTCTTTTTCATCCTTTCTTTTTTTGTTTCTGTTTTCCTTTATTTCTGTACCTCCTTCTTTCCCTATCCCTGCCTTTCTGTCTTACTCTGGTGGAAAGCCTGCTAATAAAAAGTAATTCCTGATCTCCAAAAATGATTACTGGTGCCAACCATCTGCAACCCCTGTTGCAGCAATTAAGCGTTGCCATGGTTTGGCGCGGATTGCTGGTATCTGGTCATGTCTCCCTCTTTCCACCTACACTTCTGCACTCACTCACTTCTCTGTCTTTAACTCCTTTCCTCATCTTTCTTTTCCAAAGGTCATCGGCCGTCCCCCTCCCTCTCAGCTTCACCTCGCCTACACCTGTTTTTCTGGCTATCGACCTTCTCAGGGTCACTTAATCCTTAATGCACCCCATGACCCTTCAGACATGACTCTTCATCTTGACCTTTATCTGGTTGTCGATTGGTTCTTTGAAGTGAGTCAATTCTTCTCAACAGTTGGCCTGATAGTCTGTCTTCTCTCATAATCTTTTGTCTGATTGGTTATTTGTGTTGGGACGTCCAATCCCAACAGTTTGCTCTATGGAATGCCCTTCCACTTAACATCAGAGCCGAATCCAACCATATGAGATTCCGCAGACTCCTAAAAACGTGGCTCTTCTAGTTATCAGATTTCCGGCAACTCTTTCATGCTTCTGCTAGCGCTCTGAGACCTTCGGGTGATTTATGCACTATACAAATTTAATTACAATTACAATTACAATTACATGTAGAGCCTGCTGTCACCTGCTTTGGTGGATGTGTCCCCTACACAATGACATCGGATGACTATATACAGTAGACGAGGAAGAGATAAAGGGTATATTTTCGATGAGCAAGGAAGGGTCTGCAGAACAAGCCGCTTCGGGCTCCCTTAAATCATAGGGTGGGACTGGCGTAACGAAACTTGAGGGGCCCCCCTGCAAGGCACGTGGAAGGACCCCCTCCGGACTCAATTAGGAGCTCTCCGGCCAGAGTACTGTGCTGTCCCTGGAGCTTGGCCCCCACACCACAGGGCTGTGGGGTCCTGTGTTACGCCACTGTAGGGTAGTGATGACTGACGGAGGGTATGAGAGGTGGAAACAGAGACCACTATCTTAAGACATATTAATCCCCGGGGAGGCTTGTTAACCCGTTTACTGCAGCGAACATACCGCCGTGATGCAGGCGTTCTGAATGGTGGGCGGGGCTGCGTCGGCCAACGGTTGTGCGCAGCACCAGGGAGGGAGTGTTCGCGTCGGCCGACGCGAGCATGGAACAAGTTAAATGTGCCACGCAGCCACATGAGTGAGCTATCGGGAGTTGTCTACTCCTTGCCATACCCAGAATCCTTCTGGCATCAATGTAAACATTCAGGGTGAGGGAATGGATAGCAGCACCTCTCCCAAGCAGGAACAGGTGCAGGATGGTTCAGGGGAGCGGAAATAGCCAATTTCACATGGCGACTCAGGGCATTTGTGAGAACTAGGGTCAGCTGATTTACACCCCGCTGGCTATCTGAGGTGTCTTTAATTTGAGCTGGTGGTTTCCGGGGCTAAACGCCAGCACTTAACCGCATACGTGCTGCGGTCATTTTCGCGCTGTGCGGCTTTTTTCCTTTTTTCGCGTTACATGACGAGCTGAGCTCGTCATGAGCATGCGAGCTGCGCAACTCATGACGAGCTCAGCTCGTCATGAGCATGGAAGGGGTTAACCAGCAACATCAGCACTGTTCATAAGCACCAGTTAGGGACATATTCATTTACAGGGAGATTAAGTGATTTGTCTAGAATCACAGAATGTTGAATCGATGCCGAGTCTCGAACATGGTTCCCCAGCTCTGAAGTCGGCAGCTCTGGCCATTACACCACATCCTCCCCCCCCCATTTTCCTGGTTCTGTAGTTGGTTCTGTTTTAGGCGGTGATAACAGGAGAAATGAGCTGGTGCAAGCAGCCTCCTGAGAAGAGCCCCGGCTCATATCTATTTTACAAATGAACCACTGTATGTATCCAATGTCTGTCTGCCGGCAGTTTTTTTTTACACATGTGCTACCGCTCTGTAAGACATACCCTTGTGCCTTTGTGTATAGTGCTGACGTTGTGTAACGTTGTGTATGTCCATCTACATGGACTGTTATCCTGTGGTACGTACATCAGGACCTTGGTATGCTATTATTGTGTAAAATTGTAATCTGTGTAACAAGAGGTTTTATATTGCTCTAGATACGTAACACTATAATCCTAGTCATGGGTATGGGACATATGTTTGTATGTATGCATGTGGTATTTGTATAGCACAAAAGTAGCTGAAAGGCAGTGGAGCGCGGTACATGCTTAAGGCAAAGAGAAGTCTGTGTGATGGGAGGAATAGCTGGTTTGTGCACTGTCACAGCATCGTGACGTCTCACCAGCATGCAGCAATTACCCGGTATCACACCACCACAATTTCTCCAGGTCACTTTTAGCAGGATTAACCTGCCAAATGCATCAGAGAAAGTAGCAGATAATGCAAAATCTGCTGCGATAGACCCTGAATTCTGTTTACTATGCCCCATTTTGGAGAGAAAAGAATTGGTATAGAAAGTATTTACTGGGCCTGGTAAATACTATACCCAGTGTTGTTGTTATTTACTGGTTCCGGTAAATAGGGTGCCTCTACTCGATCAAGGCGGACATTGCTTGGCAGTTCGGGCTGGACTGTTCCCACAAGGAACAGGGTCAAGACTGATTTGCATATCGCTGGGTCCAAACTGGGGTGGTGTGGTGAGCAAAAGAATGATGGATTAAACCCAGATCCTTGTGACTGGGGGTGAATCTTTGCATTGTCCAGCATTCGTCCATCAATTGTTATTTTTGTATATGTCGCCCTAAGTGGAAAAGGTATGCCGAAACGTGGGTCCCGTTCTCACTACACCACTGGATTCAAGCTAGCCTGGCTGATGAAGGGTGATGCACTGAAACCGGTCCCCTGATGCTTGTTTCCGGTCCAAGGAGGACCTTGCTTTGCAGTTCGGGCTGGACTGTTCCCACAAGGAACAGGGTCAAGACTGATTTGCATATCGCTGGGTCCAAACTGGGGTGGTGTGGTGAGCAAAAGAATGATGGATTAAACCCAGATCCTTGTGACTGGGGGTGAATGTTTGCTTTGTCCAGCATTCCGTCCATCAATAGCTTCTTTTGCATCTACCCCATCAAAGGTGCTTTTAATTGAGGTATCTGATGTGTAGGTCAATAAGTTGCAATGCTGCAGATCTGTATTTTTGAGTGTCACAAGGTTTTCCTACTGTTGTTATTTATCACGGTATGTGCTCCTTCAGAGGCGATAATGAAGTGCTGTCTTAATGCATATGCACACTGAGCATTTGCCCACAGGCCTCCAATGCATAGGGCGCCCCACGCAGACCAGAATTTAACACAAATTTCCCGTTAAACATTTTTATTCCAGTAAGTGATAGTGGAGAAGCGTGGCTCAATGGTTAGAGCGGCAGACCCTGATGCAGAGGTCTGGCCCGGGACCAGGGTTCAATTCTCGCCTCGGCGGCTCTTGGACTCAATCTCCCCGGACCTGATAATTCTCGCCTCGGTGCCTAGTCTAATCATGGGTCCCACTCTGTGACTCTGGGCAATAGCTTGCTTAATCTCCACAAGCGCTTGGATGCCTGGCTTCACCTTGGGGGTGCCCAGGAGTGGACATCTCACAGGAAAGCCAGGAAGGGTTCCACAGCGGTATGAATACAGCGCTACGAGACCTCTGGGTAGAAGTGCGCTATACAAACACATTTACATTTACATTTACATTTAGGCATGGCCCAGTGCACTGCTTTGCCCAGGGGCCTATAATGCTGTTAAGATGGCCTTGCAGTAATTCTGTAGTGGCACAACACTGTGACTGTGCACCTCATCAGATTACAGTACAGTAATGTTTTCTGTTTGCAGCAGTTGGTTTACATTCTTTAGCCACAGATTCAGTTTGTCTGTAACATGCATGTCAGATTTCAGCTTGGGAAAATGTAAAATCGTTGCTACAGTTTTGGCAATTACTGTGTTGCAAGGGAAGCAGCAGTGTAAAAGAAGGCAAAGCAAATGGGAGTCAATACAGGAATCAATATTTACATCTGGAATCAAGAGGCAAATTGGCGTCATTGCGCAGGTGGGTGTCAGCTTAGTTCATCGCTTTGATGTATGTGTTCGTCCTGCACAGCGGTATTTCTGTTTGTGCTACTATGTTCACGTATGGGTCCACTGGCAGCTGGCACAGATCAGGGGTGGGGGGGGGCAGGGGACTAAAAAAAAGAAAATTACAGTTACCTCCTCACCGCGTCTCTCCTCATCCTCCCTCTGCTCCTGCCAGAACAGGTAGCACACAGGCTCTCCTAAGCCAATCGCAATGCTGCAATGCAGCGTTGTGATTGGTCTGAGCGCCATGGTTCGGTCCTTAGACGGGGACTGGGAGCCTGGCCATTTTTTCCACCCAGGCTTTATTGCAGCCTGGGTGAAGAAAATGTAAAGTGTGCATGACTGTTTAGCCGGCCCAACATTTGTGCGCATTTGTAGAGTGCCCACGACTCCTCCCCTTGCTCCACTGTCAGCAGAGCAGCCACCCCCCCCCTTCAAAGCAGCAACAATTAAAATGATAATAGCATCGAGGTATTGTCATTCTATTTTTATCTTTTATTTACACTGCTGAAAGCAGTGGGGGCGACGCTCCCCCCCCTTGGCGGAGGAGCCGCCACTGTATGGGTCACGTGTGAAGTGTTGTTTTCAAGTACTGTGCTCAGGCCTAATCAAAGCGTAAAGTATTTGAGATTACGGGTCGGGCAATTAATTGCAGGGAGCAGAGGGTTCTCATTTCACATAGTATAGACAAAATATCAGAGACAAAAATATTGCGGGACAAAATATTGTGTCAAGAATATTGAGGACAAAAATATTGTGACGGTAAGTTTCTATACGTAAGCAAAGTTTTACTATATATAACTCCACATATATGTACCTTGACGATATATATATATATATATATATATATGTATATATATATATATATATATATATATATATATATATATATGTATATATATATATATATCCAAAGTGTCCACACCCAAGTCCTAAACTCCAAAGGACGGTATGAAGTACGGACGCAATCGGCGTTTTTACTCAAAAGTTTATTTTTTTAGCGTTTTGAGCAGCAAAACATTAGTCACTCGACGCGTTTCGGTGCTCCTCCCCTTGTGACTAAAGCTGCTCCAAAACAAAGTACTCGGGAGACGGCACTCCATAGAAATGAAATTCAAATTTTAATGAGAGGTTGCAAAGGCAGGCAGACGTCTACGCATTTCGACTTGGAAAGCCTTGTTCGCAACATACGTAGATGTGGAGTCAAGAATAGTAAATCTATACTTACCTATGTGCACTTTCCTTCTCGATATTTTGGTCCTCGATATTTTTTACCCGATCTTCTGTCCACACAATATCTTTGTTTCCAATATTCTGTCAGTGACATCCACATTTCCCTGTTCACACAAACGTTTTTTCATTCGTCAACTCAGTGTAAGTTTACCTCCAATACCTGGACAAGTATTTGGATGTTTTCCTGACATTTGCTTTACCACCAGTCCTGAGCCATTTAATTAAACATTAGGGCCTGATTCACAAACTGCACTTTGAAATATGTTTTTCAGTACTACAAAACATACTACAAAGTGTCTATTTTGCTTATACTTATATGTGCGGAGATCTCTACTGCACTACTGCAGAATGTCAGAGAGAAGTGGGTGAGAAAAGGGGCTCATTTACTATTAAAGGAGATGGTATTAGAGTGGAGTACGAGGGGTTTAAGAAAGGTCAGAGAGGGAATTGGAAGGAGATGTTATTGATCCACACAAGAGTAAACCAATTGTATTCCTCTGGGAGTGGAGACATGTAACTTACACAATTGTATTAAATGTACACTCTGAATATGTGAATACTGAAAGTAGTACACTTACTACAAAGTGCAAACTTACTCAAAAGTGTAACTTATCTTTGTGGATCTGGCCCACTGTGGCCGGTTTAGAGTGTGAAGTGATTTCCTATAACTTCTTGAACACCGATAAAGTTACTGGCTGTGGGTGTTCACTTAATTTCTCTAGCCACCCCCCTCCACTAGGAGGGACCACTCTACCTATGCTTACAAAAATGAACTGCACTTGCAATACATATTGCAGGGAAAGCTGACACAGGAGTTTGCGAGCATGCTGCCTGTTGGTTTTAGATACCTTTGCTAGATGCATGATTTAGCGCTTTTAATTGAAGCAGAGCTGCATTACTTGTTTAAAAAAAAAAAATGTACTCACTTTAGGCCACTATCCTCCTCGGTCCACCGCAGCCTGTGCTGTTTGTTGTGTAGGGGGTTCTTGGCTACTCGTTTCCCCACTTCCGGTGGTCTGAATTGCGGGGGCCATCTTGGAAGGGGCTGACTGATCTCGTGGTTGGGCACACCTACTGGCAGTATAACATTTGACCTATAGCGCTGCCGCGCAGCGGACGCGCGCAAAAGGCAAGCCCATCTGTGCCCGTCCGACGCCAGACGCCTACTTGCTGCCGGTTCTGAGAGAGAGAGGGTTACCTATACTCGGGAGGAGCTATGGAATATCAGGAAGGTGGGGAGTGATTGCTGGCAGGCTGGTGGGTTCGTCACTGAGGGTCCTTTTGGCCGGCTTCCAAACTACTCTTACTACATTATCTTGCCCCCCCCCTTCCATTTCCGAAAAATACATTAACATATTCAGTCTCAATTGCCGCTCTCTAGCCAAACATCATGCGGACGTTCTGGATCTGTTAGAGGAGGCCTCTCCAGACTTTCTTTTTTTGACCGAGACATGGCTCTCGGAAGACATGACTGCTGAACCTGGCCTTGCGCTCCCTGTGGGGTACAGTTTTTTTCTGATTAACAGATCAACTAGAGGTGGGGGCATAGCGATTATTTTTAAATCGTGTTACTCCTGTTCCTTTACTCAGCAGAGGGTTCCTGTCTGTGAGAGTGCCCT
Source organism: Lissotriton helveticus (assembly GCF_964261635.1). Classification (NCBI taxonomy): domain Eukaryota; kingdom Metazoa; phylum Chordata; class Amphibia; order Caudata; family Salamandridae; genus Lissotriton; species Lissotriton helveticus. Next base: position 94,177,134 of record NC_136068.1, read on the forward strand.
TTTTAAGGTCACCTTGAGCCCCACTTACACCTTTTCCGGGCTCTTGATATATCAACCCCCAGGACCCTCACTAGGTTTTAGGGAGGCCCTGGTAGACATGGTTAGCACCTTAGCTGTTCACACCACTAATTTTACTATCCTGGGGGATTTGAACCTACATTTAGATGAAGTAGAGAACATTGATATGGCAAATTTTGCAGCCGATTTTGCAGCCTACCAATTGGTACAGCTAGTAGTGGGCCCTACTCATATTGCAGGGCACTTATTAGATCTAGTTTTTACAAATATATCCCACATTACAGAGCACACACCGATCAGGTTAGGTTGGACGGACCTTTTTTTGGTTTCAATGTCCCTTCAGGATGTTACTCCTGCTCGGACTGAGGGTCAGGTTTACACTTGGAAACGAACGTGGCACAAACTAAATTGGGATCATCTGGATGCTTGTCTTTTGGCTACTTGCCCGAATCTAGCTGAAGATTCCAATGAAGCTTACAGAGCATTCTCAAAGTGGATGGAGCACCCATTGGATAGCTTAATCCCCATGAAGCGCTCAGCCAATCGCAAAACCAAATCTCGAACATGGTTCAAGACGGAACTTGCTGATATGCGTAAGGGGTGTAAGAGACTAGAACGGATTTGGAGAAGAGATTTCTGCTCCAAGGCCAAAGTCATCTATCGGGCAACAATTATAAGCTACCATAAGGCCATATATCAGGCACATGCAGCTTTTATCTCCAATCAAATACGTGAGAGCACTAATAGCTCTAAGAGTACATTTTCCATTCTTGCCAGTCTGCAATGTAAACAAACTGCAGCGGGGTCAACCATTAAGTCCAATAAACAGTGTGAGGACCTTGCTCTTTTTTTTGTGGAAAAAGTGGACGCCATCTATCGGTCCTTCCGACCACTTATAGCATCTTGCAGGAGTCACGCGGCTGCCAACAGGCTAACACCCTCCACACTTTTCCGCCTATTATGGCTGATCAACTCTCTGCTCTCTGCTACAAGATTAAGTCAGGATCTCCTGCCGATCCACTTAAGCCTGACCAATTTAAGAAAGTGTCGTCAACAATTCTACGACCCCTGAATCAGTTGATAAATGGTTCCCTTAGAACGGCTGTGGTGCCCGAGGCCTGGAAACAAGCCAAAGTGATTCCTCAACCGACTCTTGATGCAGCCAGACCAGAGAATTACCGCCCTATTTCCTTGCTTCCATGGGCAGCTAAGATCACAGAGGCCTATGTGAACTTCATTCTATCTGAGTATGTGACCGCCAATAACCCTCTCAGAATGGTTTTAGGCCGGGTCATAGCACTGAATCAGCACTCCTGGCGGTTACAGAATATCTCTGGTTACCGTTTATGAGGGTCGAACGTCGGTGCTGATTTTGTTAGACCTGAGCGCCGCGTTCGACACAGTGTCGCATGACATACTGCTGCAACGCCTCGCGGAGGCCAGAATTGTGGGCTCGGCTTTGGAGTGGTTGGGTTCTTTCCTGTATGAGAGGTCATTCACGGTCATTGCCCTGCCGTTTACCTCTGGCAATTATCCAGTTAAACAAGGGGTGCCTCAGGGCTCCTCCCTCAGCCCCCTATTGTTTAATATTTATGTTCAACCTTTAGCGGCAGTCGCCAGCAGTAGGGGTCTGCCTATGGTCTCTTACGCTGATGATACGCAGTTGGTGGTGGCACTCTCTAATAACAACGAGCGGGATGCCCTCAAGGTTCAGGGCGACCTAGCAGCAGTGGCCGAGTGGATGAACAGCAATTGCCTCCAACTGAACTCTAACAAATCAGAGGTATTGTTAGTAGGAAGGGACCATGGTCGGTAGAGCAATCTCTGGTGGGCAACCAGTCTTGGTAAACCCCCCTCCCCAAAACAGGTAGTAAAGAACCTTGAGGTATGGCTCGACTCTTACTATCGATTACAAACAAATAAAACGGCCGGGACGTGCTTCGGACTCCTTCGTGGCCTTAGAGCCCTGTTGGGCTTTTTCGATGCCTCAACGCGTCAGGTCATCATTCAGGCAACGGTTCTGTCAAGACTCGACTATGTCTGTTCCCTGTATTTAGGGTCCAACAAGGTGGGGGTTATGAGGTTGCAAAGGGCACAGAATGCAGCTGCCAGAACACTTTTAGGTCTACGCAAATTCTGCTCTATGTCTAATGCTATCCGCTGCCTGCACTGGCTACCGGTGGCCAGACGCATTGAATTCAAAACCTTATGCATTGCTTTTAAGGTTCTGAAGCTGGCCACCCCTCCTATTTTGGCTGATCTCTTGTTGCCCTATGCCCCCACGCGTTGTCTCCGCTCACTGGGTCAGCATATGGTGGTGGTTCCTCGGCCCCGTAGAGTCCGGGCGGGTGGCCGCTCTTTTCGTGATAGAGCAGCCACTCTTTGGAACTCGCTTCCTGTGCGGAACCGTGGCCTTGACAATTACTTTGCATTTAGGAAAGCCATCAAGACCTACCTCTTTCCGGCTCCCTAGTCTTCCACATGCTCTCTGTCGTGTTGTCTTTCCTTCATTAGCGCCGGGACGCCCCTTTGCTGGGGCAGCTGTCGCGCTTTACAAGCTAAGATAACATAACATAACATATGACACTGGTGGCACAGGGAGGGATGCATGCTTGCTCGAATTCCAGTCAAAACACTGCACTCATTAACAACTTACTGTTCCTGACACACTTTCATGGTTAACAGGTAATTGTAGGGAAGTGGAGTTGCACGTGCAAGGTGGCCTGGTGGGCAGAACAGTTCCATAGGTATGGCCATTTGTGAGGTCAAGCTGCGGCATTTCACTATTTAGAGGCAGTTAATATTGACCTACAATAGTGTTGCTTGCACTGCATCACCTACAACTGTGTCATCAATTAATAATTTTTTTGGGGGGTGGGGGAGTTTTATATGGCACAAACTCGACCTGAAGCTATCAAAGTGCTTTACATGAGCACCAATTACCTTACAGACAGGCAAATTCATTTTGTTAGGCACAGGGAGATTGTGATTTTGGCCAGAATCACAGGATGTTGAGCGTTCCAGTCGAGACTTTTAACCCGGTTCCCCAACTTTGAGGTCGGCTGCTCTATAAGTATATATTTACTGCTCTTAACTTCACATCCACTCATAGCATACTTACCTTGTGACAAATTGGTTAGGTCGATGTAGTAGATGAAATATTGTTATCATGTGATATATTGTATATGATATAGTGATTCATCTTTTTAATTGTACATTTTTTGTACACATAACAGCAGTAGCAGGTGGTGTGCGATAAAAATGGGGAGGCAGCGTGGGGGGCAGTTACAACCAAACAAAGAAAATAAACCACTTACCTAACTCAGCGCACTTCTCCTCGCCACTCTTCTGCTCCTCTAGACACAGATTCCCAGACTCCTCTGCGGCCAATGCCAGTGCTGCTTTCACTATGAGAGCAGCGTCGGGATTGGGTGGAGGTCACATGCTTTGCGCTCTATTGGGAGCTGGGAGCCTGCGCCTGCTGGTCTCTCCACCCAGCAAGGCAGCTGAGATGGAGAGAAGTCACCTAAGTGACCTAAGATGGCCGGCCAAACCATCATGCGCACTGGCAGCAGTGCCCTCCCCCTGCTACAGTGCTGTGCCCCCGCCCACAAGACTGGGACGGACGACAAAATAAAATGATAATCATTTTATTTTTCATCTGCCTCTGGGGGCACGGGGGCGACACTCCTCCGCCATAGCCAAGGAGCTACCGCTGAATGACATCTTCTTTAAAATTGTTGCTGTAGGACAGCCCTCTTGGCAAAAGGTATGCATTTCAGATGTGAGATCAGATTAGAAAATTAGTTTAAGACTATTGATTTTTGTGCTGCTGGCTGCAATAAAACACATTTACACTCCTGTTGTACACCATCTTCGGCTATTGTCAATAATGAGGATGAAACCAAAAAAGACAATTTTATCTTTACTGGCATTCTCCATCCTAGTGTGAAAAAAACTGTAAAAAGTTTTGCATGCTAATTCACTTTTTGTTCCAAACCCCCTCTGGCATTGTCTGCCCTATCTATCACTGGCAGAAATAAGGGTAGGTCGCATGTGTACACACTGAAATCTGCGACTTGTAGGCTCTTGCAGGAGAGCACCAGCAGATTTCTGTGAATGTCCTAAAAGTACAAAATCTACTCATTAAAGGAAAACAGTTCCACCCCTACAGGCTATTAAATCGGCCTCGTTTATCCATCTACAGGTGCATGGTGGTGATTGCTGATAAGGAGGTCAGGAAGATGCCACTTAACCCCTTTACTGCGCTGAACATTCCGCGCTAGTGCGGAACGTTCTATTGCGGGGACGGGGCCGCGTCGTCCAACGGACGTGCGCAGCACTACCGAGGTAGTGCAAGCGACGTCCGTTGGACGTCACCAGCAGCAATGGGGTTAATAAAGGACAGGCTTCTCTCCCTTTGGGGAAAGCGAGTCCAGATACAAACTATCAATCAGTAAGGAATGATAAAGTGCAACTACTCACCCGTGAGGGTCTGAAGGTGCTAAGGGGCAGGGGGGTTGGCTCCGTTGAGAGTTAAGGTTATCCGAAGAGCCAGGTCTTGAGTTCCTTCCTGAACTGGGGCAATGTGGGAGATGCCAGAGGTAGAGGGTGTTCCAGGCTTTGGCTGTGAGGTAGGAGATGGACTTTCCTCCCGTTCTGGTCTTGTTTATACGTGGCAGGGTGGCCAGAGAGATCTGGGCTCATCGGAGGTGGCTTTTGGGTGCGTGGAAAGAGAGGCAGCTGTTGAGGTATACCCGCATTTGCCTTCCTTTCCATCAGTGGGTGCTCCTTGGTCCACCCAGGCAAGGATATGTTTAAAAGTTGACTCTCCTTTAAAATCAATGATGTCAGAACTTGAACGAATCTGTTCAAAGCATTTCCCCTCCGTCAATCACTACGTATTTCTCAAACCCACCTAGACATGTGTGCGTTGGAGGGAGCTAATGGGAGATCCTTTGGTAGTTATAAAAGCATTGGAAGTGAAGTGTCTGCGTTTTGTGCTTTTCGAGTATCTGAGTCATGGTTATTCTCAGGGGTACTGAAATTATCCGTCACTAGAGGACCAAATTATGCAGCGAAAAAAAGGGATGAAAGGCAACCCTTTATGTGGCATTAACCAGGTTAAATTAACAGAATATAAACTTTTAACTACATACATGCAACAATATCTTGACCCAAGTGTTAAATACCAGAATATTGTGAAGGGAAGTATATGTAAGCAAGAATAGGTTTACTATACTACAACTATGAGTCTGTCTTCACTAGCACTGTAGTTGTAGTTATCATGTGACACGTTTGTTGCACACAATGTATCTTTAAAAAATGGCCGCTCATATGCTTCGGCATCAGCGAGCAAGGCTGCTGTGCAGCTGACACGCATTCGATGGTGGGCGAATAAAACTTTAACTAACTGCACGAGGCGTCGGCGTCCTGGTTTGAAAGGAGGGTGTGGATAAATATGGACCCGCCCTTGTGGGGTCCCTTGAGACGACGCGACTCATTTTGAAGGCGGTGAGGAATAGACGACCAAAGTGTGGAAGCAATTAGACACACACACTCTCTTTCCCTCTCTCTCTCTCTCTCTCTCATGTAACTGAGATGTGGAGTAACAAATAGTGCACCTATACCTACTAACATGTATCTTACCTCTCAGTATATTGGTACTCAATGCTTCTAGGACAATACTTTAGCTTGTCGGTATATTTGTGCTCGATATTCGGATGTATGACATTACAACGCATGCTTTTACCACGCATGCCTTTACAACACGGTTTTTACAACGCATGCCTTTACAACGCATAGTGCTTTGGGGGGCTGGATAGTGAATAGTTTAATTTACTATTCCAACTCCAGTCCCCGTGGATAGTAAGGAAGGTGTTGGATAGTAAATTAAACCTATTCCCTATCCTAGAGCACCCCCCAGCGCAATGCGTTGTAAAAGTTGCGTCGTAAAGGCACTGCGTGGTAAAAGTTGCGTTGTAAAGGATGTTTCCCCGATATTCTCACATACTGGCTGACCCAATCATACTAGCATGATATTGCTGAATGAATTTTTTAATGTATGAAATGCTGTCTCAATGCATCCCATCAAATAGCATTGACAATAAAAAAAAGCCTTTTCATTATTTCATGACTCATGCATGATTGACTGTCTGATGGAATGTGCTATTTCTTGTTGCTCAAAGCACCTCCTGCCCAGTAGCTGACATCAAACAGACTCCCTGATGGAAGGCATTGATGGAAAGGCCCTCTGTCTCATGCACTGGCCTCCTGAACATGAGTGATCTTTCTTAATAATTTACCAAAGAAATTATAAGCTGTGTGAACCCTGTAAGGAAGCAGGCATGTCCAGATCTTCTGCGTGTGGTTTCAAGAGCGCTGCAAGAATCGATAACCTTACGGCTATTCCTGTAAGAACATGGACCGGGGTTAGAGTCAGCCATATCAACAGGTTCAGCTTTGGATGTGTTAACTTTGAAATTGAAATCCTTGCCGCAGAGATATCTCAGGGTGGCTTGAGGTATCTAGACCAATAGGGAAACCTCCTTTACAACGCAACTTTTACCATGCAGTGCTATTACAACGCAGGTTTTACAACGAAAACCATTACAACGCATTGCGCTGGGGGGCGCTCTAGGATAGGGAATAGATTTAATTTACTATCCAACACCTTCCCTAGTGTCCACGGGGACTGGAGTTGGAATAGTAAATTCAACTATTCACTATCCAGCACCCCTAAGCGCTACGCGTTGTAAAGGTTTGCGTTGTAATACTTGCGTTGTAAAAGCATGCGTTGTAAAAGTATGCGTTGTTATGTCATACATCCAGACCAATAATATGGGGGTTTTACCTCCTATGTATGGACAGGAGCCTGTCAGCCTTCTATGGCCAAAGCAATAACTTCTGTTAACTTGCCTAGCAGTAAAACTAATTGAGTAAGTGCCTTTGAAAGATCTAGTTTGTGATGCTCTATTAATGGTCAGTATTTAATATCATCATTCAGTGTCAATTGACTTGGGTAACAGTAAGGATTATTGTGTAAGTGTCTTTGAATTGATCCAGTTTGTGAAGTTTTACACTTTTATGAAGGGTTATTATATGTTATCATAGTTTAGTTTTGTCTACCTGGGGAACAATAAAACTTGTTGTTTAAATGCCTTCGAATGATCCGTTTGCGATGCCCAATATTCATGACCATCAATGGTCAATGTTTAGGTGGAATCTGTAGGCAGCAATCATTATGTCTGTGCTGAATGAAATAGCACAGAGTTTACTATCTGAGGTTTCATGATAGTAAACAGAATTCTGAGCAAGAATGTATGAAATGTGAGTGTGTCACAGAAAAATGACCAAACTGTTATTGTGGTTCTTCTGTTCTTGCCAAGCAGTTACATGAGCTTGTCTAGACCATTAAGAGGTAACAAAATGAGTTGAATAATGTGTAAGATATTTGTTGACCAGGAAGTGCTACAGAGAAATTGAGCGATGGTAGTGCTTACGCGACTCATCTACTTTCTGCATTGACCAACACCTGTGTCCAATGCAGCAGCTTCTGGACACTTGAGCTTGACAGACAGATGACCCAGATCACTCTATAGTTGTCTGTGAGAAGCAACCTTCTCTGAGCTCTTCAAACAAGCAAAACATTTCCTAACCACCAAAGATTTGCCATACAATCCCTATGGGGAAATGGTCACCAATTGATGATATTGTTAACAAGTCGAAGGGTCAAGATGGCGCTTCATAAACCTGACTTCTGGTCAGTAAGGGCCAAACATTCTTGATTAGCATCAGACATGACCTGGGATGGTGAGTGGTTCTACCCCTCTCATTTGTGTCAAGTCTTTCGTCAAATGCATAACATTTCTCAACCCCTCTCTGCTCATGCACTAGCCTGCTGACTCTTGAGGGGAAGGTTTTTGTAAGGCATGTCCTTTTTCTGGTTAAAAGTATGGGGCGTGAAGATGGGAACTTTTTCTCGCATGTGAGCAAAGTTTCTATGGCGTAAAAATATATACGAAAGGCAACTCTACAACATTTACGTGGGCTAATCTTCGTGATCTACACAAGTCTTCACTTGTGCAATAAAAAGTTCATATCCCCTAGTTGAAAGCATCTTTAAGAGTCCATGATTGTTGAATAGTTGAAGTATGATGATCCCCACAATGTATATTTGTTGTAATGGTGTGTGAATCATTATCATTCCCGCCTTACGGTAATACTAAACCGAAGACCCAGCTCTTTATTCCAAGTAATTCTCAGCTATTTTGTAAATCATTGATCCAGTGGGAATTCTCAGTTGCACTACCTCTTATAGATTTCTTTCAGAATTCTCTTGTGCAGAATATTTTCAAACTATGGATCTCTTTTGTAAAGCATGCACTATTCCTGCAGGGTGGTTTATGGGTAAGAGCATCAGCTTCATGGCATCTCTGCTAACACACCTCTGTGTCATTTGGGAGTTCTTTTTGTATTTCTATAAGTTGGGTCCAGGTGTTCCCCCAACTCTTGCTGAGGTTGTTGGATTGGCCGCAAGAGGTGATTGGTGCAGTGGGTGTTTCAATTACAACCTTGGTGTTTAGCAGTTGCTTCCTTGTGTGCATGTTGGTCAGAGAGCCACCTGTGCTGGGCTTGGTTCCATGAGTGCCAGTAAAAAGGAGTTCCTGTTGGCATTTGGTGGTGTTTCGTAGTGCTAGAGGTGTGCCACTGGTTGCGGGTGGTGGGCACCAGCAGGGATTTTCAGGAAATGGGACATAGGTTTCATCTCAGACCATGGCCTAGGACTAAAAAAGAGAAAGGCAGAACAGGAAGAGGGAAGGAGGAGAAGTTTATAAAAACAGTGAACAGGATAGAATGCAGAGATGGAAAAACCTGGAAGGTTAAGATAGAGATACAAAAAGTGATGGGAGGAGGTTAAAGTGACATGAAGTCTGATCAAGACTAGGCAAGCTTGGTATTCAGAAACCTTGGTATGCGGCGGTGCTCTTAAGAAAAACTTTGTGCCCATACACTAATTTCTTTTTAGTTTTATTTAGTTGTTTTACATATTAAGCACTGATGTTTGAGTTTCAGGGCCAACATGTCCTGGCCTTCGCTAACCCACTGCATCTGGTGATGGTGCAGCAGGTGCTGGTGGCAAGGTGTGCAATCTTGCCCCTTGCCACAGCTTTACTGAGTCGTCTGGGTTTAATTTTCTGAACCACCCACCTTACCACTTACATTTATTTTAGAATCGATTTTCATCATGCACCCTAGCGTTGAACCCCCGGCAGCAAGGCTTACATTATTAGACACTTGTCTGCCTTATGAAGTTTTTAGTCAAACCATGAAAGGGATTTTGGAGACTAGTGTTTTTAACTCTGGCAGGGACCCTTTTGAAGTAATGTTTTATAATCTAAATATTTTTCTTAGGATGTACCCAGGAAGTACAACAAAATGCACATTAGCAAAAACAGTGTATATCATAAAAAAATATTTTAAAAACAGTGGCAGCTCCTCTGCTAAGGTGGAGGAGAGTCGCCCCACTGCTCTCGGAGCAGTGTAAAAGGAAAAATAAAAGAATAAAATGAGAAGCTGTTATCATTATATTTTTAGTATCTTGCAGCCAGGTTAGGGCGGGGCTCGGCTCCCGTGATGCCAGAGGGAGAAGGTGCGATTGCTGCACCTTAAGGGAGCATAATGGTTCGGCCAGTCGTCTTGGACCATCAAAACTGTCATGCGCACTTAACATGTTCTCCACCGGGCTGTATTGCACAGCCTGAGTGGAGAACATGCACATGCTGTCAGTCCCTGTCTGAGCATTGATCCACAGCGCTCAGACCAATCACAATGCTGCTGTCATGGAGACACTAGTGTCGTGACTGGCTAAGGGGAGCCTGGGTGTTGCCAGGAGCCAGGAGGACAGCGAGGACAAAGAGGAGGCTGCCACCATTCCCTACCAGCCGCCAATGATAAAAAACAGCAAAGCATGTTAAAATGATTTAAATATTAAGAGATCTTTTCACATGAAAGGCAATACAAAATAAAACACAAGTCGAGAAGATTATTTTGAAATAGCCCTAGGTTAGATGTACATCCAATGTCTTGAACATATTTACAGTCATAATAATATTTTGAGGATAAATAAGAGATGGAAGGAGGGGATAAAGAAAATGGATGGAAGAGATGTCCAGCATTCTCTTGCTGTAGAGAACAGAGTCAGAGAGAGTAGGAGAAGAGTGGCTGGCATGGTCATTAAAAAATATCACAAACATCTGGGGAATGCTTACACAAATGTTTTCTTTTTCAATTAAGTCTACAGTTGGGATCCTCAGTTGCTCTGTTTGTACAGTTTATGTGCACAATGTGATCTGGGTATTTTGTTTAATGGCCAAGCAATCCAGATTCTGTGGTGAACTAGTCTTTCATGGTGGCTTCAAGATATCAGCCTGGATAACTCAGTGTTGGTTTTTATAGAGCACCAACCAAGCTAGCAACAATGGAGTTCCACAATCAGTAATAGCAAACTATTATTGGAAGTGAGCGGTATGCATAGTGACAGGGCAAGGGAGTGGCGTGCATAGCAAGATGGAAACTGAGCATCTTGTGTTGAAATAAGCGAGGGGTACGATTCGACTTGTAGATTCGGAAAACTACTCAAGATCTTAAAAACTGGGTGGTGTGTAATGAGGAGGACTTATAATATCCAGGCCACATCAAAGACATTGGGTATCATTCTTCACTGCATCTAGCTGCTAAAAGGGTATTGTGTTACAGTAATCAAACTTTTACCCGACTTGGTGCTAGTCTGCTGTGATAATTGAGGCATACATCTCCTCACTCATTATGGGGAAACTGCTCCTGCACCATTTTTACAGGGTTGTATGACGTTACAACACACGCTTTTACAACGCATGCCTTTACAACTCAGTTTTTAAATCGCACCATCCTTTACAACACATTCCATTACATCGCATCACACAACATCGCATTTTAGGAAACTACCTTTTCAACGCATTCCATTACATAGCATACTACCTTTACAATGCATACCATTACAACGCATACCATTACATTGCATTTAAGGTAAGTATTGGATAGTATAGGGGAAAACATTACTATTCTAACTCCAGGGGGTGCAACAGTAAGGTAAGTTTTGGATAATGGTATGCGTTGTAATGGTATGCGCTGTAATGCCTGCGTTGTATTGACATGCGTTGTAAAAGAGTTTGCGATGAAATGACTGCGTTGTAAAGGTTGTTTCCCTTTTTACAGTCCCCATGTCCACCCTATTTAGACTGGATTAACTGGACAGAAGAATTCCTAGCTTATCTCGAAGCTATCGGTTAAGATATTTTCACCGGAAAAAGGAAGCTAGCTCTACTCAAACAATGCTTTGGTGCAAAAGATAGAGAAATACTTAAGCAGATGCTGTCCCTAGAAGACAATAATGCTTAAGATGAGGAGGTTGATGAATATGAAGAGGCTGAAGAAAGTTGGATGTTAAGCATGAAAAGAAAAAAAAGAGGTAGTGGAAAGACACAGATTCTTAATGTATGGGCAGCTGCCAGGAGAGTCAATGGATGACTTTGTGGCAGCATTGAGGCATTCAGCTGTATGCTGCTATTGCAAAACATTTGATGATTAAATGCTGAGGGATCAACTGGTACTTAAGATATCTGACAAAAGAACTCAAGAAACATTGTTCTTGGCGAAGGCACTTACAATGGACAAGACTGTGGAAATAGCCAAAAAGTTAGAATATATGTCAGAGAACATAAAACTGAGTTGAGTACTGATGGTACTGGTACAATACATGCACTTAGTAACAAAAATGCAAAGAGGACGAATTGGAAAGGACCAGAGTAAGAAGGACTATGATGTTGATCAAGACAATTCAAAGATTTGTTGGAAATGTGGCATAAAAGGTTATGTTGCTAATGACAACATGTGTCTGGCACAAGAACAGTTATGCAGAAGGTGCAAATAAAGCGGACATTATGCCCGTATATGTAGGGGAGCTTACAAACATAATACTAGTATGAAAAGAAATGTAAAAACAGTGCAATCAGAGTTGGATTCAGTTAAAAGTAATGATGAAGCCAGTGAGAGTTAGGTGTATATTGTTCAGGTATGCGCTGTAGGTGGTGATCGGGATGCTCTATTTTGTGAAGTGGGCATAAATGGGTAGCCCGTCAAAATGATGGCAGACTCAGGTGCAAGGTATTCTTTAGTGGAAGAGGATCAAACATAATTGTATCAGGATGAGCTATTGATTCAGGCTGACATAAGCTTGATGGTGTATGTTGGAAAACAAATTGAAGTAATTGGTTGTTTTGAACCTAATATTGATTTCAAAGGCTGCGCTGCTCAAACAAGGGTGTATGTGGCCAAAGATGGTGGATGCTTACTTGGATGGCCACAGCAAAGGGAGTTGGGATTTATTTTGGATTCCAATCATCCCGATCAAGTATTGAGTGTGGAGGCTAGTGGATGTGAAGACAAACTTGATTAGTGGAAGAGTATATAGCCTCAGTTTGTTGAAGAACTTCTAACATAGGATAAGATTGTGCAAGGATGCCAAGCCATCTGTGCACAAGGTGCCTCCTGCACCGTTAGCTTTGAGGTAGGAGTTGAGGGTGGAACTGGAAAGGTTTTGTGTGGAAGGATTAATTAAGCCCTTCGAGGTGTCAGAACAGTGGGTGCCTATAGTTTTGGTACACCAGGCTGGTGGGGGTTTAGAATCTGTGTGGATTTGGGAGATTTAACCAGGAACATTTGGAATGATTGCCATCCCTTTCCCAATATCAATAGGATGCTGAGCATTTTGGATGGAGCAAAAGTACGTTCATGCTTAGATTTGTCCTCCGTGTATCATCAGATTGCTCTGAAAGAAGAGTCTGTTGCAGGGAATCTGCTCAGAAACAGAACTGTGCCTTGGGATCACAGGATGTCTGAATGTAGGCACTGAGTCTCCATACCACATCAGTGCCTATGGGTCCATATCTGACTAGATCACAGTGCCTCACTTGCACTCCTAACCTTCCCAGAGTAGCAAGTGAATTGGCAACCTAGAACGTTACTCTCTAGTCCCCAGGGGAACATTGGAAACAGATCATTACCTTTTGTTTCTCACTCAAGCTTGTCTTTAATAAACAAAAGAAAGACAGAAGGAAAGTTTACAATATTTACTGGAACTACTGTAGTCTAATATAACACAGCTGTGCTGCGATTAGGAAACAAATAAAGCTAAGCAAACATTACAAGCAAACTGTCTTCATTGAAAAGCCTTACCATGGCAACTGATATATCTGTCTAGGCCTACTTGACTACGTGAGCACAGGAATATATTAGTGATCTCTGTTATTAGCACCGGAACCCATACCTGGTATTTGTAGCTAGGTGGTCCACATCATAGGTGTAAACTCAGTTAACGCAAGGCCTTTGCGCCCGTTCCAAGACAGCCCTGTGCTAGAATTCTCCTCATTGATTTCCAAGGGGCAGGATACGGTTTATATGATAAAAATCTACTGTGTTGGGAAACAGCAGCTGTGCTCCCATGCTGTGTCCAAAGCATTAGGAGATGTTGCTGACCGAGCTCAAGAAAAACAGTACACCACGTTGTTCGACCTTGTGCGAAATGTTCAGACTGAATCATGAGAAGAAGAAGTGAATAACAATAACATGTGTAGCATATTTCTAAAATATCATGGCACAGAATAGATGTGTGGCTCTACAAAGCACAGGCAGCCTAAAACGTGTAATACACTAAAATAAAATAAAGGCGAACCAAAGTGGGTCCAAAAGGGAACTTATTACAAGTCCAAATCATTACCCTCCTTTGTCATACCAGAGGGAGCGTACAGATTTTGTTGCATGCCGTTTGGGCTTGCTTCAGCAGTGTTTCAAAGAACAATGCACATTTTCCTGGGAAAGGTAAAGAACGTTACATGTTTTCAAGATGACATTCTGGTCTATGGGAGGAGTTGCGTTGAACATGATAACACTTTAAAGGTGGTGTTAGGTATTCTCAAAAAATATGGTCTTACCATCAAAGAAAGCAAATGTCATATTGGTATGTTTGAGGTTGATTATTTGGGTCACCACAATGATTGCAATGCAATAAAACTGAAGGACAGTTTGGTGAAGCAGTTCAAGATGCACGTGTCCCAAAGACAAGAAACAACTTTCCTCATTCCTGGGAATGGCTGACTACTGTGCGAAGTCTATTTCTAAATTTCCTACAAAAAACTAACATGCTTAGGCTTTTGAATGGCAATGTTACGTTTGAGTGGTGTGGACTGTATGAAGATGAATTTGCAAAGCTGAAGAAGGAAATTTTAGTGGTTCCATGCCTCGAGCCATTTGATACTAAATTGACTACGATCATAATGACTGATGCAAATAATTATGGTTTAGGAGCTGTGTTAATGCAAATTGATAAGGGCAAAATGTGATTGTGGCCTATGCATCTCAAACAGTAATGCTGGTTGAGCAGAAGTATTCTGTCATAGAAAAAGAAGTACTGGCTTGTTATTGGGGAATTTCGCATTTCAGACAGCATGTGTGGGGGAGCAAGTTTGCATTGAGGACAGATCACAAACCCGTGTTGGATGTTTTTATAACAAAAGGGGCTACTCCCCGCATTACTCAATGGCTATAAAGGTTATTAGATTACAATTCTGAAGTGGAGTATGTGCCAGGTATCACAATTGCTAAGGCAGATTGTTTGTCACATTTGCCAGTGCCCGAAGAAAGTGTGGGTGAAACAGAAGAAGATGGTGTGTTTGCCAGTGTGGCTGAAGTTGCGGCTTCAAGGATGTCCCATTAAATTTGGGAAGAGTAAGCTATGCCCGATGGAGTTCTGGTGATGCGGTTTGTGAAACAAGGATGGCCCTATAAGAGAAATTTGGAGGATGAGTTGAAGCCTTAGGAGCCTGTTATTTATTTATTTATTTGAGTTGTATATAGCGCCGGCTAGACCTAAGGGTATCAGAGCGTTTTACATGATTTTAAGAATAAATTTACAAAAAGAACACGACGACAGTCAAGTGGGTTAAAAACAGTCACACAGAAAGGATAAAAAATATATTTATATGGGACAATAGAGCAGTAATTTAGTCCCTAGTAAGGATGCAGGAATATATTCAATCAAGCATTTGGATAAAAGGGATGGGAACAGATTGGAGTCTGTGCAGTCAATTAGTCAGGGAACCACGCGGCAGAAAATTGTCAAAGCGGGTTGGGTATTTGGGAGACGTAAATCAACTTGTTTTCTTGTTGAAGTAGGTTATATTGTCAGAGATTTGAGGTCCCATTTGAAGCACGAAAAGGAGGGTTTGTGGCGGTGGTCCTTGGGGGTGAGTTCCATATCTTAGGGGCATTTCCAAAGAAGGAATGTGCCTGTAATTATTTCTTTTTAAGTTTGGAAGGTATGTTAAGGATGATCTCCATATTTATGATGGGATTCATGTGGTGATGTGTTAGTGGTGCCCTCGAAACATAGGGAAGACGTTTTGGGGTTGGCTCATTAACGGCACATTGGGATGAGTGTGGTCAAAAGAAGAATCAGGAAGGATTTTTGGAGGTCGCGTCCGGACCAAGATGCGGAGGGCATGGTAAGACAGTGTGGGAGTTGTGTCTGGAGTGACAAGTCGCAAAGCATGATGTTGCATCCTCCTCAAAAGGTTGCTTTGGAGATTATGGGGACTTTTGGGATGTTGGGAGCCGGAACTATGTTCGCATTAGTAGCTATTGATTTTTTTCACATTGACTAGAAGAAACATGTTGAGACCAAGAATAGTGTTGAGTTTTTGGAGGTGGTTTATGTTCCAGTAGAAGTTGTCACCGATAATGGGGTTCAGCTAGTGTCAAAGTAGATGTCGTCGTTTTTGCAAAGGCTCAATATACGTCACACAAGGATGTCAGTTTATTATCCTCACGTAAATGCTGTGGTGCAGAGATGGAACAAGGTGTTGAAGGAAGGTTTGCAGTTAGCACTAGGTGGGGGTGGTGAATGGAGAAGGCCAATGAAGAAAATAGTGTGGGCTTACAGAACTATGACTAACAGCGTCACTGGTAAGACACCATAAAAGTTAATGAGAGGAAGAGAGTTTTGTTCTGCATTAAGACTGAGATGGGTGCAGAAACTGAAGAGTGGTGAAGTTGAAAGTGAAGTGGACATGAAGTGTAACTCGACTGTTGAGCTTGCAGGAAGACGATTGGGTTAGAGTCAAGTTTGGATATTTTGTGAGGAAGAGGTTGTCTCAAGTTTTTTAGTCTTTTGAAAGTAGAATTGGGAAATTTGTGGCTAAATAGTCACATGGTAATGTATGGAATTTCATAAAAATTGGGAAATTACCTGAATGTCTGTTGATGCCTGGAAGTGGTAAGGAATGTGGCAAAAATAAAGATGATGTAAGCCTTGGAAAGGGAACATTCAGTGAGTCTTCTGGCCAATGCAATGGAAAGCTCAGAAATGATAAGACAACTCAGGGAGTGAAAAGAAGTCCAGAGTGGATGCGGGATTATGAAATGAACTGATATGGTTATAGTCTTGTTGTTTGTTTACCTAGACATGGCTGGTGTATCCAATGATTCATGTATGTTTTTGTGTTTTTTTATTGTTTTTTTGTTTTGGTAAAGGGGGAAGACATGTTGTATCCGCGCTCTCGCCTCGTATGAAATGTAGAATGTAAGGTAGCTGAGGTGAAAGTGTGAGGGCAGAGAGGGCGGTTGGTGGCTGATGGTGCGGAGGAGGTTCCGGTACTCCGTGCTCTTCTTCTTAAAAAACAAAGGATTTCATTATAACCTCACCACAACGTTTCACAGACATTATGGTTTATGGTGTTGCCCTGGCTTTTATTTTACTTTATTACTTATTTTGTTATAGTTCTATTTTTTGCTGTTTTATTTTGGTTAGATAGTTGAACAGTTATGATGTTACTATTGATTTCACCAGTAATTTGATGGCAATGTTTTTTTTTTTTAGATCTTAAGGATTTTTTGGGGTCTGGGCCAACTGTATTAAGGGGGTTTCTGTTCGGAACAGTTTTGAATTTATGATCCAATTTCAACTCGGTCAAGCCCTCATGGCCGTGTCACTGACAGTGCACAGGCACATTCCCCCAAATTCTAAATGTGTTTACATCTAATATTCAGGGATAATGTTGTGTGTTTTCAATATTGTAACACAGCAGCAGCTCACTAATTCTGCAAATAATCTCTGTAACACCCTACCATTTCTAATATGTGAGGCCCTGTTTTGATCTAAAACAACCTTTTTTGATGGGTGTCGCATGAAACATAAACACAACATTTCTCTGCAAAGTGTCAGTAATAGACTCTGACACATCACCAAGATTACAAATAATTTAGAGGAAAACAGTATTCAAAACAATCTGTTTAAGAATTATTCAAGGTCATCAGGTAAGACTCTGCAGAACAGAGCTGCCTCTATCAGCACCCCCCTGAATAGGACCCTGGGACAGAGCTCACTGTGCCCAAGTCTTAAAACACCTGAGTGTTTACTCACTCCTTAAGACACAGAAAGTCTTGCAGTCCCTTACTTGCTTATTATAAGCAGGAATGAGACATTGTTTGAGCCAATGATGGCAAATTAGTAAGACAACAAGTTCTTGGTTCTAGAGTCTTAGCAAAATAATTCATAGATATGTATTTGTAAGGCAATCGACTGAAAGTGGTAGCAACAGAGAGGAATGCCTTGAGTACCTTCATCAAAGATAACTGGGTGCATGGTGAACATTACCTTGACCAAAGAGGGATTATGGTCTCTTCCATCAGGTAGAGAGCAACCCAGTTCAGAACTTTGAGGGAGATGGCTCAAGGCCATTTACAATAATCCGGGGGGGATGAAGAGAAGATAGCTCTCTTCTGTGTGGGGAATCAGGAGTGTGAAGACTCTTACAAGCCACCATTGAGTTGCTCTTTAAAGAGGGTATCTTCAGTGAAAACGTGCACAGTAGGTAGTGATGGGGCAAGTTTAGGGTACGCAGCTAAGTTGTTTCGGATTTTCATCACCTGCCTACAAGTCAGTACTTCCATGCAATTCTTTGCTTCTAATGTAGTTGTATATTTTTCCTAATATTTCTTTAGCCCCCCCCTTAAATGTTCAGATTTTCTGCCAAGTAGTGTTTCGGGTAGCAAGTGGAGTGCCAGTGGTATGAAGATAGAAATGAAGGCATAACCTAGGGATATGTGGAATCACACACATGTTTTGCTTTTAGGAACTAAATGTGATTTTCTTGCATCTCGATGGTCCTTCTTTAAACGCCATCCATTTTTGCGTAAAAAGAGTCTTGATGTACTAGTCGGAGACGGTTCTCACTGAAAATGTCTCTTAGTGAGACATTTTCTGCATGTGCCTCGTGAGTGGCTTGTGTCAGGGAAAAGAGGCTGGTGTATGGGAATGGATAAGGGACGAAGGAGACAAAAAAAGAAAACTTTTCTGCCGCCCTCCAGCATGGTGCTCCTCTGCCCCTCTCCTCTTCACTGCAGCCAGCACGGGCTCCCAGACTGCCCTGCAGCCAACCCTGAAGCTGTTCTTGTGCATGAGAGCAGCTTCAGGATTGGCCTGAGCACTGTGAATTTGCACTCCCAAACAGAATGGGAGCCTGTGCCTGTTCTCTCCAACCTGGCAATGCATCTCGGTTTGGAGAGAGCTTCCGTGTGCATGACAGTTTAGCCGGTTTGAGACGGCCAGCCAAATCGCCATGCGCACTGTGCTGTCACCCCGCTGACCCTTACTCCAATATTCAGCACAAGAAAAATCAAACTATAATAAAACAGGTTTTAAGCCCATGTTGTTATCATTTTATTTGTAAAAAAATGTTAGGGTACTGGCAGTGGGGGGGGGTGATGCTCCTCCACCATAGCAGATGATCCGCTGCTGACATTGTGCACAAAATGACATGAAGGACCCTGGTTCCACGTTCTAGATTTACTCTGGAAGCCTCAGGTCAATGTCTCTTTTTCTCTGCATGAAAGTGTAAAGGGGAGTAAAATCATTAGCCAATCGATCATTTCCGTTCCAATGAAATAGTACTCCAAAGAATCACAGACTATTACATTTTGTTAATTTATTACGAAGCCAGAAACAATTGGACATACAAGCACCTCAAGATGAGGGTGTAGAAATACATCGAAACTAATACAAAGCCAAACCTACGAGTATAGTTAAGTCGGTGCAGCATGCACAGAATGACCAGTTCCAAGATAAGTACGCAGAAAATGATGGAACCGACCTCCAAATTCTCTTACATTGGAGGGTCGTAGGTTAAGAGCATTAAGCTGTCCCGACACTACCACTAACGTGACTTCCCTACTTAGCATTTCCCCAAGGCAAGTTCTGAAAAGGTGTCAGCAAGTGAAGGCTTCCGAAGAAGTCCGTTCAATGGGTCAGGTACAGGGCCGGACTGGGAACGACAACCGGCCCTGGCAAAGTGCTCGGCCGCCCCCCCCTTCCCACTGGGGGGGGGGATTTAGAGAATACCGCCGAGCAGTTTCCCAGGGCCGATTTTCGGCCGATTTTGGTACAGGGCCGATTTTGCAGCAAAATTGGCCCTGTACCAAAATCGACCACCAGGGCCCCAAAACCGGCCCCCACCCGTGCGGCGCACCGGGGGGATTGCCCTGTGCCCGCTATGGCCGGTCCGGCCCTGGTCAGGTAGCATAAAGCTACAGTGCTCATTCTAAGATGCTCTCTCTCTCAATGCAATGCAGAAGTCTCCGGACTCTGTCCCTAACTTCAACACATGAACTTGCAGGTATCATCCCAGAAGGCATTTCAGCATCACCCCATCCAAGAAAGCCACCTCCTTGTGGGTAATTTTCCATGCGGCAGCGATGCTCCCAGGCCTTGGCTAGATGACCTTGAGTCCCAAGCTCTCACCGATGAGAAAGTACAACAGTTCACCCTAATTAAGCCTAACTCCTAAAATATAGACATTATTCTAACTAACAAGGATGAATTTCTCCACCTGCAACAGAAACGTGAGAAAGAACAAATTCCACATGCACATGAAACTCATTAACGCGTCTAATACGAGAGCTTCCAGGGGAAAATACAATTCAGGCCTACAGAATTATAAGAAATGGTACACAACTCCATAAAAACACAATCCTAAAAGAAACATTATTATTAAGCACATCTAAATTGTCACATTACATAAGCATCCGTAGTATAAATGCTTCTTAGCTACATGTGCACTTCTACACGTTAATATTTTTTGTCTAATCACACATAGTGCAACATTAATTTCTTTCACGTTTACATTGAAAATCCCTAACGCTTCATTTTTTACGTTCTTACATTACACTTCTAACGACCCAATGTTAGTATCAGAAATAATTATATGCGGGCACATACTACCCATGATGAGAATGCACCCCTACAACCGACAGAGCTCATCTGCGCTCTGTCAGTGCAATGTGGATTTTTTAGAAAATGAATGAATTTCACACAATGTGAAATTTGGAATTTATGCACATTTTGTTGTGTAAATACATTTTCTAGCCGGACCTAGTAGCAGCAGTTGTTCTTGGCTGCCCCTTGCTTCTATCCATGGAGATCCCCATTAGCTTTACTCCAACTGCTTCCTAGCACTGAACATGTGGTTGTTTGCCAGGGTTGTCCATCAATGTCTAATAGTTCTCCCTCAGACAAGTGCACTAATTATTTTTGTCTCAGATTTCTTTAGGGGTGATTAAGTGAGGCACTTTGAGATGACGTAAGATACAGATAACTTTTTAATAAAATTGCAAATATAGTTCAGAACAGGCCACCTCACAGGCAAAAAAATAACACATCCACAGAGCCCACATCTTGCCCGAAGCAGATGAAGTGGAGCCGTTTACCTTGTAAAAAATGTAAAAAAAGACAATACATCTTTTAATTGTGTCAATTAAATGCTGCATGTTCCATTTTCACAGCTCTTATCTTTCTGTTTGATAAAAAAAAAAACGCAGCAGCGAAGTAGACCTACAGCACAGAAGAGACAATTTACAAAGGGATAGTTCTGGCTGTGATTTATGCTTTTCAATTAAAGGCTTTTAAGGTTTAATTAAAAAGTTGCATGTGCTGTCTCTATTTCAGCGAAGTACAAGTTTGGTTGAGTCAATTATTTTGCATAAAGGATAATCAGATGCATATTTTGGAGTCTGTCACATTACCAGCTGGGTTTTGGGAAAGCGAGAACACGCAGAAAATTCCAAATTGCATCATCAAAGTGCCTTAAAATATTACAAAGTCAACCCTAGCTGAGCATAAACTGATGAGGAAGCATCTGTAGTTGCTCTTCACTGTCACTGGGACAGAAACAGACGTTTAATTCTTGCAGGAAGACAATTTGTGGTTCATTATTGACAAAAAAATATGCCATTGGGATATCTGTGATCGGCTGGCCCCTCCCCGCGCATGCACAGTGCTTCATGTGCCACGTGACCAGGGCACCTAAAAGGATGATTTTAATGGGGTTTAATGGTTTTGAAATTAGAAAGTACGAGCAAAGTTGTAACCTTGGAAACTAATGTTCAGAAACCTTAGATCAGAGAGCATGCCTGGTACCATGCACTCGGCGTAAGCCATTAACCGTGCAGTCGGGTTAATACGCATTGAGTGCTCCACCAGCCCTGGCTTACGCTTCTTATTAATTAGCTCAACCACAGAACAGGCATCCTCGTTGACCTTGGTGCTCAGCAGCCAGGGCCTCTGCTGTTGTTTGTCCGCGAGGGCCACGTTCCCGCTGATACAGGAGGATATGTAAATAAGGGGTGGGGCTGAATATGCGGCCTACCCGCCTCCTACACGCTTACAGAGGGGTCGCGCAAGGTCTGTGGCTCCAGATGAGGAACCATCGCAGACTTCCATTCAATTTCATGAGTTCTTCTGTGCTATTCCTTTAGTTACTTTCAACCAGCCCATTTATGTTCAAATAGTTGATTTTCTCTTACTTCCTCTAAATCCATTGCTACCAGTTGGCTTGACTTGGAGGTATCTCCTCTGATCTCGTGAGTTACATCTTCTCGTCCACTTGCCGTATGATGAGAAGACATTGGGCGACTTCCTACTAACGGCCAGTCATATGTAAAGACTTTGCTTTAATTCAACTTGCCGCTGCCATCGGCGGAGTAGATGTTCAGTTACTCACAACTGAGACTCTATGGGCCACTGTGAGTTGGGTTATTTCCTTCTAGTCCTTTGCAGTTTGGTGAGAAGGTTGAGTTGTGTTTTTTAAATGGTTTTAGAAGTTTCTTTAGAGACGTCTGTGTGTACTGGAAACGAATCCGATGATGAGGGACTTATTAAACTTCCACCAGGGGCATTATGCAATTTTTTTACTATATTGATGATAATAATGGTATGACCATGCTCTTAGGCCCTACCTTCTTTGCTTCAGAGAACAAGCTATAGATGAACTCACTTAAAAGGGAGATACAGGCCTCACCACCCTTGTATTCTTTAAACTCTATCTTAACAGCAAATCATCTACGTTTACATGCCAAACTGGTAGAGTTCATTTGAGATTTAGAACATACTAATTACTAAACAGGTGTAACACAACAACTTAGATCTGGGCCGAGGCCTTTCAACTAATTTTGCATCTTTTCAAGAACTAGTAGTTTGCCAGATAGCCTCCAGGCCCATAGGAATGAATGGCAATTACCGAATCGGTAAATACCGATTCGGTAAATACCGAATCTTAACGATTCGGTAATTTTTACCGAATTATTAGCTACATAGGATTTACTGATTCTAAAATACCGAATCGGTAAAATTCGGTATTTTAGAATCTGTAAATCTTATTTACCTACATCTAGCCCTAAGTCATTTGCCCAGAATCACAGAATATTGAGCGTCCCTGACGAGACGTGAAACCGGTTCCCCAGCTCTGAGGTCGACCACTGCATCCTGTTTTAACAAAGCAACTACTCTAAAAAAAAAAGTTGGAAAATCATTTTTTAGTGTGCTTTAATAAAAGGAAATTGTGGTGTGTTCTTTTTTGCTGTCCAGCCTTCAATCCTCGTTGTCACTGGTGGTGTTTCCACGTATGTTAATGGTGGAAGTTCCAACTGACATTAAAAAATATTGCAGTGCCCCATGATGCAGCGTAATTTATTCAGCACGAATGCTACAGCAGACCCATCAATATACTGTCACATTTACAAAGTAATAAATAAGGATAAGGCTCACTCCCAGGGGCTACATACAGAACCAGATTTATTGGCCCAAACCACAACTAAGGACCTACAATGGGGAGACGAGATGGCCTATAAGAAACTGTATAGCCCACTGCCCAAAGCAAAAGGGCTATAATACTATTAAAACATTCCTCCGAATGTGGGTAACGTTCTAAATTAAAAAGGGAGAAACATTTGAATAATGGACCAGAATGTCTATATCAGTCAATTCAATTCAATTCAAAAGACCTTTATTCGAATTTCATAAAATTCATAAAAGTACACTATAAAAACATTCATTTGTACAATAAAAACAAGTATGAAATCATGAATTAAAAACTGAAGCATTTCTATATCAGTCATTAATGGCTGTGAGCTGCTTTGCTGTCTTCAATGGAGCTCTCAACTTTTCTGTGTTCTAATAGATTTTGTTTGTTATTGGACTTTAAAAAAAGACTTCATCGTCAAACATTTTTGATGAAGACAGTACATTTTTTGACAACAGTCGATTTTTTTTTTGCCGAAAATCACAGGGTGTTCATCGTCCCTGCCGGGACTGATCCCGGTTCCCCAGCTTTGAGGTCTAATGCTCTAGCTGTTATGCCACATCCTCTCCCTCTTGTGTCTGGGAGCCTGCAACTGGCGTAGCTTTGTAGGTGAAGTCCTGTTAAGGTTTGTGAATTAGAAAAACTGTACATGCAAGCAGAAGTGTGAATCTCCCAACGTACTCTTACTCTTTTTGTGAAACAAGTCCATTATAGTGGAGTGGAGAAGTGTGGCTCGATGGTTAGAGCGGCAGACCCTGATGCAGAGGTCTAGCCCGGGACCAGGGTTCAATTCCCTGCCTCGGCGGGTCTTGGGCTCAAAATTCCACGGACCTGACAATTCTCGCCTTGGTGCCTACTCCAATCATGGAGTCCCACTCTGCAACTCTGGGCAATAGCTTGCTTAATCTCCACAACGGCCCCCACAACGCTAAGGATGCCTGGCCTCCACCTTGGGGGTGCCCAGGAGTGGACACCTGACAGGGAAAGCCAGGATGGGTTCCACAGCGGTATTCGTACAAGCGCCTTGAGACCCTTGCGGGTGAGTAGTGCGCTATACAAGTATCAATTTACATTATACTTCTCTGTGTTATAACGTCTTCGAGGCTCATGAGGAGCTCAGCTCATCATGAGGCACAGTGGAGCTGTGCTCATGACGAGCTGAGCAATTAATGACTTGAGAAATGGCCTAATTGTGCAATGAATGTGTGGCGTCAGTGATTCGTCAGCAGACGCCATTCGCGGGTCAGCGCATGGAGAGGCAGTGGCTCGAGAGTGTATCTAATTATTACAGAAGTAATGACAGCTCATTAGCGTATTGTTGCAGGAGGCACAATGCCGTTACATCCTCACAAAGCACGCACAGCAGCATACCAGAGTATGTCTCTCATAGTGCATCGGAAGGTATCTCGCGGAAGAGCTTTACATTTGCTCAAGGGGCTGGCAGGAAGTCTCACTCCGTTTCATGCAAGGTTCATTTTATTCCTGACCATGTTGTCCTTTTTAATGTTTTTTCTTATGTTTACATTTTATGACTTTTGACGGGCAGATGTACGACCATTCCGTTTTGCATGTCGCAAATTGTAATTTTTTGCGATCTCCATTTGCAACTCGCAAAATAGAATGTACTAATGTGTCTCAGACACACATTTAGCGATTCCCAATGGGATCACAAATGACCTGCCTCATCAATATTCATGAGGCAGGTTGCAATTTGCGACCCGTTGGGAATGGGCTACAATCATAGGGATGGTGGCCTGTTGGGGACAGTAGACCACCATGTCTGTGTTTGCTTTTTCAATAAATCAACTTTTTCTTTTCAAATGCAGCCTGTTTCCATAAAAAAAAAAACGGGATGCATTTAAAAGAAGAAAAAAAATACTTTTTCTTTTCATTTTTTAAGGGCAGGCAGTGGTCCGTGGAAACACTACCTACACTTAAAAAATATTTTCGCTGACAAACACAAAGGGGAAGGGGTGCGGTTGCAAAACAATTGTGCATCCCCCTGAGACTTGCTATTAGGAAGAGATGCCATTGGCACGCCCCTTCCTAATAGCAACTTCCATACCCTATTTTGCTAGTCAGGAATAGTTTACTTACTCACAAAATAGGGTTTGTACATGCTAAAATCCTTTTTATCAGTCGCAAATGGCCCCATTTTCCATTTCTGGCCCTTAATGTATTTTACTTTCATGAGTATTTAATACTACCAGAGAAGGCAATGCCTTCCTCCTTCCCAGGGCACAAGTCCTACAAAAAGAAGTGGGGAAAAAGAAGTGGGGGGACTGACAATATGCAAATGGCCTCATGACGTCACGTGCTCAACGTGTCCGGTGTCTGAAAATTACACCGGGACACGTTCAGCTTATTTCTGTGGGGCCCAGCCTCTTGGCAGGGGGAACGGCGTCCACTCTGTGAAAAGAGTGGGGGGACGCCGTCCACCCGCGTGTACCCCCGACTCGAGCCCTGCTCCTTCCTTCCGTGTGTTTAGTCCTTGCAGTGGCCTTCATGTACTGGCATTACCATATGTTATTAGTGTGTATCATATGTCAGAGGACACACAGGCAGGGGTTAGTCTGTGTATCACCTATGCGCGTGGAAAACACCCCAGCTGCTTTTATTACAGGGGGCCGATAAAACCGGCCCCGTCACAAAAACGGCCCACCAGATGTCCAAAACCAGCCACCACCCTGCCGGCCCACCGGGGAAACGCCCGGTGCGCACTACGGCCAATCCGGCCCTGCATTGGGCACATACGGCGCCCCACTTTTTCAAGGGAATACATTTTATAGATTTTTAATAAAGTTCAGCATAACCAGTTTCTTGCACAGGCAGGAGGGAGCATGTCTAATGTTTGACCTACATATTGGTCTTATGCAGTTATATACTTAACAAGTGGTGACGTGGAGCCCTGTTTGCCTTGAAAGGATGTCTTCTGTCACTCTATACACATATAGAATACAAATCACAGGCGTAAAAGGGCAAACTATAAAAAGGGAGAGCACAGGTTTCTTTGTCTTTGCTCCTCCTCCACTTTTTGAACACCAGCGGGCAGCCACTGGGCCAGGAATCGGTAGCCCAGATACAGAGGCGACTCAGAAGGGCCTAATTTGCCTTGATTGCAGAACATTTTGGTTTGCTCGTAGGATGAAAGGCCCACTATGACATCAAATGAATGCTATTAAAATCTGAAATGAGAGGGAAAGGAAGTGTACTGCAGTGCTAACAAAGAGTGGGAGGGGCTGCCATTTGGCGCGTGGTAGGTCGTGTGCGGTACATTCGAGGGTTTTAGCAGCGGGGCCGTTCCGAAGACCTCACTAAATCGCATAATAATGGAACAGCGACAGCCAGAGCCCCCTTTAGGAATACAGGGCACACTTGAATAAGGCTGATTCCCTTAATGCAGAGGCCGGCGGGCCTGCAATGTAGAGCACTGTTGGCTGATAAGCTTCTAAGCCTGAGATGGTCCCCGGTGGCTCGCGCAGAGAGCCGGGTTACGGTGGCGCACACGTCACTGCAATAGAAAGAAATCCAATTCTGCTGCGAGGTCGATTTTGAATTCACACAATTTTTTGGATCATAAACTTCACTGCATGCTTGAAGACGTCAGTGTGATTTTGTAATCAGATATTGTGAACTGGGTACATTAGTAAACATAATAATATGATGTATAGGATTAAGCACCTTCCCTTCATGATAAGGATATTGCAAGTCACCAAGGATTTTATGGCCATACAAAGGAACTAGTTTGAAGGTTGAATTCCTATGTAAACTGACAGAACAATGCGCCTTGCCATATACTTTTTATGCACAACTGAAGGTATTTTATTCCGTATAATGCACCGTCAGTATCCTCCACAAACAATCTTGCGCCTTCTTAATAAAGACATCCTCCATCCTCCATGTAAGTACACCAATTTGAAATACAGAATTTGTAAACTTAGGAGTTACTTCCTTGTGTTCAGTTCACCAATCAATGGTGATGCTGATAACTGGTGTGAAGGGAACTAAGGCATCCCTTCATGGCCCAGATGACTCACTCTCTCAGCAGGTACCCCCCCTTGAGAGGTATACTGACCTGAGCCCCCAATCGCTCTTGCTTGCAAGGCACCAATAGGTGTTGTTGATGTTTAAACTCAGTAGAGCTCGGCCCAATGCTTTTGTGAGAAGGACAGGCAGTGCTTAATTTAGGCCGGGGTTTTCCGGTGCTCGACACCAGTACTTTAATGTCAACACCGGCAAGTTGGTGTTGTCTGGCTAATTTAGAGATGAGCACAACAACAGTTAATTATTCAGTATACATTAACAATGGCTGTTACTGTTGCCCAAGGCATTCTTATAGCTTTGGGGCCTGAAATAGTCTGAATTGTCACTCTTGTGGGTGTGTGATGGTTAGTAGTTGTGTTTTTACTATCATTGGCAGCATGCTGGGGCAATGTGTGGTTAAAGCTGCAGTAGCCTCATGACAAGATACCTGGTTTTTTTTCTTTTACAAATTTGGCACTAAGGAATGGGGAGTCCTGTCTCGGCCTCCAAGCAGCTGAATAATCCTACGACCAGAAAGGTTTTTCCGTCCTTACAGCAACGTGGAATTGTTTTGTTAAGATCTCATGAATTTGCAATATAGACATACATCCACTAAGAGTTCATTTTCTTTCTGTTGTCCTTGTTTTCCTCTCATCCAGTTTAGAAAAGATTGACTGTAGTGCAAGTTCAGACTGGGGTCGTAGGACGAACAACATTTTGCAGCAAAAAGCATTGATTTAGGGGAAGAAGGCTTGAAATATATTGGTTGTTCCACCAGAAGTCTGGTGAATGCCTTCAGAGGTATGTTTGTTTTTTCTAGAATAATTGTTAGACATGTTTACTAACGGTAGCGCCTGCTACAGGGCTGTAATGGTGAGGCAGGGAGGTGGGGTTTAGGGGGAAAAAAACGAAAAAAGTTCAATCCACTTAACTGCCCTTCTCCTCCTCTCCTCTGTCTGATGCAGGAAGCAGGAAACAGAAAGCACACAGGCTGCCGGACTTCCCTAAGTCAATCACAACGCTGAGGTCACCAGCATGACAACAACATTGTGATTGGTCTGAGCGCCATGTTTCGGCCATCAGACAGGGAGTGGGTGCGTGTGCATGTTCTCTAACCAGGCTGTGCAATTGATCCGGGTGAAAAACATGATAAGTGCACATGATTGTTTGGCCAGCCCAAGACGGCCGCCCAAACCGTCATTCACACTTAGAAAGTGCCCCACACTTCTCCCCCTGCTCTGTGGGCAGCCCAGCCCTGCCCCGTTCACACCTAAACAGAGCCTGTTGGGAATAATGTTATGATAATAACTTGGTGTTATTGTCATTTTACTTTTCCTGCAGGGCGACGCTCCTCCACCTTAGCAGAGGCGCTGCTTACTTTATCTGCGATTTGTCAAACTAGCTCAATGCGTCCTAACAGTGCAAAATCAGTATGCTCTCAAAAATACCAAATATTGGTTGCTGCACTATTGTAAAGGTTTTACTTAACATTAAAGTTCATATACCTTGGTGTTTATTTATATATATATCTGTTTGACTGGGGTGAGTGTTTGCATTGTTCAACACTCCATCCATCATCCCCTTTGGTTTTTCTTTGTTCGCACTAAGTTGGCAGGATATGCCCAGACGTGGGTCCCTTGCTCACTTTGCCACTGGATTCAAGCTAGCCCGGCTGATGACGGCTGATGAGCCAGAAACCAGTCCCAGGAAGCTTGTTTCTGGTCCAGGGAAGACATGGCTTGGCAGTTCGGGCTGGACTGTTCCCATGAGGCACAGGGTCAGACTGATTTGCATATGGCAATGTCTGAACTGGGGTGGCGGAGTGAGCTAAAGAATGATGATGGATTAAACCCAGATCGGTTGACTGGGGGTGAGTGCTTGTATTGCTCAACACTCCGTCCATCATCCCCTTTGGTTTTACTGGGTTTCTCTAACCTCACTAAGTTTTGATGGCACCTCCAGAGCTCTTGGCGACAAACCTGCAATGAAGATTTGCTAGATGTACGAGGCCTGTAATGGTAACCTGTGTGCTTGAGGCTTTGTGGGCATGGTACTACCGCTGACTTCTGTTTCATGGTCAGAGCCTGCAGACAACCTCTTCACCCTCTTCTACAGCCTGTTTTCATCTCTCCCTACTTGTCTGGCACTCCCTTTTTATCGGTAATATTGTGGGGCCATGTTTTGCCAGTAGTTGCGGGTTGTTTTTTCATTGCTCCCTTCTTTTGTTTCTCATGGGGTTCCCCACTCCATCCCTCACCTGCTCATGGTGACCCCCATATTATGTAAGTGGTTACAGGGATACTTTTTCTGTTACCTGCCTGCAGGACTTTCAGTGGGATGAAAAAACTGGGGGGCCTCAAAGGGGCGTGGCCAGTGTAATTAAGGGTGTGGCTTAAAACACGTAAGCTTAAAATCTGTGTTTAGCATAGTGTGCCGCCCGACCTGTATTTTGCTGTTTCTGTCATTGCATCCAGATATAATACAACAAGTAACATCATACCTACAACAAGCCAGGACTATTGGCTTTGTCAATGGTTGTTAGTTGCATAAGATAAATAAGCAGCAACTATGGCTTGTATATAATATTGAAAAAGCTTTCAATTACAGCCCTGGTGACACCACAACAGCGCTGCTGCTCCTGAGTTTCAAAAAGAGAAGGGAAATCCAGAGAGAAAAGAACTCTCTTTAAAGGACTTACCTTCCCCTACAACGCTCACCTGGCATGCATTGACGTCATGCTGTAACTTCTCCACTAGTGAAAAGTGAGCAGTGTGAGCACGCGCATATGATGTGCCTGCTGTCACTGCAGTCTGGAAAAAAAACGGACCGCCCGTGCCAGGGCACAAAACAAAGCCCGATAGTGACCCGTTTCGAGGCCCCCTTTAAAAAACTGCCGGTGCTCAGACCCGGTGAGACCCGGCCCACTTAAAGCCCTACCTGCCGCCTTGACTCGTCTGAATTTCCCTTGCTGCTTTGCCTCCAATATATGTTGTACTCACCCTTCACCTTACTATGGCCAGTCTGCAGTTTTCGGTTACTATTTGGTACTAGGCACCTCAAAGGGTTTTCACAGACCCAGGTCAACAACTTCATAGGGGCTCCAAGGGGAGGTGCAAATAAAATGTCCTGCAAAGAAAGAGAAACATAGACAGATATAGCCTCAGGCGCGATGGAGAGGTATTAGATGTGTTAGTTGCCGCGTCATTATAAACATGCAGGCCTTCACTAAAACCCATAAATGTTTTAGCAAAAGTACAAGGCCCTGAAAAGACACGGGGCCTGGGGAATAATTGCTACTTTACCCCTCCCTCCTGACTAGCCTGTTTTGTTCTGCGTTCCTCAACTGTCCCCTGCCACACTATACCCTCCACATGGGCTACCCCTGCCACATTCTGCACTCTCCTGCCTTCATTTTGTGACAATATTCACATGCTGATTTATTCTTCTGGGGCACTTGTCCACCATCTCTCCTCACATACCACAGCCCACCCACCTCCAGGTGACATTATCTGCTTTTCCTTGTCTGCTTTTGGGCCATCTCTCTGGCAGCCTCACTGGCAGTTTTGTGTCTGTGGACGCCCCGGCTACTTCTTAGCTTACGGGCTCCCATTTTAGTTGCATTTTCTAGTTCCATCTACACACACTATCAAGTTGATGATTCTTACTCCTCTGTGTCCTCCACTGTCAGTTTTTTCTCATCACTTTCCCCAACTCTTCTTTTCATTTT
The DNA here is from genome assembly GCF_964261635.1 of Lissotriton helveticus. NCBI lineage: Eukaryota > Metazoa > Chordata > Amphibia > Caudata > Salamandridae > Lissotriton > Lissotriton helveticus. The sequence continues at coordinate 94,208,127 of NC_136068.1, forward strand.
TACCTCCCTGTGTTCTCCCTGTCTCCAGGGGCGGCTCTAGGCTTACGGCCCTGGGCAGGGAGCGTAGGTACGGGGCCCCTGAAGAGGGGGTCTGGGCGGAGCGCGGAGGCCAGTGAAGAGGGGGGGGGGGGTCAGGGTGTTTGGAAGTGGAACAGAGCCGGAGGCCGCCAAATCCCTGCCAGGGGCCGCCACGCAAATATGTATCCATCCTCAGAGGATTATTATATTAAAGATATATATTGGCGTGGTGGCCTCTGGGGTTTGGTGGCCCTGTGCAGGTGCACAGCTTGCACATGCCTAAGGCCGCCCCTGTTGTCGCTTTTCATTCTTTGTGTGTTTCCCCTCTGCGTTTATCTCCTTTTGTTCCCCCCTGTCTCTTTCCATTCTTCTGATCTCTGTGTTGTGTTGAGGTTTATTTTCATCCACTTTCACCTCCACCTTGTGGTCCGCTGTTGGTGCCTTCTGTTCTTCCAACCAACATCTCCTCATGGTCTTACTTCATCTTTCCAGCCTCTGTCTCTCAGTAATCTGGATTCCCTCCTCGTCCCTCTCGCCACTGATTGAGGCCCCTGTACCTCCCTTAACAACCTCCTCCAAAGGCATAAAGCCCCGACCTTCCTTCTTGTTCCTTTTTTGTGCTGATGGCCCTTGGGCAGGTGCAGTGTGCTTGATCCAGCGTCCAGATCCAGTCTCTGAGAATAAATCAAGTTGACGGCTTGGAGACCTAATGGGGGGCGGTTTGTGTTGCAGGCTCTTTCTAACTCTGTGTACTCCTCCGTGCAGGCTTCCAGGAGGTTGTCCACCAAGTCATCATATGCTCGGTATTAGAAGATGTTTCAAAATTGGTGTGATCTGAAGCACTTGCCTATTCTTTCTGTATCTCTTCTCCGGGTCCTGGAATTTCTTCAGGATGGGTTTCAATTGGGCCTTAGTACTGCCACTCTTAGGGTTCAGTGGGCAGCCGCTAAGGGTTTTCAGTCCCTTTGGGGTGGTCTGGTGGACGATCAGGGCCTGGTCTCCAGTTTTTAAGGGGTTATCAAATCTCTGTCTGTCCTTCAGGTGGTGTGCCCTTCTTGGGATTTGGTGTTGCAGGCTCTCCAGTGTCCCCCATTTGAGCCTTTGTTTTCTGTGGGGTTACAACTTCTGACACTGTCTTGTCTTGTCTATCTCCTTTCTTTTGGGTGTTTGATGGCAGTATTGTTCTTTGTTTGGGTCCTATGTTTGTCTCTAAGGTGAAGTTTATGTTCCATCATCAGCAAAAAGTGATTCTTCCCGTGTTTTTCCTGGATCTTAAGTCTCCTGCAGAGATGGTGCTTCGTTCTCTTGGTGTTCGGAGAGTGGTGTTGATCTATCTGGACTGGGTAAAGGAGTTTTGGGTTTCCTCCGCTTTGTTTGTAAATGTTGGTCCCGCCTCATTAAAGGGGTAAACCTTCTACTCCGACCTTGAGCAGGTGGATCGCATCTGTGATTCTGCTGGCATACAAAAAAGTTTAGTTTGTCGTCTCCTCTGGGGATCCATGGAAGGTCTACAAGAGGCATGCTTGCTTCAGTTGCTGAGTTGCACGGGGCCTATTTGGAGGAAATGTGTCGGGCTGCCACTTGGTCAAGCTTGGCTGATTCTTTCATTCTGTTAATAAACACTGTCTTACTTTATGATTTTATGTTTTTAATATTTACCCACAATGTTTCATAATTGTTTAACAGACTTTTGCCCAATGAAACTCAAATTTGAAACTTGAAAATGTAAGCCTTAAGATATAGTCTACTGCTGCCGGCTGCAGCCTACATCAGTTTGATAGCGATTGTCTTCCGAAGTTGTTTGTAGCGGTGCCGTAAATTGTAAACTGTAATTGTAAATTGTATTTACTTAGGGTTGGTTTACAACACCTGATGAAGCATTGAAAGTAGCACGCTACTCTGAAGCCCAAGATTAGAGGTTAACAGTTTGTAGATTACTAATGTTTTTCTTTCTATGTGCATTAGTTGTGTTAGGTTTGTGCTCTTGAATTATTGTGTTAGTAGAGTTTAGAGTAGGGATACAGGGAAAAGAAAGATTAAAGTGGATTTTAAAAGAGGAGTGGTAGGTTGTTTTTGTAGGAAGTGGTGGTGTGTGTCTGTTAGTTGACTAAACGGGTAAAAAGAAGGAGAGAGTTTGAGAACAATGTTTTGGGGTTCATAGTAGATTGAAAGGTTTAGGATGAGTCAGAGAGGTGGGATTGGACAATGGTTGACAGGAGTAAATTTTTTTTTTAATCCGAAACTGAAATTAAATTAGGCATACATGTATGCACATGACACTTAGTAAGGTTTTATTGGCTAGAGAACACTACTCTATATAAAATATCCATATGAGCAGGAGCAGTAATATCTAACATGGTCTGATACGCACAGTTATGCAAACATTTCATGACATTTCTTAAGGTTTTAGTAATAGGCATAAACTCATCTATATATGCACCTATGTAAATAGAAACTATAACTAAGACACTGTCTGATATGCATGTCTCTTGTGGCGTAATATACCTGTTTTCTCCTTATATGAATGTAGGCTCCTATAACAGGGAAGAAGGTTCAATGTGATGACACATGTAGAACAACAACTAGTGGTGTAACAAAGCTCGCCGCAGTGTGGGGGGGGGGTGCTCCAGGGGTCCCCCTCAGCACAGTATCCTGGCCTGAAAGCTCCTGAGTCCAGAGGGGGGCTTTCCATGTACTTTGCAAGGAGGCCCCCTCAAATTTGGTTACACCCAGTGGTGGTTCCACCACTAGGGTAGAGGAGTGTTGCCCCACTGCACATGGAGCAGTGTAAACAAAAAATAAAATGAAGTTATTATCATTTTATTTTTCATATTGTTAGTCTAGGGCAGGTCTTGGCTGCCCACTTGTTGGGGAGGAGGAGTGGTTGTGCACTCTGTAAAGTGTGCATGCATGTTTTATGCATGCAGGCTGCATTACAGCCTGCTTGGAGAACATGCCCAGGCCCCCATTTCCTGGCTGAGTGCAGCACCACGGTGCTCAGACCAATCACAACACTGCATTGCATCATTGTGGTAGGCTCAGGGGAGCTGGGTGCCTACCCATCACAACGCTGTATTGCACCGTTGTGATTGACTGAGGGTAGCCTGGGTGCTTCCTGGTCCCTGGAAGAGACTCACTCGACGTGGGAGAGACGCAGCGATGGAGTGACGCTGTGAGATTAGGTGACTTTTTTTTTAAATTCAAACCCTCCCTCCTGCCCTGCCATCCCTGTATCTTACCAGCCGCCACCGGTTACACCACTGACAACAACCTCATCCCCGTACCATGAGAAGCATAGTTGGCCATGTGTGAGTATGCTGTTGTGGTACCCTGTTGTGTGTTGCGAGTACAGTTGACATGTGGGTAAGCGGTTACCGTTGTGCTACGCTGGAAGAGCATGTAGCTGTAGGCCGGTGATTTGTCGGCGCGGTGCAGCTTGCCACACTAGGGCGGCCATTCGTATCTGACATTCTGGTGTGATGGAACAGGCTTCCAGGCTGTTTGTGCAGATGGCAGGTGAAGAGATGCGATGCACTCAGCTTTTTAAACACGAAAAACACATTTTCTTTGCAAGAAATTCCCGCTCTGTTAAGCCGCATATGTAGCCTCAGCAGAATCGGCTGCCAAGCTGGCACACTAAAGAACCTAGGATGAAAACGGGGGAGTTTCAGTAGCTGGTGCATTGTTTATTTGTTTCCAAGTGCAGTTGAAAATGCTGATCACTTTTCAGCTTTTTCCTTGATGGAGAAAGAGTTATAAAGTTGGCATTCAGCAGCTGTTTAACAGTTTGGCAGAATGAATGTTTTAAGGAATTGTCTAATTCATGACACTTGATGTGCCAAGAGGCAGTCGTACAGCTGACTGTTCTGTCACGGTTTCTGGTGGTAGTGCAAAGGATACTCAATGGACACGGGTGGTGATTTAACACCTTCGCTGTGGGGGTATTTCCCCCCGCTGTGCTGGGGGGCGGGGGGGTGCGCACAGCGCCCCCATGCTCATGACGAGCTCAGCTCACGGCCACACCCGTTTTCGTGGAACGTTCAGCACAGCAGTGGAATTATCCCCGCGTGTCAGCGTTCCACGGTCCATGACGAGCTCAGCTCGTCATGAGCACACGAGCACCTTGCCTCATGGGCATGCAAGGTGTTAATAGGGTAATAGCGCTCCTGAGGGAAATCCGCAAACCTGTAAGCACTACACCTTCACTTGAAAGCGGTGTTGTAGGGTAGGGAGAACCACCCTTTTCCCTGTCATGTGGCACTGGCCAGCAAAACTATAAGTATTTTCCGGACCTCAAGATATATTGGTTGGTAATAATTCATTCAAGGCCAACTAGCCCGTCTTCATCGATTAGTAGTAAACCCTGTGTAAGGGGACTCATTTGTAAGCAGAACCCGTCCCAGGGCAAACGTCCGGCGTGAGTACAGTGTGGGCCTCCCACCAAATCGGTCCGAGCCCAATTATGCCCCAATTGCGGGGAAATGTCCATGCTTGAATTCGTCCCAAAAAACTTTATCCGCCCTTCGCCATGCGCATTCGCAATTTACTTGTTACCAACCAATATACCTTGAGGTCCGTAAAATACTTATCCTTTGGGATGGAATTATCAACGAAAGAGAAGCTTTAAATACGGTAGATTAAGCCTTGAAGAAGTCGCCGGACAGTGTGTCCATTAGGCGCCGAAACACGTGTTGGCTAAGAAATTATGAAAAGTGGATAAAAGATAAAGAAAGAAAGTGAAAAAAGAACAGAGAGAAAAAAGAACAACAAAGAAAAGAATTTGTTTGTCAACATTGAATTTTGATCACATTTTAACTGCTATTGTGTGTGTGTGTGCTGGGGACTGCATTCGTAGTAGTACAAAGGACCCAAGACTGCAGACCTGTTTGCAGGCTGTTGTGCTGGTGGTTCTCCTAAACCCAGGCAGGCTGTTGGGTCATGTGTGTCTTTACATGGTCTTGCTGGGTCTAATGAGTCCTGCTCTTGCAGTGGCTGCTGCATTGATTGGAGCTATCGTCATTAATTGCCACACTTGATAGGCACATGGCTGGTGCAGTGAAATCATGCTACCTCCCAAAATAATAATTCCCAGGAAAATCTTTGCATAATTCCAATGCTAGGCAGAGGTACACTTATACATACAATCTCAGTAGCCACCTTGATTCATCTGACTGCATATACCTGAGCTTTTCAAAACAATTGTTTGCATTACATCACTAAGTCATTGGCAGATTAACCCCAAAATCTTTTGGGCAATAGTAGCCATGCCTATGCCAGCCCAGTGGCATTCTATAGGCTGAACTGAAGCTTGCCTACCAAACTAGACTTCCCCAGGCTTCATAAAGCTACTTTTTCCAAAAAGACCCCCACCAAATGTATGCCCAGGATTAAATTTGAAAATAAATTCCACAGAATTCTTGGTGTCAGCAGTAGCCCACAAGCACCATCCTTTAAGGGAAGGTACGTTCAGCTTGCTCATGTCTTCCACATTAGTGGTATCACCGTCTACGGGATACGCCGGCGTCAGCACACGCGCCTTACACAAAACATGTTGTCTACTTGGGACAATCAGATAAAGTTCACACTCTAATGATCCTACACTGGACTCTGCTGCTCTTGCCTTGCTTGTAGACTCTTAGGTGCACCCCCATCAATGTAGGGAGCTGGGGGTCACTCCCACCACTGTGCCATTCTGCTAAAAATAATTGAATACCTAGCGTAAGTGTCTATACTGCGAGTAGTAGGAACTATATGTTATTGTAGGTTAGGCGGTGCCTACATAGGGCAATGTCCACCAGTCACGTGGCTCCTGGCAGTGAATGCTGTCCTGGATTAGGGGAGCAACATCTGGAGAGGGTGGTCTACAATATGGGTGGAGCGTCTAATATGTGGTTGAAACAATTCACTATCCGTGCATGAAATCAGATGGAATATTATAGCTACTACAAAGAGTAGTGATACTCCTTCCTGCTTGAATTTACAACCTTGACTGACTGGTGCAATGATTCTGCTCTGAATATCCATTGTGGTCAGTTATTTCTTGTCTCTCAAATACCCAGGAAAGGATCATAGCTTCCCTTGGGAGTCGTGCAGAAAAAAAAGAAATGAAAAGGAACCCTGAAAGCATATTGCTTAGTTGCCACATATAATGCTGCTTTCATGCATTTGAATAAATTGGCTGCTTTTCAAGTGCCTACCTACAAAAAGAGGAAATCCACGCGCCAAATTTGCAAGACGAATCCCTGCTATTGTTTCACACTTTGATTCATGCCTCAGTGTGTGGCTGGTGAGAACCTTTCCCTGCCTCCTGCTATTACATCCAAGCCAGTCCTTCCCTTCAGAAGGGCAGATGGTTGAAGAGGGCTTTTAATTGCTGCTGCCCCCCCCTGGGTGAGCTGAGCACCGACCCGCAATTGATTGGCTGCACAAGCCAGAGGCAGGATGAACCCCGGGTAGTCGGCAGGAGTTAACTCTGGCCAATTAGTTCCCTGTGCTATCGGCGGTGCTATGGGAAATCCATGTGTTATCAGCTGGGCTGCAGCTTGCCGCAGTCGCCCCCCGTTCCCCTTGCGCACATCACTCGCACGTGAAGGCTGCAGGTGCGGCAGACTTTACTTCCAGCCAGTGGTTCGCCTCCTGGCGTTGAGAGGTAGGGCGCCACGGTGAGACCTGGCTTTCCAAATGGAGGACCACCGCGGGTTGAGGTTCATTGAGGGTTCAATCAATGCTTAGTGTATTCTGCTACTTTAAGATCACTGCTCAAGACAGAGCGGGAGGAGGCTCGCTTACCTTTGGTTCGCTTCCTGCTTTGAGAGGTAGGGCGCCACGGTGAGACCTGGCTTTCCAGATGGAGGACCACCGCGGGTTGAGGTTCATTGTGGGTTCAATCAATGCTTAGTGTATTCTGCTACTTGAAGATCACTGCTCAAGACAGAGCGGGAGGAGGCTCGCTTACCTTTTCTGTCCTAAAGCCTTCCTCCCTGGCTCCGCTGTAGGCTTTGCACGCCTCTTTCCTACCCTTGTCAGGCTGCGTGATCTCATCCTCCACCTGGTTCATCACCGCCTTCCCTTTGACCTTTCTCCCCTTGTCGACTGTGTGGTCTTCCTTGTGAGACAGACGAGCGGGGCATGCCAAGTACCTCCACAGCACCCATCCCATGGTGCTGGTGTACCGCGTTACAATAAAAATGGCTCCTCTCAGTCGCCCCACCTTCAGCTTCCTCTCTGACCACATCCTGCTCTCATTGGCCAATGGGAGGAAATAGAAATTGAAATGGGGACCATGCAATAGAAACTGTCTTGTACAACAATACAAGCACAGTGACACACACCTACCTGACCGTGATGAGGATTATCGATGCTGGATCTCTACTTCTAGGGACACTATTCCCATTAAAAAAGAAAGAGAGAAGATAAAACGGAAACTTTCCTAAACTACTTGGAATATTAAATTATGGGGAAGCGTGTAAACTGGCTTAAATGGAAACTACTCAATTCTAACACATGAGGACTTGTCATACCAGACTTCTGTCTATATCTATCCAAGCCCTGAAGAAGTCCCTGGATGGGACGAAACGCGTTGGCGGTTTCAAAAGTGTTTAAGATGAAAAATAAAGGATGAACTGGACCACAACATCGACTTGTCTTTAAAATAACTCTAGATTTCTGACTATTCAAATTGTTATATTGTATGTTAAAGTGTGCTGGGCTATTCTCTCTGTTTGCACTTGGGCAAGCTGTCTGATCAGCTTCCTCAACCTTGGGGGGTATAGGGAATTGTGCCTCAAGCCCATGATTGCACCTTTTTTGTTTCGTAGTTACTGAAAAGGGAACTTAGGACTTGTGCGGGCTCGAATGCTTTTGATTCCCATTTACTTTTTTAGCACCTTGTGCTGCAGATGCTGAGGCTGGAGCTCGCGCGATCTACGTCTAGCATGACTTCTTGACTCGGTTACCATGGTGCATGGATTTGAAGTGCGCTGTGAATCGCTAAAGTGGCCTTACATGTATGGGGATGGTAGAGTGGAAATAGGTACCATGCAATAGAAAATGTCTTGTACAACAATACAAGCACAGTGGCGCCTTGCGTTGCAGATGCTGAGGATCGCGCAATCTACATCTAGCGTGCCTTCTTGCCTGGGTTGCCATGGTGCATGGATTTGAAGTACGCTGTAAACTACTAAAGTGGCTTTACATGTAAGGGGGAGGTAGGCTAACAACAAAGAAAGACCAAACACAATACCTAACTCTCATATATTTTATAATTCAGTCCAGTCCATCTGTCTTTTCTAGGTTGTGCAGTAACTCATCTTAAATATGCATATAGTGTTTTTTTTATTCAAGGTCACTCCCCTTTTACTTCAACATGCTTACAACGTATGAATTTGGAAATGGTTAGCTGGGAGTTATCTGTCGGTAGTGGCGGTCAGTAGTGTTGCGGGGGTCTGAGAAGACCTCTGTGGGGTGTCCATGGGTTTGCCCATCGTTGTCAGTGAATGAATGTTAATATATGGAGGAGCAGGCCTGATAGATGTGAGGACCGGCCAATTTGCATATATGAGAAAAAACAAATCCATAATATATTTTTCTAGGTCAGGTTCTTATGAAAATCATTACTATATGAAAATATGTTGGATATGCGCCTTTACATTTCTCCTACAAGAGCGGCATGAATGTGATATTCATGGATAAATGGATGTCAAGGTAAGCATTTGCAACCTTGGATTTGGATTGAAATACAGATTATGCCTCCAGACATCTCCGGTGGATTTAATCTGCTGTGTTCACAGTAAAGATGCCCTTTCAGCTTCCTCTGAAATACATGCTTAGTCTGAGCTGTCAGCAACACCAGCACTATAATCTGGCCCACCCATATATTTCCCTAAAACTGAGAAATCCTTTCTTCTTAGGAAACCATATGATCCCATCTTAATTGTGTTACTACCAAATCTGTCTGTTTCTCAAAATCCATGACAAGTGATAAGACACTTACCCCCAGACGCATCAAAAACCCCATTTTTCTATTCCTTAATATCGAAAAATAACGCTTCCCTATTAAGGAATACCAAAATGCACTGCATGAAGAAATCACTAAAAAAATAGCGATTTCTTAAAATTCCTTAATTGCGACTCGCAAATTGCGAGTCACAATTAAGGAATACCTCCCCATTCATTCCTATAGGCCCAGAGGCCCTTAGGAATGAATGGGAAGACATTCTCAATTTGCGAATCGCAATTAGCGAATCGTAAATTGAGAATGCGATTTCAAAGGTGTAGGGGTGTCCAAAGGACACCACTTTACACCCCTGAAATTGATCTGTACACATATGTTGCGCACACACACGCCCTTAGGGCATGTGTGTGCGCAACATGAAACTTTGAAAAATGCACTTTGGGGCATTTTTCAAAGTTTTTGCAAATTACCATCAACTTCATGGTAATTTGCGAGCCCTATTAGCGAAATTGCTATTTTTTAAACTTTAATGCATTGCATTTAAGGAATCTCAATTTGAGATTTCTTAAATGCAAGTAATCGCAATTTTGCAATTTCTTAATTTGCGATTATGCATCCCAAATGCAAAAATACTGGTCGCAAAGGGGCAGATTCTGAGAAGCTGCCCCTTTGCGAGCGGATTTTACCCTGATGCATCTATGACTTAAGGCATAAACACCTCTCAATAGCAGTCTCCAGAGTGACGTCACTAAGATCATAAAACGAGCTGCTTATAGTATTTGTAAACAAGTAACTCTTGTGTGTGTCGTCCATCACTCTAAACTCACAGAACCATGATCTTTAAAAAAGCAACAAAATGAAAACAGCTTCTTTATTTCCTTGGTGATGGTGAAAAGTGCACTTTTTTTAAAACCAAGGTACCTCGCCACTTGTTTTTTTCATTTAGAGTGAGTTCTAAGCTTATTTATTCCTTTAACTGCGAATGAGATGCTGTGACTTTTGTTGGGTGAAAGTGGCATTGGATGTGGTGGCATGTGGTCTCTTTGGGCACAAGGGTGTGTCTGGGCACCAAAAACTCTAGCACTGGCCTGGATATCAGACTTCTTACCCTACCTGTGCTCAGCTCAGCATTTTTAGATGTCAGCTGCAGAGAGTTTGGGCAGAGCTCTTGTTTCAATACAAAAAAATATACATAAAGAGGGTTTTGGGTCAGTCTCTTGCTCGTGTTCGAATTATTATAATTACATTTATTGAGCGCGCAGCTACCCGGTGGTTTCCCGGCGCTAGAGCAAACGGAAGATGAGCAGTGTAAAAACCAAGGGCAAGGCAGTTACATGTTAAAAAGCCAGGTCTTGATACCTTTACGGAATGTCATATAGCAGACTTCCGAGCGCAAAAATTGGGGCATAGAGTTCCATAAGGAAGGAGCCTGTAAGGCGAACGAGCGTCCACCCATTTTGGCTCGCTTGACCCGTGGAATTTGAAACTTGTTTTGAGTAGAAGATCTTAAGGTACGAGAGGGAACATACTGCTGGACCAAGGAAGATAGGTATTTCGGGGCTTTATCCATTTTAATACGGTGCATAATGCAAAGGGCTTTGAATTTGATACGTCTCTCAATTCATAGCCAATGCAATTTGCGCGGATGGGTAGAGGCCGAAGACCTGGCAGGTAAGTTACATATCAGGCGCACAACCATGTTCTGGACCACCTGAAATTTCTTTAATACCTCCTTACAGGCGCCCAGAAGTAGTATGTTCCCGTAGTCCATCCGTGAGATGACAAGGGCTTGGACCACGGTTCTCAGGGTATCCACTGGAAGCATCCATGTGATTTTTCTAAGCCACCTGATGATGGTGGTACAGGTGGCAGAGACCTTTACCACATGTTGCTTCAGTGACAACTGGTTGTCAAGCAGAACCCCTAGATTACGGGCTGAATCTGAAGGGGTAGGTAATGGGCCCATCTGTGGTGGCCAATGTTGTGGGCCCCACAAAGATGTATTGGGACCGAATAGGAGCAACTCCGTTTTGTCCCCATTGAGTTTTAGTTTGTGTCTCTGCATCCAGTTGGAGATCTGTTCCAAGCCAGACTGCAAGGAAGATGTAGGCGATTGATTTTTGGTAGAAAGTGAGTAGACGATTTGAGTGTCGTCAGCATAGGAATATATTGTGAGACCCGCTTGCTCTGCCAAGAAAGCAAGCGGTCTCACATAAAGATTGAAGAAGAGGGGACTAAGAATCGACCCTTGGGGAACACCGTGAGGGGAAGAATAGATAGAAGAAACAGAAGTAGAGGAAAAGACTTGAAAAGTGCGATTAGAGAGAAAACTAGCAATCCAGGCCAGAGCTGTGCCATCAATCCCCACGGATTGCAAGGTGGACAATAGGATGGAGTGGGAGACGGTGTCAAATGCGGCACTCAAATCAAGTAAGATGAGTGCCACAGTCTCCCCATTGTCCACCTGTTTCCTGATGGTCTCAGACACACCAAGAAGCGTAGTCTCCGTGGAGAAGCCAGCCCTGAACCCAGACTGAGAGCAGTGAAGGAGGTGAGAAGATTCTACATAAGAGGTGATAAGAGAGTTCACATGTTTTTCAAGAATTTTAGAATAACAGGGAAGGAGAGAAATAGGACGAAAATTAGAAGGGTTATTAGAATCTGCATTGGCCTTCTTTAGCAATGGAACCACCATCGCGTGTTTCCATTCATTGGGGACTGTAGCCTCCTCCAGTGAGGCATTCAGCATGTCTAAAATGATCTGAAGCAGGTCTGGGTCCAAGGTGCCCATTATTTGAGGGGGCAGAGGGTCAAGAGGAGAGCCAGATTTTATTTCATGTAAATATTTACGGAGGAGCGGGAGAGATATCGACTCCCAAGAATGAATTGGGGAGGTAGTATGAATACCATCATCAGCAACAGTGCAGCTGGGGGTAGGAAGTACGGGCTCAGGGATAGTAGGAACATTGTGAGTGGCGTCCAGGATAGCATAGATTTTATCGATTTTATCCAAAAAGAATTCAGCCAGAACATTGCATTGGGAAGTATCCAAAGAAGGGTCTTTTGGAGCAGAGGACATGCCAGAAAGATCTTTTACTAATTTAAACAGAGCCTTAGGTCTATTTTGGGCCTTAAGTATGGTGCTGTTAGCATGATTAGCTCTGGCAATGTCACAGGCCGAGTGGTAAGCCTGGAGGGCAGCCTTATAGTTTGATTTCTTAAGTGTGCAATAGTCAGAACGCCATATGCGCTCCAATTTCTTGCAACGGGATTTTTCCTGACGCAAAGAGTCATTAAACCAAGGGGCTGGTGGATGATGGAGCTGTGACTTATTCCTCTGGGTGGGAAGACACGAATCTAAGGCTGTATTTAGCCAGGAATTGACCACAGATAACTCCTTGGTAGAGATAATAGGAAACGTTGGTTTGGACTTGGCGAGGCAGAAATTTAGTTTGTTTATATCCAAACGTTTCCAGTTCCTACTAGCTTTATGAGGGTGAGAGCTAGAGGAATTATTGTGAGCTGATAACCTAATAGAAAAGTTGACAATAAAGTGGTCAGACCAGATGACAGGAGAAGAGGATTGGTGAGTGATGCAGTCAAGGTTTGAGATTATGGGATCCAATAAATTACCGGCTTTATGAGTGGGGCCGGAGTTGTGTAGGTGAAGGTCCAGGGCAGCTAAGTCCTGGAGTAAACGCATACTAATGGGACAGGATGTGAGATTAAAATGAATATTTAGGTCCCCTACTACTAAAAAGTTAGTGGCTTGTAGAATAAGAGGGGCAATGAGCTCGGGAAAGGACGAAGCCCATGCATTGGCCGAACCCGGGGGGCGGTAAATCAGGGTTCCAGTCAAAGTATAATGCGGGGTGAGAGAAAGTTTAAAAAGGCCAGCCTCGCAATTTGGAAAATCTAAGTCCTCCCATTTACAAGAAAACTCTCTTTTAAAAATTATCGCTATACCTCCACCCTCCTTGAGCACACGATTTCTCCCCAGATAGGTGTAGTTATTAGGAAGAGCCATAGCAATGTCAGGACCAGAGCTATTGCTAAGCCATGTTTCTGTCACAAACATGGCGGCAGGATTTGCCGAATCGAGAAGATCAAAAATATCTCTTTTATGTTTTGCCAGAGATCGGCAGTTTATGCTGATAAAATCCATAGAGGAAATTGATGTAGGCATATTAGAGGGGGCAAAATTCGTGGCGTGGGTAGTGGTCCAGAAGGAAGAGGACAGGGAGTCTGTGACCGCCGGGATAGAATCAAGAGTGAGGGCACAAGCACGACATTTTAAAGGAGCATCTTGGCAATTAAAGATTGGAGCCAAGGTGCAGGAGGGGGTCTGTAAGGCCAGTAAGTCAGAGCGGGAGTATGTTCTGTGATTAGGGGCAGATAGAGTAGCCCCTGGTCCGGTCCTGTCGCGGACGGGCGCAGACGGGCAGGACTCTGGTTTGACTCCGGCACGATGACGGCGCGCCCGCTGAGCGCGTCCGCTGCGCGGAGTCATAGCCGTTTATTTTTATAGTCTTTCCTCTCGCCCCAAGGGAGGAAGCCCTGCCCAAGATGGCTGCCGCACTAGCTCTGCCCTAACCCCAGGTCGAACAGCCCCAAGATCGGCCGGACCCTCTGAGGGAGGTAGCGCTGGGTGTGGTGAGTAAAGAGAAGATCAGGGTTACTTTTTCAATTTTAAAAATGTCTTGACCCAAAATCGGAAAAGACAATCAGCGTCGCGTTAAATCCGCGCGCTGAGTGCAGGGGGGGAAGGACACAGGGGGAAGTGCAATCAAGGTACAAAAGTTTTAAAACAGCTCTAGCAAAGGAGTTAAAAGAAATGTAACTGCCCGGCTCAAGCCTCAGGCACCGAATGCTGGAATCTCTTTGGTGTCTGTCTCATTGATTCCGCAGCGTTCTCCCTATTCTTGTGTTTCTTTCTCCCACCCAGGGGAATTTAGGTGTTACAGTGTTCCTAGTGAATGAGTTGTATCCTTCCATCACTCACTCAAGGGGGCAATTATTTGCTTTCTGTGCAGCACTCCATGGGAGTGATGTGTTTTCTTTCTCTCTTCCACTCTTGTACCTTGTCCCAACCTCACCTATTTTTTTGGGCACCCTGACAGCTACAAAGTGCTTTCAGTCTTTGTTCTATATTGTGCACTTTTTTCCACTTTTATCTTTTTTTAATTTATTGTGTTAATAAGGCCACTGCCATGTTATAATAGTAAATAAAAAAATAATAAATTGTTTGCTGTGTAACATGATGCGTGTGCATGCATGCCTCATGATGAACTCACACGCATGCAACACAATGCATGATTGCACATGCTTTGTGACTAGGGTGACCACCTTGTTCCAGATCATTACGAACACTGTCTCCAGTCCTGAACTTTTCACTTACAAATTATTGATCTCTGGTGTCTGATTAGTTCAATATAAACAAGACTACAGCACCCAGAATGCTTTTGGTTTCCAGAGAAAAATCCAGCGTGAGACAGCATGTCCCGAATGCCCTTGATGGCCGATGGAGGAATTCACTCTAATAGTGATGCATGTACGCATGTGCATTATGACGCATGTATGTGCATTGGTGCCACTTTGGAATGGGTTTTCTGAAGTACAGCGGCGGCCTGCATGACTCACGGGGGTGAGGCGGCATGGGAGGGCTCGAGGTTGCGCAATGTAAAACAAAAAAATACAAATAAAAATGATATACCTTCCTTGTCCCCGGGTCCCGCGTCTCTGCTCCTTGCTCCTGCTCTCCTCGTGGGACAGGAAGCCAGGAAGAACAGCCAGACCAGTCACAACATGGTAAGGCACCGTTTTGATTGGTAAGCACCAAGTCACCCCTGACCAATCACAATGCTCTAATGCAGCATTGTGATTGGTTTTGAGCATCCTGATTCGACTCTCAACCAGGGAATGGGGCCCTGGGCTTGTTCTCCATGCAGGCTGTAATGCAGCCTGCATGGAGAACAGGGAAAGTGTGCATGACTGGTTTGGACAGCCCAAGAGGGCCAACCAAACAGTCTTGGCACCCTTATGAGTGGGCAAACCACTCCTGCCCAGCTCTGTGAGCAGAGCAGCCCCGCCCTCCCACCTGCAAAGGAAACATAAAATGATAATAACTCAAAGTTATCATTATTTTATATTTCCTTTCCTTTACACTGCTCAAAAGCAGTGGGGCGACGCTCCTCCACCATAGCAGAGGGGCCGCCACTGCGTGAGTTAAATACAAAACCTATTGTACGATTTACGGCCATGCTTGTGCTTGTGTGACGATGCAAGCACTGTCATGCGAAGAGCAATCAAAAAAAGCATTGTGAAAACCAACAGCTCAGCTGTAAAGCCAGTGACCACCGTTTGTGCTTGGCGCAAGTGAAAGACAACAGCTCGGCCAGCTGAAACCTATTGGCTTTGCTAATGCTTGTTATGGTTAGTAGAGCACCAAATGTGGGCTTTAACAAGACATTTCTGGTTTGTAAGCTTTAATGTGACCCCATTAACCTCCCTCTCTGTGCCACGTCAGTGCTTGATAGACACATTACATCAAAGGCTCTGCAGAATCACCTAGTGCTGGGCAGCGTTGCAACGCTCTTCAAGGGCTTCCAGCGTGCTGACGTCAGAGTGCGTGTTATACAACTGCTTTTCATTGAGCCTACGTGACGACGTGATATTACAAGAATTTAGCAGAGTCCAAAGAATCTTCCAGAGCGGGTCTACCGTTGTGCCCCCAGAAGATCTGTGCATCGGGCTTGTGTTTGGCTTTGTAGGGCTACCTTGTGTCTCTCGCAGGCTTTAAGTTCCTTTTGTAACTTACCAGCTTCTGACTCCCCTACTTTTCTGTCGCAACTCCTGTCATGATCTCTTAGGAGTTAAAACAACAGACGCCACTCAGGAACCCGAAAGTCTGCACATTTTTTAAATCATGTGATGACAGGAAGTGCATTCTGGGTAAATAAAATTTTTAAAACTGGGAGTGTGTCACCTTAGCTGATACCTACCCTATAAAGTGCAGTAATATTTCGTAGGCCTTACTAAACATACAACTAGTGTCAGAGATGGCTGTACACGGTATTCTTTCCGCGTAATCACGACATATCGTTTATATACGGATTGAGTGTACAGAAGACTATTGCGTAGGGTCTGTGCACAAGGAATCTGCGCTCAGGGCTTGAGGCCATGTCTGCACTAAACCACACACAGACTTCTATAAAGCCCACTGTCAGGTCCTGCAGTTTATTCGGGTGGAGGTTAAATTCTGCAGCTGTAGATTTAAGGTACATCTCCTCCCCAACCTGAGGTTGCCTAGCGGAACAACTGGTCCAGGCCATACACAGCCCCTCACGGGCACTTCGCCTTGGACCATCCACAAACTTCTCGTCACTGAATGTTGCAATACCCACGTCACCCTGATGATCAAAAAACTGAGCTAGTCCCCGGTCTCTGCGACACCCCTGCAGGCCCATCCTTCACTCAGTAGAAAGGACCACGTGTGCAGCATGGTGGCCGAGCACCACCAGCACAGGGAGATGCCACTGAAACTTTGCAAATGGCGACGGAGGGCGCATTTCTTCCCCAAACAGATTCCTACTTCCAGAAAGTCAAATTAGGTGGGTGGGTGTTCTCTGTTACTGCAGACAGATTCTGGAACAGAGTTTTATCTCCGACCAACTCAACTTTAGATGTTAGTAAATTGGTTCTCAGTGCAGTTACCAGATATCCGCTACGCTGGAACACAACCATGCTGTGAAGCCTTGTGGCGTTGTTATCTGCGCTCTCGAATAGATCATTACATGACGTGATAGCGCTAGTCATCATACCACAGGCTTTATTATAGCCTTATAGCCCGCCGTAGAGGGCTATACCGGCTATTAAAGGCCCTCTCCAGGGTTAACAAGGGAGAGGGACTTTAATAGCCGGTATAGCCCAACTACAAAGAGCTATAAGGCTATTAGAACATTCTGCCACTAAAGGGTAGAATGTTCTAACAAATAAAACAAAGCCTTCAGGGAGCGTGAGGGGATTGGAATCCCCTGAGGCTTCCTGAAGCCTTTGTTCACAGCCAGAGCTGTGAACAAAGAAACATTGGAATGTTGGAGCTCCAGGCTTATACCAGCCATTATAAGTCCGGAGCACTCCATTGTTTTCAATGGAGCTCCCAACATTCCAATGTTCTAATCGAGCCTTATAGCCTGCCGTAGAGGGCTATACCGGCTATTAAAGGCCCTCTCCAGCCCAGCTACGAAGAGCTATAAGGCTATTAGAACATTCTGCCACTAGAGGGCAGAATGTTCTAACAAAAAAAACAAAGCCTTATGGGAGCGTGAGGGGATTGGAATCCCCTCAGGCTCCCTGAAGCCTTTGTTCACAGCCAGAGCTGTGAACAAAGAAGCATTAGAATGTTGGTGCTCCAGGCTTCTACCAGCCATTATAAGCCCAGAGCACTCCATTGTTTTCAATGGAGCTCCCAACATTCCAATGTTCTAATATTGATTATTTTCACTACCCAACTCTTTTGCCTCTCTCCTACACTCACTGGGCCCAGAGTACAGCATCAGGACAACGACCATTATGAGATAACCCAATCTCTAGACCGGGGCAGCCTTCCTCCTTGACTAACACTTTGGACATATGGAGATGTGAACAACAGCATCTATCTAAAGGGATCACAAAGCAATATGTCAACACTGTAAAAGGCTTCATCAATAAACAAGCACTGGTAAAGGCCATAGCACTGGCCTTGATGAGTGGGCAATGTTTTTATTTATTACCAACATATGCAATAAGCAAAAAAATGGCAAATAAAAAAAATAATAAAAACAAAGGAAAGGCCTATTAGTTTAGACAAACAAGCCTTGATGCTGAAGAAGGCTCCTCTTCAGGTGGCTTTACACATTTAATCACACAAAAATTCTCAAAACACTTCTCAGCCAATAGTTGAGTTGGGCTGAATCACTGCCCCATGCTGTATGCTATGGCGAGCGGACGCAAAATGCATGTTGAACTTGAACAGACTAATGGATGGTGAGACCTGATCAAAATTTCCTGTATATATCTCTATATGTGTATTTTATGGTGATTGTTTTGAAACACATGAGGCTGGCAAGACTGATAATGCTGTTTTGCTGCCAGATCTAAAAGCCAGGCCTGTATCCTTGAACTCAACTAAAAGGAGCAACTGAACTTGAATTTCACAGTACCGCGAACTGCTTCGCCTCAAAGCACTCGATCAGACCCTCACAGGCGTGTTCAGAAGTTCACTTTTCAGAAGATGTTTATTTCTCCTGCGCGTATCATCTCTCGGGGTATAGATGCAGCATGGAAATACCAATTTACTGCACATTTCACCCAGAATGCCCCTGGCCACTCTAGTTAAATGTTTTACTTCGTCCGCGGAATGAGCGATTTGTCTGCGATGCATTCCTAGACGAGCGAGTGAAATAAGCGAAAATTGGCGGTTAGACCCCACAAGTCACGAGCGACAGATTTCTTTTCGCGTTATTTTATCTACGTAACGACAGATAGGCCTTAAACACCTCGCGGACAAATAAAAAATCAATGTGCGAAAATCAATTAACAGTTGAACAGGAGGATATTAAAATGTCTGCCTGCATTGACAGCGCGCATGTGCCTTGGCATGTTGATGGATCTATGGGTGTAGAAGAGCCGCGTCCTCACTATCTGTCACTGTCGGCAGAACTGCGATCCATTGCAATCTGTTGCATCTCTTATCGTGCAGGAAGCGCAAAATCTCACTTCGGTATCACATTTATTTGCATTAACCCCCTCTACCTTTCTGGCAGGAGAATCAACTGAGCCAGCAAACAGATCTGTGTTGTGCTCCCCTGGGGTGGATCTGACTTCCGAAATATGCAGTTTTTAAGACCTTGCTGGAAATTGAACATTGTGCCTGAGGTGGTACATCTGCACATGCTCCAATTGAGCCGCAACGTGTTGGCGCCGCTGCCTCCTCAGAGGAATTCTGCCCATTATTCTAATTATTTACACATTGCTGTATCAAAAGAAAGAAATACATTCTGGTCTCCCATCACCAGACTGGGATTAGCTGCAGCTTTGTACTACATGTGTAGTCTGAAGCGTGGAGGAATTAGAGCTTATTTTTTCCCCCTGGGGATGGAATAGCCATGTCGACTTCAAATTTTGTTCATGCGGAAAAAGAAAAACAATTTTACTGTCAAAATGTTATTAAAATGGTGGTCAGTTGCCTTTAACTCCTTGCATGCGGCGCAAATTTTTGCGCTGTGCGTGGATTTTAATAAGTGTGCGGGATTCGGACCGCCCCGGGCCGTCCTCCGCACATACCCACCGTGACACGTGATGGCCGGGGGCCGTCGCGAACATGCAAGGGGTTAAGTTGCCAGTAAACATGTTGGGTCTAATAGGCAATGAAGCATTCTAGCGCAAATACTTATGGGATGTTTCTAAGTGCCTGATAGAGCCCTGGACAAGCGTATTGCAATGTGGTCTGTATGTTGTCTTATAATACTTGTATAGCGCATGGCTGCCCCAACATCGGAGCGTCCCAGCGCTGAAGTTAAACGCAAAGTGAAGAGACGAAGAGAAAATTAACAGTGGGGGAAAAAAGCCAGGTCTTCACCAGCCTTCTGAAGGTCAGGTGGCCAGGGTTGCTGCGGATGTGAAAAGGGAGGGAGTTCCATGGGGCAGGAGCCAACAACTTGAAAGAGAGACCACTCGCTCTAGCCCTCCGTATCCAAGGGACTCTGACCAAGAGCAAATCTGCAAGCGGGGTGTGTTGTAGCGATGTAGTAAACGGTGAGCTAATTGTGGGCAGCGAAGTGCACTTCATTAAAAGATCGCAGTTTCTTAAATCGGCAACAGCCTGACATTGACAATTGAATTTCCGTGGCGAGGGGGAATCTCACATATATACTATTTTACAAGAAAGCGAAACCGGACTTCCAACTAACAGGAATCTGGCGCCCATGTCTCATAAGAGCAAAGTGTAATTACTTGGTCGGTGTTGAAGATAGGGTGGAGCAAAATATAAAGTAGGTGGGGTTTCGAAAGACCAATCAGCAAGCGGACCCCAATCTTTAAGAAATTGATGATTTCCACAAGCGAACTGAGCATTGTTTCACTGAAATCTCATGTGGGATTTTGTGGATTAGATATTGTGTATGAATAAATTTGCTTTAATTTGAAGATGTCATTCAATTTAGTCAAGAATCAATTTGGGATTCCAGAAATAGACGATGGTTTAGAAAACTTCATGAGCGAAACTGTTTTATAATACTGGATTGCTTTTGTAAATTTGAAGGTACTGAAAATTGTCCCAAAATGACCTTCTGTCGCTTAGTGCGGGAAAAAAATTCAAGCACTTCTTTTGCTTCCATATTTAGTCTGTACACTTCATATTTAATTATTCATGCTCTAGTAAATTTTTTGTGCTAAAACGACAGATAATACAGCCTTCAAAAAAATAATAGGGGCTTAAGTAATTACAGTGCTGCGGGCTCATGAAGAGGCAGGTAAATATTCAATCTTTTTAGCTTGTACGTTCTGTTCTTCACAAATAGGCTTAGATTAAAGATGTATTATAGAAATGTTCTTCAGATGAAGACCAACAGTCCAAAATGTTGTGTGTGAGTATAATTCTATTAAATCTGATAGTTTTTTTATTTTTAAACTTTTAGACAATTAAAGAAATTGCCATGAATTTGCCTTTGAGACTATCCAAGTGTCTTTAGTTGTTCCGTAGCGGTAAGGAATGCTAAACTCATTGGATGAATGGGGTCATTAATCCAATTTTATTGTGTATGTTTATTTGGATGGGTTTGTTCTCAAATTTACAAATTTGCCTCAGGCAAAATGAATTAGTGGGGTAGCACTAGGTTCCTGAAAAATTTCCATTACACTGGCGTAATCTTGTGTATTGAATTAATATTACGTTAAGCTGTAACACAAAATTCCTGAAATCATGCTATTATGCCATTTCACGTAATTATGTGTGTTTACTGCGAAAAAAAATTGCTATCATAAAGGAACAACTTAAACAACCAAAACTCAACAGTTGTGTTTTTGTGCTACTTATTTTAGCTCAAAGTGCATTGATGCATCCGAATAGATACGAGATGGCATTTCACGCAAAAATAAAGCACCTAATTTTGGTTTTGCCGTTCATTAAGTCGGGCATATTTAGGCATAATTTCCATGATTTGTTCAAAATTTCACTTGATTATGCAAAAGCAAATTACGCATATTTTGCACAGTTGTCTGGAGCATAAGGGTGAGCAAAGACATAATAGCAAGCACTGAGGACACCAAGCTTATGGTGCTGTGACTTGTGATCTTATGTTTTGTAATATTACTTGGTAATTTAGACAGTGTACTTCCATTTGTACAGCCTGTTGGACCTTTGCACATTTTTGTGGGAAAAGCACCTGAATCAAAAGTCAAGAAATCTAATCCTGGCTCCAAATGTCCAAGATGTATAATGTCTTGAAACATCACTGGCAGAACATTTAGGTATCCTCTGCAAAGTCATAGTAGATTGATTCTTCTAAGCGCGGTTATTTGTGATCTGAAGCATTTAGAGTTTGAACTATTGAGAAAGTGCACTAACTGAGCATCTTGGGCCCAGACCTGAACCAGCAGGTTCTTGCGTTGCTGTCTTGGGGAAAATCCTTTGAAGCTGCAATTAACAATGTATGTAAAGATGATTTGGCAGCAATCTCAATCATTCTTAATGAAGTTTTGGCAAAATGTTCTTTAAAACAGCTGGAATTAAAACATTTTTAAGACTAATGATCCAACCCTGGGCCAACCTCCTCCCATTGGTCATCTGGTGGGTATTTCTATGGGACGGAGAGGTGATGGGAGGTAGCACTTGGTCAAACACATATCATTAACAGTGTAACCCATTTGGCTACACAATAATGACCCGGAATGAGTAAATAAAGTCAAGATGTTTTATTACAAGTTAGCAGTGAGGTTAATATAAATCAATCTCTATACCATGCTTTAGAGTTACAGAACGACAACTGGATAGCTAAACTTTACAAAGAAGTTCAGGCGCATCCGTATGAGACAAGCAAGAAGTTCAGTCACAGCAATACAAAGAATTAGCAGAATCTGGTGCTCAGAGAAGAGTCTTCGATCTTCTCTCTTAAACATGAGTAATATCTAAAGTCCTCTTGTCTAGAATCTAAAACTATTAAAGGTAATTTCATCTAAAGGAGTCTAAAAAAGTCAGGGAAATGATGAAAAGAGTAAATGGTGGGAAATTTGGGGTAAGATGTCGGCATTTCAGAAGCTCGGTCAAGAGTCTTCTTGGGATAGGGAAATACGTGTTAGCTTAAGCCACACTCAGCAAAAAATCAAAAAGGGTAATCAAATAAGTCCGCACCTCTCAAAGTCCAAAGGAAAAGTGGCCAGCATCAACCTGTGAGAACACTAGTTAAAACCGCAAGAATCGTCTGGGTAATAACCATTGATCACACCATCAGGCAATCCATTGTTCTTTCCATTCTCACATTGTGAGCTGAACCATTAGCAGACTCTCACAGGCCAGTCCTGAGAACGGCATTGTCCTCGGTCACCTGCGTCACTTCGATACATTACTGCATTTAATTGTCTGGCTCTCCATGTTCTTTTTTCAAGGTCTTCTTCTCAGACCCTCTATCCTAGTATAGAGTTACATCTATTCTCAAACTAAGAAACCACATGAACGTACCTTCATGGAAAAGACGCACAAGCATAAATGCAAAAGCTATATTTTTTATACAGAATGAAATACAGGCCTAATTGAGTCCATTTAAGCATATTATTCAGCGGTGCACATTAATATGCGTTGTTTGTGCACATACAACTACAAATGAATGGCACATGTAAGTACATAAATTTAGAATTAGATTCACGTTGCACTTTAAATAAATGTAAAGTAACTTTAAATGCATGAATATGTTTGCCTAAAACTACATTATGAATACCAATGCGAGAACATTAGTGCACACGTTTATATAAATCTTTCTCGTTTCTAAAGTAAATACATTTTAATAGTGTGAGGATGGCGTATCAAATCTCTAAAGACTTTATTTCTCTTTAATAAAGTTAACGCACACAGTGTCTATGATTCTTAGTTCTACGGTGAATGCACTTCAGTATGGAATATACAAACAAGTATTTAGTGTTAAGTGTGCATTTACATTGCATATTTATGACGTGTGAGAGTGGGGCCAAAATTAAGCTGCTCCACTAATTAGCATAAACTTTAAAGATTTTCAAAGTGAAATATTTGAAAAATGCAAGTAACGGAAAAAAGGTTTCTTATGAAAATGAACATCTTCAGATCTCCTTCCCCTGCCCCTTGCAGCACTTCCTGTGATAGTGTTCAGCAGTCACGGAAAGACATATCATAGAGGCGTACATACAATCTACGACTGCTGACTCTGATGTTCAACAATTACAAACACATTCCACTTGTTTACGGGTTTTCAGGGGGATGTAACTGACACGCTTCCAGAAAAAATATAATCCAAAGTCCATACAACCCAAGTGTCGCAATTGTGTGTTCGAAATTTAAAAAATATATAATAATAATAAATAAATTTATAAAGCACATGGTTACGCCATCTCGGCGTGTCCCCGCGCTGGGTGAGATAGAGGTGACGTAACCACAACTGAGGACCACTTCATACTAGCCGGAGAACAGATATGTTTTAAGCAGCTTTCTAAATTTCGCCTCAGAGCTCATAAGTTGCAATTGTCCCCAGAAACTTCAGGAATGCTGCTACAATGCAAGTAAAATATCTCTAGGGCACCTGAATGGCAGCTTCCTTCCGTCAGGGGTCCCTGAAACAACACACCTGATAAAATCATCTGGATGTTCCAGCATGTGTTCTTGTTGAGCTCTCTTATAGGACTTTACGGCATGAGGCCTGTGTGTTGATATGACCGTCCCTCACCTGACATACCACTGGTCCACCACTAGAACCGATATGAACCTCCTGGGCGAAACCACGTGCCCCTTATACCTTTTGACGTTTGTGAAGAGACCACCAATACTTTCCTACTGAACAGAATAATCTTACTTTTCAAATATAGCATTATATACCTAACAGTAGTGGCTGCTCTAATTTTGGGATGGTGTGGCAACACGGGAGGTTTAAGGGTAAAATAATAAATAATAACCGTTAGCTGCCCCTGCAGCCGCCGCCTCGATGCTCCTCTGCGACGCTGGGCACGCTGCACAAGCTACCAGGGGGCAATCACTGCGCTGCCCTCATGCTGGTAAGACTTTTTACCAGCATGAGAGCAGCTCCGTGATTGGCCTGAGCTGCCTGACTCGACGCTCCTTCAGGCACAGGGAGCCTGTGTCTTTTCTCCGACCCGGTCGTACAGCACAACTGGGTTGGAGAACCATAAGTGCACATGTCTGTTTGGCCCGCCAAACTGACATGCGCACTTACCAGTGACGGCTCGCACAGGGAGTGCTGCGGGGGAGGGGGAGGGTGGGGGGGTAGTGGAGTCGGACATACGATGGCAAGGAGTAGAGTAAGTAAATAAACAAAACTGTTTACCTTGAGCTCGCTGCATCGCCAACTCGGCCCATCCCTCGCCCTGCCCCACCCCTGCCCCACCGCTTGCAGCACTCTCTTTGCGAGCTGCCACTGGCACTTACAAGTGTCCGACATTCCTCCCTACTGTGACGTGATGCTTGTCAGGATGGCCCCGCCCTAACCTCGGATGGCAGTCAGAATAATAATGGTGTAAGTAGAAATCTTCACATCACAGAAAGAACACTCTTAGGTTAGAAGATAGAAACACTAAGAAAGGACTACAGACACCAAGTAGCCATATTGAAGGAAGTATAAATATACAACAAATAACATGATAATAAAATTGTTTTATTACCTTTTTATTTTTCCAGTGGGGCGACGCTCCTCCACTATAACGGTGGAGCCGCCCCTGATTACTATGTCTATTAAAACTGTCATTTTCAACTGCTGAATAAACTATCTTGAATTATACGGCTATGCACTATTTGTTAAGATCAAATTTGTGTCAATTGAAATCAGCGAATGCTATGCCAAGTACTTTGATATCCCACTAGGCCTTGTTTTCTCTGTATAAAAACGAAATACATAAAAAAAATGATGTAATTAATTTACTCACCACAGCTTTGTTAATTTGCTTGAATTAAATAAAACTGCGGCGATTGAGGCCTTCTGAGGACACCAGCTGGCATGTGCGAGATTTAGGTAGCGCCTGGCAATGTAAGAACGTCTCTCCAATCAACTAAGGCACTAATAATAACACCCAGTGTGGAATGAAACTTTCTAAGTTAAACAGTTAAGGAACAACATCCTTGCAAATGTGTGCCATGTTTGTGCCCTGTATTATCTGTCAGGTTTCTGCCTGAAATGTTTTAAATCAATAGCACATCGTGTGGGGAAGCAGGACCTTGATTTAGTCCTGAACAGGAGGGCGTTTCCATCTCGTTATTGGCCTGGTAGACTCTTTCCATCAGGCCTGGGCCCAACGGGGCGCTGACGAGCGAGAATCCGCCTGTCAGCGAGGTCAATATTGCTGTTATCAACTGTGAAGAAAAAAAAAATAAACACTCGAACAAATAAAATCCATTTCTTCTTTGTTTGTCGAGAGCTTCGAGCTCGGTTGCCATGGTGACTGACTTTTCTAGTGGTTAATACCCCAGGAATGCCTGCTTCCTTCCGATCAGACATTACGGGTTTCGCTCCCCATTGGCCTGGGTCGCACCGCCCGCGTTATAATACAGTGTATTTTAATTATGTGGCCTCCAGTTCATATTGGGTCCTCTGCTGTGGAGGCCACGTCACAGCGGGCGGTACCACATGCATGGGGGTGCATGTGGGAGACCCCTTCTATCAGGCAGTTAAGTTCGCCCTCCATGATGTGGCCTAAGTTATTAACCCCTTCGTCGCGGGGCTAATTCGTAGCGCAGCGCCACGGTGCTTGTGACGAGATTGGCTCGTCACGCTGCATGGCTGTTTCAATAGAACGCTCAGCACAGCGGGGGAATTATCCCCGCGTGTGAGCATCGCGCTCAGCGCTACCGTGCCTTATGACAAGCTGAGCTCGTCATGAGCATAGAAGGTGTTAAAAGACGAGGTGGAGCAGGAGAACCCAGTGGGCGCCACAGCCCTGGCGCTTACTGGGCATGTGCCTTCGGGACGTGGGGTGAGCCAGAGCCCTGTTGCTTACTTGGCATGTGCGTTCGGGCACGTAGGGTCAGCTAGAGTACGGACTGAGAACCAAAACCGCCCTGGCAAAGTGCTCAGCTGTCCCTCCCCTCTCCCCCCCCCCACTCTCCCCCTCGGGGGGCTTGTGGGTGCCGCCGAGCTCTTTGCCAGGGCCGGTTTTCAGCCGATTTTGTTACAGGGCCGATTCGGCCCTGTAACAAAAACGGCCCCCGGGGGCCCCAAACTAGCCCCCCACCTGTGCGGCGCACCAGGCGATTGCCCGGTGCCCGGTGCCCGCTAAGGCCAGTCCGGCCCTGTTTGTGAGAGGGTGCTCCTAAATGCAACACCACCTACATACTACACACATATCACTCTCCTGCTGAATGGACGTGGCTCATTTGTGACATGTTCCTTCTGTGATACTTTAATTTTTCCGAATCCCTATTCGTTCAGTGATATAACATTGACGGCAGCACCCCCAGTTTGAAGTTTGTCCCAGCTCCTCTGAGTCAGGCTGGTACCATTACCTCTGTTACCTAAAACGAACCCCAAATCATCTCAGCCAAAAATGTTGAAAACCAGCTACGCACAGCAAGAGGCCGCATCTATGATGGAGCCACAGCAGGGCTTTAAGTGGGATAAATAAAGTAAGGGTTCTCTAAAAGGGTTGTGGCTTATGTAATTAAGACTGTGGCTTAAACATGTACACTACGTGTTTGTTATTCCTATAGTGTGCCACCTGTTATTGCATCCAGATATATAACACACCAACTGACATTCACTTAAAACCATGCAGGACTACGGGCATTGTCAATGACCGTTAGCTGTTTACGACAAATGAGTAAGAACAATGATTTTGTTGTAAATAATTATTATTTAAAATATTTTAATTCTGAAATTGTTAGACTCAAGTAAAGATTTACCAAGACCCGTGGAAGGGGTCGTCTTCAGAGTGTCTCAGTAACCAGTGGTGTAACGAAACTTGAGGGGGCCCCCCTGCAAAGTACATGAAAGAGGCGCACACCCCCAGGCCCAATCATTAGTTCTCAGGTCAAGGGCCCACTGTCCATGCACAGTATCATATGGGGCACCTGGGAGCACGCCCCCAACTCCGCACCGCGGGGGCTATTGTTATGCCATTGTTATTAACTCCAGTCAATTTAGGTTAGACATGCACACCTTTTTTCTCTCCACATCTTATCCATCTGTGTATCTTACACCCTATTCAGGACCAGTTTTTACTCTCAATCACTTCACCTCCCGCAAACGCACCCACTCACCTACAGGCCCGGACTGGCCGTTGCGGTCACCGGGCAATCACCCGGTCGGCCGCAAGGGTGGGGGCCGGTTTTGGGCCCTGGGGGCCGTTTTTGTTACAGAGCCGTTTTTGCAGCATAGCTGCAAAATCGGCCCTGTAACAAAATCGGCCGAAAAGCGGCCGTGGCAAAGCGCTCGCCCCCCCCAGGGGGGGCCGGCCGAGCACTTTGCCAGGGCCGGTTTTGGTTCCCAGTCCGGCCCTGCTCACCTATAAGCACTGCATTTTCTTTTCCTTTCGCCTTATCAATATTTTGCCAACTGTGTACCTCCTTCACACACATTTGCACATAATCACAATTGCAACTGGAATACATGACCCTTGCTCTGTGTGCTCGGCACAGAGG
This sequence comes from Lissotriton helveticus, assembly GCF_964261635.1. Lineage (NCBI taxonomy): Eukaryota > Metazoa > Chordata > Amphibia > Caudata > Salamandridae > Lissotriton > Lissotriton helveticus. The sequence goes on from NC_136068.1 coordinate 94,235,960, forward strand.
CCAAGGACTGGATGGCCATATATCCTGAACACTGACAAGCACCGCGAGAAATTATGTGACATTGTCTGACATTATCTTCAGCCCCAACTCCAGAGCTCTCAGTGGTGTTATCAGTTACAAACACCTGGAGGCAACTCTTCAAAATAAGCACTATACAAGAGTCATATGCTCACGTGAAAAAAATACTAATAGACAACATCCAGGAAAAAGCAAACACTCTTAGGGAATACAAGAAGTAAAATATGAGAAATTGTACAGGAACTAATGGCTGAGATGGATTACTTTAATGTTTTTTTACATTTATTATTCAGAACTGACTCTGTTTTTTCATCAGTAAAGTTAAGGACAATTATTTAGGGTCTGACAGGGACCCCTTTCAGTGTCCATTTTTGAATACTACTATCAGGTCTGAGACCCAAAGGGATAGTGGTTAATTTGTAAAAAAAAAAAAAAAAAAAATAAGTGCCAGGACTCTCGCCAGGAGGCAGCTTGCACCAGCCCATTTCTTCTGTTAGCGCCACCTAAAACAGAACCAACTACAGAACCATGAAACTGGGGAGAGGATGTGCCATAATGGCCAGATCTGCTGATTTCGGAGCTGGGGAGCTAGGTTTGATCCTCAGCGTGCCTACCATAAATGAATGTGTCCTTAGCTGGTGCTCATGAAAAGTGAGGGTTTTGATGATTATGTGCCAGTGCTGAGCACCGGGAACCACTGGCTCAAATTAAGCACTGCGGATGGACCAGTCCAACATAAAGCCCTGGCCATTGGGGCATGTCTGGGTGTTAGCAATCTGGCTTGCCGTGAAAACAGGCCCCATAACTGTCGCCCACAGGCAGCAGGCTAGCGTAGCTGGCAGAATGGTCAGTCCTGTCCTAGTTACAGGGAATCAGATGTTTTTGGCCCAGAATGGGGAATAACGTGTTAGTCTTGAAATAACCATGCCCGTGTTACCGCATGCAAGTCCAGAATTTGGTTTTTACCAGGTACATCCCCAAACCTGATAAATCTTAGAATTGTGCGCAGTGGTAATTCGGCATAAAATAATTGGAATTAGTACTGCACACATGTCACCATGAAGCCAGGTTCCCCCTGTTGTGTTTACTTCGTCGGCGGTAATGACTGAAATGAGAAAAGGTCATCGACTGTCACCTCTAACAATTTTCTTCGTCTGAGCCTGTGAATTGTCTTGTCACAAGCCAGACACAACATTAACAAGACAAATTACTGCTCTACCTTGTCTTAAATGAATGTTGTGCAACAGATCCGCCGCTCGCGCCGTGCACGGCGCGAGGGGATGGCGTCAAGGTAGGCGCGAGGCTGAACAGGAGCATTTTCAGTCGCTAATGATGCCTTGGAAAAGGACAGCCATGCTGAGACACCCGGGCAGCCGCCTAGGGGCAAGGTCTAGAAGACAGCCCATCAAGGCCGGACTGGCTACCGGGCAGTTTGGAATGCCGCTGAGCTGGGGGCTGATTTCGTTCATGGAGACCTGCGTGTGCGTTTGCACAGGTGTTGTTGCACTCAGAAAAGAGGTTTCAGGTGTATTCCCTCAGCAAATCTCAATATTTTATTGAATAGGGAGGCTTTTCTCATTTTAGTTCTATGTTTCAGTCTCTTGTGTTTGACTGATAGGGCCACTGTAACTATGTGGAAGGGGAGGGCGAAATTGTGCGACCGGGTTGAGTAAATTATGCAGCAAGAAAAGACAAATTATGCGGCGTAATGCTGCACATTTTGTGGTTGTATTACTTCATTATTTTGTATTTTTTTACACTAGCCAACACTGTCTGGACATTGGTTGCACCTTCTTAGTACCAGTGTAACACCCAAATATAGCATTAGGCAACAGAAAGGTGACCAGTCAATCGTTTCAAAGAGTCTTCCACTGCACAGCAACATGTTTTGCTCTGTTTTTAGTAACTTTTGAACCATTTTAGTTAGAATTTTGTTTTGTTAATATCTGCAGACTATGCGGCAGATGATCAATTATGTGGCAAATGCAACAAATCTATCATGCGAAAAATGCCACGGCCACACAATTGCATAATTCCAGTGGCCCTGCAGATGGTGAACAGTGATTGGTCACTAATTGAGTCTAACCATAGGCTGGTATCATAATAATAATTCCAGATTTGTAAAGCGTGACTTATCACCCCTAAGGGTATCCAGGCGCAGGGGCCCATCGGGGAGATTAAGTGAGCTATTGCCCATGGTCACAAGATACTGAGCTGAGAGGCCGCCAGTGCCGGGATCGAACCTCTAGCCCTGTGCTCTGGAGTCAGACGCTCTGGCCGCTGAGCCACACCTCTCTGTGTATTCCGTGCATGCACGAAGCATGGGGTTGAGGTCTTATGGAGCAAGGTATATATCTACAGAGTGTATGAAAGCTAGGGTGTTGCTATCAGTGGTGTAGCTGGTGCAGTGGCACCGGGGCTTAGAGTGCAGAGGGCAAGCTGTACTGTAACAGGTGCTGTTTATTTAATATGCTGCTCCCACATACATGTTTTAGCTGGTGCCCACCTGGGGCCTGGAACAAGAGGTGAAATCTGTAGTGGAGATTGCGAGAAACTGAACTAGTGGGAAATAGGCACCTACAGAATGTAAAGATAGAATTGAAACTAGGAAACCTGGTAAAACTAAGAAGAATGGGGCGGAAGGAGGGGAAATAAAAGAATAATGTAATAATTAAGGAGAAAAAGCTGGGAGGGAGAAAGTGTTGGACACTGTACAGAATAGAAATATCACTAAAGAATGGAGAGGGGGTGTAAAAAAGTGGAGAGCTAAAGATTAGACTGGCAGAGAGTGGATGGCGGAAAGGAGAGAGACACAAAGAAAGTGAGAAGAGGGGAGAGGGGTGGCTGTCCAAGGCAGAATGTGAGAGAGTGAAAGATTGATTTACAGTAGGGAGGTGAGGAGAATCCGCGACAGAGGAGATAGCGAGAGAGATCATAAAAAAGGGAGAGATTCAAAGAATGCAGATTTGGAGAATGTAGATGGGAAAGGAAAACTGGGAAAATGGAAGGAGAGTGGAGGGAATAAAAGGTGTACAGTACCATGAAATTGAGTAAAAGGAAGAGAGAAAAAAAGGGGTTGGACATATTCATGGGAAAATGCAGGAGTATGGAGGTATGAAGAGGTGCAGAGTTTTGTTTGTAATTAGGGCAGCAGGTGCAGTCACACCGATGCCATGTCAAGTGGCCACCACAAGCCAGTCCTAACAGTGGGGGGTGGACCAATTCTAACAGGTGGTGTGGGACCAATCCTAACCAGGGGATGTAGGGCCAATCCTAACCAGAGGGTGTAGGGCCAATTCTAACCAGGGGGTGTAGGGCCAATCCTATCAGGGGGTTTGGGGCCCATTCTGCTCTCTTGCATCAGGGCCCTTGTCACATTTGCCTCATCCCTGTATGAGAGGGTGGGCAGCAGGGAGCTGGGCCTCTGTATATATCAGGGCGGAAGGCAGGGCAGTTTCTTTGCACCGCCACAAAGAAAATAGGTAGGATTTCCATTGATAAATCCATCCAAAAGAGCCCATAGATGCATTGGGTCCTGTAAGAGGGGAACACGTAGTGTATTGTAACTCGCCTAAAGTACCAAAGTACCTTAAAAAAGCCCTTGCTCCACATAGCTTGCAGTCTGTCCTTGCGTATGCAGGGGCAAAATGGCGCCCATGGCTGTACCACAGGTTTGTAAGGGGCTGCATTCTAGATTTGGACATTGTATTAGTCTGCCTTGTTCATCCGCGTGCTGTGCGACTATACATTCATTCTTCCAAGGCCAAGCCCGCGTCCCACCCATTGTTCGACGTGAGTCGCATTGTCCCCCTGTTTTCATCTTTCCCCACCATTGACTTAGAAGGGCGCTGGTTTGTCGTCAGCGGCTTGAGAGGGCTTTATGATTTTTCTCAACAAAGTGCCGGTGTGCTTAGTGGAAACCATCAAGCCACTAAAAGGCTGGGCTCGGAGAAGGAAGAAAACAGCACATTTAACGTTCCCTAAAAAGAACCCTCTGAAGCCCTCCAGCACAATACGACAATCACACGTTTTCATTATTTTCTAAGCGAGCGCGGGGAGAGGAGTATTTGCGCATTCCGCTCTTTTTTACCATACAATGTGCGCGATTACGCAGATAAAGCCCTGCAAAAATGCACATTTGATTACTGGCTGTCTACAGTTCTGAAAGAGCCGCCCCGAGTGCACACTGTAAGCGACGCAGCAGAAAGGGAAAAGTGTGAAAGCGTTTCTGTTGTATTGATTGTTTTTTTTTCCATATTTTTTTAGGCATTGTACGGGTTTCCGGCGCCTTGGTGCATGGATGCCGGATGCTCATTGTCATGCTGAGCACATCGCGACTGTGCAACCAGCTTGTTGTTGTGCTTTGCAGCGAGTTGTTCAGGCCCTAAGTCAGTGTCTATTGTCAGTCCTGAAAGAAGGGAAGAGCACATACCGCATGCTGATGGTACATGTCGCAGAGGACTGGCCAACTTGACCACTCCATCTTACTTGTAGTGTCCCAGTCTATCCCTCCACTACCATTCTCAATCCAAATAATTGACTAACCTATCCACCACTCAAATTACTTTCGTATTTCACTATACTAATTCACCGCTAATCCTGCATCGGTTCCGGAGTAGCGTGCTACTTGCCGAAAAAGCGCTTGGACGCCTCGTCAGGGGGGCAGTAAGCGCTATATAAATGCAATAATACAATATAATACACAAGAGAGTTCAAAGGTCCTGTATAGTAGATGGCTGTGGGCACAAGCATGTCCCCATTTAGGGCTGATGTAAAGGGACCTGTCCTGATGAATGCCTCTGACCCATTGTGGGCAGAAACATGTCAATGACTATCAGGAGGTTTGTAACCCACCCACCACCGTGCACTTGTATTTTTATTCATGTGTTAGAGATGATCCATCATGAAAAAAGATGAAGACAAACCCCCATCATTTATGTATTTTTGCATTTGTGTAGCACCACACCCTCTCAGATCTCATGCTGGGACTGTAGGATGTCCCTCTCAGGAGCTGTGCATGGAGAGAAAAAACAGACAAAGCTCCCAAGGGAGCCCACCAGCTACAGGTGAACAGGTTGCGGCAAGAGGAACCGATGGTGAAGCAGGCCCCTGATAGTGGGTGAGGGTGTGTGTCCTGTTTTTTAGGGAACACCTTCAAGTGAGATCTGGTGAACCCATTAGAGTCTTTTTATGGTCTCCCCAATTTAGAGATGTCTGACGCTCCCATCACATGCTTTATTCACCTGATATTGATGTGGCTTGTTATGTATTGGGCCTTTTAGACTCCTCACTGGGTCTTTTAGGCTCTGCACCTGGTTGTTGTCATCTTTCCTATTGGTTGTTTAGTTTCAGGCATTTAGTTTTTCTGGGCTCTTTCACTGGGTGTTTAGCACAGTTGCAAGGGGTGCTTTAGATTGTGTCACTTATATCTTGGACTCTACAGTGGGTCTTTTAGGCTCTCCGCAGAGTCTTTTGGGTTCTGCTCTTGTCTGTTTTCAGCTGTAGTTCTGAGAGTTTTGAGCTCCTGAAATGTGAATTTGGGGCTCTTGCACTGAGATTTTAACAAAGTTGCTAGAGGTGTTCTCTATTTTGTCTTTGGTATCTGAGGCTCTGGACTGGGTATTTTGGATACCCAACAAGTCTTTTAGACTTTGTTCCATTTTGTCTTTAATATTTTAGGTTTGGGCCCTAGATCGTTTGGGCTCCCTACTAGGTGTTTAAGATTGTGTTGGTGGTTGTTTCCAGCTCTGGTGGTAGTGTGTATTTGGGCTCTTGCACTGGGTGGTTTGGGTTCTGTCACTGATTGTTCAGCACTGTTGCAGGGAATTTCTTTTCTGCACAGTGTCTTGGTCTCTGGCACTGGGCATTTTGGGACCTCCACTGACTCTTTTAGGCTCTACTCAGGGATTTTTTCAGCTCTGGTGTGGGGTGTTTTGGGGCTGTCCTGCACCTTTTGTGCTTTTGCGCTTAGTATTTAGCACCATTGCTCGGGGTGTTCTGGTTTATGTCTTTGGTATCTGAGGCTCTGGCACTGGATCTTTTGGGGTCCCCAACAAGTCTTTTAGACTTTGCTCCTGGTTATTTTCTGGTCTGAATTTTGGTATCTGGGCTCTTGCACTTGAAGTTATGGGCTCTCGCGCGGAGTGTTCAGCACTATTGAGGAGGTTTTTGGGAGTTTGTCTTCCATATCTTGGGTTCTGGCACTTCGTCTTTTGGACTCACCCCTGTGTCTTTTAGGCTCCACAGGTTGTTGTTTTTAGCTCAGATATTGAGTATTGTAGGTTCTTGCACTGGGTGTTTTGAATTGTCACACTGACTGTTCAGCACCGTCGCAAGTGGTGTTCTCAACTGTGTTTTGGTGTCTTGGGCTGCGGCACTGGGCCTTTTTGGCTTCCAATGAGTCTTTTAAACTCTGCTTCTGGTTGCTTTCAGCTCTAGTATTGAGTGTGTGGGTTCTTTCAACTGACCTTCAAGGCTTCTGCTCTGGGTTGTTTGCACTGGGTATTCAGCACTGTTGTGTGGCATGTTTTGGAGCACATCTTTAGTATATTGGGTGTGGCACTGGGTCTCTGGGTTCCCATAGAGATACCAGCTGTTTGACCTCTACCACTGCTAATTTGGTCTCCGGCACTGTGAGTTTTGTGAGCTCAGTCACTGAGGGCCTGATTCACAAAGGCCCTCCTCACTCATTTCCGAGATTCCGCCCCAAGAGCGGAGACTCCCCCACAACTGCAGGCCTCCACCACAAGTGTGGAGACTCCCCGAGGATTATGGGGCCTCTTCCATGATTGTGGAGACTCCACCAGGACTGCGGGGCTTCCGCCACGAGTGCGGAGACTCCCCCAGGACTGCGGGGCCCCGGCCACGAGTGTGAAGACTTCCCCAGGACTGCGGGGTCTCCACCACAAGTGCAGAGGCTCCTCCAGAACAGTGGGTCCTCCGCCACGAGTGCAGAGACTCACCCAGGACTGCTGATCCTCCCGCTCAAGTGCAGAGACTCCCCCAGAACTGCAGGTCCTCCGCCACAAGTGCAGAGAATCCCCCAGGACTGCGGTTCCTCCTGCTCAAGTGCAGAGACTCTCCCAGGACTGCGGGTCCTCCCACTCGAGTGCAGAGACTCACCCAGGACTGCTGATCCTCCCGCTCAAGTGCAGAGACTCCCCCAGGGCTACGGTTCCTCCCGCTCGAGTGCAGAGTCTCTTCCAGGGCTGCGGGTCCTCCCACTCGAGTGCAGAGACTCCCCCAGAACTGTGGGTCCTCCGCCACGAGTGCAGAGACTCACCCAGGACTGCTGATCCTGCAGCTCAAGTGCAGAGACTCCCCCAGGGCTACGGTTCCTCCCACTCGAGTGCAGAGACTCCCCCAGGACTGCGGGTCCTCCCACTCGAGTGCAGAGACTCCCCCAGGACTGCGGGTCTTCCTGCTCGAGTGCAGAGACTTTACCAGGACTGCTGATCCTCCCGCTCAAGTGCAGAGACTTCCCTAGAACTACGGGGCCTCCGCCACAAGTGCAGAGACTCCCCCAGGACTGCGGTTCCTCCCGCTCGAGTGCAGAGACTCTCCCAGGACTGCGGGTCCTCCCACTCGAGTGCAGAGACTCCCCCAGAACTGTGGGTCCTCCGCCACGAGTGCAGAGACTCACCCAGGACTGCTGATCTTGCAGCTCAAGTGCAGAGACTCCCCCAAGACTACGGTTCCTCCCGCTCGAGTGCAGAGACTCCCCCAGGACTGCGGGTCCTCCCACTCGAGTGCAGAGACTCCCCCAGGACTGCGGGTCTTCCTGCTCGAGTGCAGAGACTTTACCAGGACTGCTGATCCTCCCGCTCAAGTGCAGAGACTTCCCTAGAACTACGGGGCCTCCGCCACAAGTGCAGAGACTCCCCCAGGACTGCGGTTCCTCCTGCTCGAGTGCAGAGACTCTCCCAGGACTGCGGGTCCTCCCACTCGAGTGCAGAGACTCCCCCAGAACTGTGGGTCCTCCGCCACGAGTGCAGAGACTCACCCAGGACTGCTGATCTTGCAGCTCAAGTGCAGAGACTCCCCCAAGACTACGGTTCCTCCCGCTCGAGTGCAGAGACTCTTCCAGGGCGGCGGGTCCTCCCACTCGAGTGCAGAGACTCCCCCAGGACTGCGGGTCTTCCCGCTCAAGTGCAGAGACTTTACCAGGACTGCTGATCCTCCCACTCGAGTGCAGAGACTCCCCCAGAACTGTGGGTCCTCCGCCACGAGTGCAGAGACTCACCCAGGACTGCGGATCCTGCAGCTCAAGTGCAGAGACTCCCCCAGGACTGCGGGTCTTCCCGCTCGAGTGCAGAGACTTTACCAGGACTGCTGATCCTCCCGCTCAAGTGCAGAGACTTCCCTAGAACTACGGGGCCTCCGCCACAAGTGCAGAGACTCCCCCAGGACTGCGGTTCCTCTCGCTCGAGTGCAGAGACTCTTCCAGGGCTGCGGGTCCTCCCACTCGAGTGCAGAGACTCCCCCAGAACTGTGGGTCCTCCGCCACGAGTGCAGAGACTTTACCAGGACTGCTGATCCTCCCGCTCAAGTGCAGAGACTTCCCTAGAACTACGGGGCCTCCGCCACAAGTGCAGAGACTCCCCCAGGACTGGGGTTCCTCTCGCTCGAGTGCAGAGACTTTACCAGGACTGCTGATCCTCCCACTCGAGTGCAGAGACTCCCCCAGAACTGTGGGTCCTCCGCCACGAGTGCAGAGACTCACCCAGGACTGCTGATCCTGCAGCTCAAGTGCAGAGACTCCCCCAGGACTGCAGGACTTCCCGCTCGAGTGCAGAGACTTTACCAGGACTGCTGATCCTCCCGCTCAAGTGCAGAGACTTCCCTAGAACTACGGGGCCTCCGCCACAAGTGCAGAGACTCCCCCAGGACTGCGGTTCCTCTCGCTCGAGTGCAGAGACTCTTCCAGGGCTGCGGGTCCTCCCACTCGAGTGCAGAGACTCCCCCAGAACTGTGGGTCCTCCGCCACGAGTGCAGAGACTTTACCAGGACTGCTGATCCTCCCGCTCAAGTGCAGAGACTTCCCTAGAACTACGGGGCCTCCGCCACAAGTGCAGAGACTCCCCCAGGACTGCGGGTCTTCCCGCTCGAGTGCAGAGACTTTACCAGGACTGCTGATCCTCCCGCTCAAGTGCAGAGACTTCCCTAGAACTACGGGGCCTCTGCCACAAGTGCAGAGACTCCCCCAGGACTGCGGTTCCTCCTGCTCGAGTGCAGAGACTCACCCAGGACTGCTGATCCTGCAGCTCAAGTGCAGAGACTTTACCAGGACTGCTGATCCTCCCGCTCAAGTGCAGAGACTTCCCTAGAACTACGGGGCCTCCGCCACAAGTGCAGAGACTCCCCCAGGACTGCGGTTCCTCCTGCTCGAGTGCAGAGACTCACCCAGGACTGCTGATCCTGCAGCTCAAGTGCAGAGACTCCCCCAAGACTACGGTTCCTCCCGCTCGAGTGCAGAGACTCCCCCAGGACTGCAGGTCCTCCCACTCGAGTGCAGAGACTCCCCCAGGACTGCGGGTCTTCCCGCTCGAGTGCAGAGACTTTACCAGGACTGCTGATCCTCCCGCTCAAGTGCAGAGACTTCCCTAGAACTACGGGGCCTCCACCACAAGTGCAGAGACTCCCCCAGGACTGCGGTTCCTCCCGCTCGAGTGCAGAGACTCACCCAGGACTGCTGATCCTGCAGCTCAAGTGCAGAGACTCCCCCAAGACTACGGTTCCTCCCGCTCGAGTGCAGAGACTCTTCCAGGGCTGCGGCTCCTCCCACTCGAGTGCAGAGACTCCCCCAGGACTACGGTTCCTCCCGCTCGAGTGCAGAGACTTTCCCAGGACTGCGGAGGCCCGTTGTGAATCAGGCCTTGACTGTCCAAGCATCTGGCACTTTGTGTTTTTTCACTGCCCCTGTGCATTTTGAACTCTGGTAAAGTAACGTTTTGCGCTGATGTCGGTTCATGTTCCGGAGACACTCGCTTAAGTCCAGCATCGTGAGCACTGTGATTACTGTAGGTAAGTCCTTCTTCGCCATGCCCTGTAATTAGTCAGTTGTTCTTCACCATAGTGGTAATTAGTGCTGCTAAATTTAAGCTGCCTAGGCGGACACTTCCTGCTGAGCTGGTGGCGAACTTGACTGATTGATTCTAACTCTGACGATTCCTTCCCCAGAGCTGAAAGCAGACTTGTAAGATCCTTCCTTTGTGGTGCACTGCACTGAATCTAGGACACTCCTGAAGGTAGAGAGGGGAGGAAACTCATTCTTTCTGTTTCCTATCACCATTTCACTTTGCTAACCTGTTTTTTGTGTTGGGGGAGCAATAATAAACAGAGTGAGATATAGTCTTCTTATTGTAAACAGACTTATTGGGAAATAGAATTAATCCATAGACATCTTTAGAAAAACGGTCCATGCATAATTTCCATTATGTGGATGCAAATCCCAAATTCAACATTCACACGAGAAAAAACTTGAAGTGATTTTGCATGAGACAGACTGCTTAAAGCAGAAAATGTCTCAGGGAGGGTCAGTTTCTGCTCAAACCAGTCTCCTGTGTGTAGTGACCATCTCACTCCAGATCATTATGAACACTGTCTCCAGTCCTGAACTTTTCACCTACAAATCATTGTTTTCAGGTATATTGGTCTATACAGTTCTATGGAAGAAAGACCATACAGCACCCAGAATGCATTAGGTTGTCAAATGAAAGTCCCGAAATAGAAAGAGTGGTCAAGATGACCTGGAGGGATGTGGTCAACCTACTCTTGTGGTGCTGCAAGTAACTAGTTATTTCTCCATGCAAGATATGCTCTTTCTAAATATCTTGTAAGGTACTGGGACAAAACACTTGTGCAGCTTTAATAATTGTGCTTAAGTTTAATGAATAAATATGGTGGAAAATTAACACACAGACCTAAATTAACCAGCTCTTTACTTTTACTGACCTTGTACTATGAAAAGCCTCCAGTTGGTGTTGTCTTTCTTCGCATAAATTTCCAGTTGCAGCCGGTAACCAACGGCAACGGATAACCTTTCTTCGTGGTAACATTAAGTTAAAGTACAGGTGAGTGTTGTCTCAAAATGTGTTCCTGACTGAGCCATCTGCACAGTCACCTTTTACTTCAGACTTTCCAGTATTTCCCTTCCCTTGGAGAAGTCCTCTCATTCTTGTCAAACCACCATCCTTTGGAATGCCATCCATAGATGAATGTTATAGTTTATAGGTATGAAGTACATGCTATTCAAATCAATTACAGTGTAGTACAAGACTAGTTAGAGTATATAAAACACAAATAGTAAGTTTCTTGTCTTCAGGTGTTGTGTTGTATTTTATTTGATCCTCTTCTTTTAGCCTTCATCAGGGCTGTTATCTTAAGGTGGTCCAGTAGCTAGACCTCCTGATTTCATGCAGTGTAGAAGGTCAAATATTCCAATGATTCATAAGAGTATATGCAATAGTCGTAGAGCGGCATCGCATATACTCATCGCATAGATTGCTTGCGGCATCAGGGTTCTTCTACGTTGGCCCTACTTATTTCGGCAGCATATTTTTCTGCCGTTGGCTGTAGTTAACAGATTGGATATAATTTGGACAGTTTTCTGGAGAGGGATTTTCTCTGTCAGTGATCAATACTTATTCTGTGACTGCTCTACGGCTATCGCGTCTACTCCTATGAATCATCTGAGTATTTTACCTCCTATACTGTATCAAATTAGCCCTGACATAGTTGTGGGGATACATCCCCTCAAACGACGAAACACGTGTTGGCTAAAGCTAAAAGAAGAGGATCAAATAAAATATAACACCTAAAGACAAGAAACTTACCATTTGTGTTTCATATACTCTAACTATTCTTGTACTCCACTGTCATTGATTTGAATAGCGTGTGCTTTATAACTATAAACTGTATTCACTAGGGGTGGGCGTAGTGGGACTACACGGAGTGCCATGGAGACGAAACCAATCTCCGCGCACTCCGCGTAGCTCCGCTACGCTCCACCCGCCTCCCGCCCGCACTATTAAAACATTATCAATAAGAATTTAAAACACCTTACCTTATCAGAGGCGTCCCCGGGTTTCCCTCCTTCTCCATTGCGCCTTCTTCTGGAAAACTGAGCGGGTGCCCGCGCATGCGTATTCCTCGTGTGAAATGCGCAGTTTTCAAGAAGAAGTTGCAATGGAGAAGGAGGGAAGCCCGGGGACGCCGGCGATAATGTAAGGTGTTTTAAATTCTTATTTATAATGTTTTAATAGTGCGGGCAGGAGGCAGGCGGGAGACCAGCTCCGCTCCGAGTGTGCGGAGTGTGTAGACCGTCAATTATAGTGTTTTATCAAATAACATCTCGAATTGATTCAGAGTAAAACGCATATTATGGACACATCAAAGAAAACACATTCTCATTAGAAACATGTTACAAGTTAAAAAGAGAGTACATACAACAGACAGAAAAATACGTCATTAAAATGGTACACATCCGTGATCACTAAATTTTTCTGGCTGACACCCGGTACTATAATGTTGATAAGGATTCAGTGGTCCCGGTCTCTTCACGGATTGTGTCTCTCTTAAAGGGCGTCAACACGTTTCGATGGAAACCTTATAATACCATCTTTGTCAAGACTGAAGTTGTGACTCACATAGAAAAACTGGTTCCAACTGGAACCGTTTAAAAACACCTCTTACTGATTGTAGGAGGACACAATGGCATCCAAGGACATGAAGTTGCAGTGAAAGTCTGGGGCAGATACCTCCGTTCTGCTCACTAATGTCCAGTTAAAAATTGTGGGATGTATCTTATTAAATCCCTTTATAGGCCCCGACCCTGGATAATTGACCAGGAGCTTGCCTCAGTTGTAGGTGTACTTGTCACCAGCCTAATTGTTGCAGCGGTTCTTCCTAGTAGGAACTGTCATATATTGGTTGGACTTGTAAATTTCCTGTTCCAACCTCGGTGGTCTCTTTTCTAATTAGGGTTTTACGGCGTGCGGAAGCGTCACGACATCAGTCCGGTATCCTCTTATGACCTGGTTACATGACTGATTTCCATTTCTGGCCCTTTTGATTGGCTTCCTAGACTGACTTCCATGTCTAGTTTCAAAAGTTGACTTTTGTATTAATGGTACCTCTTGGGAGAAGGGCAGTGGACACTTCAACAAGTATAGGAGGAAACCGACATGAAAGTCTGTTATGTATTTCCCTGCCTCGCCCCTACGATTTGTCCATTGGTGCACAGCACAGCTGTTGTGTGCCCTGCCCCGCCCCACCCATCAGAGGGATCCATTAATGCATAGCACAGCTGTTGTGTGTTACGCTTCCTCTCCCTACAGAGGAGTCCATTGGTGCACCGCACAGATGTTGTGTGGCCTGCCCCGCCCGATGGATCCATTGATACACAGCACAGCTTTCGTGTGCTACCCTACCACTCACTACAGAGGGGTCCATTGGTGCCCAACACATCTGTTGTGTACCCTACCTCACCATTCAGAGGGCTCGGTGTACAGCACAGCTGTTGTGTGCCCTGCCCCATCCATCAGAGGGATCCATTAATGCACATCTGTATTGTGTTACCCTACCTCTCCCTACAGAAGAGTCCATTGGTGCACAGCTGTTGTGTGCCCTGCCCCGCTCGATGGATCCATTGGTGCACAGCTGTTGTGTGCCCTGCCCACCCATCAGAGGGTTCCATTGTTGCACAGCACAGCTGTCACCCCTCACCGACACCCAGTGATCATACGTTAAGCTTCAATTTGAAGTTTACTTTAATGCAAGATGTGCCTGGAATCAAGCAGCCATACTTTTATTCCAATTGTGTGGTTCTTTATAGCAGTAGCAGACGTTTCATTCTGTTTTAATCCATATCATTTTGTCGGTTGTGCAGCCTGTTACTGGTACAAGTGTGTATCGAGTCAGCAGTGTCACAAAGGGAAAAACACTTCTCACATTAAATGCTCATGAACAAAAGCTCTCAATGGTTTCTTTGCAGCTGGGAGCGGCGCCCAAAAAATGTTTATTTCTCATACTGTTCGGACTGTGAGCTGAATGCCAACAACGCTCACTCGTTTTGTTGTTTTTCTTATTTACCAGCAATTAAATGGCGTTGAAAAGGAACACACATTGAGTGCTGTGTATTTGTGGGCAATTAGTGCATTGAAATATGTTTACTCAGTCGTAGCGCTTTGTTTTTCAGTAAACAGGGCTGTTTCTGGGCGCTTGTGCCCCTGGCGTCTGTGCGATTCTACCCTTGGCTCCTTGCCAGATTGTGAGAGTGCTGTATATTTAGTGTTGTGATTTGGGTGGTTTGTGACTGAAATATCCCTTTGATTTGCATCAGTATTCAGCGCCCTTTAAAGGGGTATTCATCAATTGAAAGAGTAAAAACAGACCCCCAGATTCATCATTGTCATGTTTTGAGAGTCCTTAATAGCGATTTTTAAGGAATCGCTATTAAAGACTCGCAAAACGGGATGCATGTAGAAATCGCAAAATTTATAGCGATTTCTACATCTTCCTTATCTGCGATTCACTAATTGCTAATCGCAAATAAGGAATGACTCCCCATTCATTCCTATGGGCCAAAGGCCCATAGGAATGAATGGGGAGTCATTCCTTATTTGCGATTAGCAATTAGCGAATCGCAAAAAAGGAAGCGATTTCAAGGGTGCCAGGGTGTCCAAAGGACACCCTGTAGCACACCTGAAATGATGATTTACACTGGTGTTGCGCACACACATGTCCATAGGACATGTGTGTGTGTAACACCCAACTTAGAAAGTGCATTTTTCTAAGTTTTCGCTATTTACCACAAAGTCTGACTTCGCGGTAAATAGCGGCCAAAAATTGCGAATTTGCAATTCTAAAATGGTTCATGAATTGCATTTAAGGAATCTCAAATAGAGATTCCTTAAATGCAATTCTTCGCAATTTAGCGATTTCAGAATTTGCGATTTTTGCATTTGGGATGACGATTCCAGAATGCAAAAAAAGCGCTCGCAAAGGGAATTTGGCCCTTTGCAAGCCGATTTTTCCCTCATGAATCTGGCTGAGAGCTTTGCTTGGCCTCTACCTGGAGGATTCTCAGTTTCATAAATCCATTTTTAGATGTTTTAAGCCATAGGCGACTTCTTTGATTTGCATGTTTCAGCAATATGTAGATAACTCTCTATTGTGCCTCTGCTGCAGCTAGAGAGGGAATTTGGTGTAAAAAAAAATGTTAACCTCTTTCAAAACAAGCATTTGCAAATCCAATAGATTGAGGTTATTAGAGCTATAGGTGTTGCTAATCTTTTTTGGCCATGCTGAATAGCATCTCAGCAGCTTGGCATCACAGCTTAAAAAACATAAATAGAGTGCGATCCTGCAGGTCCAGCATCATTTGGAGACATGCACGCGTTCAACATGCATGCGCTGGCTTAGAAAATGACATTGCTGTTTTTTTTTCTTTTTATTTACTGATGTAAGGTGGTTTGGTAAATAACAAACAAGGAGCGTGAAATCATAGTTTTAAAATGAAGCACTAAAACGTTTAAAAATATATATTTTTTTATTAAAAAGGATGAACGGGTTGCGGGAGTGGGCTTTGGAGGGAACTGGGGTAGAAGCAACATGGTGGGTAGTGGGGGAAACAACACAAAAGAAAGAGAGCAACGTGGACTATAGAGAGGAAAAACACAGAGGCGAGAAAGTGCAGCACTCTCATAAAGCACTTAAAAAAAGAAAAAGAATAGTTGCCTAAAAGTAAGCATGGGAGCTTAGAAGCCAGCCATTCAAGAGACTGTGAAGCAGCTATGCTCCATGGGCGGGACAAACACAAGATTGACAAGCTGGAACACAAATAACAAATAGATAAATGAGTGGCAGTAAAGCCAACCAATGGTAATTACTGGCAGGCTGCAAGCCCCAGTATGTTGTTGCTTAGCTCACAATATGTCTTTCGCAACCAGATAGGTTGCACCGTGTGGGGGGCTCCTCCTAATAGGGCGCTTTCAGTATCCTGATTCGCTCTGAATAATTATTGCCCAATTAAAAAAATGTGAGAGGGTTACTATGAATTTAGTAGGGAGGCCACCAAACTGATTGGTTGGCAGATGTTTTCAAGCTGCCAGATGCTGTAGCATGCCTGCCATATTGGGAGCGTCCTGCCTCTCTAATGCAGCTCCCACCAACATGATGGGAATGCTTTTTGGGAAAATGTAATGTCAGGATAGCCCTTTCAGCCATCCCCTACCATAATCCCTTCCCACCCTTAAAGTGGGGGTTTGTTTAAAATAGTAAATGCCCCTGGTGCACAGGCAGGTTCCTTTTACATATTGGGGAATTTCTGGTTTTTTTTTGCCCTGGACTGCCATGTCCTGTACCCTCACATGAAAAATAAACTTAGGAAGGCCAACCCTAAATAAAGAGCGTCTTGTGGCATTCAAGTGCCAGGGTCCTTGTCACAGATTAGCCACCATCAAAAGGTTTCCAAAGGCAGAGCAAAATGTGGCTCAGATGGTGAAAACCAGTGATCCCCTGTATCTACAGGAGGGTTTTTCAGAGTAGGAAATCTACCAGTTCATGATGAATGCCCCAGTGCCACTGCAGAGAACAACATGGAGAAATTAAATGGTCCCTCACTTAAAAACTCAATGTGACGAACGCGTGAGGAACCTATGCGCTAAGGCAGGTTCAAGAGAAAGAACAGGGGTAACAGAAAGCTGTGGTAGGAAAGGCTTAGGGTAGGCAGAGTGAGCAGATGTGTTCAGACTTGTAAGTAGAAAGAAGGAAAGAGTTTTGGTGGATAGGGTGAGCTGAAGTAGAGTGAGCAGGATGGGTTGAGAGAAGAAATGCTGTTCAAAGTATGGATCACATATGGATCACATATACAGTGATGAAAAGTAAACAAATAGGTAATTGATTGGAAAGGTAGGGTCTGGTGGCTTTGTGGACTAATGCGTCCACCTTAGGGGCCTGTGTTTGGTCACAGGTTCAAATTCACGGAGGGTCCACTCAGCCTTTCATCCATCTACGGTTGATAAAATGAGTATCATTGAGTTGGGTAACCTTAATATCTGTTATTCAGTGCCAAGATACCCTTGGGTGAACAGGCCCTCTACAAATACACATAATATGTTGTGTCATGAGACCTGAAAAAGAAAGAGCATCACATGTGGAAGTAGAGTGAGACTCAGAGGGATGGAGGTGACGATACCACAGGTAAAGCTTAAACAGGTGAGTTGTATATTTTTTGCTGGAACTGAACAAGATGCCCAGAACGAGCTCCAGAGAGCGCGTCTTCTCCAGAGAATGGTTGTGTATCACCTTTGTGCTATCCTGAGGGGGACCAATGGTTATCTAACCTATAGGAGAAATGTGATCAAATGTTCTGGTTCTGTAAAGCAGCGTGGCCGATGAATGAAGGACAGCTTCGAATGAAGCTAATGGGGATTCACAGATTCGCAGGTGTGTCAATCTGCCATAGTCAATCCTGGATGGAGAGAGAGAGGGGTCTTGATCTTTTTCAGGGAGTGGAGGGAGCCCTTCACAGATCTGATTTGGTTGACTTTGGTACGACATAGAAAAATGTGGATTGATCCATGGTCCCAAACTTCTGACGTCTCTTGGCAAGGTAGAAGAGAAAAAGTTGATGTCAACTTTATAGAGTCAAACTTTGATGAACTTAAAGTCAAAAAGTTGAGAGAGAATTCCGATTCCTCTGGGTTGAGTTTTAGAAAGTTCACGAACAACTTTGTGTTGATTAGCAAGATAGTGTGTTAAAGTGAAGCTGTCTATCTTTTTTTTAACAGTAAGGAACAGAATGCTTTTCAAAAGTGGATCCATAAGATGAAGTTCTTGGTTTGGAAGGCGTTCTGACACTTTCAGCACAGCATGCTGGCTCAAGACACTTCCAGCTTTCTTTCTGGTATGTGGTGGAGTGTGTTGGGGATCATCTCCCCCATTGCTTGGCCTCCAACTATGCACCTACTGCACCGTTCAGTCTCAGTCTACGCATAATGTTCCGTATCTATTCAGCGGACTGCATTGAGAGTCTCCACGTACCTTCTGTATTGACGTTGGTCACGACTGCTTTGCATAGAGGTTCTCGAGGAACGCTTTCAACAGAAGACACTGTGGAGATTGTTCAATGCTGATGGGAGGAGAAGAGTTTTACCCAGCTGAGAAAGCTCTTCATATTGTTCTGTATTGCCCTACGTGTCATCCATGGCTGTGCAGGAGACGATGCGTCCCTTGAGATGGAGCGGTATCACAGGCACATCTTTCCATTGTATTTCAGCAGGCGGAAGAACCCTTGTATTATATTGTCGCAGCTAGCTCTTTGCAACATTCCCACCTGCATGGAGAGGCTTCTTTTCACTTTTCCTCTCACTCAATGGAATAAAACGTGTATTCTTGTCTCTGATTGGAGGGGAGGTGAGAGTGTGCCAGAGGCAGATGTCTTTCACGCGTCTACATCCGGAGAATACTCAGCTGAATCTCCTCAACATTTACAGTTTCCAACTAACAGTAACTAAAACAGCGGTCTGCACTGCAATTTATTTAGAAGTGCGACTTCATTTTCATTTTTCAAAATGGTGGCATGATTCTGAAAAAGAATGACTTGTTTTCTGTGCCTGAAAAGTCTCAAAAGAACTAAGCACCTGGTGGGTTAAAGTTGTTATGAAAGTACTCTCTCACAATCATCTGCCCAATCTTTGAAGATCCGATGATGTTTGGCAATGTACGTCTCAATTTTTGAATTTATCATATAAGGGTTAGAACCGCTACAGATAGATCCTTTTGATGAGCACCTTGGAACCACCATTGCACCATTCCAAAAGTGCAGTTTGGCTGCGCCATGGGCATACCAAAGTTTCCTTTCACCCAACTTTAAAAAAAAAAAAGACTTATACCTTGAAAATATCTATAGCACGTTCCCATCCCCCCAAAAATTAATTTGGGTCAAGAGATGATCCGGAACATGATGACCGCATTACATCACACAAGTCGACCCGGTCTGTGGAACCTTTGGAGCGCTACCACTAGACTTGCGTTCCCCTCCGCGGACAGTCATAGTGAACCAGGCCATGTAATGGAAGTCTGCAAGCTAGAAGCCTACACAACACGATGCCCATCCCTGGACAAAGTCTTACAAGCCATACAAATGGAAGACTGTCATCTCCATAAGTGCCAGTAGCATAAATGACATCAGCCCCCCCCCCCCCTCCCCAGACAGTCAGATTGGTAGAGGCCATATAAATGGAAGGCTATCAGCTGCACAAATGCCAGTAGCATAAATGGCATCAACCCCCCTACCCGGACAGTAAGAGTGGTACAGGCCATACAAATAGAAATCTGTTAGCGGCACGAATGTCACTTGCATAAATGGCATCAACCCCCCTCCCCACACAGTCAGAGTGGCACAGGCCATAAAAATGTAAGGCTGTCAGCTGCACAAATGACAGTAGCATAAATGACACCAACCCCCCCTACCTGAACAGTCAGAGTGGTACAGGCCATTCAAATGGAAGACGGTCAGCTGTACAAATGCCAGGAGCATAAGTGACATCACCCTCCCGGACAGACAAAGTGGTATAGGACATACTAGTCAAGACTGCCAGCTCTATAACTGCCAGTAACAT
The DNA here is from genome assembly GCF_964261635.1 of Lissotriton helveticus. Taxonomy (NCBI): domain Eukaryota; kingdom Metazoa; phylum Chordata; class Amphibia; order Caudata; family Salamandridae; genus Lissotriton; species Lissotriton helveticus. The sequence continues at coordinate 94,255,603 of NC_136068.1, forward strand.
GAATGAGGCCCCGCGTCGGTCCCCCATTTCCGAGTCTCACCGGACTGAATGGGCAGTAACATCTGGTTTCACGTGCATCAAAGCTTAACAACTACACAGCAACAATTTTTATTTTATAGAATTCGTATGTGTTTTGTATGATCATTTCCCACACCATTGGGAGTTTTTCAATACGTTTCACAGACGCAAAGAGTTTTCTAAAGCGTGTGTGACTGCTGAGTTTTTAAGCAGAAAAACATCATTTAATAGAAAAATGTTTAATTTTAAAAACACCCCTTGTCAGCTTTTTGGAGGCTCAAAAATTGAGAGGTGGACATTAAAGTGTTATAAACACATAAGAGCTATATACAAATAAAACCCGATCCACAAAATGTTTTTGACAGTTTTAGTGATCAAAGTACCATACGTTTATGCATATGATTTGCATACTATTCTGGCTTTTTGGGGATTGACAAAAAGTTCTCACGAGTACCAGTTAGAATTTTACACAAATTAAAGATTTCGAAGTATACACCCATCTTTTGTTACATTTACTTCGCTTTGCACGCAGGTCGGATATTCCTTGTATGATGTCTGTGGATATACACAACCTAGGAGTGTGTGGGTTGGCCATACATTTTGAACCCCCCTTCTTCCCTCCCCGTCACAACCCTTTTCCCGCCACTAAGCTCATAACTACAGAAAACACCTCCACACTAGTAGATTGCCCACAAATCTACCGTCTACCTTCACGAGTAAGTATGCACGAATGATGATTGTGTGAACAATGATTGTGTCATTAGCAATTACAAAATGCACGTTTGCACACTGAAAATCAACTTATGTGGTCAAAAACTTTAAGAACCAGCTCAAAAAAGTAGCATTTAGGTGTGGAATTTGGAAATTGAAATCTGACAATTTTGACAGTACTTTGGAAATATTGAGGATTAAGAAAAAAAAACAGGAATGCTCAAGTGTTTATTTTACTTGCCATGGTAGTATCTGAAAATCATGAGATATGTAATGAAACGCACGTCCCAAGAATGTATCGACCCACATCTTATTGCTGATGCTGTGCCACGCTCAAGTCCAGCATTATAGGAACTGAAAATCGAATCAATGCCGCTTGAATACGCTACCTTATTCAATAAGCTTCTCTGCACCGGTTCCACGGCATCTGTTGCCCTAGGTAACAACTCAACGCTTCTCAGGATCACAGTCTACAACAATTGACCAAAAGTCTGCGAATGTTGTTTTCTATAATTCCCTAAGTGTTGCTCGTGTGCAGCGGGTGAATCGTGACCAGCGTCTATAAGCCAGGTTAGTTTTTGTCTACGGTCACCAGAATGCTACGTCGTCTCTGAGTTCAGTCCTTCTTCCAGAATGCCCAATGCCTCAGAGATGAAGCTATGGATTGAGGTGTATCAATGTCTGGTACTTCCTAAAGTGCTGTTTGGAAGCCTATTGGTAGACACTTCGGTGCTTGCAATTCTGCCATCTACTCTTGGTATCTGCCAACGGGGAGATGTACATGTCACTTGCCCTTTCGCTGTGCTGCTGAAACCTGGAATGGTTCCTGGCTCACAAGGCGTGTTCATACAAAGTTTCATCATTTTTGTAAATATTTTCTTCATTTGTCTGTTGACCTTAAACTACTAATCAGCTAAAATTAGTTTTTTGCTTGACCTTCCTAATACTTTAATTTTGATCAGTATTGATTTATTTATTCCTTTTAGTTTGGGTTAAAATAAATACCATCCGTATTTGGCAATGATTGTGCTAAAACAAATGCTGGCTGAAAACCTATAAAAATGTTAAAATGTAGAATTGACTAGAATTTAAATCTAAAATGTCCAATTTGTGCATTGGAATCAGCTAATATTTGCTACACCATTTACAGTCTGAAACTCATTTATAATGTAATTTTCTTTCATTGTATATCTTTCTTCAATACCCTGTTCAACACAAAAAAGTAAACTTTTATGTTTTTTGGTTCATAATATTGTAATATGAGGGCTAGTGAATTACGTTCTTTCTTGCCAAGTCTACAAATCATCTAGATATTTTTGGCATCGTATTGCCTTCTCCAACTACATACGCTTTTGGTTAGAAAATCAAAATCAAATATGGCCGAAATCCCATGCCTGGGGGTATCACTTCTTATTGTTCAAGGCCATAACAACAGATAGTTTATTCGAAAGTCATTGCTACTTTATAAACCCAACCCGCTCATCCTCTGTGCTTCATGGTGTTCCTAGAATTATGGCCAATCTTGGTTATCAATTTCACAACTGGTATAAAGATAGTTAGTTGTATCCTGTACGCATGATCAAAGCCTGCTTTCCACAGTGGAGTTTGCAGGGCCAAAAATTGAATTTTTAAATACATAAAATGGACTCTGCCCTTGATGCCTAGGTGTGAACAGCCATGCCAGTGCCCGACATGCCAATCGACCTATCCCAGGAGACATCTTGTCGGCTTCTCAGCGGCACTTCTTCTCAAATATTTAGAAGGTTAAGCTTTGTTGAATTCCACAAGGAACGAATTCAGGAAAACACTTATCGATTGCAGGTTAATTATTGCGCAGTCCATCCATCACAGCTTGGAATAGCTCTGCGCCCCCATCACCAGCAGATATCCTGCGGACTCGTGCAGAAAAATCCCACATTTCATGTCGAGGTGGCTGGAGCGTGTTACCTGACTGGCAGAACATTGATGAAGGAGATGGGGCTGGGTGGCGGGGTAATCGCGAGGCTGTCGGACGCGTTGTCCATGTCGGACCCTGTGACTCGTGGACAAATTACACCTCCAGCATGATTGGCGGCCCCACTTCTTGGGATATCTGAGGCAAAGCTCAATGGAAATATCTGATTTGGGAATTTGCACATGGAAGGCAACCACCCGGCCACATCCCCCACTCTGAAATCCTCCTAGGAGCGAAGCTGTAGGCATGAAAGCGCTATTATCATCTTCTTAGTTGAGTTCTTCTTTACCTCATATTTATACAATAACCAAAAGAGAGCATCTCTGCAACCCTTGCGGAACCTCTGTGCGTAAGACACTGTAATAGTATGCATTTCCAACGGTGGTCTCTGGTTTGAGATAGCAACACATTTATTTATGCATTTTATTAATTTAAAGGTTCTTTAGAGGCAATGTCTGGAACATCTCTGCTTCCTCCGAGCACTACAAAAGAAAGGGTGTTCAGGGATGGAGGGAAGATCAGTTGTCTAGTTCTGCGGCAAGGAGAGCATTGAACTTCCTCTTCCCAGAGATGGGGCCGGTCGGCTGTGGTTCACGAGCTGCTCAGCCCACTCAGGAAAGCCATGAATATGCCCTGTAGGGTTATCTTGTTGCATTGCTGTTGGTCAGAGCATTTCTTATGACACTAGCCTATAAGTATAATTTAGCTTTTTGTAAAGTTTTATCACTGGGAGTTTGCTGATAGGAATAAAATGTATTGACACTGAATTCTGTCAAAGCATAATTTCATCTGAGACGACTCAGGGGTGTCTAACGTATGAGCTCTGCGTGGCCGATCATTTAAAGGTTATGGGATGATCCACTTCGGATAAATTTACATACAATGAGTTTAAAAGGGAGGAATTTACATAATCGGGGGTTATCTCTAAAAATTATTGTTGATCTACCAATGGACCGACGTGAGACAACTCTGCAGCAGAAAAGTCTTGCAAATTTACACCCAGAATGAACTAACTCTGATGCCCAATCTTTCTAGCCAACCACAGGTGCCATTATTTCTAGGACACGTCACGGTCATACGTTGTGCTTTCCACGCATCTTGAAGCACTGTCCTCCATTCTCAAATTATGTCGATTCGGGGCATCCAGGACACCCACTACCTGTCTCAACTTCTTCTATTACAAAGAGTTATTTATTTAGACGAATGTGGTACAACGCGTTATGCCGCACAAGTGAAGACCCCGCACAAGAGATGTTCCTCATCTTTGGATGTCAGCTGCTTTTTTACGCCATTCTTTCATCGCCAGTTGCAAGTTGCGACAATGTAAGTCTCTTAACAGATTGTAGTGTTTTAGAAATTTGCAAATTTAGGTCACATATAAATAAAAAAACAATTGTGACAGGTTGTAATTCATAAAATACATTTGTGAACTACAGCAAAAGTGGTACGAAAATTCGAAAGTCGAAATCTAATATGTTCTCTCTTTTCCTAAGCAGAGTCTAATTCCAAGTCCATGGCAATGCCAGTTTTTAACTGCAAAGTGGAAACATTGATCTTTTGATTTATTTTGTGGCAGTGGGCAGCCATCTGTTTTAAAACAGGACATCCTGTCAGATGCACCAGTGAGTGAGTTTAATTTCACCTTTGCATTTATGGAAATTCCTCACAGAATCAGTGCTGCTAAAATATGATTCAATAAGTAAAAGTGGGGGCGACTCTATCTTAAAATGACGTTAGAATGTGTCATACCATGTAGGAAGTATCTGATAGACTAACATTAAAGCAGTCTCGATATAATGTGGTTGGTGACACCGTGCCCTAGACACCTCCAAAGTCATTTCTTACTGTCTCTCTTTGCTTATATATCTATATTTTACCCGTTGTAATATATAAATGCATATTTAACGATCTGTCGTAAAGTGCGAGACAAGCTTCCGCAGACTGTAAAATTGTGTCACAAACTTTGCAAAGGTCTTGAAACTTAAGTACACTTGCATTTTGTTTAGTGTGAGATAGAAAATCATTAATAAACTAAGTTTTGTAGGTCAATAATCCAACAAATCTAAAACATTTTGGATATTTTTCACTTCGCTTAAAGTGAATTTCGTAAATTAACTTTTTGACTGGTAATTTTCCTGTGAAGCAGATGTTTCTGGGAATGCACCCAGAACTCTGCAACTCTACATGTCCTTAATCATGAACTGTGCTCAGTTACTTGCAAAACATAAACTTCGGTCTGACTTGGAGTTTGGCAGATACGAGACGTCAGCAAAAATACAATGATAAGCATATTCAGAGTGCATTGACGTCAGTATGCTCTAAACTGAGAGAACAGGACAAAAGCACTTTCTGATGGATGTCCCGCCTCTTCAAAACTCTGAATCTTCTTTTAATCCATCAAAATGGTGTCGGTAGAGCCAAACTGAGATCGCCTGTTCAAATCCCACCCAGGACAGGGAGCGCACAGCCTACCAATGAGAGAGCGGTTTATCTGTCCCCAATTAATTTCTTTTGGGAGTTTTATATAGAGTGAACGAGACCCGATGGATGGAGAAAAGGACTACAATCAAGCCTATGTCTCAGCTAATTAAGACAATTCACATATAAGCGCTCATGCTGGTATTTCTGTTCTTCGGCTTCTCTGTGTCAGACCAAGCAAGGGCCCACCAGGCACATTGCCTCCTGCCCTCCTGCGGGGCAGACACTTCCAATGTCATGGAGCTGCCCCCAGTTAGGCTCCAACGCATGTCCCTCCTGGGTTACCAGGAGTGAGGCAATCCCAGTGAGTGCCAGTGACCGATAAACAGCCGTTACACCGCAAGCATTACAAAGCATGCCATTACCCTGCATGCCTTTGCAACGCGAAAGGGGTGTAGCAGGGGGTAGAAGGTGTTGGATTTAACTCCAACACCTTCCCTCCTGTTGCACACACTGGAGTTGGAACAGTAAATTAAACTATTCCAACTTCCAGCACACCCCGACAGCAAGTCTTGGTAAAGATTTGCGTTGCAACGGCATGCGGGGTAATGGCATAGGCTGTAACGTCATACTTTCAAGACTGGACATACCGCCTTAATATGACTTTGGCATGTGAGAGCTGGCTGCCTTGCGAGCTCCATGCTCCCACAACCCAGAGCAATATTAAAACGGCCCATCGGATCCCGACTGGAATCCAAGACTGGCAGTCCTGCGGCGACTGGCCCACGGCGGTGCAGTGTCGAGGCTCATACAAGAGCCTTAGCAAGGCACCACAATGGGAACGTCATTGCACGTTCCTGCAGAGCATGGACTTTCAACTCTATGCCCTGCAGGAACTGGGGGTGCATGCAAACAGGAGGGAACACCATGTTCCCCTCTGAATACATCCCCTAGCACAGAGGCAACAGGTGGCCCTAAAGGCCCACTTTGTTTCTTCACCGCCACACTTTTCACGGCGGTCGCACTGCCATGTAAACTGTGGCGGTGAGGAAACTAGAAATATGCTTGGCGGTGGCGCAGCAGCGCGTCCATCATATTACTGGCCTCCCACCGCTTCAAGACCATCAGGGATCGGGGATTCCTAGTAGTAGCAGCGGATCTGCGGCGGTCCAACCGCCATGGTCAAAATATGGCATGTGGACCACCAGTCTGGCAGTCTACGGACTGCCACCACAGCAACAGACCGCCATAGTCGTAATAAGGCCCTCAGCCAACTTCTAAGCAAAACATCAGAATAGTCGGTACAGATGGTGACCAAAAAGCAGTCCGCGAGCAGCCCTTAGATTCCGTCACTTGGACATAGCGGGTACCTGGATGCAGGCCACACCCTGCCCAGTCTCACTATTTCCAAAACAATTCCACTGCTTCCAGATGTGGTAGCAAGAGAAACCACCTCTATTGGTTTCACTACTTACCTCTCCCATGGACCCTACAAAAGATCTGAAGGCCCTCCCTCAGTTAAGGTGCAGATATGCACTTCTTAATCACAGGGTTGCGACACACAAGAGCACTATGGAGTTAGTTCTGCACATCATGAACTCCCAGGGAGGTTGTACTTTGAGGTGCAGACCCCTCTGTGTAATGCTGTTGTATATCAACTGACCTCTGTAGGCTCAGTTGTTTACTAATCGACGTTTCTGTCAAGCATTCGTAAATAGATTGATTTTCCTGGATTTACAGGGCCTTTTTCCTGAGTTACAGGCCTTTGTTGGAGTTATTGTTTTGCTGCATGCATGAACTCTTTGGCAGTTATTGCTGGGCACATTGACATCCATAGCAAGGGCGGTAATATATATTGACTCATTGGAGAGTTACTGTTGCATACTCGAGTGCTTTGTGAGTTATTGCCGTATATATGTTACGTGTAACCAGCTAGAAGAAGGAGGCTTTCTTGGCAGCTTGCTGCACTAGTTTTTTTCTTCATTATGGGCCATATGTATCGAGCACTAATGCGTTCGCAAACGCCGAAATTCGCCGAATTTCGGCGTTTGCGAATGCATTAGTGCTAAATGGTATGTATCAAAGAAATCTGCGTGCAAAATAAGGAATCGCAACATTTTCTACTCCTTATTTTGCAATTGCATTTAAGGAATCGCAAATTTTGCGATTCCTTAAATTCAATGTAAGAAGCATAAAAAAATGCAAATTGGCCCTAAGAAATCGAAAATTACCACCAACTTCAAGTTGGTGGTAATTTGCGAATTCCTTGAAAAATGCACTTTTCGCATTTTTCAAAGTGCAATGTGAAGCACATACATGCCCTTAGGGCATGTATGTGCGCCACATATGCACCCATGCTTATTTCAGGGGTGCAACAGGGTGTCCTTTGGACACCCTGCACTCTTGAAATTATTCTCAATTTGCGATTCTCAATTTGTGAATCGCAAATTGAGAATAACTTCCCATTCATTCTTATGCGCCTCCTGGCCCATAGAAATGAATGGGAAAGTATTCCTTAATTGCGATTTGCAATTTGCAAATCGCAATTAAGGAATACTAAGAAATCGCAAAAAAATTGCGATTTTGTATATACATCCCTATTTGCGATTCTCAAATAGTGATTTCTAAAAAATCGCTATTTGAGAATCGCAAATCAGGTTGTTGATACATATGGCCCTAAGTGATGTATTTGCAGCTCTTAGTAACAATCCACAGAAGGCAGTGATTTTTGGGTACTACTCAAAGACATTGTTTCCCACTCACCCAAAAATAATTTCTAAGGAAATGCTTTTTTTTTAGCCTTTGCAAGCGTCTGCAGAAAACGTTTCCATTTGGGGTAGGTTGTATAGTTTTTACTAGCCACATTTCACCTTTTTTTGCCACGCATTACTTTTCGAGCACTAACAAAATGCTTCCACTTCAGGCCTGCCTTTCAGAAAATTGTCGGTGTTCTTTTAATGTGCTGTGCCATTGTACACAGAAAAGTTGATCACAAGGTAAACTTGCAATTAAAAATTGAGCAAATGTTTGCCGTCTTGTATAGAAATGTATGCAAAAAGGTATATTTGCAGAGAAAAATAAATGTTTCCATCTTTGTTGGGTTTTGATTAGAGTAGAAATTACCTTTCAATGCCTTGAAAACTATCTTGTAATTTAAAAAACACCTTTGCAAAGCTGAAATTCATGTAATTTGCTTTTGCGCAGTTATACAAAATGTTGCCAAAATTAAGCATAAGCATGCAAAATACAAATCTGTAATTTCCTGCTATTTTGTTTCCAAGAGCCCTGTGTACAGCAGCCACTCGCGTTCTGTTTTTCTGTGCATTTGCGATAAAGTTTTACTGCGAATAGCACATTTTGCAGTACATTTTTACCAATCAGGCCTGGCTCTGTTTTCATCAAAGTAAGGTAACACATTTCCGAGAGTTGTGGGCCCTCTGTTAATGCTCATCTTCTCAGTCTAGTTTTGAGGGTTCTCTTTTACTTATTCTTACACTCTGCTGCATCCTTTGCAGCTCCCTATTTACCACCGCCGCACCCCCTCATTCAGCATCTAGACTTGGTGGCTCCACTTCCGGGAGGCCTGGCCACGGGCAAGAACAGAAATTACCTCCTTCCCAGCACACCTCTGGAGGATCTTGCAGTGGACCAACGATTGAGAGCAATGGGGGAACTCTCGCTGGCGCCAGGTACTAGGAAGCATTATAAGGCACACCTGGCCACTTTCATGACAGTGTCACAATCACTGGGACTTTCTTCTTTACCAATTGAGGGCAAAGTGCAGGCATTTGTGGTATGGGCTAAGGAACAGGGGAGGAGTCATTCTTGGGTGTGTGGCTACCTTGCGGAGGTGAGGCACGACGCCAGGCTGATGGGGGGGCCCGGCCCAACCAAATCATTTATCATTCGGGAGGCCCTCAAAGGTTGGGCCAGAGACGAGCCGAGGGCCCCAGACAGCAGGGCTCCCATCGATTTTGACATCCTCAAGGGCATGCTGGGCGTGTTAGATGGGGTCACCTATTCGAAGCTTGAGGTGACACTCTTTGTGGCAGCCTTCTGCTTGCCGTTCTTCGGCGCCTTTCGCAATAGTGAACTGGTGGCAGGATCCATGTAGATCCATCTATGTCCGACGCCCGGTGGAGCTGCTCTGTTCAGTATTTGAGGAATCGGCCTTGGTTCATCCCCTGACCATCACCTACCCAGCCGGACTTTGGGCACAGTTTTTCTCCCCGTCACCCTGTCTCACCCCCCTCGTCGTATTTATGTTATTCTGCTTTTTAATTGTCTCCTATCTATCTATCTGTTCCCATTCAGCATTCTTTCATTCTTTGTCTACTTCCTTTGCTCCTATCCCCTCTCACCTGAATCTTTCCCCTTGCCCGCTACACCACCTAGCCCCCTGTCCTTTTGTGCCCTTTGACTAAGCACTCCTTCTCCCCTTGTTGGGGAAAGATCCAAGATATATATGCTGGAGTCTCAGCGTACCCGCTTAGAGAGTCCACAGCGCCAAGGGAGCCACTCACAATTGAGGTATAGTATGGCACCCCTTGCCAAAGCACTCCCTCTCCCCTTTTTGGGGAAGGATCCAGTAAGTAGGCCTTGGAGTCTCAGAGACCCCTCTGAGAGAGTCCACTGCGCTTAGGGAGCCTCTCGCAACAGAGATGGGGAAATGATACCACTCCCCCTGGGATCACAGCTTACTGGACTTTGGGCGTAGCTTTGACTCGCCTACGGGTTTGTGTCCCCGTCACCCTCCCCCTCCTCTTGCCATGACGTGTCTTTAACGCTCCCCTCCTCTTTCCCTCCTCCACTCTCTGCCTACTTCCCCTGCTCTTACCCCCTCCCCACTCCCCAGAATATCTCCCCTTGCCTGCTTTTTCCCTTACCTATATGTTCCTTTTTGTTTGTCTCAACCTTACTTGTCACTATGTTGCCGTGCTCTAATAACTATATAACCTTTGTGAAGAAGTAACCTGCAATTATTGTCTGATACTCATGTAAAGCACTTTGATACCTCCAGGTCTAGCCAGCACTATATAAAACCTTTAAATAAATAAATACCTGAGGAGAACATGAATCACGGGCACCCACCTACTCCTTCCCTGCAGTGCCCGGCTGGGCAGGCCCTGCAGCTGAGCCTTCGGCTTCTCTGCTTTGTGTTTGTGGTCTGGTACACACCAGCATAGCACACCAAAAATCAGATTTTGGTTTGCTCTGCATGCATCGATCGCACAGCAGTAGCATTCAGGCCGGACTCTAAATTACCATTCTTCTGAGCTGTGCACCAAACCCATTTTATTCATGCCTGTCTTGATGTCTTTTCTCTGTCTAGTCTCTTCTCTTTCCCTTGTTCTTTCTCTCAGTGGCATCTCTATTCGTTATCTCTTTTGTTCTTTCTCCCCTCATATTTCGAGCTCTCTCAAAGTCACACTTTACAGACCTTCCCTGAGGAGCACAGTCACTGTCACCCATCGGCCTGCTCCTATTCCAACCCTACAGGCCTCTCATAAGCACAGACGGGGGCTTTGCCATCAGCGCAGAGAAGCAATCGCTCCCTCCCCCCCCATGCTTTCAGTCTTGAAACCCAGGCAAATGATCAGCATGGTTCTGCCTCAATTATTTCTGCAGCTCTCCATCTCTCCCCATCTTTTCCTGTCCCTGTTGCTCTCTAAGGGCCAGATGTAGGTAAATCTGAAATACCGATTTCTTAATAGCGAATTTTACCAATTCACTATTAAGAAATCGGTATTTCCTATGTAGGTAAAGATTTGGTAAAAAACACTGAATCCTTAAGATTCCTTACTACCAAATTGGTAATTGAGATTCGGTAATAAGGAATACCTACCCATACATTTCTATGGGCTTGGAGACCCATAGGAAGGTATGTGAAGACATTCACTATTAGCGATTCGGTATTACCGAATTGCTAATAGCGGGAGCACTTTCAAGGGTGCCAGGGTGTCAAAAGGACACCCTGTTGCACCCTCGAAATGTGCATGTGGCGCACATACATGCCCTAAGGGCATGAATGTGTGCCACATGGCACTTAACAAAAAACAAAAAAATGATTTTTTAATGGAAATCGGTAATTACCACCAACTTGAAGTTGGTGGTAATTACCGATTTCTTAAGGCTCAAAAGCACTCTTTAATGTGCTTCCTACATTGCATTTAAGGAATCGGTATTACCGATTCCTTAAATGCAAGAGCAATAAGGAATCGGTATTTACCGACTCCTTATTTACCGATTCCTTATTTATTGATTCCTTACCTACATTAGGAATGGCTAAATACCGGTCGGTAACGCTGAAATTTACCGAATTTCGGCGTTACCGACCGGTATTTCGTCACCTACATCTGGCCCTTAGTCTCTTGCTCTTTCTCCTTTTTCTCTCGCTTTTATCTCTCACTTGTCCTTTATCTCTTTCTCCTCTCCTTCTACTCACCCTGGTACATTTGATCCCCATACTTAGGTCTTCTCCCATCTGTTTCCCTCTTTCTCTCCTCTCTGTGGCTATAACTCTTTATACGTATGTATAAGTGCGAGCATGCGTGTGTGTATGTATGTACATATATATATGTTTATGCATTATGTGTGTAGATTTATAGGTGTCTAATTTCTGTGTGTACATATGTGCTTATGCATATAAGCTTATATGAATACATTTATTTAGGTATTTATTCTAACTGTTTTTGTTGTTGATTAGCTTAAAGTGCTGACATATGCTTATTCATAACATGAAATTAAAGCAAGTGTTAAAGTCCAGCCCTCTCAAACGTGAGCAAAAAGGCTTGGTCTGCAATTTATAAAAACAGCAAAATGTTTCATAATCAATAAATACTGTAAATCAGGGTCTCCCATAATCGGAGGTACTCACCGGCTGCTGTTTCTCAAAATAATTCTCTTTTTCTGACAACCTGGTTATAGAACTCAGCCAGCTACCTTAAAGGTCACAGTTGGAAAGCTCAGTGGGTCCAGACAGTGCTGCCAAAATGTTCAATGAGGAATAACAGCGATTGAGTTACTATCCCTGTTCCCGAGTCCCAGGCAATTATGTTGTATTTATTTACTATAACATTAAGGGTTATGGGGAGCAACTGGTTTCTGTGGAAGAGAAACCCAGAAAGTTGTCACTTTGCTGTGCAGACATGTTTTTCACAACAATAAGGAAAACAGGGCCATATGTATGAAGCTCAAATGGGTTCGAAAACGCCGAAATTCTGTGAATTTCAGCGTTTGCAAACTCATTTTCGCTAAATGGTATGTATGTAGCAAATTTGAGTGCAAAATAAGGAATCGCAAATTTGCGATTCCTTATTTTGCAATTGCATTTAAGGAATCGCAAATGTTGCGATTCCTTAAATGCAATGTATGAAGCACCCAAGTTGTGTGATTTCTCATTAAGAAATTGCAAATTACCACCAACTTCAAGTTGGTGGTAATTTGCGATTTCTTTCACAAAAGCACTTTTTTGCATTTGTGAAGGTGCCATGTGGCGCACATACATGCCCTTAGGGCATGTATGTGCGCACACATGTGAATTTCAGGGGTGCATCAGGGTGTCCTTATGACACCCTTGCACCCTTGAAATTATTCTAAATTTGCGATTCTCAAATTGCGAATCACAAATTGAGAATAACTTCACATTTATTCCTATGGGCCTCCTGGCCCATAGAAATGAATGGGAAATTATTCCTTAATTGCGATTCGCAATTTGCTAATCGCAATTAAGGAATTTTAAGAAATCGCAAAAAAAATGCGATTTTCTACATACATACCAATTTGCAAATCTCAAATAGCGATTTCTAAAAAATCGCTATTTGAGATTCGCAAATCTCAATGTTGATACATCTGCCCCACAGTCTCTAAACTGATTTTCACACAGTTTGAAATTCACGTGTGTGCTGCTGACTTTTCCAGCAGAAAACATTTTTGACGGGAAGTTCTGCAGAAGTCATTAGAGGATAAAAAGTTCAAACATTCATTCAGTGGAATAATCATGACATTTGCACACTTCCACTGAGGGTATTAAAACGTTGTACCTCTTGTACCATTAGCTGAATCCCCAGTCTTCCGTCTGAGGTTGTGGAGAGTAAGAAAATATGTTATCGCCAAGAAATGATTCACTTTGAGTGTGTGCTCTATAGACCGACCGTAATATCTTTTCTAGAAGTCGAACAGCAAATAGCATTTAGATCGTTGCTAAAAATAACTCACATTTGGGCATATAAATCACTGTGGCACCAAAAAAAAAAGAATCTGCCCAGGATCATTTGGTGTGGCGAATAGTTGAGCTAAGAATTAAGGCATAAGATCTGAGAATTGAGCCACCAGGAGGTGCTTCAATGATACACAGAGGTGACACGTAATCTGGGTGTCTCGCTGTGTGTACATGTAAAACAGTATTTTGTTGTAATGTAAAGAAATCAGACTGCACCTAAAACATGGCTCAAAGCCATGAAATTCTATCAAGAGGTATAACACTGGTGGCCAATCCTAGGATTGTTAAATTATGACCTATTATGACCTAAAGAAGGCACCTATTGTCACTCCACAGCAGTGCCGCTCTCTCCATCTTTGTCAAGTCAAGGTGGCTGCAAGGGATATTGTTTGAGAAATATGATTTCTGATTAATTAAATTGAAATTCCTAGGTAGTTTAGTCTAATCAGATCTTGAACCAAAAATTCACCAATTTGCACATTCAATAAATGAACAAAGAACAACAGAACTAAAACGGGGATATCTTTTTGTAAATATACAAATGTATTTTCATATATAAATCACGTAAAGAAGGGTACAGTTAGGACAGAAATTAATTCAGCAAAAAATCATGAAGGAGGTATATTGCAACTTATCCTGCAATTCATGAATAAAAACATCCACTCCAAGGGTATATTGGGTTTTCCCACGCTCTCATCCTCTCTCCATCTTGGCACACCAAATGGGGCACATCTCAGAGGCTTTCATGAACGTGCCTCAGTCATAAGATGTAGTGTCTACTCACACTGAGCCTTGGAGGGAAGAGATCTCATTAAGAAGGTGACATTGTTCCTACTTTTTCTTCTTTGCACCTTGCTCTCTTCTTCCTCCTCCTTTTCTCCTTTTTCTTTCTTCTCTTTTTCTAAGTTAAAATTCACCAAAATGCTTTTTTCTTTTTTTTTTCTCCCCAAGTATAGTTTCTTCTATAGGACAATATGTCATTTCGCCTTTGCTTTATATTCCAAGTTGTTAATTGTTCCTACTATTACTATTATTTTGCACTGATGTTTTACATTGTTTTATAACCTCAATAAAGCATTTTAAACTTGAAGAAGGTGAGATTGGAATTGAAATTGGGAGAGCCCGGAATAAGAGTTGGAATCATGGTGTGGGCTTGTGGCTTGGTGTTGTGTTGTCTTATGGTTGTTTCTTGAATCTCTCAGACAGCACAGCAAGAGACTTGAGAGAATCGAACCCTGGCAATAGGGGAAGCCATTCAGCAAATTACAACTCACATCATCCTTTATTACAAATAGACCAAGGAATGGCCAGATGTTGCTATTTACAAATACTGCCTATTATACCACGAAATAACAACGCGATGAGCCAAGTCGTCTAATTTGTAAAGTATATATCTCTCCCATAAGATCTGAGTGCCTACTGCCAGCAAGCCACACTCTGAAGCACTATGCATGTGCACAAATCTTTATTTAGAGCTCTTGTCCTTATTGCGTGTGGCCCTGATGACATCATAACTAACCACGCATGTCGCTGGTCGCCATTACCAACATCTAATGCTTAACCTCACGGATCACAAAATCACAGTATGGAGGCACACCCTGCAAATACTCTGGACCTGTTAATATGGACCATTTAGTTTGCCTCATTGTTGGATGCACATCATTTTAGATGTAACAAGGGTAAAATTAAGTAGTCGCTGAAGAACCCTATAGCGTTATGTATACATTGAACAATAAATACCTACCATGTTTTCCGTAGAGTTGATATGCATAGTATCCCTGGGAGATGTGTAGGTCAATGGAATGTGTTGCTGACAATGACATTACTTGTGGTTATAGTATAGTTATGTACACTTACTAGTTCCTTCTGTAGTTGTGGAGCGTGGAGTCCATCTCTTGTAGTTGTTTCATATATTTCTACCACTGGGGCTGTTACGTCTCAGGAATTTTTTTAAATAAGATAATGATTCCTTCAGTTGCTGTGCACGCAGCCCATGCTTACAATTGGAATTTTCTATATTGACTTCTCTGTGAGTTTTTTGTTTTTTAGTTGTGCCTATCAGGTTTTCTTTTGCATTATTACGTCTATTTTGTTGTTGCTCATGTCTACTTCTATTGACTTTATTGCAGTAATTGACTGAGAGAGACTGTTGTGTATACAATTTTTTTTGCTAAGCAGCATTGGCGGCTGGCATGTATTCAGAGTGGTGAGGCAGGTAAAATACGGATGATATTAAAATATATTTTTTTAATTTGCACTTACCTTACTGCACAACATCCTCCTTGCTTGGGTGTCTTCTCTCCTCGAAGCTCTGGACCCAGGAAACTGCACTACTCAATCCTGGCACTGCTCTCATGCTGTTAAACAGGATGAGAGAAGTGTCAGGATTGGATGGAGCGGCCTCTCTTAGCACTCTTAAGAGCACTAGAGACCTGTGCTTTCTCTAACCCAGCTGTCTAAGACAGCTAGATTGGAGAAGTTTAAAATGCACATGTGTGGCTGTCTGTTGCAAGACGGACAGTCAAAGGGACATGAGCACTTTAAACATAAGTGCACAGCTCCCTGCTGCCACTCAGCAGCAATTGTCCCGTCCCGGCCTGACACTTGGTTCCGGATGAGTTGCCGAAAAATAAAATGGTAATAAATAACTTTTTTATCATTCAGTTTTTCAGCTGCTCTGGGGTGTTTTTTTAGCCGGGCGATGCTCGGCCGCTCACATGGACGCCGCTCCTACTAAGCAGTCAGTTTAAAGTGCTGTGCATCGCTGGGTGTTGTTGCTGGTCACGTCAGTTGCGTAACAGAAAATCATTGGGGCCCTCCTGGAAAATGTGATGAGAGGCCCATCGTCTCCCAGATCGCACATATATTAATTGGTCTTGGGCTCATTGGGGTCCCCCTGAATGGTTGGGGCCCCCTGATGCTGCTGGTGGCCTGTTCAGAAAAGCAGAGTGACTTTCCTGAGAGCTCAGCTATTTTATTTTTTTTTTTTAGAGTTTTATATAGCGCGAACTAGACCCGAGACATCGGATATCAGAGCGCTTTATATGAGCACCAGTTTCGTTACAGAAGGACACATTTATTTTTTGTTAGGCACGGGTAGATTAAGTGATTTGCCCAGAATCACAGGATGTTAAGAGTGGTTGCCGAGACTCAAACCATGTCCAGCTTCGCGGTCGACCGCTCTAGCCGTAAGGCTAGATTTCTTAGTCCATCCCATGGCACACATTCTGTAAAGCATGCAATAGCATGGCTTTGGAAGGTGAGGGGGCCCTCCTCCAAAACAAGAAGTCCTGGGGAGTCCTGAATCGTAGAGGTTGTGGAGGCCTCTGTTACGCCCCTGTGTCAAGTCGAGTTCTGTTGACGTTGTTGCAGACTCTAACATTTCCTTGATGTATTTTTGCGTATATGAGATCTGCTACACCAACTAGCTGTATATATTGACTTTTAGGTGAGATATATTGTAAATATTGGTTTCCTTTTAAGGTGGTTCATTGATGGGCGTTTCTGTTCCTCACCTTGGTTGATGTCTGCCGATGTTGTTACAATCCGTTACATTTCTTAGAGTCGACTTCATGCATGTCCCACGTAAACCAATGGATGGGGACACACTGTCTAAAGCTCAATGGATCAAAAACTGAGGTACTCTTCTTCGGCTCTGACACATCCTTTTGGTCACAAAACTGGTGGCCTTCCGGTATGGGAGCTGTCCCTACCCCAGTCCATAAAGTGAGGAACATGTGTGTCATTTTTGATGAAAGACTGACCTTCCAACAACACGTGAATAAAGTCGTCTCATCGGTGTTTCTCACTTTAAAATCAATCCGTAAAGTGCGCTCCTTCATTCCCCCTGAAGCAGTAAAAACGCTAGTGACGGTCCTGGCCTTGGCTAAACTGGACTACGGAAATGCACCATACTTAGGCCTTCAGAAACAACATATGATTAAACTTCAGCGAGCACAAAACGCTGCCGCCGGATTGCTGCTAGACGTTCCCAAATTCCAATCCATCTCCGAAGGTTTGAAAAAACTCCACTGGCTTCCTATCAAGAAACGGATAGACTTTAAAGCCCTATGTCTAGCATACAAAGCTGTCCACGGAAACGGACCAGCATTCATGAGGCAACACATCGAATGGTACCATCCATCAAGGCACCTAGGCTCAGCACAGAGCAAACTCCTCCAAACACCAACATTCAAGAAAGTAAGCTGGGGAGGAAGACGCTTTGTCCTGGGTACTGTGAGGCTGTGAAACTTGCTTCCACTAAATATCAAAAGCTGCACAACACTGCTCGGTTTCAGAAAAATACTAAAGACATGGCTTTTTTCAGATGCCGGAATCGTAGGATACGGACGAATGACTAAAGCGTGGACTGCCATGTTCTGAATAAGAGAGGACACCTGTGGTTAAGTTGAGCTAACGGAAACGAGGACTCCTGTTTACATTGTGTTTGTTACGAAGGACTAAAAACGACAAAGCTGTACAATTAAAGTAAAATTGTATGTGCAACAACAAATTGTCCTGAGGATGGTCTCGGTGAAATAACTGGGAGAGACCGAAACGTCGACGCTACTACACCGCTTGTGGTTTCAAGATGCCAGCATAAGGAATAACAACTTGTTTGAATAGCGTAATTGATTATTTTATGACTATTCATTTATATGGTTTATACATATATACAAACGGTGTATGGTACTACTGATAATTTAGAAAATCTGACAGTAGTAATTTTGTGTTGCTTTAGAGACTATATCCATACTATCGACTATTGTTCCTCATTATGAATGCTGATTTGTTGAATATATGAGAAATGAAATCGTTTTGATATAAAGATCTGTGTCTTCATGTTCAGTTAATTTATGAGTTCACGTTGGTGACAAATGATGAATGAAAAAGTTTTTGTGAAATAATTCCTCAAGGTTCGTTTTCTATGTTATTGATTATACCAAGTTCCTTGGGGACTAGTGGGTTGCCCTCTTGTTAGTAGTTTTTTCAAATGAATGCACCATCTCCGGCAATTCTCCTCCACAAAGCGCCTAGACGCTTCCGGGCAATCGTGCGCTATATGAATTCCAGAAACAAATCATGTATCTGAGTTTTCTTTGGAGTAAACGTTGCCTGTGATGACTTTTTAGTTGTGATTGCTTGTGTCATGTTCTCGTTGAGTGGTTTGGCCCCATTACAGCTTTGCTACTAGTTGGAGTGCGCGTTGGCTTCTAAGGAAGGCTTGCCAACATTGACATTTCCTGTAGTTTCTGTTGTTTACATAGATCTCTTTGAAAGTTTCAACACACACTGCCATGTCTTGCAGAAGGAGGTATATATTTTGACTTTACTGGCAGCTGGTGTTGCATATATTTCCTTTGCTGGGCTCATCTTTATGCACCAGCTTCTCTGAGTTGATTGCTGATCTTGACAGACATCTCGCAGGAGCATACTTCCTATGCCTTGTCGCTAATACTGCTGCTGAGTGATGACGTGCCAGGGGCTTCGGGTATGGCAGTCACCCATCTCCTTTTATGCACAAGAATCTGTGCTGCAAGCCGGTACAGGCATTGAGGGTGGCTATGCTTGTTCTTTGCACTGCACACCCTCAGTCACACCACGCCTTACCACTTATCAGTCTCAGGAAGTGGCAAACCATACCATTACTATTCAGCGGGGGAGAACTATTCACCATCTAGTCTCCTCACGTTTGTATACTACCAACTTATATGGATGGTTTCAGAAAATCCCAAATGATGAAGGGCGGTCTCGAGTGGTGACTGATGGGTATTTTTGATCATCCACTGGGTTGTCACTGTGTACCGCATTGGTAGTCGGTCTGGGGTCCTATGTTTTTGACTGTTCTTTGCTCACTATAGACTCACACCTTGTCCTAGACCCTCTGGAACTCTTTTGTTGTCATGTATTCCTGGGGATTGTTCCCAGAGTCTGGTCTTTAAACATTCCCCTGGGTCCTACCGCACCGTTATGTTTATGTTATGCTTGGAGGTCACCAGCAACGCAGCTGTGTATACTGTGAGTATGAGGTTGGCGACAGCACAAAGGTGGAGCAAAGCCACATCTAACAGTCCCAGGACCCTCACCCAAGCAGAGATAAGGACAAAGACCTCTGTCAGTATGCCAACATGTCAAGTTATAAGCCTGGCATTATCAAGACCTATTGATTTTACTAAAATTGTATGTATATTATACCTTAGGGAGGCTTTCAACCAGCTCTCGTCATCCATTGGTCTGTTGTTGCCATTCACATGTTTCTTCCACCTGCTACAGCTTGTGTGGACAGTGGGTCAGCCCACTTCAGCCATTGGCTTGCACCACTGTGAGTGACAGCTTGAATTATTTCCTTCTCCACACACAATGTAGAGCCCTTAAGTGCCAGGGACTATAATGGCAATGTGTGCTTTTTGGGACCCAAAAAGTTGTGTAGATTTTCTCCAAAGTTTTTTTTAGCTTGTTGAGGGCCTGGCAGCTTCCCAAATTATAACGTTTTGCAAAAACCATAAGAAAACAAAACAAGCATCGACAAAGGCAAAACAGTGGTGGACTATGCTAGACCTTTTGGCTTTGCTAATGCTGGGATACTTAGTGGCAACAATAGCACAGGGTGGAAAGGAGCTGGTGTATGTCAATAATTGCCATCAGAGCCCAATACCGCCTAAAGTGAGCCCAGTATCCAAAAATGACCACTTTCACCAAAAAAAGGCCACTTGCAGTGCTTGGGCACTGACCAGAATCCAAGTCCAGGTGTTTGCCCTTGGGATTCAAGTAAAATATCATCCTGCATTATTGGGTCCCTAGTTCCATGCATTTCACTTCCAACCTGATTATAGTTGGATTTTATGGGCCTTCGAGGCTCATCGGGAGGGATTTGGAACCCGCAAGGGTCACCAGCCAGCAAGAGCACTTTGATACACCATGCCCCCTGTGCTCACAGTGCCTACCAGGGTGCTGTTCTGCTTTGGCATGCCGGCGTGCTTACAGGGTCCCGAAGTGCTCTGAAGTGACTGCACAGTGGCATGTTAGCTTTATATAAAGGGTTTAATAAACATCCAAACAAAACATGGATGCAAGAGTCCATTCTCTGCGCCTTCAAGACAGTGCGTAGCCGCTGTGTCGTGGGCCCTAGTGCAAAGAAAGAAGTGAGCCCCCTGGCTGCTATTTCAGTCATAACAATCAGAAATAATCAGGGTTCAGTGGGCCTCTATGGACTCTGGGCCCCGGTGCCACTGCACCTGCTGTCCCAAAAGGAGCTACACCCCTGCTCTAAGATATGCGGTTCAAGTAACTCTGGTATCTGGTTATCTCCTCATCAGTGCTTAATTTGAACTGATGGTTTCCAGTGCTCGGCACCAGCACTAAATTGTCAACACTGGCACTTGTGACAGTCTGCCACAAGCTGTCGCTGTCTGACTAATTTAGAGTTGACCACAACGACAATTAATTATTAATTCAATATGCATTATAAATGACCATTACCTGCTGCCCAAGCCATTGTTATAGCTTTGAGGGGCCTGAAATAGTCCGAATTGTCTCACTTGTAGGAGTGTGATGGTTAGTAGTTGTGTTGCTACTACCACTGGCAGCATGGCAGGGGCACTGTGTGGTGCAAGCGGCGGTGGCCTCCTGAGGAGACATCTTATTTGTGGACCGAACATTAGCTGTGTGATGTGACTGGCTCATTTTATATTTGGAGTTCTGTTGTCATTGTAATTGTGGTCAATGCTCCTATTGTTTCTTAGTTTTCAGTTGTCTTATGGCTTTTGGCCAGAAGTACTAAACTTTTGTCACAAGCCAGTTTTTTGCACATCCACTGCTTTGTGACCTTCCTTTTGCCCAGTGGCAGCTGTGCTCCTCAAACCTCAGTCCCCCATTGGTGTTAAGGAGGCAGGGTTCTGTTTGCAAGTCCCTTCAAATGGACCACGAATGCAAGGATGGAGGCGGACCTCCGTCCCTGCATTAGCGTAGGCTTACTTTTTTGTTGGTATTCCTGTCCATGTCAAATAATAAAATAGACATTCACTGAAAGGCGTAGGGAGCATGCAATGGCTCCTGGACCAAAGGCAGGCGAGTCCCATTAGCGAAATGGAAGATGCACCCC
This sequence comes from Lissotriton helveticus, assembly GCF_964261635.1. Lineage (NCBI taxonomy): Eukaryota > Metazoa > Chordata > Amphibia > Caudata > Salamandridae > Lissotriton > Lissotriton helveticus. The sequence continues at coordinate 94,277,026 of NC_136068.1, forward strand.
AGGTACAGCTTCACCTTTCCAAATGAACACCGCCCATTTCCAGGTGCTGCATCCAATCAATGGTTTGATATTGGAAACGTTGCAATTTGGAAGGAGGAGGCCGGGTGCCACTTTCACACCCCTCTCCTCTTTCTTCTGACCCACAAAGTGTCAATTGCAAATCGAAAAGACTTATTTACACTCAAGATTGGCATATTGGGCCAGATGTATGAACATTTCATTTTGCCAGTCTCTCATTGCAAATTTTTACGAGTCGCAATTAGAGATTGGCAAAATTAAATGTACTAAATGTCTCAGACACATTAGCGAATCCCAATGGGTTCGTAATAAACCTTCCTCATCAATATTCATGAGGCAGGTCGCAATTTGCAACCCCATTGGGAAAAGGCAGTAACACGTGGATAGTGGCCTGCTGGGGACAGCAGATCACCATGTCTGTGTTGCTTTTAAATAAAGCAACTTTTTTTTTAATCCACCGATTTTCCTTAAAGGAAAACGCAATGCCTTTCAAAAAGAAAAACAAATTGTTTCTGTTTCAGTTTTTACGGGTAAGCAGTGGTCCCTGAGACAACTGCCTGGTTTTAAAAAACATTTTCACTGCCATTCCCAAAGGGGAAGGGGTCCCCTGGGGACCCCTTCACATTTGCAACTAGCTTACCACCTACTTGAAGTAGGTGGTAAACTGCGATTGTTTTGCGACCGCATTCCGGTCACAGAACAATCGCACATAGTACTGGGTCTCGGTATTTCAAAGGGCACCCTTGAAACGTTCCTTCCTAATAGCGACTTGCAAACCCTATTTTGTGAGTCAATAGTAGATTGCCAACTCGTAAATGGGGCTTTGTACATTTAAAAAAGCTTTTTTCTGGTCGCAAATGGTCCAATTCTGCGAATCAGGCCATTTGTGAGCCTAAAAAGCTTAGTACATCTGGCCCATTGAGCCTTGGGGTTTTGCAGTCTCAAAGCTTGAAACTTTGTGAATGACAGGCTTTGGGCCACATAAACGCTCTGTACCTCGGGCCTTTTAGTATTCTCTAAAATGTTCAATTATATAAGTGTGTTATTGTCATGTTGTAACTTCATAAGCTGTGTAAAGCGAGATGATGATGCCCTTGAGTTATGTTTTGCGCTATTATATAATGCGGCTAATAATAAAACTTGCGTGACTGCCATTAACCCTTTCACGGTTGCATCAACACAGTTGACTTCAGTGTAGTGGGCTTTAAGCCATGAAGCATTGCAACGTGTAAACGCAACAAGCAGCGGCGGCCGCCATAAACAAAGGGTGGTGAGGCGGATAGAGGGAACATAGTAGGGGTCGCTTGGGACTGAGGGGGTTAGCAATTCTACTTTTAATTTTATGTTTTACTGACCGTTAGCTGCCGGCCACCTCAAGCATTGCGGTCACCGCCTCTTCTCTACCTGGGTCCCAGCAGCCCCTGGGACAGACGCCCATCCATCCCCCTTGCTGCAGAGAAGGGCAGAGATAGGCATGAGTGGGCTAGAAAAACTCCCCGCTCAGGTCATGGAGTCTGTGGGGTTTCTCAATCCTGGCTGCTCAATTCAGCTGGGCTGGAGAAAATCTAAGTGCGCATGTGTGTTTTGGTCGGCCTGAGACGACTGGCCAAACATGCATGAGCACTTAGGTAGTGGAGTGTACATAGCACTCGTCCTCCCCTCTCCCATGCCTAGGCCCCACCTCCCCCTACAGTGCTGGCTAAGAGCAGGCAAATGCAAAATAAAACGATGCAAAAACATCATTTTATTTTACATTTGCTGGCTCTGAGCCAGGAAGTGGGTCTATGCTCCTCCGCCAGTGCGAAGGAGCCGCCACTGACAACAAGGCCAGCGCAACCTACATTCAACCCATAATTTTATTTGTTTCCCTTCCATTCTGCACTTTTGTGAAGTATTTGTCCAAAGGCGGTCAAATAAACAGCTCACTGGACTACCCCACCCCACCATAAAATAACGAGGGTGCCTGCTCCATATGCACGGACTGCCTGGCATCCTGGTCGCCTCCGACGGGGGAGTAATATACGAGATGGAGGTATTTAGTAGAAAATCAGCGCGTAGGAGGTTTTTTTCCCCTAGCAGGTAGAATGCGTGAAAAGAGCCAGAAATCCTCAAATTGCTTAAATTCACCCTGATGAGGCGGTGATATCAAAATACATGCCCAGCAATGAATGTTAAATGCAATTTTATATTCACGCTCCGCCATAGTGTTTCTTTTTCCTTTTTTGCTTATTTTAAAAAAGGCAATAATTTCCAGCCACCTGATCACTTGAAGGAAGTAGTTTCTGAGTCTGTTAGAGCTTCAGAATTTGCTTTCCAGCTCCAGTGGAACAGCGAGGGATCCGGGGAGGTCTGGAAACCAAAATCAGTTCCTGCAAAAAGGTTCAACCAGCCCCACAGCCCAGGAGGTTGTGGCTAGAGGGGAAATGGGGACATGGATGGGTTATGGGAGCCCATCTTCGGGGAACAGCCTTTACAATGTGGGTATTACCACGCGCTACCATTACAACGCTGCTATTACAACGCAAGTCGTTACAACGACTTGCGCTGGAGGGCGCTGTTGGATAGGGAATAGTTTAATTTTCTATTCCAACACCTTCCCTACTGTAACGTGGGCTGGAGTTGGAATCGAAAATTAAATTATTCCACTATCCAGCGCTTACAGCGCAAGTCATTGTAACGACTTGTGTTGTAAAAACAGCGTTGTAATGGCACGCGTGGTAAAAGCCCGTGTTGTAATGCCATATAACCCCATCTTATTTTGAAATCACTCCCTAAGTTCAGTGGCAGCTGCATCATATATAGGGTGGTGGGGGAGGAGGGGTGGAATTTGGTAATAAAATAAACATTTTAAAACGACTTACCTGCTGCTTCCACTGATGCTCCTGGCAGCTTTGTTACTCTTCTTCTCTTGTCTGGATGTGGGTGGGGTACAAGGCACAAGCCCAGGAGCATGAGAGCAGCACCAGGATTGGTCTGAGCTGCCTTGTTTGCCGCTCAGACAGTGCCTTGGAGCCTGGGATTGTTCTCCACCCGGCTGTGCAACACAGCTCGGTTGGAGAAACATAAGTGCGCATGTCTGTTTGGCTGGCCTCAGACCGACGCTCATCCCCCATTACAGATAACCTCTTCCTACGTTTGCATTCTACCGGGGCAATGACAGTGATAGAATGGCTGGTTTGGGGGGCTAGATTTGTGTCTGAAATGGCAGCCAACAGATGCCATGCAAGGAACAAAGAGAGAAAATTGAGAAGAAGAACAGAGACCACACGCAATGGGAGAGAAGCAGTCATAAGGGCAGAAACTGTGGACAAAGGAAGTGCAGTTGCAAGCAAAGGGGGGAAGCAGAGGGAATAAGGAGGGGAAGGGGTTGTGAGCGAAACAAGTGATGAAGTGAGAAAGGCAGAAATCAAGTATGAAGGAAGGGAAGCTGCGAGCAGCGTGGTGGGAAGCAGGTAGATGGAAGGACAGGAGCTTTAAGCAAAGGGAGTGATGCAGTGAGAAGGACAGAAACCATGAGAAAAAGAAGAAAAGCTCAATGCAAAGGGGGAGAAGCAGGGAGAAGAAGAAAGGGCAGGTCCTGGGAGCAAAGGGAGTGATGCAGTGAGAAGGACAGAAACCATGAGAAAAAGAAGAAAATCTCAATGCAAAGGGATAGAAGCAGGGAGCAGAAGAAAGGGCAGGTCCTGTGAGCAAAGGGAGTGATGCAGTAAGAAGAACAGAGACCACAAGCAAAGGAAGAAAAGCTCAAAGCAAATCAGATCAGCTGTATATACCAGCTGTATGGTACAGTCAATATTGAAGGACTGTCAGAGTATTTCAGAGCAAATGCTTCAGAATGATGGTCCCACAGAGTCCTTGGCTATGTTGGAGCTGCAGTTGCATTTAATTGTGACCTTTCTTATGATTCTCTTTGTGTTTTGGTAGCAGCTGTTTGTGCATCCATTGCTGCCAGAAGGAAGTTGTGGCATAAGCCGTGGAACGCGGAAGCGTGACAGAAAATTTCCTTTGCGGGTTCTAGGCTGTTTCTGGAAGCATTGGAGGCGACGATAAAGAAGATGGTGGAGGACAAAAAGCTGTTGGCTCAGACTGTCAACCTCAGACAGGGACGTTTTCTGGCCACTTGGCTCTTTCGTGGTAGGCGATGAGGCTGGGGAGTTGCTTCGTTTAATAAATCCTGGGGTGATCAGGGAGGTACCGATACTGCCCGTCGGGCTAATTCCTGCCTACCTTTTGACTCTGGAAGGGGGCCCGGTTGTGGATCTTCTAAATAATTTTTTGCCGATTTGGGGAGAGATGTGTCAGAGATCATTGGGTGCTCCAAATGATCAGATTGGGGTATCAGATAGAGTTTTGGAATCCTCCCATGGAGATTTTCCATTCTACCCCTGTTCCAGGGTCGCCGGCGAAGAAACAGGCCCTGTTGGGAGGGGTTCAGGACCTACTGGAAAAGAGAGCTATTGTGAGAGTCCCGGTGAATCAACAGGGCACGGAGACATATTCAATTATTTTCTTGGTGAGGAAATCAAATGGGGATTACAGGTCGGTGTTGGTTTGAAAGCAGTGAATTTGTACATCCTGTACAAACCATTCCAGATGGTGACTTTTCAAGTGATTCTCCCCTTTCTGTCGGTAGGGGTTTTTCTGGCATCTCTGGATCTAAAGAACGCATATATACATGTATCAGTTCACCAGGCATCGCAAAGGTGTCTGAGGTTCTGTGAAGGTGGAGATCATTTTCAATTTAAGGTATTAACCTTTGTTCTTTTTGCTTCTTCAAGAGTGTTTATGTAGGTGTGGCCCCTTTGGTAGGTTTCTTACATGCTCGGGGGATCCAGGTGTTTCCTTACTTAGATGACTGGCTGATGTCTTTCTCTTCTATTTCTAAGGCTCAGTCCCAAACTCAGGAGGTTTGTGGTCTTCTGAAGAGGTTCAGGTCTGAAAGTCTCATTTGTTTCCCTCACAGGAACTGCTGTTTATTGAAGTGGTCTTCAATATGATGGAAGGGAAAGTGTTCCTTTCCAAGCCAAGGAGAATGACTCCTATGAAAGAACTGAGGACAGACTTGGCCTCTTCGGCTTCCACAACAAGACAATGGTTGAGAGTTCAAGGGTTGATGGTAGCTACAGTGATGATTATTCCTTCAACTTTGGTCTCTAGGATCGCAGGATTACGAGCAGATGATTCTGGGTGGTCAGGAAATTTCACAAGAGTTGGCTTGCTGGTTGGATGTGGGGAATCTGAAGAAGGGTTCTCCATTTGTGCACCAGCAGAGTGTGGTATTGGCAATGGATGCCAGCGAGCTGGGTTTTGGGACAATCATAGCTCAAGACTCAGTTGAGGGACTCTGGTGAGTCCAGGAAGCTCAGATGTCTTCCAACTGGAGGGAATTGAAGGCGGTGCAGTTGGCGCTGGTTCAATTTCTTCCGGTGGTGTTGCAACAGGAAGTTTTGTTGAGGACGGACAACGCAGTGGTGGTGTGCTATATAAATCATCGGGGGAGTGAGGGGTTGCTTTGTTGAATGTGTTAGCTCAGCATATTTGCCAGTGGGCAGAACTGAATCTGTTGTCTCTGAGGGCTGTTTATCTTCCTACCGATCTCTTGATCAGGATTCTCTTTCCCTGTTAGAGATGGCATTGGAGAAGGATGTATTGGAGTCCTGATGCAAAATGTGGGTTTCCTGAAGTGGATCTGTTCGCGACTCAAGAGAATGCACTGAGGGACATGTTTTGCTCTTTGAGTCAGTTTAGCGAGGTTTGGAAAGTGGATGTGATGTCATTTCCCTGGGGGAAGAGTTGATTTATGGCTTTTCTCTGATTGCAATGAATCAGAGGGTTCTGATAAAAATCAAACAGGACCAAGCTTCTGCGATTTCTGGTGGTCCCGGGGTGGAGCAGGAGGCCTTTGTTCCTTCTGCTGTTGCAGTTCGTAGTATTGCTGTGTTGGAGAAATCCCCAGTGTGCGGGTCCACTGAGCTTTCCCAGTCTGTCTCAGGAGGGTCTACCAAGTTACAGTTGATGGGCTGGCTGTTGAGCAGCTAAACCTTGTGTTTTTTGGTTGTTCTCCCGAGGTTGCTCTTTTTATTCCACAATCCAGGAAACCCTCTACGCTAAAGTCTTATGCCAGGCATTGGGTGTCTTTTTAGAGATGGTGTTCTTGGAAGGGTTGGTCGGCGTTAACTATGGACAAGTACTTATTTAAAGACGGTTTTGATTTAGACCTAGTAATTTCCACTTAGTGTGCACATTGGGCAGCTGTTAGGGCATTCAAAGATCCAGAATGTAAGAGCATGGTTCCTTTAGTGGCAAGATTTTGAGGAGTTATTTTCTTAACAAACCGGTGGTGAAGTTTCAGACTCCTTGTTGGTATTTGCCATTGGTATTACAGGGCTTGCAATTGGCGGCTTATGAATCTTTGTAAGAGGTTTCCCTTAGGTTTCTCACTATCAAGGTGATTTTTCTAGTGGCCATTAAGGGGGAGTTAGGTTTTGAAGCCAGACTCTAGGTTTGTTCCTAAGGTGCTTTCAACTTTCCACTGTTCCGAGGAGTTGTTTTTACCTTTTTTTGTTCTAACCCTCAGACAGAGGATGAAGTTATTCTGCAGTTTGGGTGTCAAGTGGACCATTTGTGTGTATCTGGATCGTACTCATCTTTGTCATAAGGTGAATTCACTTTTTTAACATTTGGCTGGACAGGTTCTGGAGACTTGTGTATCTATTCTCAGTAGGTGGTTGAAGTGGGCTATTGTTGCGGCATATGAGTCCATAAGTGATTCAATGTCTGGCTCGGTTCAGAGTCACTCTACAAGAGGGATGGGTGCTTTTTGGGTGAGTTTGAAAGGAGCTTCAATGGCAGATATTTGCAGGGCTGCCGCTTGGAGTTCGCCACCCGCCTTTATGACACATTACAGATTGGTGGTGGGTGGTGATGTTTCTACCTGTACTGGTGATGCAGTATTGAGTTCTGTACACAATTACTGATGTGCTGCTTAGTCAGTTTTGTAATAGATTTCTGTTTCTGCAACAGTAGTGTATGAAGCCAATTTTGTTGCCTGGGTATCTTCTCATTGATGTAAGGACTGTGATGGGGAGGTCGGACGAGGAGGTAATGCCCGGTTACTTACCAATAAGTTTCATTACTCTTAGTCTACGAACACCTCGTCACAGTCCTGGCTCTATCCCTCCTTCCTTGTATTTGGCTTCATTTTGCTCTGGATTATAGGATTTCTGGATATGAGGTCAGAGATTTTATATCCCATAGGATGTGAGTGTGGCCTAGAGGGAAGTGATGGGAGCGGCGTGTGTGTTTTTAGTTTTGCTTGATTAAGGCTGCGGGAGGAGCTGATGCTCATAGATGTAAGGACTGTGACAGGGAGGTCATAGACTCGGAGTCATGAAACTTACCGGTAAGTAACCAGGCATTACCTGTAAACAAAGAGAGGGAAGATGCAAGCAAAGGGCAAGAAGAAATACAAAGAGGAATATCAGCATTAAAAAAAGGTAGGGAAGCAGCGAACAAAGGGAAGAAGCAGCAACCAAGAAAAGGAGAAGCCGTGAAAAGAAGAGCAGTAGATATGGGCAACGGTCGGAACGCTGCGAGGAAAGGCTGAGGAGCAGTGACAAAAGGAACATTAGCTGTAAGTAAATGGAGGGAAGCACTAGCAAACAGGGAGAAGCTGTGAGAAGACGGACAGCAGAGAATAAAAGCTGGGAGAGAACAGCAAGCAGAGAGAAGAGAAGAGGTAGGAAGAGGAACATTGACTGTGAGGAAAGGAAAAATGCACCAAGCTAAACCAGAAAATCAGCAAACTAAGGAGGGAAAGGATTGAGAAGAGAGACAGCAGCCATGACCAAAGGGAGAGAAGCCTCAAGCAAAGGGAAAACAAATTGTGAGAAGTGCAACATCTGCTGGGTACAAAGGTGGGGAGCAGCAAGCAAAAGGGAGAACCAGTGACAGATGAGCATTACCTGTGAACAAAAAGAGAGAATATGCAAGAAAAGATCAAGAAGCCGCAAGCAAAGTGTGAGAAGAAGCATATCAGTTGTGAACAATGGTAGGGAACCAACACAAAAGGGGGAGAACCAGCAGATAGAGCCATGGCCTCAAGCAAAGCACTGTGAGCTGTGAGCAAAGGGAGGGCAGTAGCATGACGGTAGAGCAGAGGCGAGCAAAAGCAGGGCCTCTGTGATCAAAGGGAAGGAAGCTCCGAGTCAAGAGAGAGTAACTGTGACCTAAGGGATGACAACAGCAGGCAAATGGAAGGTAGCTGTGAGCAAAAGAGGCCAGTAAAGAATAAAGGTGAGGTGAGAAAAAAAAGGGCCTTTGCGAGTAAAGGGAAGACAGTTCTTGTTTTTTTTATTTTATAAAAATTTAAAAAAGGAAGGCAGCTCTTATTTTTATGTTCTTTTTTGATCTTTATTTATCAAGCGTGCAACTTATCCAGGCGCGCAACGCCCATCGGGCTCAAAGGACTTCGGGCTGTGGTCGTGTGTGGCAGCCAGGGCTGAATCAGCTTCCCGGGCACATACACAGCCGCACTCGAGTACTTCACAGGTTTTTAAAAGACGATTTGCTTGTTAATGAGGCTTTGTTGTATTTTCCACTCCTTCTAGAGCCCCTGCATCTCTACTCTGACTACTGCTGGAAAAATTAGAACCCCCCCCCCCCGAAATTTATTCTTAGCACCCCATCCCCCCCCCCCCGTTGAGATTTGGCCCTAGTTGCGCCTCTGAACTTATCCCCAAGAGAAACTCTATGAGCTTGAGCAGCCAGCACAAGTCACAATTCATTATGAATTTTGGGCCATATGTATCAAGGCCAAATGGGTTCGCAAACGACGAAATTCGCACTCATTTTCGCAAAATGGTATATATGAAGGAATTTGGTTGCAAAATCAGGAATCGCAAAATTTTCGATTCCTTATTTTGCGATTGCATTGAAGGAATCGCAAATTTTGCGATTCCTTAAATACAATGTATTAAGCAAAAAAAATTCCAAAATGCCCTTAAGGAATCGCAAATTACCACCAACTTCTTGTTGGTGGTAAGTTGCGATTTCCTTGAAAAATGCACATTTCAGCATTTTTCAATGTGCCATGTGACGCACATACATGCCCTTAGTGCATGTATGTGCACCACATGTGCACCCATACTTATTTCAGGGGTGCAACAGGGTGTCCTTTGGACACCCCTGCACCCTTGAAATTATTCTCAATTTGCGATTAGCAAATTGTGAATCGCAAATTGAGAAAAAATTCCCATTCCTTCCTATGGGCCAGGAGGCCCATAGAAATGAATGGGAAAGTATTCCTTAATTGCAAATTCGCAATTTGCGAATTCGCAATTAAGGAATATCAAGAAATCGCTAAAAAATTGTGATTTTCTTGATACATACCAATTAGCGATTCTAAAATAGCGATTTCTTAAAAATCGCTATTACAGAATCGCTAATTGGTATCTTGATACATATGGCCCTTAGAGATTAAACAACCATGTTTTTAAACTTATCTTAAATGAGAGTACGTCTGAACAAGAACGTAACAGCAGGGGTAGCTGGTCCCAGTGTTCAGGGGCCAGCTATGAGCAAAGAGAGGGTAGCTCTGACCCAAGGGATGGCAGAAGCGAGCAAAGGGAAAGAATATGTGAGCAAAAGAGAAATCAGTGTGAGAAAAGCACAGGAAGGGCATCTGAGGGTACAGGGAGAGCAGTTTTAGGTACAAGGAGAGAAACAGGAAAGGGAGGCAGATTTAGGCAAAGGAAGAACAACTGTGGGCAAAAGGCGAGAGGCAGCTGTGGGCAAAGGAAGGGGAGCTGTAATCAAATGGAGGGCAGCTGCGAACAAATGGATGGCAGCTGTGATCATAGGAAGAGCCATCACAGGGAGGGCAGCTTCTGGTAAACAGAGGCATGTGCTAGCAAAGGGAGGGCAGCTGCAAGCAAAGGGAGTGAAGCAGCAAGGGGTTGCAGCTGTGGGCAAAGGGAGAAAAACTTTGAGCAAAGGGTTGGCATCTGTGAGCAAAGGCAGAGCAGCCGCAAGCAAAGGCTGAGGAGCTGCTAGCAAAGGGAGAGCAGCTGCTAGCAAAGGGAGAGCAGCTGCGAGCAAAGGGAGAGCAGCCGCGAGCAAAGCGGGGCAGCTGCGAGCAAAGGGAGAGCATCTGTGAGCAAAGGGAGAGCATCTGTGAGCAAAGGGAGAGCAGCTGCGAGCGAAGGGAGAGCATCTGCGAGCAAAGGGAGAGCAGCTGTGAGCAAAGGGAGAGCAGCCGCGAGCAAAGGGAGAGCAGGTGTGAGCAAAGGGGGGCAGCTGCGAGCAAAGGGATTACCACCGCGAGCAAAGGGATAGCAGCTGTGAGCAAAGGGAGAGCAGCCGCTAGCAAAGGGAGAGCATCTGCGAGCAAAGGGAGAGCATCTGCGAGCAAAGGGAGAGCAGCTGCGAGCAAAGGGAGAGCAGCCGCGAGCAAAGGGAGAGCAGGTGTGAGCAAAGGGGGGCAGCTGCGAGCAAAGGGAGGACCACCGCGATCAAAGGGAAAGCAGCTGTGATCAAAGGTAGAGCAGCCGCTAGCAAAGGGAGAGCATCTGCGAGCAAAGGGAGAGCATCTGCGAGCAAAGGGAGAGCAGCTGCGAGCGAAGGGAGAGCATCTGTGAGCAAAGGTGGGCAGCTGCGAGCAAAGAGATAGCCGCTGTGATCAAAGGGAGGGCAGCTGTGAGCAAAGGGAGAGCAGCTGTGAGCAAAGAGTGAGCAGCCACAAGCAAAGGGAGAGCAGTCGCATGCAAAGGGAGAGCAGCTGTGAGCAAATGGAAAGCAGCTGTGATCAAAGGGAGGACCGCCGCGAGCAAAGGGAGAGCAGGTGTGAGCAAAGGGTTAGAAGCTGTGGGCAAAGGGAGGACCGCCGTGAGCAAAGGGAGAGCAGCTGCGAGGAAAGGAAGAGCAGCTCTGAGCAAAGGGAGAGCAGCTGTGAGCAAAGGTGGGGATCTGCGAGCAAAGAGATAGCTGATGTGAGCAAAGGGAGGACCGCCGCGAGCAAAGGGAGAGCAGGTGTGAGCAAAAGGTTAGAAGCTGTGGGCAAAGGGAGGTCTGTAGGGAGAAAAGGGAAGAAGCTGTGAGCGAGGGGAGAGCAACAGTGAGAAAAGGGAGGGCAGTTGCAAGCAAAGGGATGACAGCTGTGAGCACATGGGCGGCAGATGTGGGCAAAGGGAATGGTGGATGCGAGCATAAGGAAGGTAGCAGTGCCCAAAGGGAGGGGAAAGGTGAGCCAACGAGTGATAACCGTGAACAAGGGGACCCCAGGTGTGAGCAAAGTGAAAGAAGTGATGAGATGAGTGGGTCTTAGCGTGGGTTAAAAAGGAAGAGGAAAAGATAAATAAATGTTGATCTGTGGTCCACTTAATAGGGGGCCTTAGAAGCCGAGATGCCTTCTATTGACTGCGAGCTGAGCACAGTATCGCTGGATTGTTTACTTCTCAGACGGTAAAGTCAATACAGACATGTCCCTGAGCGAAGGGGAGGATTAATATTTAATACTGACCATCAGAGCTCTTCTCCAAGCCGCTGACGTGGCGCGGAAACGTTTGTACGGAAAACCAATTCAATACCGCGAGACGATGTCCAGCCGCTCCCGTCCACCCAGGCTTCCCAGGGCCTGGTTTTTTATTTTTATTTTATTTTATTTGCAAAGTTTTATATAGCACTGTCGGAAAACGACCTAAATAACGGGGTCAAAACACCGCAGTACCTTGTACGTAGGCTGGAGTTGGAATAGTAAATCATACTATTCCTAAATCCAGCGCCCTACAGCGCAAGTCGTTGTAACATCATACATCCGTGCTGGCTAGACCCGGAGGTATCAGAGCGCTTTACATGAGGATCAGTGAGTTACAGGTTCCATAATTACATAGACAGGTATAGACATAGGAGAAAACATGAGATTACACAATAATGTGAGATTATTAGCGAGTACACACGTTTTATGGGGAGTGAAGAGGTAGAGGTAGGCATGGTCCAGGGAGAAGGTGGTGTGGTCGTTGTCAGAGAGATAGTGATGCTTTGTACAGCCCCAGGTGATGTCTACACAGAAGCCTGCCCAAAGCACCAGTACAAGACATGCTGCCGGAAGATGCAATCAACCCGTGGCAGGGTGATAACGGAGGGCATTAACAGCAGGCTGGTGGCAGAGAGAGACCTCTGGTATGCCTACTGGCTATATTGGGGTGATAAGAGTGAGTGCAGGCAATGACCGAGGCCTTTGCCAAAACATCTGTTCCCTGTAGACTCTGAGTGCCATTTGGAGGGGATGTGGCTCAGCGGCCATGACTCTGGAGCTGGGGATCTGGGTTTGAGTCTCGGCGTCAGCACAACATCCTGTGATTCTGGGCAAATCCCTCAATCTCCCCATGCCCCTGGACAGTGCCTGGATACCCTCTCGGATGATAAGCAGCGCTATATAAATCTACAAACTTAAACTAGACATTCCATACCACGCAGATGTATGCAACACATAAACACACAATACTGTGGACCACACTGGAAGCAGTGGTAAAACAGAAGCAATTCTAATAAAAATTTGGCCAGAGCGCTGGCTGTCGTGAAAGGAAAATTCCAGATGCTACTCACAAGCCCATGAGTGTCAACATGGCTTGGGCCCTTACGCTAACTGGGCTTCAACCATGCCTGGCTCGTACTAGTGACTACCATCTCTGATTGAAGGGTGGAGGGTGGTCAGAGCAGACCCTCGGTACCGACAGAGGGCCGGGGACCCTGGCTCACCTCTGCAGATGGAGTACCACCTCCACGGAACGCTGTCTGGATATCAAGGGTCCTGTGAGACGCTGCACCCAGGCTCTGAGCGTTCCACTCCAGCGGGCCTGTTGAGGGCCACCGCGGTCATCACCGGCATCTGTCCAGGAACCGCACTCCAATGGGGACAGCTGAAAGCAAAGAACAGTGAACAAGGGATGAGACACCCAGAGCCATAGGCTGTGAGCCTTGTGCACTGGGGACCACCCCTGATACCTGTGTGTCACCTGAGGCAACCGAAGTTGTATTGCTCACTGCATAGGCGCGTTGCGTACTGACCCTGCAGCGGGCCTGAGGGGACCAACCACCCATGAAAGGCAAAGGTCTGAGCCAGACTGATCATTTGGGGGTCGCGGTGGTGGGGAGGAAGGCAGCAGAGGGAACTCCCTTGATAAATTGGCGCCTTTTCTCCCAGAGTCAACCAATCACAGAGGCGAGAGCCATGGCCTGCGAGGGTGGACGCTGGAAGCATTGGCACTTTAAGGAAGCCCTCCACCATGTCTCAATGCGCCTCTCGCTAAACCAATGGCCTCAGTGATGGGCGATGCCCCAGTAATTTCCATAGCTCCCTTTTGAGGCATTTGGGGTTGCATTTGGAACAAAGGTGGCTTGGCCATGGGTATGTTGATGCAGCCACACATAAGCCAGAGAGTTGCCGCTCAAATGGCATTTACCTGCTGTACTACCTCATGTGCATTGTAAGAGACTGGGTGGAAGTTCCAGTCCCTCTGAGTGACAGCCAGCTGCCAGAACACCTGTATGAGCGGCTAAGCTGGCACCATAAATGCATGATTCACTAACCGACAGATGCAAGAGAACTCTTAGAGAGCAGATGCTGAATGTTGCATTGAGGTCCTCTCCATGCGAGAGCTCCGCCCTGTCAGTCACCCACCGCTAAACACGCAGTCCTGGAACGCCCCTCATTTTGATTGGGTATGGGGCCTGCATCCTACGGCAAATCACCATGAAGCTTGGAGGAAGCTGTATGGAGATTGGCTATGGGAGACCCAACACTGTCACTTGCATTAAATATTAGAATTACTAGCCTTTGATGCAGGGAGAGGCAACAGAGAAAAAGGAGAAAGGAATGACAGCATTCTGTACACATCTGGGTGGCAGAAGGCAACATGTGAGGGAAGAGTGCGCACTTGTGTGTCTGTGGGTGTAATTGTTTGCAAGTGCATAGGTCTGTTTCTGGGCATGCATAAAAAAGTCCCTATTTGTCTGGATATGCTTGTGCATGTCTATGGGGTTTGATGGCCATCACCTGTATCTGGTAGCTAGCCCCAGGAATCTGGTGCACCCCAACCTTCTAGTAGCCACCCCCCCCCCACATTAATAATCCTTTCTTGGCATAAGGAGGGCCCTACCTCTGGACCGCTCTACCTCAATGGCGCTCCTCGGATGCACAGCACAATTGCAACTTTTGATCACTTATGAACACTTATGTTTACTTTTATCTCCTTTATTTGATTTCTCTCCTTTCGGCTGTAAAGCGCTCCGATACCTTCGTGTCTGGCCAGCGCTATATAAAACCTCTTAAATAAAAAAATAAAAAACTATGTTCCAGGTATAAGGTGTAATTCCATACCACCTTGTGAAAAGGTAATCCTGGCATAAGAGATTCCTCCTAGAACTATTGTGAGCATTGTAGGCGATGTGGCGGCCCTGGTATTTCTACTGCTTCACATAAATTGGCCTTTTAAGACATCAGTATGGTCAATACTGAAGGCCTGTGGCTTTCAGCATTGCCAAGCTGGTCTGAAGTCAAATGCCATAGATGAATAAATTATTTGCTGTTCCATGCAGTATAGTTACATATTGATTACTATGCTGACTGCGCCATCAAACCTACTTGCGGGGCCTTCCTATAGATGCACTCAAACAATTATAACGCTGCCTTGCCGTATCCTGTTTCTCCCTGGGGCCGCGGCTTAAAACTATACTGTCAAATTGATGTGTGCAATCCATATGTCTACTATGATCTTTTCCATTCATGAGCGGGATTTGATAGTTACTCCTCATCTAACCCATATAAATGTTTTTTTTCCATATATGAAGAGGTAGGTAGGTCAAATAGGCCCGAAGTGGGCCTATGTGTCTGTCTCCTAGGAGATTCTGAACAGGAGCAAGCAGCTTCCAACTCCCTGGCCAGCAAACCTTGTTAAAACAAAAAAATCCTTCACTCTTTTATCCCTCCACTATCCTTTTTCAATCAAAATAACAGACTAACATGTTTCACTTCTCAAATTCCAAATTCAACTATACTAATATACTGCCCAAATAACTGAATAACATATCTACTACTCAAATTAATTCATATTTATACTATACTAATTTTCAACACTAATACTTTATGGGTTCCGGAGTGGCGTGCAACTCGCCGGAAAAGCACTTCAACACCCATCAGGGGTAACAAGTGCTATATGAATGCAAATCTTTCTTCCCCTTTTATCCATCCGCTATCCTTCTCACTCCAAGTAACAGACTAATATCCACCACTGAAATTACCTCATATTTCACCACATTAATTCACCACTAATCCTTTATAGGCTCCCAGAATAGCATGCGTCAACAACGAGCGATAAATAAATACAAACCTTTGTCCTACTCTATCCCTCTACTATCATTCCAAATCCAAATAACTGACTGACCTATCCACCACTTAAAATATACTTGCATGTTTCACTATACTAATTCAACACTAATCCTCTGTGGGTCCCAGAGTAGCGTGCTACCTGCCGAAAAAGCGCTTTGCCGCCTTGTCAGAGGTAGTAAGCGCTATATAAATGCAATTACAATTACAATTACAATTATAGAGCGTTCTCGAATTTGTCTGGAGGCCCCATAGCAACCTTATACTTAATATCACCATATTTGAGGTGTAATATGACACCCACGTGCATCAGTGGAATATGTCGAATTCACTGTGTACGAATTATAAAAATTGTACTAAAAATACTTGTAACTCCTTTTGAGGGAACA
The DNA here is from genome assembly GCF_964261635.1 of Lissotriton helveticus. NCBI lineage: Eukaryota > Metazoa > Chordata > Amphibia > Caudata > Salamandridae > Lissotriton > Lissotriton helveticus. Next base: position 94,292,815 of record NC_136068.1, read on the forward strand.
TTTGATTGATTGGCTATTTTATATCAACAAGGGCTTTTATTCGAGAGCTAAAATGTAAACTAGGTTTGAATAAAAAAGATGTATGCATATTCAAATGATGTATGTTAATATTATATGGGCCCACTCATATAATGATGCTTCGTATAATGATGAGATGGGAGCTCCTGGCCAATGTGTGCATTCATTTTTTTTGCTAACCTGCTCTAAAGAGCTCTAACATCCTTCTATATAATACCTCCTCAATGAAAAAAAAAAACCAAATAAAATTTTAAAAAATAACCTTTGCGGTTCGAGCAGTTCTTGGAGAGCTTCCCGTATATTCCTTCGGGCCGTATGGAAATAAAGGGGTTCATTAGGATGGGGGACGGATCATCACCGCCATGCAGGCGGTGGCGATCCGTCCGCCATCCTTGCCCGTCCGCCACCTTTATTCCCCCCGCCATATTACAATGGCGGGGGGGTGTGGCGGATGGGAAGAACGTCAGCCGCTTATTCGACCGCGGCGGTAAAGGCCTGATATGGTGGCGGTGTCTATCAGACACCGCCAGCCATATTAGGATGGCCTGAGGGGAGGCATACGGTTCCTGCTTTGGGGGCCCGTTGCGGGCCCCCAGGGTGAAGGAGGGGGTGTGGGGGGTGCACATGGGGGGTACCTATGGTACCTAACTGCGTTTCACAGCACAACATGGCAGGCACGGCGCGGTGCCTGTCATGTTGTGCTGTGAAATGCACAACATGCATTTTTCACATTGCGGGATGCACCCGCTACTGTGGCGGGTGCATCCTAATTGGGGGCACGGTTCCTCCGCCCTTGTGGCGGACGGTACCTGCCCCCGACAGGATAGCGGACGGACTTTGTCCATCTGCCATCCTAATGGACCCCAAAATGTAGAGGTCAAAGGTTCCCTTGGACTGCTGCTGGCTAAAAATGGGCTATTTCTGTGTGTGTTTGTCCAGCCAATCAGAGGCCTCTACTGCCAACTTTTCAGCAAAACACGCATGTATGAATTACTGTTAAAAGCTTTTTCATAATCACCTGCCAGAGGTGCGAGCGATGGCAACCTTGGCTAATGCACGGCCTCGCACCCGGCAATTTGAACACTTTGGCGATTTGATCCGCATCCGATGTATTTCCGGAGACAAAACGCGCCCGATTTCCTGGCCCGCACTCGAAGGCGCCTATAAAGGTAGTTTTTGTGTCTCCCGCAGGCACGCATTCCAAATTTCGCATAATTGTGCCATTTTCATTTCATTACATTTCATTAGGGTTTAGCAGGGTACAGTGCAGCTCGGTGGCTTTTACAGCCCCGGCTGGAAATAAAACTCTTAATTTCAGCATTTCCTTTCAAACACATTATTTAACCCGTTTGGACTGCTGAAGGTACCCGTTATTTGCATGAATATTAATCGTGGGGTTGCAGCTTTTGCCGCTGTCATATAAATGCACCATGGGTTATTCACAGCAATTTATACTCGAAAATGTTCTTAACGTTTTGCAACCCTAAGCTATGTGACGGAAGCAGCGAAACCTGATCACCGGAAGCTGGCATTCCTTGCTATGCGCGTCGGCTACCCGGAAGTACCTCCATTTTGTGCGGTTGCTTATTGTCTCTAGTTGTGCTATTCAGGGCTTTAAGTGGGATGAAAAAACTGTGGGGTCTCGCAAATGGGCGTGGCCTATGTAATTAAGGGTGTGGCTTAAAAACACATAAGCTAAAAATCTGTGTTTAGCATCTAGATATATGATAGAACAAGTAACATCATACCCAGGGCTTTAAGTGGGATGAAAAAACTGGAGGGTCTCTGAAAGGGGCGTTGCTTAACCCCCTTGGCCGCGGCGGGGGGCTGCGCGGCAGCGCCATGCTCGTGACGGAACAACTCCGTCACGAGCCACGGTGGCGCTGTGCTTGTGACGGATGGTTCCGTCACGGCCCCGCCAGCCTAATAGAGCGCTCATTGCAGGCGCGAAATCAGCACCGCGCAGGCACGGCGGCCGGGCAGTGACGGAACCATTCCGTCACCAGCACAGCACCACCGTGGCTCGAGACGGAATGGTTCCGTCACACATGCAAGGGGTTAAAACACATAAGCTAAAAATCCGTGCTTAGCATAGTGTGCTGCCTGACTTCTATTTTCCTGTTTCGGTCATTGAATCTAGATATATGATACAACAAGTAACATCATACCTACAACAAGTCAGGACTATTTGCTTGACATCACAACAATGTTGCTGCTCCTGAGTTTCAAAGAGGAAGGGAAAACCAGAGAGAAAATGACTCTCTTTAAAAGGATTTCCCTTCCCCTACAACGCTCATCTGGCATGACGTCATGCCGTAACTTATCTACTAGTGAGAAGTGAGCAGTGTGAGCATACGCACATCGATATGCCTGTGTCACAGCAGTCTGGAAAATACGGACCGCCTGTGCCAGGGCACAAAACAGAGGCTGATAGAGACCCGTTTCGAGGCCTCCTTTAAAAAACTGCCGGTGCCTGTGCTCAGCACCGGTAAGACCCGGCCCACTTAAAGCCCTGGTGCTATTGGCTTTGTTTTCAAGCACATGGAATTATATCACAAAAGGATTACTTGATGGTCTTTTCATATAGTGCAGCATTTTAGCATCAGTGTTCTTGCTGCAGAAATCAGTCTAAAATCTCATTTTAAGAGGTTTGATCCTGGCTGGGCCAGCTCTTTCTTCTTTAAAATAGGCAGAGGGTTTAGTTTTTCTTGCATACTTTACCAAACTAAGGTTTACTGAGTGTGGACGTTGTGGCCAAGATATTGAGTTCTTGTACAGCATGTTCCATTGGCATAGTTGTAAACGGTCCCGTTTTTGCAGGGACAGTCCCGACAAGTTGGAGACTTACCCGGGTACTATTGTTGCAGAAACTGTTCCTCTTTATTACACACAGGTACGCAAACAAGAACTTTATATCCGCAGCAGCCCTGTGCTGCAAAGTGTCCTGGGACTTTTTTTTCAAATGTTGGCAACTTGGTGGGACACCTGTGCCAGGAAATCTAGAGATAATTTGATGAGTCCCGTGGGTATTAGTGTCATGGGAAACAGGAACGCGTATTGAGGACGATAGATGCCTGTAGGTGCCCGGAATTGAAAATGGGAGTCAGACGCAAAGTAGGGGCAGTCAACCCCAGGGCCGGACTGGCTGTAGCGGGCACCGGGCGTTTCCCCGGTAGGCCGCCAGGGTGGGGGCTGGTTTTAGGCCTTGGGGGGCCGTTTTTGTTACCGGTGGTCCGCAATATCGCCCCCCTGTAACAAAACTGGCCAAAATCGGCTGTTTCAAACAGCTACGTCGCACCCCCCCCCCTTCACTCCCAGGGGGCTGGCTGAGCAGTTTGCCAGGGCCGGTTTCGGTTCCAATTCTGGCCATGGTCAACATGCCTGTTGCAGCACTTTGCAGCAGGAGAAACTGTTTCCCAGCTGCTGCAAATTGTCACTGAAACTGTCTCTTATAAATACATTTAAAAAAAAATTGCTTTTCGTCGAAATTTGAGTACGAGGACTTTGAAAATGTACAAGCAATAAAAACAAGTCCCAATGAGTTGGTCATTATCCTGATACATCTATAGCATGATACGGTTTGCAGTGTGTGCTTAAAAATTTTGTGAATCTATTCTCTGTCATTAACCCGCAGGTTGCATGTTGAAAGGCTGAGTTATGTAAAGGGAGCTGCATGTTGAAAGGCTGAGTCATATACAGGGAGCTGCATGCGGAAAGGCTAAGTCATATAAAGGGAGCTGTAGTTCGCTTTACTAGCTGGTTGTGTTTATGTGATCTTATTTAACTTTCACTTTTCTTTTAAAATGTGCTTTGGCTGGTCCTCACCATTAGCTCAAACTTGGGAAATGTTGACATTAGCCACATAACTACATATATCACAACGGTCTTTAGAGCAGCCTCTACATTAGAGTGAAAAGTAAAACTGCCTCTTTGGGAACTTTGTGTATCTTTTCAATAGTGGGATTTGGAGGACTGAATTTCTTATTTTCCACCTGATTTAAAATGAAAGAATTTACACCTTTGAGAAAAAGATAACAATTTCAGGTTACTGAAATGGAGAAACAATCTGAAGGCAAAATTAGTGAAGTTAAGTACAAGATAAAAAATTCGAGAAAGACGCTGCAGACTTAAATGATTGGTTACCCTAATTATTAAAAACATCAAGAATAAGAAAACTGGTGAAACAAATTCAGGTTTCTTTGTTCCCCGAGGACTGCTTGAAGGTATCAAATTGAGATTGGGTTCACATTATGATCCCGGAAGACTCAGTTGAGTATATAGAGGGTTTAACTTTAATTCTAAACAAAGTCAGGATTTAGGATAAGTATACGGTAAATAAGAAAGTCTTATTAATGAGCTACAAAACAGAAGGGTTTCTATTTGTTTTATTTTAATAGGGATGCAAAGGACCCCAGAAAAGGATTCAGTAAAATTAATTAGATGGCAAGGCCCATAAATGGATAGGCAATCCGGTTTTACACCTCCTAAACAGATCACACAAATTTAACTAAATCTGCACATTAATTATTTTTGTGTGGCTTACTTATTAATTTATCCTCTTTGTCTCCCTATCACATATGATGTTTCTGGTTCGACTGCTGTATGTTGTATTTTTCCTTAAAATAGTGCACCCCTGCATCAATCATTACATTTCATAGGTTGAAATTTTCATTTCATTTTAAATTTTGCAATTTCTGGCATCTTCTTGCATTGTTTCTTACTGTATGCCCGTCTTATGTATGATTTTTGTATTTCAATTCCAGCTGAAATTTACTCTCCCGCCATATTCTTAAAGGTATCATAAATTTGTATGGCCAGGAATTCAAGTTATATTTATGCTTTTTCAATTTTGAGAAGTCTTTGAAATTATTTGAACTACAGCTGGACTTTCTGATTTGAATATTGAGTAGGGTTTATGGTAAGAAAATCTTCACACACAGTTTGGTAGACATCTCTAGGAACTGGAACTGTTTTGTGTTTGTTCCCTTCCTCAGCTTTACAGCCCTTTCCTTTTCTCTTCAATACTTTCTTTCTATACTTATTTTTGTTTGATTGTTCTGGCTTCTTCATCTCCACCCCCCCCCCCCCCATGTGAAATGTACAGAATAGTGATTTTTTGTCTCTTTGAATCATCAACAATTTTGTATTTATCCTGGTTTGTTTATCTGTTTTAGTTGTTGTGACTGAGACCATTTTTGAGTAAGTCTTTACCGTTCAATGAAAGGATTCTGAGGTGATAATTGCAAATCGCTTAAAAAACAATAAATGTTTGAAAAACAAACCTGGAACCAGTCCCAGATACATCGACAATAGGAACCTATAAAATACAGAAGACATTGTGCAATCCATGTTGTTATGACTATATGTCACTTTGCATCCTTTTGTATGGTGTGATAAATGAAAAATGGGCTACATTGTGTAAAGTATGAATGTATGTGGGCGTCTTTGCATAACAAACCCATAATCTTAGCGTACTGGCAAAACATAACTAGATTTTACTTTTGAGCAGTGGTGTGCAAAGAATTTTTATAGGCATGCACTGGTTTGAAAAGATATGATATTCACCAGTCCTTAGTTTTTTCAGTTTCCCACTCCAAGTTTTTCTCTGCCTCTGCAAGTTTTTTCTCCCCAGTTTGAGACCATTTTCAGCACATTGCAACATATTTTTCACTCTAATTAAACTCACCTAATACAGATGATGACGGTAGACTTTTACTCTGCAAGTTTACCTTCTGCTGAGCTTTCACAAACACAAAGGCATTTTTTTCTTCGAGTTTAACATTTGGAAACTTTTTCTGCGTACAATGCAAACGTATGCAGAATATTTTTCTATAAATGTACGTTATTAGATATAAATTGGCTGAACATTTTAATGTAGGTGCAGCCTCAGGCTGAAGGGGATGATTCACAAACGTGTTTACATAAGGTGGGGGAAGTAGTACCGTAAGAGAACTCTTTTACGTAGTCTTCCGTGCTCTCGCGAATTGGCCCAGAAACACCCAACTCACTAGTAGGAAAAGTGCAAAGAAGACGCAGTGCTTTCTATTTGTGTTACAACATACAAAGAAAGGTGGATTTGCTATTAGTGACCCGCACATCAGCTAGTGTCCCCTTAATATAAAAAATTCTTATGAATACTAAGTTCAAAGCATCAAATATTGAGTGCAACTTTGATGTTTGACGCTCATCCACCTAAGGCGTCAAAGACTTTCTGCCCACTAAGAGTGCAACAGATTATTACATCAACAGAAACAAAACACCAGCGCACATCACATATGGTAACTTTTATCCTCTGTGCAATCAGCACTCTTCTTCAATCAGTATTCGTGTAGGAACACTCTTTTCCAATCCAAGAAAGTCACGTTGTGTAGACCATTCAGACTTTATTTCTTTTTAAAATACAATGCTCCACACCCGACGCGCGTTTCGCCCTATGCGGGCTTCTTCAGGGCTTGTTCACAACATGACTTTCTTGGGTTGGAAAAGAGTGTTCCTACACGAATGCTGATTGAAGAAGAGTGCTGATTGCACAGAGGATAAAAGTTACCATATGTGATGTGCGCTGGTGTTTTGTTTCTGCTTTCTATTTGTGTTAATTGTATATGAATAGTCACATTTCAAATATTTTGGAGGAAATTCACAAAGGCTTGTAAGAGTCGTAAAAGAGTACCACCGGATTATTTCTTTATGTTATCCTAAAAGCCTTTGTGAATAGACTTTTTTTCTGAATTCTGCTTCAGCTGCACTCAGCACAGACATTATACAGTAAGTGAGTTAACAGATAGCTTTAGTTTTAAACCGTTGAATTTCCCATCCGTATGTGAATCAACTGGGGCTATTCACGCCTTGATCCGCGAGGAGGCAATCTAGAGAGTACCGCATTAATATTTTAATACTAGAAGTTCAGTCTGCTTACACGCGCTGCACCACCAAATATATATTTCATACTAATGGCGCAGCCATTCACCTGCAGGATTTAGAAAGTGAAGAAACACTATAGAGACAAAAATAATCCCTTTATAGGCGGGCCAGTCTCCTAGAGGACGTAGTCCACAAAATTGCCATAAGGAATTTAAATTTCTTAAGAAGACATCATCATTTCTGGGAATTCCCATATGTAAATTCAATACAGATCTGTAGAAGTGCCAAAAAAGACCAGACAATCAACTTATCAGGATGGAGAAGGTGGCATAGTCACTAGAATTTGCCTCGTTATGCAGGGCTGTAAGTGCGATGAAAAAACTGGGAAGGTCTCTCAAATGGGCGTTTCCTATATAATTAAGGGTGTGGCTTAAAACAAGTAAGCTAAAAGTCTGTGCTTAGAATAATGTGCCGCCTGACTGAGATTTTGCTGCTTCTGTCATTGCATCCAGGTATATAATACAACAAGTAACATTATATATACAACACGCCAGGGCTATAGAAACAAAGCAGAAGGTGCACTCTCAAAATTATATAAATTCTTCTTTATTCCAAAATTCTTTTTGACATCATAGGCACAGCCAACGCGTTTCGTTCCTTTCTTGGTTTTTGGAACTTCGTCAGGGCTGTAATAATTACAACATATATAACATGAATATACATAAAACAGAACAAACCAAACAAAAAAGTACAAATACCAAAGAATTTCTTAACATATTAATACAACAACAATACACATTCACAAAACCCAGGACAGCACAATTTGACGAAATACACATAATTTAATTTAAAAACCATTAGGAACAAATGATAATGTCTGCAGTCCCAACAGAGCACCTAACTGCCATAATCCTAGAAAAGAATCATGTGGACTAGAGAACATATCGAATAATAACATGATCCAATGGTAACACGCATATTGTAAATACAAAGAAAAATTGCTTAATAAAACACACACTTTGGCGACCCCTGTAATGCCCTCTGCCAAAGCTCCACCCACAACAAATACAGTTCTTTATATCACCTTCATTACCTTAAGAAAGTGTGCCAATGTTTCACCCACCAAATATTGCAGTTTTTTACATCATCATCATTACCTTAAGGTAGTGTGAAAACACCGGTATAAAGCAGAGTCATTATTCTAAAATTTCAATCCTAAAACACCCCTCTGTTTCTACTGAAGGGCGAAAGTAACATGACATGATTTTCTAATCCTTAAACTTGGCCATTTATCATAATATATAGACCATTCCTCCACTGTCCCCCATTATCAAAAACATGCTTCAAATATACCACATTAAAGAATTCTAGAGATAGAAAATGCCCAATTGGAAAATTCAACAAAACCCCATATATAAGTGAGGTGACGCAAATTAATAGCCAGGGCTATTGGCTTTGCCAATGGTTGTTAGTTGTATAAGATAAATACGAAAAACTGTGGCTTTGTTTCATTAAATAATGAACATGCTCCAGTTCCGACATGATGAGTCTATGAAAGAACGATAACGAGTCTCTTTGAAGTTATATCAAAGGCAGTGAAGGGTGGTACTGCTGCAGAGTTAAGATTCTTTTTTCACACTGATGGTGAAGGCAAAAAACATAGGAGCCACAAAGGGAACCATCTAGGCACCTGCTTTTTAGAACTGCTGGTGCTGAGCACCGGCAGGACCCAGCACAATTAAAGGCCTGTTGTAATGACACTGTCCTAGACTTCAACACCAAGCCTCCAGACCTTGTGAGTAAGAGAATTATTTAGACAGACGACGAAGAGGGAAAATGTATTATTTATTTATTTTCCATCGTGGTCGTCTGTCGAATCTCCCCCCAACCCGGCCCCACTGTTTTTACCTGCACGGACCACTGCAGATGCCATTGTAGTGTATTATTAGTTGTATGAAACCCAGGTGTGCTGGAGATGCTTGCACCATCAGGGTATTGTGGGCAGTGTGTTCTAGCTACATAGCAGACAATAGTTAATCCAGGATTATTGTGAGAAGCTCTCAAAATGGTACTTGTGCATTCCTAGGCTTCTTTTGGGATCTTATTGTGTTCCGGCTTTTTGCAATTGGCCCTTCTGAGTTCATTAAGGTCCTGGCAGACCATGCAAGGTTCTGCCAGTTGCCATGGTCTTCACCACCATGGCGGAAGACCATTTGCCCCATATAGAGGTACCCGCCTACCTGGCTCACCCACCTGGTCAGATGTTTACCCTGGCAAAGTCAGCGGAAGATCAACCATTGTGAACCTGGAGCCTCCCCCATTGTGAACAGAAAAAGGAAACAGTGAATATAGCAGAGAGTAGACGCGGCTGGTTTACTAGAGTGCTGTCGCACGGCCGAACTCTAAAAGGGCTCTGACATTAAGAACTTTCTTCCTGCCGTTCTGCGAGATGAATATGGTCTTCGAAAATTCAGGAAAAGTTGTAAGACATATTCATTCAATCACCTGCCTGTTTCTAGACCTGTGTCAATCTCTTGTGCTGCCCAGTGCATTACCTTTCCAATGCTACTCTCCTCATTTGCTTTGATGGGGTTAAAAATGACCGATAAATAAATATATTAAGTATATTACACCGCTGCCAGATCATGCTGCTGGCTTAGCCAGACCACAATGGTGATCAAAAGAGAGTGTAATCATGACTGAGCCGTAGGAAATTGATGATCTGATCAGAGTGGGATGAAGAATTAGCTAGAATACACTGAATACATGGCTAGAGTAGAATGATCATATATTGGTCCATCTAGCACTCAAACTTCAACTTAAATCTTGAAAAAACTTTCATCCGTTAGTGGTTGTGCTACTGCCACCTTTAAGTGTTTAGTCTATGAACACTATATCACATTAGCGCAAATTTGGAGACAGCGGGAACTCCCATTGGCTGGGTGGTGGTGTGCACAATTATATTTGAACCAGGTTGGTTCTCATCTTCAGTTACGTGACAATAAACCTTCTTTCAACGCTTTTCTCAACTGAGAAAAGCGTTGAAAGAAGGTTTGCGCTAGAGTAGAATGATGACTTAGGAAGAGGACATTGACGAAGCGGCCAAGTTGAAGGACTTACACATAATACTTTGATGAGATGGCCAGAGAAGTATGATGGTTTATCGTCTAATGGTTATATACCATGAGGTTTACATAATGCTCATAATACACATGCCACCAAGGTCTATACTGGTAAGTTCGAATACTGTCTTGAAAAGTAAAGCCTATGTTAAACATTGCCTAGATAATCAGGGCTTTAAGTGGGATAAAAAAAACTGTGGGGTCTCTCGAAGGGGCGTGTCCTATGTAATTAAGGGCGTGGCTTAAATCCACGTAAGCCAAAAATCTGTAATTAGCATAGTGTGCCACCCGACTTGTATTTTGCCAAAATACAAGTTGTATTTTATAAAAAATCTGTAATTAGCATAGTGTGCCACCCAACTTGTATTTTGCTGTCTCTGCATCCAGATATATGATACTACAAGTAACATTATAGCTACAAGTCAGGACTATTGGCTTTGCCAATGGCTGTTACTAACTGCAAAAAAGAAGGGAAATCCTGAGAGAAAATGTCTCTCTTTAAAGGATTTCCCTTCCTCCTAAAATGCAGCTCACCTAGCATGACGTCATACCTTGACCTCCACTACTCAGTAGTGAGCAAAATGAGCATGCGCACATCGATGTGCGTGCTCTCACTGCAGTCCAAGAAAAAATAAATTAAAACGGATTACCTTTGCGAGGCCCGAAAATAAAGCCCGATAGAGACCCGTTTCGAGGCCCCCTGAAAATAACTCCTGGTGCTCAGACCCGGCCCACTTAAAGGCCTGCCTAGATGACATCCTTTCATGGTTAAATCCTGCCCAGAACACACACATCCTGAACCAGTTACTTCCCAAGGCATAGAGTTCCAAAATGTGTTTCTCCCAAGTACCATACTGCCCAACTACCGACTACCAACTTCTCAGATGACATGGTGACAAGGATACATTTGATTGAGTGGCACCCTTTCATAAATGACGTGTTGCTCCACGCTGCCTGTGCCACAGTCACGTGATTCTTGGATTATGTTTAGAGGTGGGTGAAATTGCTTCAAGGAAAGTGAAACACTAGAATTTTTCTTGTTTTTCCCCCCACTCACAGAGCAGAATTGGTGCTGTTCTGCAGATGTATGACGGTACAACGCATACTTTTACAACGCATACCTTTACCACGCATTTTTTACAACGCAACATCCATTACAACGCATTCCATTACAACGCATGCCATTACAACAAAATTTTAAAAACTACATTTACAACGCATTCCATTACAACGCATACTACCTTTACAACGCATACCATTACAACGCATAACATTACATTGCATGTTTGGTAAGTATTGGATAGTGTAGGGGTAAAAAAAAATACTATTCTAACTCCAGGGGGTGCAACAGTAGGGTAAGTGTTGGATAGTGTAGGGGTAAACATTACTATTCTAACTCCCGGGGTGCAACATTAGGGTAATTGTTGGAGAGTGTAGGGGTAAAAATTACTATTCTAACTCCAGGGGGGTGCAACAGTAGGGTAAGAGTTGGATGGTAATGTTATGCGTTGTAATGGTATGCGTTGTATTGACTGCGTTGTAATGGCATGCGTTGTAGTGGTATGCATTGTAGTGTCATGCGTTGTAATGGTTGCGTTGTAATGGCATGCGTTGTAATGGATGTTGCGTTGTAAAAGTTTTGTTGTAATGGTAGTGCGTTGTAAAAGTTGCGTTGTAAAGGTTGTTTCCCTGTTCTGCAGCTTCACTGGTGAAAAAAACAAAGCAAGAGCACAGTTGAGCTTTGAAAGACTTTGAGGGTCTGGGCAATTTACTTACCTTTATGCTAGCTGCACTGGAAAGACAGTAAATCCTTTTAGGTAAATTGTAATTGCAACAAAAGACAACAAAAGCTGTGTCATCATTGACAGAGAGGTGTGAAAAATAGACCTATACATTCCGGTCAAAAGAAACCCAAAATGTGATATTCAAGCTGTAGCTAATAGTAACAAAATAGATCCCCATCATGAGGGCAAGACCCTGGCTTTAGGCTGTCTAAAATATAAATGGAAATAAAAGATCTGAATGAAAGTATGGAGCACGGCCACCTTGGATCTAGAACTCAAACCTAGTCTGTCTTTGCATTATTTTCTTGCGGCGGCTGCGGGGTGGCACCACTCACTTTTGAGGTCTTTCCTGTCTGGTCATTAGAGCCTTCATTTCCCCTTCTTGTTATGAGTTCCTAGCTGCCCTGGACAGGGCACTTCAAAGCCCCTTCTCCAGCAGGGAGGTCTGTGTGTAGCTCCTGCTGCAGGGTCCCCCTGGCAGGTGGGCACCACACCCAACCCTTGGGAAGTTGCTTTTAGGAGCATTGTCAGGGGGTGCCCATTGTAATGAACCTAGTGTAATTACCATCAAGTCAATTGCATTGACCAAACCCCTGACTGGGCTGCCGGACTGGCCGTAGCAGGCGCAGGGCATTTCCCCAGTGGGTCGGAGATGTGGGGTCCAGATTCTGTTACTGGGGGCTGGTTTTGAATCAGTGCCGCAATATCGGCCCCCTGTAACAAAAGCGGTGGTTCTTGCTACCACAATGTGCCAGGGCTGGTTGCTCTTCCAAGTCTGGCCCTAGATAAGAATTCCTTGGCCCTGGATAGGAATTCCTTGATTTTTGCTTTCTTCAGAGGATTTCTTCTTTTGCAGAGCAGTTTGCTTGCATTTCTTCCTTTTTTCCATCTGTGACAAATGGCTGTGGAAGACATTAAATTGCATTTTGTGCAAGTTTTGCACTTGCTTACCATAGATTGAAAAAAGTGAATTTTGTCCATGACTCATTATGTTCTGTCTAAATCCCTCATCCTGAGCCATCACACACTGGCATTATCCTGATTGCCAAGGTAGAAATCTAATGTCCCATTTAAGGATGCCTGGCAGCCAGTGTTTTTTTCCAATACAAAAATAGTTTCATTTCCTAGGCTTTGGGTAAACATATTCCATTCAGTCCTAAAACTTGGCTTGTGGAGTTTTCTAATGCTTTGGGTTCGTTCATTGGCTACTAGCTGACAGGGTTGGGACTTTTTTGTTCAAGCCTAAACCTGAGAATATTATACTATGATTCCTCCTGAGTCCAGATTCGATCACACTGTATGGCCTTGAGGGGTCCATTAACCCCTTTAGTGCTGCCGTTGGACATTGCGAGCACTACCTCCGTAGTGCTGCGCACGTCCAATGGCCGACGCGGCCCCACCCGTTTCTTAGAACGTTCAGCACTGGCGCTGAACGTTCGACGCACGAAACGGGTTAAAAGACCGCTTGGACCCTATTGCATATGAGCCCACTTTCATTGTTTGCGTCACAGCATACCTGCAAAGATGTGTGTTGTGCGCAAACAGGGAATGTGTGCCCTGTTATCTTGACTGTGCTGTCCTCATAACAGTCGTGAACTCGTACTGCCCAGGGGGCAGCGCATTCAGGTGAAATACGGAGCAGCGGCTTCAAAAACCACTCCCTGTTTCACTGTGCGGGCGGTACCCCGCCTGCCCTTTTAAGAGGGATTGGAGCTCTCTTGCAGGTGTGGGCAGTGAGTGACTGCACCAGCCTCCAAGGGGATGTCTAGGGGATCCCAGGAACCCCCTTTCAACCCTAGAGAGGCTTTCCCTCAAGGGGTGCACTGACAGCGTGCCTCCTGACAGCTTCTTTGCCTTTGCACACTCGTCCACATTAAGGCACGTGCAGAGAGATAAAGAGATTCTCTCATTTGCATGGGGTCACGCCCCATGCAAATGAGGACACGCCCTCTTGAGATAGCACTGGTGCTACATGTGCGCCAGAGCTATCGGTATTACAGAAGAAGTTGCACAAGCGTCTGCAACCCCTCCTGTTATACCAAAGTGCCCCGGGGGCACACAAAGCAGGTGTACATGCCCGTTGTGCCCCCGGGGCACTTTCTATAATACGGACCCTGGAGTGCGATTTAGCATCCTGCATTTCTAAATAGTTCGGTGTTCCAGCGACTAAAATGACCAGGTGTGTGAATACCCGCCTGGATTTTAAAGTGACTGGGCACAGGGGGGGGGGGGATAACAGAGCCCTGGAGCAGAAAGCACCTTTACACACCCCCTCCCACAAAACAAGAGCATGGGAAGGAACTTGTCCTGCCTGCCAACATCCTTTCTACCACAAGGCTCTTTGTAACGCCTCCACCCCTCCCCTCCTCCCCCACCCACACACATTTACCGCCTGCTCACAGGAGGTGGTTGATGTGAACAGAAGAAAGCTGCGGAAAGGGACCCGGTAACTACAGGCTGTTACCAATTCTGGGAATTTTCACTAAATGGCTGGATTTAGGTGGGGAGATACCAGCCAGAATTCCAGTCCAGAGATCTCCCCGCCGGACCCCTGCTGGGCTTACAATCAGAGTCCAGGTCACAGGAGCTGTTTCTGAATGCAAAGAAACCGCTGAAGGCTGAGGTGTAGAGGGCAAAGCTAGACCGCCCCCAATCTTGTTCTCCACCCCCTTCATTCTCCAGACTGTTTACATCATACCCTCCCCCTGAGTGGCTGTCATGATAATCAAACCCTTTACTGTGCAGCCATTTATCATGTGTGTTCGAGAGGCTCTGTGTCACACTCCCAGTCACACATGCACCTGTGCCCCCCCCAGCCCCCCCATTTGTTGCTGGTCCTTCTTCTCAGCCATTCATGCGGCTCATCCATAAAACCAACTCAGCTCCCACCCACAATAGCATAGGATACAGCCATTAAACACCTGACTGTGGCATTTTCAATTACCATTATTTATGTCTTGGTTCCCCCTCCCAACCTTGCTGTTTCCAGCTATGATTGGCTGGGATTTACAGCTTCAGAGGCAGCCAATAGGAGACATCTATTTTAGTCCACAGCAATGTTACAGCCCTGGTCATTAATTGCACCACATTCATTTGGATTCTTGTCAGTCTCTCGCCCCGACTCTGTGCATGTGTGTCTTTGTGAGTGTATGTTTTATCTGTGGGTGATGCATCTTAAGATCACAAACTTGACCTATGACCATACGCTTACAATCTGCTATTTAATAATAACTAGCTTACCCGTCGCGCGTTGCTGCGATCTCCGAAGAAAGGAAATTCAAGGAAACTCGTTATGACAACATTCAATTTACATTGTGTCATTTTTATTGAAACGTATTCATTTTAAGATGGAAAACATTTCAAAGTGTCGTTTTAATTCTATTTATTCATTAGAGTACTTGTGGATACACGATTTTTTGGTTTTCCGTCTGGTGCGTACATCAGTATTCGAAACATTATGAGGGCCCTGGGAGGCCGATATTTCAAACATTTTTATGCCAAAAACCTTCGCGGGAGTGTACTCAACAACTTCCTAAAGTTTCCTGGCGATCGGATGAATGGTGTTTTAATTCTATTTATTTATTCGAGTGCTTGTGGATACACGATTTTTAGTTTTTCCGTCTTGTGCGTACATCAGTATTCAAAAGATTATGAGGGCCCTGGGGGGGCGATATTTAAAAACAAATTATGCCAGAAACCTTCGCGGGAGTGTACTCAACAACTTCCCAAAGCTTCATGGCGATCGGATGAATGGCGTAGTAATGCATAAAGGACAAACAGACAGACAGAGAGACAGACAGACATACATTCGTTTTTATATATATAGATAACTTATTTTATGGCACATAATACTGCTGTTGGTGACATTTCTAGAAAGTGTAAATAGCAGGTGTTACTATGATCCAATTGAATGGGACAGAATTTTTCAGCCTTGGAAGCTTGAAAGGCGGAGTTTCCCCAGCCCAGTTTCAAACTCAGGTCACAAAATTATACATGCCAACATTTTCAAGCTGCAAAGAGGGAGGTTTTGAAATAAAATTCTGGGGAAGGTCTTTTCCCCATAGACTAACATGGAAGCAGAGGCAATTTTAGACAAGAAACAGATAAAACAAAGCCCTTGTGGGGTTGGAGTCGGGAATCGGGAGTCGCGAGCCTGAATCAGGCCTGTTGGCATGCATGCAACGACATTGGCAGGAAGAGCTGAACTCTTTGAGGCATCTTGCAGGATTTTGGTCTGGATGGTCTGCTGATGCAGGACTTCATCCATTATCTGAGAAACAGATCGGACGGGAAAAAGTTGGTGGTTCCGTTGTTTGGCACACAGGGGGAGTGGCAGTGATTCTTCTCCATATTGTGGCCTGTGAGCAGTGCTTAATTTGAGCCTGTGGTTTCTGGTGCTCAGCACCCATACTTAATCATCAACACCAGTGCTTTTCTTGAGCACCAGTTAAGGACACATTCATTTAAGGGGAGATTAAGTGATTTGCCCAAAATAACAGGATGTTTAGCCGACGCTGAGACTCGAACCTGGTTCCCCAGCTCTGAGGTCGGCAGCTCTGGCCATTATGCCACACCCTCACCCCACTTTCGTGTTTAGTAGTTATTTTAGTCGGCGCTAACTGGAGAAATTGGCTGGTGCAAGCTGCCTCCTGACAAGAGCCCCTGGCTCATATTTTTTTTTTTTACAAATTAACCACTGCCTATGGGACTTTGGTGTGCCGGTACAGCACATGGTGGAGATCTGTGCTGGGAGCATTGATGTCATTTGTGGGTTGCGCAACCCTGAACCCTGGCAGTGCTCTTGAAACGCTGCTTCAAAGGGGGCAAGGCAGCATCAGAAAAAGACAGGGTGGGACATTTTTTATTTGAAAAATACTCTCAGGAACAGCAGTGTCCAAAGTCCTAAAACCAACAAAAACCGGTCAGAAACAATACAGGAGGAAGGCAAAAAGTTCAGGGATGAACCTGCAAAAAGGGCCAAGTCCAACACAGATCCTCCCCAAAACCCAGCAACAACAAAGTAAGTCAAATGAGTTGCTGCTACAGACCCAACTTGAGACTGTCCTGCCCATCAGAGTGCCGGTACTCTCACTGGTCAAGGAGAAGTACTGGTACTCAAATGGAGAAAATTCGGAAGTGCTGATACTCTGTACTGATTACTACTGGCCCATTTAAAGTACTGTAGACATCCAAAAATTAAAGTTAGGACTAAAAAAGAGTCTACACGCAAACCAAGCCCTGAACAATACAGGGACTACAATTTAATCTCTAAACCCTTATGCTAGACCCAAACCCTAGTGGGTCAACATATGAATATACACATTGATCCATGCTGTTGTTCAACTAGGATCACACCAGCATGAACTAAAGCAAACAAAGTTTAACAAAGCAGCAGCTAACCGAATGGCGTGCTGTGTTCAAGACGCTATGTCACCAAACTCCTTTTTGTTTCCTCTTGAAGAAGGTGCTCCAATTATTCAGTACAGAATAACTCTACAGAATTGTTTATTCTAGGAGGAAACATTCATTGTTGACACCCGAAACTGCCTCTAAACAATAATGACCAAAGCCCATCCCCTCTCCACAGCCACCATCCCACAAATCTTGTCTCCCTTCCTATCCCAGAAGAGATTTTAGTGATAAAGAATGGTAGAAAAAAATAAAACTTCTGCTAAATGAAGTCACAGTATTCCTATAGGATCACAAGAGAGGAATACATGAGGCTAAGAAACAGTATAAAAGAGATCTACCTGGCGTGACCCCCTGCAGAGGCGTCCAGCATGTATTGAATTACACGTGTGTCTGCAACGGCTAGCATCCATGTTGGCCTGGGGATTAAAATGTATCAAAAGTGCCACAAGAAAGGATCTGTGAATCAATATGTGCTGGGTGCAACCTGTATAAAGTAACTAAAGCACATGGAATATCTTAGATATGAATGCAAGGCATATGAAGAAAAGGTAAAATTATTATTTTAATTAACACTAGATACAGAATACTAAAAATGTGATCAAATATAATACATGGAACTGTACATTCTTATTACAAACTAAGTCAAATGTATTAGAAACTGGCCTGCACAGTGCGCATACACCAAGATAAACTCGTTGCAGGCAAGATTTGGTTTTGAACTGATAAATGCATTTTAAGTTTATACTTGGGAATAATACTGTTAAGCATAAGTAGATGCCTCATAATCTTAAAATTGGAAGCCCAGTCTCATTGCAGAGAAATATAAAGACATGTTAGAACTCATATTTCTTGGTGTGTGGGCTATGAAGATGAGGGAAAGGTTGTGTGAAATGATGGATGGACAATCCATACCAAAGTAACCACAGTGAAATTAGGTCATGCGCCGCGATCTGAAGCTGTAAATATGGATCGAGATGCTTTAGCATAATAATATGGAACTGTCAATGAATCTGAATTTAGTGAATAGTGGATTAATGAAAAACTAATTTTAGATTCATATGATATCATTTCCAAAATTGGCAGGTCAATGCAGAGATTGACTATTTTGACCTTCAGGTGGCTATAAAAAAAGCCCAGAAAGTCACAAGCACAGTTATAATCTGTATTAAAAAGAAGAAGCTACATTTTAAGAAGATGGTGATACCTGTATAAAGTAGATGAAATGAAGAGTGTGGTCAACATTGCTTAAAAGTTCAACATTTGATGTTTCAGTTGTCTTCTCATTTTTTAGTAGAACAGATGAATTTAAATATTTGGTACTCATAGTGCCTTCTTTTTACAGTGTTTAGAAGTGTCCAAACCTGTGTGAAGTAGCGCTATCGAAAACACCCCACTTTTTTAGTTGTGTAATTTATCCGTTAATATTTTAACATCTGGTGGCCATTCCATCTCTGAAAAACAGAGATTAAATGGCGAATTGGTCTATTCAAATGAATTCGCTTTTTTTTTTATTTATCAACTATAGGTGAAATCAAGAAACTAACTATATGTCCCAATAACCTATGCTATATTTGGAAGTAATGATGCATTTTATACTCTAAGTAATAGCAATTAAAGTTAAACGTTTTTGGGTATGTGTTTAATGTGAAGTTCAAACCTTTTATCTGGATTTGTTCTTAGCACGAGGACGTTAAGTGCTTGCATTACAAAATGCTAATGGTATGTGGACATAAACCCTGTCATCTTGATAAGCTTACTTAAACCCTTTTATATTTATATGGTTCTTATGCATAGAGATGTGTGTCTGTGGTCCAAGATTATAAACCTCTTATACTGATGTGTCTACCCGTGACCCTAGACCTGCCCTGACTACTTTATTGAAAACCTGTTCTATCACATGAATTTCTCCAGTAGTAACTGGACTTGGTAATAGGGATAATCTACTTAAGCGGAACATTGATACACTAAGGTTAATGTGAATTAGGCTCTCTCTTCCGGTATCCCCATAGTCCAGTGACTTTTTACCTCCTATTTAGGTGTGCCCTTGTTATAGCAACTTATAACCCTTTACTTGGTATAATAACGTAAAATCTTGTGCTCAGGTAAGCCTTTGCTAAAGTGAATGGCAGGATTTTATTTGAGGTGGTCATAGTATCGGAAAATTACATTTTTTTTTTGCTCTGCCAAATGTAAAGGGATCTAAAACCTTGCACTTTGATACACAGATAATTAATTTATATACATTTTTTGAAATCTGTCTGTGGGTGGGAGAATTTTCCAACTTACACTTATATATGCATTGTGTAGTACCACGGGGATAATTTTTGGAAAATACAATTGAATGAATGACAGACAAAAAAGCAAAACAAGTCATTGTTTTTTATGAATATGTGGAATCGTTTTGCCAATTTAGAGGCAGATTTTGTGGCACAGATCATTGAATTTTCAGAAGCAGAATCGTTGTTCTCATAATGAACTGGCCCATTAACTGGATATTGTTGGTGAGTGTCATTTTTGTAGCCTAGACATCAGACTAACCAAGATATGTGTTGTGTGAAAAGATGGTCCAGTAAGTTGAGATAATTCTTAAGCTATTGCAGTTCCACGCTACAAAATAGAGCCATGATTGGTCCCAGAGATGGGGGTATTATTAGATTTCCCTAAAGAACCTGGAAAATATGAAAAGATGTTTGTCAGGTCGAATGTTCTATCCTCAAAAGGAGGTTTTGTTCTAACATTTCTAAACTGCATAATCTGCTTGGACTCGAGGATCAGACCTACTTTGTTTCTCCATTTGCCTCCATCTCACCGCTGCCATCATCGAATCGAATTTCTAGTAGGAAGATTAAAATATTGCCTTTTGTTGGTACTTTGACAGTGTGTTTTGTTTTATTTTGGGTCCTTTCATCGGGGGTGCTATTTGGAAACCTTACCATCTAATTGTATTTGCTAATTCCTTTGTAAACATATGTTAGAAATGTAACCTGCAAATGGATTTCATGGATTGCAGTTTTTTCTTTTCCGTTATTTATTTCTTTTAAGTCCCGCGATTATCATTTTCTTTGGCTATAAATATACCCGAGCTATCAGGTTTTGGCTGTCTTCCAGTCCTGAAAGGACTCTTGCCATGCAGGGCAATCAACTTCCTTATCAGTGTTTGAAATGTTGAGTCCTGCACTTCATGGTATGTGTCTGTGCTCTCTACTCCCTGGCTGCTACCTTTCTGTGAAGAATAATCCAAATGAATTTGCATTTGTGAAAGCTTCCTCTATCTGGAAGTGGGGGAGCTGCCCTGTCTGGCTACAATGTATTAATTGCGTGAACGTAGCTGCCTGCCCCCTTTTATATTTTTTAAGCTCTGGTACTGTGGGTTTTCTAGGGTGCCTCTGCATTACCCTTTGGATGACGAGGCATCTGGGACCCTCTAGCTAGGGTCAATATACAGGAGCAGGGACAGGTCCTGCAGCAAATATGTAGTGCTTGTATTTTGCAACATGTCTGGGGTTTGCACAGGTATGTCTCCGACAGGACTTCGGCTTCTTGAATGATTTTAGTATGATCCCTTCTAGCCCAGGTTTTTTTTGGATTCAGGCCTAGGGCAAAGACCTCTTATTTGCAGGTTAATTTTTGTGCAGATTTTGGAAGTTTGGATGACACAATTTTATGGAGTCCTTATTAAGCATTTAGGATTGGTTGGAAGACTGTTTTTGTTTCTCTAAGAGTCTAATCTTCCTTTTGTGAAAAGGGGTTATACCATAAATTTTCCCAATCCCCACAACATGCCAGGCCTATACCTTTACCTTGAATTAAATGATATGTTGTAAGTCTTTGTGTGGATCAGAGAAGCACATTCTGTATAAGGTTGGGCTTCCTTGTCAATCAATATATAACAGTGGGTGCCAGCCAACGCTAGCTCTTCTCCACCTGAATTCAGCAAGGTGGTCGGTGGAGCTTTGGTTGCTATGTCCTCTTGACTTCCAGTGATTGTCAGGCTAATCCTGCTCCTTATCCAAAGAGGTGAATGCTGACACTGTGGTTGCCACCATCACTGAACACCCTGTAAGGTGAAGGTTGAGGCAGTACTTGCTGTACCCTGAACGTTGTGTGAGGTGAATGTTGAGCGTGTGAATGTTCTGTCTCTGAACATCCTGTGTGTTGATGTTTGAGGCTGTGCATTTTGTAATTTCTGCATATCTAGTGAGGTTAAGGTAGAGGCTGTGCATTTTATAATTTCTGCATATCTAGTAAGGTGAAGGTTGAGGCTGTGCATTTTGTAATTTCTGCATATCTAATGCGGTGAAGGTTGAGGCTGTGCATTTTATGATTTCTGCATATCTAGTAAGGTGAAGGTTGAGGCTGTGCATTTTGTAATTTCTGCATATCCAGTGAGGTGACGGTTGAGGTAGTACACGTTGTACCTTCTGAACATCATTTGAGGTGAAAGTTGAGGCAGTGCACGCTGTGCCCTCTAAATATCCTGTGAGGGGAAAGGGTGAGGCTGTGGGTGTTCTACCTTCTGAGCCCCCGGTGAGGTGAAGGTTGAGGCTATTCTTGCTGTGCCCTCTAAAAATTCTATGCGGTGAAGTTTGAGGTGGTGCATTGTGATCGCTAAACACCTTGTGAGTTGACGGTTGAGGCTGTGTATGCTGTATCTTCTGAACATTCATTGAGGTGAAGGTTGAAGATCCTCATGCTAGCTTTTTGCTCATCCAGTGAGGAGAATGTTGTTGCTATGGATGCTAAGCCCGTCTAAACCTCAAGTCAGGTGAAGGTTGACACTGTATGCTAAGCTCACTGGACATCCTTTAAGCCGAATGATGTGACCGTACATTCTAAGGGTAATGCTCATCCAGTGAGGAGAAGGTTGAAGTGGAGCATTGTGATTTCTAAACATCCTGTAAGGTGATGGTTGAGGCTGTGCATACTGTATCTTCTAAACATTCTCTGAGGTGAAGGTTGAAGATCCTCATGCTAGTCTTACGCTCACCCAGGGAAGAGAATGTTGTTGCTATGTATGCTAAGGTGTTTCGGAACCTCCAATGAGATGAAGGTTGACAATGTGTATGCTAAGCTCTCTGAACATACTTAAAGTGAAGTTTAAGGCTGCACATTCTAAGCCTATTGCCTATCCAGTGAGGAGAAGGATACAACTGTGCATTCAGAGCTTTACCCTCTCCCGGTGAAGAGGAGGCTGGGGCTGTGCATTCTGGAGCTTATGTGCAACAAGTGAACAGAAGTTTGGGCCTAGGCTCTGTGATCTCTGCACATAATCCAATGAAGCTAAGGTTATGGTTTCATGGGAACGAATGTTGAAACGTAATCCCCGCCGCAAACTGTACACCACCAGTTCTGTGCAGGTTGAGGCTTTATGCCCATCCCACCCCATGATGGTGAATATTGAATGTCCAATGTGTGCACATGCATTGAAGAGAAATGGGGGAAGCTGCTCCTTTTCCACTTCCGGAGAGGTGATTCCGAATCTGTGGTGGGTATCCGGCTCAATGAAAGTTCAGACTCTCGATACTGCACCCTACGCGCATCCAATGAGATAGGGTCACGATTATGGCATATCTACTTCTCCTAAACTCAAGTGACCTGGCTCTAGATTGCAATTTCCCATTCACTTATGCCTTTTTTATCCTTATTGTCTATAGGGCCCAACTTTTCACCCAGTAGCATTCGCGTTGTTGGTTTTGCTCGCTTTCAGATATTTTTATTCCCCTGCCGCTTCCCCACTCCACTAACTCTTCATCTGTATTTAAAGATGCACAGCAACAAGAAAAGAAAGGGGGAAAGAGTCTTCTCTAAGCCATTACATTTTTGCTGAGATTTGCTGCATGATATTATGCTATGCATAATTTATAATTTGCAAAGCAATTTGAATAAACAATTAAAATTTAAATTGAAACCATCCATTAAGAAAAAGTTGTATTTACTTCTGGCAGCGTCTCCGTTCTGCTTAAAACTTGCAACAATTGCCGCGCAAATCAAGCAAAGATAATAGTGTTTAAAGAGTGTTTACAGTTATTTGTGCTTTGCATTAAGTATCTATCTGCTGATTGGATCCCAGCACATTCTATGGGCAATGTCGGGGATAATGCAGGACCCATGCATTCTATCTGCCAACGGATACTGTCTTCTGTGGTTGCGCTAAGATTTCTGCCATTTATGACTTTACTTCTTGGAGTTATATTATTCACACATTCTCTCCACGTATTTCTACTTTTAGAGATGAGATTCTGTGAGATTTCACGAGACTTCATGTTAAGCCTCGTATAAAGTGAATAGAAATCCCACTTACTGCACCAGTTGCAATGAGATTTCCTGCAGTATGGCCCTTGGTTTAAAGGACCATGGTGGAAACCCTTGGGTACAGTTTCTGAACGTGTGTAGTCATGGGACCTACATTTGTAAATAAGATTCTTTTTCCTGAAATAAGTGCACAATAGGAAGTCCCTCCAGCTCCATTTTGCTTTTAAGATGAGATTGAAGAAGCTCTAGTGCATTTCTCTAAAAATATTATTTCATCTGATTAAAGTGTCATACAGAAGAACTTAGAAGGTGATCTTGATGTGGTCTGTAGATGCACTAGCCATATTCCTGCACATTGAAATGTTTCTAACGGGGGATCCATTCTGGTATACCGAACACCACCAATCCTCTAGTCGAAGACACTAAATTTATGAAAAAAGGACTCTGTGACGCCCATACACAGTTTTGCAGTTTTTGTTAACTTCCTTAAGACTTCACATCAATTAAGCAATTAGACTAAACGACCAGATTAATGTTGTTTGTTAAATAAAATCCCAGAACTGTGAAAAATGATGGCAGTGGTGACATGGAGACTATGGTCAAGCAAAGTGTATGTGATCCTAATTTCTGAGCAGATTATACACTTTGGACTGTTCAGTATAGAGCAGTCAAGCTCCCCTGGGTGCAAAATTGTCAGGGTCATATCTCTTTTGTAAGGAAGAGGTTACATTGTGTTGCCATTCCACAGGTAGAAGAAGTTAAAATGCAATTTGCCCTATGTAAATATGTGTAGAAGCATAGGCACCTTGAAAAAACAAATGACTCCCTTATACACTGTACATGAGGGAATGCTTGAATTAATATATCCATTGGTCATCACTCTGGGCTGCATTTCAATCCATCGTTTTTTGGCTTGTCTTGGCCATTAAAGAAATAGACTAACTATTGGCAAATCATTTTGGGCCTGATCCATAAGAGACAGTAAACCCCAAACAGCTGTTCTACACCCCCTGTGAATAGTAACACAAGAAACCCCTGACTAATATGCCTTGTTGAGCTTCATCTGTGATGAACCTCTGCTAGTTAAGGTGACTAATTTAGAGAGCACAGAGTGTTATGAGTTTAAATCTGCTAAAATTAATATCAGATACTGGTTATCACACTGCTGTGTTTACACTGAAGTTCTTGACATTCAGAGTAGACTGTACACTTGATAACTATCTAATGTGACTGGAAAAATGTGGAGGCAGGCAGTCTTCAGCGTGTTGTGTGCTTATTTGGAAAACAATATTGTCAGGAAAATCAGGCAGTCTTTCATGTTGAATTAAACATGCTTGAGCAGAGTCAGAGTAAAATAACAAAATCAATATCTCATATATTTAAGTCTAGTGTACATGTAGATTATCTATTTTTTTAGGTTTTCCTGAATACTCCGGAGTACACCTTGGAGAGTTACACATCAAAAGGAGTAGATATGTTGTAAATGTGCTTTAACACATTTTAATTTGTACCCCCTTTTTTACTCCACATGGCAACCATTATTTCAAGAGGAGAGAAAGTGTGTTCTATGTCCCTTGAATATATTGCAGTGCTTGGGCACCTTCCCACTCATTTCTAGGGTGGGAAAGCCCACCCGAATTATTTGTGATTACAAATCTTACACTTTTTATGTGTTAACCACTTTCACAGTGACCACCTGTACACCCACTCCCTGGAAACCTTGATTGCCTCCAACCCTAAGGTTACTGTGAATAATCTGCAGGACTGGCACTTTTTACAGATTAAAGTGGGATTTAGGTTTACCAATTTCCAAATTCTGATTATGTGAAATAGGACTAGGGAATGTCTACTCATTCCAACTTGTTTGTGATCAATTGCAAATATCTTCTGAGTGATGCCAACTTGTATTACAAATGTTTACATATTGAGCAGCTGCGTTATAAACCTTCATTTTAGGACTAACTTCATTGTATGCAGTCAGTGACTAGTGTCTGGCTGCAGCACTTTGAAGCTGCCTGTAATATACAGATTTTCACTCCTAATAAATTGAACTATATGAACTGTCATGATTCTGATAAAACGTGCCTGTTTCTCCCTGCCACTCAAATGATGTTAACTTGGAATAGACCGGAGTAGTAGCTACTGTCCCTGCTTTTTATGACAAGAATCCTGTGCACACGTTAAGCGAGGTGTATACATGTATCATGCTTAATCATCGTCATCAAGCGGGCAGCGATAGTGAGTCACTTGCCAGTCTCTTAGGAAGACAGGACCCGTCTCTCCGCTGCCATATCCCAGGCATTAGCTGGTTTGAGACGGATGTAACCGCCCGTCTCTGAGTCCACAGTGACTCACTATCGCGGATTCTTTCAACCCAGATGCCGGGTCAGAAATATCACCGGCTATACGGACCGTTACCCCATTTGTACTTACAGCCCTGAAGAGTCACGGGCTCCTTGCCCGCTTGACGAAACACGTGTCGGCTGGTCATTTGCTTTTGAAGTTACCTTTCAACAAAGGAAGGTCAAATACAATCCTTTGAAGAACAAAAAGACTTTCTATCGTGTCCACTTTGTTCCATTTACTACCTATTGTGTTCTTTTGATTACGCATGATACATGTATACACCTCGCCTAACGTGTGCACAGGATTCTTGTCATAATTACCGAGTGGGCCCTGGCCACTCTCTGCAGAGGTTTCGGGGTCTCCTCTGACCTTGCTGCACCGTCTTCATTATTGTTGTTTTTTACCTAACACACACCGCTACCAGTTAAGGCACCACACTTCCTGTACACGTCAAAACCCTCCACAGAACCCACATCCTGTCCCTGGTTTGCCCGTTAATTTCCTGAGCACTCTCCATCTTACCACAGTCTCAAGGGTCATGAAGGAAAATTTTACTATAATATTCTTGTTTATGATCTAAATTTTCCATTTCTTTCCATTCTCCTTACTTGCAAATATGTTAGTCTTGGTGGTCCAAGTAAGTGACAATGTGTTGAACCTTTTATGTTAATGACGCTATCTTGTTGTCTGATAAGATATCGATAAATGCACCTAGGCAGGATCGTGGACTGTGTTTAACGTCAAGCATGTATGAGACAATAGATCCCTAAACGGGACCCAAATACAAACAATTAAAAGGGATTATCAAAGAAATGAACCCTCTGGAGTCAGTGGTAAAATGTAACCCATAAATGTTTATTATTAATTTAAGGTGTAACACAGAAGGAAAAATAATAGTTAATTAAAACGCATATTAAATCAGTTTTGGGAATCAGCTCAAATACAGCAATAGAAGGACATGAAGGCAAGGCAGAAATATTCCAAGTCCAAATCATGAGACAAACCAATAAGAATTCATTCTAAAAGTCAACTAGAAGTCAATGGACATCGCAAAGTCAACATAAGGTAATCACATGCAGTAATAGATTGAAAAACCACAGTTCAGAATTTTACAATGTCACAGGATGCCACCATTCTAGCTCTAGCCCATAACTTGAATTTTAACGTGGCCCATTCTAACCTAATTTCATTTGAGATAACAGTACAAATTTAGTTACACAAACAATGGATGTCTTACAAAATAAATAGGCTTACAGTATCATAATCAGGAAGAGCCGTGGAAGTAGCAAAAGGTTCCTCCATGGTTCATCGAGTACAGCGTGTCATTACAGAGCATTTCAATAGTGCATGTTTTGATTATGCGTGGTATTAGAATAACAAAAAAACATTGTGGCTGCAACAGGAAACAAGATGGAGTCTAGGCCAAGTCTGGGCCTGGTCGTGTCAAGCATAGGAAAATACAGTTTTGTAACGTAGTCTTTCAGTTTTAGTGCAAAATTATACATAATGTTGAATTCCCATCTTTATGAAATTTAAATCAGCACTCATGGTGTCATGGGGAGTCAAAGGGTTTGTGATGCGACTTCTGCTTTGGTATCGCTTTGTTCGCCCTAAGTTGGCAAAGTATGCCCAGACGTGGGTCCCTTGCTCACTTTGCCACTGGATTCAAGATAGCCTGGCTGATGAGGGTTATGAACCCGAAACCGGTCCCAGGATGCTTGTTTCCAGTCCAGGGAAGACATGGCTTGGCAGTTCGGGCTGGACTGTTCCCATGAGGCACAAGGTCAGACTGATTTGCATATGGCCATGTCTGAACTGGGGTGGTGGAGTGATCTAAAGAATGATGATGGATTAAACCCATATCAGTTGACTGGGGGTGGGTGTTTGATTTGCTCAAACGCTCCGTCCATCATCCCCTTTGGTATCGCTTTGTTCGCTCTAAGTTGGCAGGGTATGCCCAGACGTGGGTCCCTTGCTCACTTTGCCACTGGATTTAAGATAGCCTGGCTGATGAGGGTTATGAACCCGAAACCGGTCCCTGGATGCTTGTTTCCGGTCCAGGGAAGACATGGCTTGGCAGTTCGGGCTGGACTGTTCCCATGAGGCACAGGGTCAGACTGATTTGCATATGGCCATGTCTGAACTGGGGTGGTGGAGTGAGCTAAAGAATGATGATGGATTAAACCCAGATCAGTTGACTAGGGGTGGGTGTTTGATTTGCTCAAACGCTCCATCCATCATCCCCTTTGGTATCTGCTTCACCAGACATTTTGGTAAATTGATATACATGTGTCCCCTATTTCATGCACTTCCTATATGTTATGCATTTCTTCAACTGCCTTTTTACTTCTTGGGAATGCCGTATATATAGTATTTCCAGAGTAAATATAAAGACTCTCTCAGTCACTTATTCTTGCAGTTTTCAGATATATCTCAGGGGACAAAAGTATGTACCAGGAGGATAATTTCAACATTTGCATTAAATTGTACTGTTTACAAAAAAACAACAAATGCTGCTCTCCTCTTGGGGCTAAATAGCCATCTTTCTCTAAGTGAGTTCTGAACAAAACCACATGTTTCTTTCTGCAGAACAATGTTCTTTGATTAACACATCATCATTGAACTTAATTCATATTATAGAGATTTTTCAGCCTTATCATTTCAATTTCTCTTCATTGATTTTGCCTCATTTGGTTTTGCATATGATTCACTTTTCTCGGTTCAGAATGCGATGAGCCAAATTTTGAGAGAGATTGTTCCATTTTTTTTTTCTTCAAGTGCTGGTCCCTGCAGGATGAGTGTGCGGGATTGTATTAATCCATACAGTGGAGAGCGGGATGGATTGTCAAATACTGAAGCAGATTAATGACGATAGACAATATCGAATAAATGAGCTGTAACAAGGATGATAACAAAAGAAAGACTCAAGTCTTCACCAGGCCTGGCTTCTGCCACCTGCAACTATGTATTCTGCCTCTTTGAATATGTTCTCATTTCTGATGCTCACACTCTATTTAACTGGCTCAGGTTCACCTCCGTCTCCAGACAATATAGATGCTCTAGCATCCCTAGCATACCCTACCGTACAGATACCTATATAAACTTATAGCACGCTGTCGCTGGCTATACCAGCCATTAAAGGCCTGCTCCAGCGTTAAAAGGCCATTAACAAGGGAGCAGGCCTTTATTAGCCGGTAGAGCACGCTACGGAGGGCTCTAAGGCTATTAGAACATTACGCCCCTAGAGAGCAGAATGTTCTATTTTGTAAAACAAAGACCTCATGTAGCACAAGGGGGTTGATATCCCCTCGGGCTCCGTGAGGCCTTTATTCACAGCTGTCCCAGTGAACAAACATTGGAATGTTGATGCTCCGTGGTTCTACCGCCCAGTAGAAGCCCGAGCACTCCATTGTTTTCAAATGAGCTCTCAACATTCCAATGTTCTAATATAGCTTATCCTCTACTCTCATGAATTCCATGAACTCAATCATGCTCGGAATGCTACCTCTTGACTCTTGTACACCCCTTTAGATCCAAATTTCAATGGCATCTAAAATCCTCCAAGTCATCTTGCAGCCCCTGCGGATTTAGCTCCTTTGTCCTCCTGCTCAATATTGGATATTATTTAAGTGCCTACAAAATTGCCATCAAGAATCATCAAGACTCATCTAAACCAGGTGCAGGTTCTCTAGCCTCACCTATGTGCATCACATGCACCGCATTCCCATACACCACTCCCTCGCCTATAATGGCTGGAGTAGCTGTTATTACTACAATGGCATGTGCCGCTCGCTATACTTTCTTCCAATAACTGGTTACCGCTGCCATCCTGAATTTATTTATTTATTTTATTTGAAAAGTTTTATATGGCGCTGGCTCAACCCAGAGGTATCAGAGCGCTTTACATGAGGATGTACAAATGCTTCAAAACAGAGTTATATAGTTACAACAGTTTCAGGTACGTACTTACTGGGATACATGGGTTACAAAGGCATGGCTCAGGTATGGGGAAGAAAAAGCAGGCAGGGGGAGGAAGGAATAGAAGAGGAAGATATAGAGTGAGGGAGGAAAGAGGTGAGGGAGGGGGTTGGAAACACAACAGGGCAACGAGATAAGAAACAGTGTCTGACTATCGGATTGGTAGGTGACGGCAAGGGGGGTAACCAGAGCCAAACTCCTCAATAGCTGCGTAGGGCAACTCCACCGGTCATCGACCAAAGGTTGCTCGGTCGCCGAAGTACATCAGAGGGTTAATTATCAGCCTAGAGGAGATCATCAGAAGTGTTTCAAAGAGAGCGCCATTAACGGTGTACGGTGCTGAGTTCCCAGTGATAATGGGAACATTCACAAACCTCCGCTATGTGTGAATCCCTTAATGCTGTGGACTCTCTCAGAGGGGTATCTGAGACTCCAGGGCATAAATGTTAAATTCAGATGTCCTAAAAATTGGCAACAGCACCCTGCAGGCTAACAATTCAGAGAGAGAGTTCTTCGCTAATCCCATTGACTGTTGTGTGGCGGATTTCATACTTCGGATCAGAAACAGCTTGATAACCAGGTGGCCACGCTGCAGGTGGAGACTGCCACAGCAGTATTAGACGAGAAATGTCAGCAGGGACTTCCTTTAGTCGAAAACTTTGATTATATCCAGAGGCAACATCAAGAAGGAACATCTGCAAAGGAGAGCCTTGGAAAATGCTGGTTGGGATGCCGATTAAACTGCAGTCAAGGTCACACCCTTGATATTAGCTGGGATTATGGATAGGTAAAATGTCCTCCTTCTTCAACACCAGTGGGAGAAACAAAACAAGGACAGGAGAGACCTGCATAAATGGTCACACCTCTCTTGCCACTGGCTCGTATGGAATGGAAAAAGTACAAAATTTAGAGGCCTCAAGGAGGAGTTTAGGGCGTGTGGCGTACACCTGGGAATATTGCAGGAAGTGAGCAGGAGCAGGGGTGAGCTTCTGAATTAATCCATTATAGCGAATATTTAGAATCATCAACCCAAGTGTGCGAAAGGAAGAGATACTCACGAATACATTAGAGACTCATTAGCACTTCAAAATGGTTGGAATCAAATGGGGGCATTGAAGGAGTCAACATGTCAAGTGCCTAAGACCATATCCAAACAAGATGGGGTCTAGACCAAGTTTGGGCCTAGTCGTGTCAAGCATAGGAAAATGTCGCTTGTAAGTAAGTAATGAGAGGATGATAATAGTAAACAACTGTTATGGTGCCTTTGAACATTGAAATGACCAGGGTTGGAGGAAAGGGAAAGTCAATGTTTGCACAACAGCCATTTGAGTGTCTAACCAATGGTTTCTTTTTCTGAGGATGAAGGTCAAATTGTATTGTTGATAGTAGAGATTATGCATAATACCGCCACACCCAGAGGGATTTTGCATGGATGGGTTTATTCTCACTCCATTTACTTTTACAGATGAAAAAAATCATGTGTGGGTCCTATGTTTTAAATGATTCTTTCCAGCACTGTTAATGGAACACTGAACACTTGGCAAATCAGCCGCTCTTCAGCAGACCTAATCTTGCTTCACCATGAGACAAGAACATTGACTGGTGATGTCAGTTTTGTTGGTGGTGGTGGTTGAGTTAGCGGAATCCAAGATATTCCTCCTGCCAGTGCATGTGTGAACTAGCACCCCCCCAGTGGAACATGTTGGGCTCAAACAAATTTTTACCAATGTATTCAATGGCCGATGCCACAGTCTTCCAGGGAAGATTTACAGAACAGGAATGTTTCCTTTGAGACTGAGGCGACCGCCACCCCGGGTGAGCCGCGCACAACTGGAAAATGCACAGCACCTTGAATAAGATGCATTTTGGCATAACATTTTTTGCTATGATCTATAAAGAGTGAGGCATTCATATCTATATATATATAAACAAATGTATGTCTGTCTGTCTGGCTGGCTGTTTGTCCTTTATGCATTACTACACCATTCATCCGATCGCCATGAAACTTTGGGAAGTTGTTGAGTACACTCCCGCGAAGGTTTCCGGCATAAATATTTTTTAAATATCGAAGCAAGATTAGCTGTTCGAATACAAACTGATCAAGCCCGTTCTTCTCAAACGAACGAGCATCGAGAATCGCTCCGAAGGTGAATTACTCTAATGTAACCCGGCCCACCTCGAGCGCAGCTACGCACGTTGAGGGGGCCGGAGAAGCTGCCCAAACATGTCGAATCAGTCTTCATTGTGCCGAGACGGAATGTTGGCGAGACGGTGCGGGATCGGGAATGAACCTGAGTCGTGATGGGGGTGCAAGGTATGAGCGTGTAAGCGCTGTGTTCTCACGCTCGCGTTCAAAAGTATAGGAAATGTGATGTGAAGACACTGGGGCCAATATTCGGTTCGAAATAGAACCGGAGGGGAAGTAGTCTAGGGTGAAAGACACAGGGGCCAATATCGAGTGCGACACACAAGTATCATTAGAAAGCGTACACAAACGAGAGAAAAAAGTTAAAATTTCACCTTAAAAGGCCATTCTGAGGTATTCAGAAGATATAGGCCAATCCCAGAAAACATAGGAAACTGTTAATACTAAATAACATCCTATTTACATATATAGAAACTGTTAATACTAAATAACATCCTATTTACATATATACAAGTATCAGATAAGCAAAGCAGAGTAAATCAATACCAAGGATATCGGAGAGATACTTATCTTTCTGAGCAGCAGCAACATTCCTATCTTCTGAGATCGCAGCAACGCGCGGCGGGTAAGCTAGTATTTAATAATTTTAAGCTTCACTGTATTTGGTATTCATGTGCGATTATTATTTTGACCAGGAACATAGGAAGGTAGTTGCGGGAGTCCCTTGTGCAGTCTTTTAAAGCACTTACATTCCCTTTTAAGTTCAACAGCTTTCTCCAAGGAAGTGATGCTATAAATTTCCAGTGAGAAAACCTGGAATGATGGCACTTCCATTCCTGTATCCAGCCATAAGATGTGAATTTCTTAAGCTCTGGAACTACTGCCAGACACACTCACAGATGAAGGTATTTTAGCAGAGATCCCATTGGATTACAGATGTATGAATGAAAAAGTTTCAGTGATTTATTGTGTAGTAACAACCCTCTCAGGGTCTGTTCCATGCCCATTCTTCAACACCCGCTGGCCTCGTCTGCTGGCAAGCCTGCAAGCCGCAAAGTAAAGTTCATTAGTCTGTTACAACATTTTGCTTAATTGCTCAGCTGGTTCCAGGCACTGCCAAGATCATGCCTCCATCTGTGCACAGTAATAAAGAATCTTTCTGGACAGGTTCATTTTCCTAAAATACCGGCCAGTCAATCAGAATGAGAGACATGCAGCAGGCAGCATCTGCCACACTCCGGCGTCCATCACTGGTGGCCTTCTTTGCGGACACTGAAGGGGTGTGCGCTGTGACAAGGACTGACATCCTGATGCATACCGGCCAATGGAACAAAACTCACACCGTGCGAGGAGGGGGTGGGGCCTTGTGTCAAGAACTACCTAAAAAACAAATAATAAAATAAATAAAAAATAAAAATAAAAATAAACTCCACCCTGCCCCCAAGCCCACTCCCCCCAAAAAAGGAAAAAAGCTTTCTGAGGCTGGTGCTGATCCTGGGGTGTTTTCACATGCCTTAATGGACTATTTACAGTGGTTTTCAGCTCGTTTTCCTTGCCACAATGTGATATCTGCTCCTTACTGGGTGACCGTGTGATGGGAGCCGATATTGTGTGTCATACGGTGGCACCGTGTGATTTGGCAGCTATGCTGATGCTCTGCACCAAACAGCAGGGGAATGTTGTTGATTCACCCCTTTCAAATATTACCACTTCCGTGCTGATGACGGAACCGCTCCGTCATCAGCGGCGGTAGCGCTGTGCTGATGACGGAGCGGTTCCGTCATGGTCTGCCCGACGCGCCTGCGCGGCGCTGATTTCGCGTGGCGCGTTTTATTGAGCGGGCGGGGCCATGACGGAACCGCTCCGTCATCAGCACAGCTCAACCGAGGCTGGTGACGGAGGGTTCCGTCACCAGCATGGGCGCGCCGCGTGGCCCCCCGCTCCCATAGCGCTGCGGCGGAATAGCCGCCGCAGCGAAGGTGTTAAACACGCTCATTTAAAAATTATAGCCTCCGAATGGGCACTGTATTAATCTTTGATGGGTTTGGCTAACTTTGTGATAAATGGTGGCGCAGGTGCATTTAAGTGATGCACTGAATCTATATTTGGCTAAAAAGAGCTATTTTCTGCGACAGGTTTGTTAGCAAAGAGAAACCCAATCATCTACGTAGATACACAAGTCCACAGTTGTTGGTGGCAGCTGCCCCACTCTGTATTTTTTTGCATTTATCCTAGAAAAGTCCCATTTGGGGTGTCTGGTAACCCCTAATAAAAAAGGACCACCTGGATACTGACTACAGTGTTTCGAGACGCAGAGACCAGGCTGCTGCTAGTAGTGGAATGTCAGTACCCGGGCAAGATTGTACTTTAAAGTTGTCATTCAGGGAGAGGATGTGGCCTAATGGCTAGAGCGGTCAACCTCGAAACGGGGGAACCGGGATTGAGTCTCGGAAGGGACGCTGAACATCCTGTGATTCTGACCAAATCACTTAACCTCCCCTTACTTAACAAAATGAATGCGTCTGTCCGTAACACAACTGGTGCGTTTGTAAAGCGCTCGGATACCATCTGGTCGAGTTTGCGCTATATAAAACTCCCAAAAAAGAAAATGACGTCATAAAGCCCACCCAGGTGCCATCATAAAAAAAACTTCTAGTATGCCTATTGTTGATTTTTGGAGATGCAGAACTGTGTAAATAGAAGTGTTTTCTCTTCTCTCTTCTCTTTAAACCCTTCCACGCGGGGCTAATTACCCGCAGTGTGCGGGGGAGGGGCCACGGGCGCCGCCGCATGGCTTGTGACGAGCCCCGCTCGTCATGCTGCACAGTGGAGCTGTGCTCATAACGAGCTGGGCTTGTCACGACTCCGCCCACTCCCATAGAACGCCCGCACAGGCGAGGAATTAGCCACGCGTGGGAGGGCCCCGGCAGTTATGACGAGCTCAGCTTGTCATGAGCACAGCTCCACTGTGCCTCATGACGAGCTCAGCTCGTCCTAAGGATGCAAGGGGTTAAGACTAGCAGGGAACTCCAGCTGTGAAACCCTCCCAGACCCACTCACCAGAAACCAACGCAGCAGCCATTGGCTCTGGTTTAGAAGCAAAGCTGCTATTGGCTGTGGGAGAGGTGCCAAGGTTTGAATCACAGCACCCTTGGGAGGCCACAGGCACCAAGCAGCAACACAGGCTGGCTGTGGTACCCCAGAGCTGAAAAGAAATACATCTGTCAGAAACCTTATAGAAAAATAAGTCCATCCATAGACGTGAGCTGTAGAAATAGGAAACCAGCAATTGTAATCCAGTATGGCAGAGAACAACAAATACAAACAAAAATCCAAAACGGATTTTCTGCAGAGGCAAAAACTAAAATCTAGCAGTAAGCCTTATTGATGTAGAGTTCAGCAGGTGTGCCTCGAACCCTGCAAAACAATATCCTGTTCCTGAGTGGTACTTTTTAAAACGCATGTTCTAAGGGACTGAATACTGTGAGATGTCAATTTCTTCGATCATGTTGTCTTCTTGAGTGTGGTCAATAGACGCTGGCATTCTGAACTGGAGCAAGCAGCGTCAGGACTTCCAATCCCAGGTACACATGCTGCCTCCCTCCATTCCATGAGCAATCTAGTGCCATCTGTACGATGCCTGCCAAAGGGCACCGGAATACACTTCTCCACATGTGCCAGTCGCCACCATGACGTATCCATCCATGTATACTTCGGTCTGCTCATCCATCACTTTGAACATCTGTCTATTTCTTCGTCTCTCCATCCAGCCATCAATTCATCCATCCAGCCATTAATCCATCCATCCGGCCATCAATCCATCCATCCAGCCAACAA
Source organism: Lissotriton helveticus (assembly GCF_964261635.1). Classification (NCBI taxonomy): domain Eukaryota; kingdom Metazoa; phylum Chordata; class Amphibia; order Caudata; family Salamandridae; genus Lissotriton; species Lissotriton helveticus. The sequence continues at coordinate 94,328,571 of NC_136068.1, forward strand.
TCCATCCATCCAGCCAACAATCCATCCATCCGGCCATCAATCCATCCAGCTATCCAGACATCCCTCCCTCTTTTGATTCCTCTATGATCTTTACCTCCGTCCTCTTTACATACACCGTCCATCCCTTATCCATCTAAGACTCATTAATTCATCCAACCCGCAATTCGTCTCTAGGCAAGGCACAAGTCGTAAAAAAAGAAGTGGGGGACGCTGTCACCGGAAGTGATATCACGACAGGAGTGACGTCACGAAAAGTGCCGAGTTCCTCGTCCCAGAGAGGCCAAAGAGTGAATCCAGCTGTTTGGCAGGGGGGACGGTGTCCCCCCGGTAAAATAAGTGGGGGGACGCCGTCCACCCGCGTGGTACCCCGACTCGAGCCCAGTCTCTAGGTCCAACGATTTATCCATCCATCCATCACTACATATAAACTCCACTCACCCATCATTTACACGCAGTGCCCCTCTCACTCCCTCTCCGTCCGTCCCACTACTGGTCTAATAATTATGCTTTTCAGTTCTGACGGTCTTCCTCACCCCTGAGTTTTGGCGCGGGTGCCTCCCTGGTTTCAGATGCCGTGCTCGTGGGCAGAGTCTCATACTTTTCTTCGCACCCATTAATTCCTCTCCCAAGAGTTCTCCGACTGGTACCATCTCTTATATTGCCTCATCAATGTGCATATCAGCTCTTGAGGGAACTTTATAGGTCGGAAGCCGGCTGTGTGAAGTAGTTTGTTAATGGGCCGTGAGCCCGCTGCGCTCAGGCCGCGCCCGGCCTCGGTGCTGCTGAAGTGCACGCCGGAGAGTGGCCCCTGCAGACGTTCAGGACAGAGCAGGGCTCCTCGCCTCGGTTGTATGTTGTTACAACGCATTCCGTTGCAACGCATGCCTTTTTCACGCATGCGTTACAACGGAATGCTTTTTCAACGCATACCCTTTACCACAAATATTCCTTTACCAGGCATACCTTTACAAAGATTTTCGTTGTAAATGTATGCATGGTAAGGGAATACTCTTTGTAAAGGTTATACCCCTTACGTGACGCCCCATCCCCAATCCTTCTTATTTTTACGCCTGCCCTTAATCCTCAATCCTTTTATATATATTTTTTTAATACTAAAATTCCCCTTACCTGTTTACTTTGTCTCATCTCCATCTTCCGTGGTGACGTCCTACGTTGTAAAGAGGAACCAAATGTTTCTTTCTGTTTTCTCTTAAACGACGCCGATTGCCTGTACTTCTCGACGTGACTTCAGGTGAGTTTTTATTTTTTGGGGGGGGAGACCCCCCCAGCCCCCTTTTTTTCCCTACGTTTTTAAGTTTTGGAGGGAGACCCAACCAAGCCCCCTTTTTCTAATTTTTCCCTTTACCGCGCATACCTTTACTACGTATCTCGTAGTAAAGGTATGCGTGGTAAAGGCTTCCGTGGTAACCACGCATGCGTTGTAATGCGTGCGTGGTTAAGGCTTTCGTGGGAACGGCCGCGTTGTAGTGGCCGTTTCCCCTGGCCCCCGCAGAGCGGCCCTGCCCGTCGGGACAGACAGACACAGGCAGCGTCGGATTAGTTACGCGGGCATTCGGGCAATGCCCGAGGGGCCGGTGTCCGAGTCCCTGCTGTGGGCTGCTTTTTTGAGCAGTCTGGGGGCCGATTTAGACGCTGTCTCAACTGTTTGAACAGCCAGCGGCCCTGTGGGTGTCTGGGTGGCCTTTCTATAGGCGGGAGAGGTGTGGCGCCACGGCCAGGGCGACTGACGCTGGAATCTGGGGATCACGGTTCGATCCCCGGCTCCGGCGGCAGGTTAGCCCAGCACCATGTGACTATGGGCAATAGCTCGCTTAATCTTCCCGACGGCCCCCAGCGCCTAGAGACCCTTACGGGTGATTGTGCGCTTTACAAATGTGGATTATTATTATTATTATTATTATTCTATAGGCAGATGGGCACTCGTTACCTCCCGTTTAGCAACAGGCAGAGGTGTCACTCACTGTGTCTCGCTGTCCGGCCCATTAATGTATGCACATACTGAGCGGGGGCAGGGGGCCTGAGTAGAAGTGGCCTCACTTGTTTCCAGGTTTATTTCAGCTTTTTTTTTAAAGAAGATTACGCAGAAGCAGTCCTTTGAGAAAAGGCATTATGCAAATGTGGGCCGATTTTTTTTGGCATGCCCGGGCCGATTTTCAATCCCAATCCAACCCTGGACACAGGTCAGGCCTTCGCGGGAGCCGCCATTTCACCGCCTGCCCCGCAGCCGCCATTGACTTCCCATACTATTAACGAGACGGGGCCGGGGGGAGGGGAGCCGCATCTGGACAGACACGAGCTCCAGACGGGTTGTAAGTATCGGCCGGCCGGCGCTCGAGCCCATTCCGGGCCCGCGCGCAATTAAAGCACCAGCCAATGTTCCTGCTTTTAAATGTACAAAGTGGAACCCTTTAAAATGAGATTTCTGTAAACACATTAAACTTTTAGCCCGGTCCTCGGGGGCTGGCTTGCAATGCGGTCTTACCATTAATTCCCAGGCAATTAAGAACCACCGTTTGACAAGCCGCGCCACCTTTCCGCGTCAGGGGGCTCTTATCAGTAGCAGGCCACATGGCGCGTGCAGCCCCGCGCGCGCAGGGGTGCGGGCGGAGATTGGACGGCGGTCGCGAGGGAAGCGGGCAGCGCGAGCAGCGATTAATCACGGAGGAGGCGCGCGAGGCCAGGTGACGACTGGGCATGCGTGGTGGGCTAGAGACGTGGAGGCGAGCTAGAGGCGCGTGCGTGCACGTGTCCGTAGTGCTGAACCGGAAACCCTGAGCTCCAGTTATGAGTGCGAAATGTTAACTGTGTTCCGTAGTAGTTTGTTTCACATTGTGCATGGTATACCAACACCAGCACAATACAATGCACCCTTTTCAGATTGTTGAGCATGCACCATACATCGAGTGTGCAACATGCATTCTGTATCAACGCACTTTCTGTTTCAATGTGTTCATTATAGGCAAATGCCAATACAATGCCATGCACTTTCTTAAGCATGTATCACTTTGCATACTGTGCACCACGTATGACGATTCACATTGTGCAGCATAACTCTTGTTTCTGATGCCTCATACAGAAGAGTGTACAACCATCACATGTCATACTGTGCACTATACACCAATAACAGCACAATACACCTTGGTTCAGATCAGGCGCACAACGCACATTGGACTCACAGGGCTTCAGCCCCCCCCCTGTCGGTGTGGCAGCCCGGGATGAGACAGCTTCCCGGGCACAAACACAGACGCACACGAGCACTTTACAGGTCTTTAAAAGACCATTTGCATGTTAATGAGGCACTGTTGTTGTTTTACCTCTTCTAAGAGCCCCTGCAGCTCCACTCTGCCTATTGTTTTAAGATCCAGCCCCCCCCCCGAAATGTTTTCTTAGCCTCCCCCCCGAAATGTGGCTCTAGTTGCGCCTCTGGTTCAGATTGTTGAGCATGTATCCTACTGAACGTGTACAACACACACCATGGTTCATATGACTCTGTTTCATACAGTGAATTACGTACAACTACCAATAAAATACCATGCATTTTGTACTGCATATATCATGTTGCATTTTGTGTATCATGTATCACAATTCATGTTGTGCCGCATGCAATGTTCACAATGTGCGTTATCCAACCCCGGAAACTGCTTAGGGGTGTTCAGGACAGGAGCTGCTACTCCAGCATTGCCCTTTGGTACCCATGGCACTGCCCTTGTTACCCTGGTCTCAGGGTATATGAAGGTCGGAGCATGAACAGAAAAGTAAACAAGGGTCTCAGACCAGTGCTTAATTTGTAAAAAAAAAAAAAAAAAAAATGAAGTGCCAGGGCCCTCCTCAGAAGCCTACTGCAGCCTGCACCACCCACATCCTTCCAGCAGCTGTACTAACATAGCACCCAACCATCGCACTCCTACAAGTGTGACAATTTAGACTATTTCAGGCCAAACAAACTATAATGATGGCGTAAGAGGCTGGTATTATTCATTTTCAATGTATATTGACTTAATAAACTTGGCTGTTGTGCTCATCTCAAAATTAAAAATACAGTACCACTATGTTGAGAGGTGGAGAAGTGTGGCTCACTGGTTAGAGGAGGCAGACCCGGACGCTGAGATCAGACCCGGGACCAGGGTTCAATTCCCGACGCGGCAGGGTCTTGAGCCCAAAATGTCCACGGACTCGGTAATTCTCGCTTCGGTGCCTACTCGAATCACAGGTTCACACTCTGCAACTCTGGGCAATAGCTTGCTTAATCTCCACTACGGCCCCCTGCGGCGGGATGCCTGGCTTTCACCTTGGGGATACCCAGTAGGGGCTATCTCACAGGGAAAAACCAGGACGGGTTCCCAATGCAAAGCGCTTTGAGACCTGGCGGTGATATTGCGCTATATAAAAACCCATCCATCCATGTTGATAGACTGTCACTAGAGCCTGTGCTGGCAATTAAGTGCCAGTGCCGAGCACCAGAAACCACTGGCACAAATTAAGCAACGTCTCTTAGCACTATTTCTATAGTTTCCTCTGCTTGCCTTTCCCCTCCAGCTTCACCAGTAAACTATTTCCAGTGATAAGCGAAGAACAGAGCATCAGTCATGTGATGTCTTCGTTGGTGAATTCGTGCGTGATGTCAATTCCAATTCAACTGGTATTTTGGTGCTTTGGCACACATGCATCATGCGTCTTTTTCCCATTCTGCATTGTGCTCCCTGTTTCTGTCTGTACGATGTGCATAGTGTTTAACAGTGCGGAGAGCCTATTGTGTGCCGTGTACTCAGTCATGCAAGCATGATTGTCGTGTGAGGCTGAGGCACAGATTCACAAAAGCAAACTCAGCAATCTGCACTAGTACATGTGCTCCTACCAGTGGTGGCCGGCATGGCTCGCGGGTGGGAGGGGGGCGGTCGCGGAGGGGGACATGCAGGGAGGGGTGGGGGGAGTCGCGATTGCGAGATTGAGTGAGAAAAAAAATTACTTTCCTTGCTGCCACCGGGTCCCGCGTCTCGACTCCTGCTCTCCTGCCTCCGACTTCAGGAACAGGCAGCAGGCAGCCAGGCTCCCTTCCCTAAGCAAATCACAACGCTGCAATGCAGCGTTGTGATTGGTCTGAGCGCCGTGATCTGTCGCTCAGCCAGGGGCTGGGCATGTTCTCCAAGCAGGCTGTAATGTATCCTGCTTGGAGAATGGGCAAAGTGCGCATGACTGGTTTGGGCAGTCCAGAGGGCCGACCAAACAGTCATTGCACACTTAGGAGTGGGCAAACCAATCCTCCACTGCCCTACTCTGAGAGCAGACCAGCCCCGCCAAACCCACCTGCCCGCCCGCAAAGGAGCACAAACATAAACCGATAATAACTGAATGTTATTATAATTTTATGTTTCTGCTTCTCACACTGCTTGAAAGCAGTAGGGCACGCACCTCCACCATAGCAGAGGAGCCGCCACTGGCTCCTATACCTAGGTGCAGATTTACAAGTACTGGGAATGTATATACAAGTTGAGTAGTGGTCCTAGAAAGCAGAACGCCTGATATCTCCAGGGGGACCTGCTGGGACTGTAACATGAGAGTCTCTCGCATCACTTTTTCTCTCAGTTCAAATCCACATTGGGATAAGACAGCCCACTTTATAAATGCACATTTTTTTCTGTTTTTTTTCTTCCCACAACCAAGTATCCACACCTTGATCTACCCACTCCTAATCAATGCATGAGGTTTACTACTACATATTTGTCTGCAGTCATAGTCTGGGCTACTGGAAATATATGCAGCTTGGGTGGGCCAAATTATTTGGCTGGGTCTCTTATATAATGCAGCAAGAAAAAGCAAATTATGCGTCATAATGCGGCACAATTTGTGGTAGTATTACTTTGTTATTTTGAGACTCATTTAACATTGTATGTGCAAATGTTTCACCTAGTAGTACCAGTTTAACACCCAAACATATCAATAAGCAACCGAGAGGTGACCAGTCAACGCAGGGCCAGCTTTAGTGCTGGTGCCGCCCACTGCAACGGACTTTTTCGGCACCCCCTCCTTCCCATGACCTCCTCCTCAGATTTCCTCACTACCACCTGGCTAAAGTGCCCCCCGTCTCTCCATGGCCCCTCTCTCACATGCATTTCATTTGTTCCAAAGCACTGGTAAAGGCTGGCTTTACTAATCCACTCTGTTATCTACTTAAAAACAGTGGTTTAATGAAACTTGAGGGGCCCCCCTGCACGTTACATGGTGGGTCCCCACATGCTCCGTTCCCATTCTAGCCTGCTGCTTGTGCACAGTGCAGGAGGGGACCACCTGGAGCTCGGGGGCTGCAGGGGCTATTGTTACTCCACTGATAAATACAGATCTGTTCTTCGCAGCAGGCACGTTAACCCTCTGTGCTACTTTATGGCGAGTCAGAACTGCCACAAGCCAAAACTTCAATAGCTCTCTCCAGCAGGGACATTAATCTTGACATTTTAATTGCTGCCTGAAAGCTGGACACACAAGGAACTCTGTAGTAGGTGTTTTTAAATCATAATTTATTGCTAAATACAGCAATCCCCTGAGGTCATGCCCACCCCCCTCTCTTAGTCAGTGCCCATTGTGGAAGCACCAGTCACCTCGCCCTAAAGCTGGCCTTCCACTGAGTGGCAACACGCGTTGCTACGTTCCGTCACACAAACGCGGCGCTGCGCGTCTCCTAATGAGCAGCTGAGAGGGATGCGTATTTGTCACCACATCAGTACCATTTGACATTTCACCAGTAAACCTGACGCACACTTAGGGTATTACACAAGTTCAGTGCTTGCTATAACTGTTCATTATGTGCCTTCCAGCATACTCACGTGGGACTGGGGGCGTAGGGCCTTGCATGTGCTGTAAGGTTGAAACTAATGAGCAGCCTCGCTGCGGTGGAGTTTCAGAAGGCTTCTCTTGTGCGGCGCACAACCAGTGCTGCTCATTTATAGAGGCGGTATAAATATCTTGCTCTTGTGGCCCTGCTGTGGACGTGGGGCCCATTCTGCTGCTGCTCCTCCTCTCTCCCATGGAGATGCCCCGGATTCAGGGGCATATTTACAATGTCTGGCGCATCTCTGCAAATCAGCAGTGATGCGCCAGAACAGATGCGACACGCAATTCCCCCCTTGTGCCACCACGGACGCGTCACATTTACAATGCGGTGCACCATGGCGCAAGGATGAGCAGATGCGTGTCGCATCATGTGGCGTAAGGGCGGCGCATCGCTGGAGTTGCATCGCAAGTGGGACACATATCCAGTAATGCACAGGGGCCGCCCATACTTAACGTGGTGCGTCACTCCTTATGCCTGCTTGAAGCAGGCGTAAGGGTTTGACGCAGCGTCGTCGTAAAACTGACTCAGTGAAATCTTGTAGATTTCTCTGTATCAGATTTACGGGGATTTCCTACGACGGAATGCCCACCCTGCGAAGGAACGCCCCCATGAAAGCTGATGCAGGTTTCAGGTGGCGCAGTGCTTTACAACGTGATGCATCTGCCTAGATGCGTCACGTTGTAAATAAGGCTCAACATGGTGCATGGTTTACACCGCCGCTGCATCACAAAAGTGTAGAAAGGTAGTGCGTAGCTCGTGATCGAGAGAGTTCTAGCGACTATGGGGCTGATTTAGAGTTTGGTCGCAACAAAGACGGAGTTCCCTCTCTGTCAAACTGAAGGCCTGCCCACCTGATTTACAGGCGGTTATATCAGCCACAGAGCCTACTCCGAATCAGCTGCTGACATACTCCTCCAATGGCCCGATGGAGTATGGTCCATTTGAGATTCACATATAACACTGCCAGCCCGATTTACAGTAGACGGTGTTATATATATTTTTTGCTGCTTGTCACCGCCAGGTACAACCTTGGGGTGAGAACTGTAAAACACTATTAACCCCTTCGATGCTATGGACGGCTGGGGGCCATCCCACGTGAGGGTGGGCGTGTGCGGAGGACGGCCGGGGGCCATCCGAACATCGCCCACTGATTAGAATTCCAGCATCGCGGTGGAATTCGCGTCGCGGTCACGGTGTTAATAACCCCAACACAATGGGAGGCAACTCCCATGGTGTGGAGCCATTAGTTTGACTTTTTCCAAAAACAAACACCCGCTTTGGGAGTTGGTTTTTGATAAAAGTAAAACCTCATGAAAGTTTGATGAGCGTCCGTCATCTTTGACAGAGCCGACTGTCAACCTTTTACAACATCAACAGGAACTGCCTGCCAGTGTTTAGAGTTGTCTGCAGGGGTGGTGAACAATTCTAAATGTTGCAGGTGTAGGACCCTCAGTATGACAGGTGTAAAGAATGTTGCAATACCAAAGGATTTGCCTCCTCCTGAAAACACAAAGTTTACCCCTATTTGCCTTACTCAGAAATAAAATCTACACGCACTCCATGTTATAGCAGTCTGTTTCCAGGCCTTAGGTTTTAACCTACAAATCCTTCCCATCAGGTCTGCTGGTCTTAATATTTTAAGGGAGACAAAGTAGGACTACATCACCCAGAATTCATAGAATACATTAATTGCCACATGAAACCCCAGGACTGGAAGGCATTTCCCTGATGCCAGAGGGTGAACGGACTACTCTGTGTAGCAGCTCTTACAGGATGTAAAAGACAAGGTGATTAGGCGTGTAGAAAGAGATTGGGCACTGGAGAAGACATGTCAATTTTGGAGAAAATGTGGTGACAGCATAGGTTTTGGAGGGGAGGAGCTTTCAGTAGAGTTCTTGAGATGTAATGTACAGCACAATGTGCATGCACTACCCCCAGGGTACCTCTGGTCTGTAGCTTGTGAATGTTTGTCCACTACCTTCATTGCCTTGACTTTGGTGTTGACAACTCAACAACCACCTGTCCCCGCCACAAGGCGCCTTCACGTGGAAGCTAAAGTGAGGGGGCGGTAGTGAGAGATAACTGGGTAATTTTCGTCAGAGAGGAGGAATGGATTCCAAGAAGCATGAGTGATATAGCCTTTGGGTTAGTAGGGAGTCCAGCCTTTGGGCATCAAACCGCCCTCTGAGGCATAGGCACAGACAGATTCATAAGTAGGTTATTTGCAGTGCTTAATTTGTAAAAAAAAAAAAATGCTAGGGCGCTTGTCAGGAGGCCAGCTCAGTTTGAACCACACATTGCCCCTGCCAGCATTGCCAATGACAGGACTTACACAACTACTAACCATCACACTGCGACAAGTCTGACAATTCAGAATGTTCGAGGCCTCCAAAGCTTTAACTTTGAATGTTTATTGAATTAACAAACAACAGTTTTTTTGCTAATCTTTAAATCACACAAACAGCACCACCATGTGGCAGCTGTCATATGTGCAGGTAATCAAGTGCCGGTGCTGAGCACTGGAAACCCCCAGCTCAAATTAAGCACTAGTTATTTGAGTGTCAATGAGGAACTCAATGGTACACTTTACATCGACCTCTTGTAAATGAAACGTTGAGTTAGTCATGCAGATATCAAGTGTGTGTAAATGAGGTGGCACTGCTGTTTCTCAGTCGTGGCATGTCCCCAGTTAAAGTGGCAGGGTGGGCCGGAGGAGGGAGCTGGGTGGGGCGGTGGTACAGGGGGGCCTCAGGTGACAAAATGAAAAAAAATATATAACTAAACAAAAGTACCCGATTGTCGCCGTCCGCTCCATCGTGCTCTTCCTGCTTTTGGGACAGGCTCCCAGACTGTACTGCGGCCAACTATGACGCTGCAGGAAAGCAACATCAGGATTGGCCTGAGGGCTATGACTTGGGCTCCCAGGGAGTCCTGGGGGTGGGTCCAGGGTATTAAAATAAAACGGGTCAGAAACTTTTTATTTGCAGCTGGTGGTGGACGGTGCTCCTCCGCCATAATGGAGGGGCCGCCGCTGCCGTTTCTGCTACAATGCATATACCGACTGAAACCGGTCAATAGCCTTTTAATATATATCATTTGATTTGTAATTTTTTTCTCCCCACCCCCATTTATGCCTGCCCATATATATTTTTGTTTTCTCTGATTTCGAAATGATGGTGGTCTCAGCTCCTAGGAGTGGTATCTCAGTTTCAAGTGTGCTAGTTGGTGCTTTAAGTCTAGAGTGTTGGGGGAAGAATGACTCTGTTAGATTGTTGATTTCTGAGTTACAAAGCGGGTAAGAGAATTCTCAGGTGATGTTGCTGTGTTTTAAGACCCAAGTGATACTCATTTTCTATTACTGTGGACTCTAAGAGTTAATTCAGATGTAATAAATGCTCAATTTGCTGCTGTATGACGGCTTGCTGCTACTTTCGAGTGTCGTGACCGCATGTGGTGTCACTGGGCAACCACCTGGACCACCCCTGAAGAGTTTCCACTCCTGCATTTTCCAACTCTCCACTCCACCCTAAGCTCGCCACTCGGCTCGCTGCCCTATAAATCTCCACCCAGCCCCTTTGCCCTCAATACTTTGCTCCTCGGCCCTAGATGCAGGATCCCGGCTCCCGCCTTCTTCAGCACCACTCATTTTAACACGTCTATCTTGTTCTGCACCCCATTGCTTGTAGCTGGCTTTGCACTGTACAAGTCGCATGCAAACATGTCTGGTTTGCACATTATTTCCTCAAGGCTGTAGAATTCAGTTTATGATATCCCTCAGAGGAGTAATAACTTTTCCTGTCCTATGAATTTGAGACCTTTGGTTCTTCTCTACAAGGCTGACATGGCCTTAAATAAGCCCTATTTCCTCTGCCTTTCCCATTGTGTTGTTAAATCACTCACCCGCCTCGCACTACATCATACACTGCGAAGCCGCACGCGAGTGGCAGGTCCTCTGTTGCCCGGCTCAGACGCCGTTCCATGTTTGATCCAAATTTAATCTTGATCGTGTTTATAAATTTCCCCTGATTCCTTGTCATACGCTCTGATCCCGAACTTGGTGTTGATGGCTATAGTCAATTTAATATTCATAAATTCTCTCATATGACAGCAGTTGGCTGGATTCAATTACTACCAAAGCCCATTCTGAGAGGGCTACAATGGTAGAAAATGAATTGTTCACTGATGTGATTTGTCGTCCTGAACCACAGGGGCTGTTCTGATAATGGTACGTACAGACAGGGCAGGAAGACAATGCCCGGGAGTCGATGTGTCCATAGGGCGTAGAAGCATAAGCGCATATGAGGATGTATGACGTTACAACGCATACTTTTACCACGCATACCTTTACAACGCGGTATTTACAACGAATACCTTTACAACGCATAGCGCTTTGGGGTGCTGGATAGTGGTAAGTATAATTTTCTATTCCAACTCCAGTCCCCGTGGACACTAGGGAAGGTGTTGGATAGAAAATTAAACTTATTCCCTATCCTAGAGCGCCCCCCAGCGCAATGCGTTGTAATGGTATGCGTGGTAATGCCTGCGTTGTAATGGTCGTGCGTTGTAAAAATTTCGTTGTAAACGTTACATACCGCATATGATAATGGCACAAGCAAGGGGCTGTGAGAGTTCGTGAAAGAGGTTTAGTACAACCTGTTTCCCCATCACTTGAACATCCACCAACACTCTCACATACACTAGAGCCGGATCCAGTGGCGGCTCCTCCTCTAAGGCAGAGGAGCGTCGCCCCACTGCCATAAGCAGCAAAGAAAGGAAAAAATACAATGATAATAACGGAATGTTATCGCTATTTTTTTTTCCTCCTGCTGCGGCAGTGCGTGAGGGGGTGGGGCAGAGCTGCAGGGGAAGAGTGGTAGACACTCCTGTGCGCAGTGAGTGTTTGGTTGGCCCTTTCTCCGGCCGCCCAAAACAGTCATGCGCACTCCCCTGTTCTCCAAGAAAGCTGCATTTCAGCCTGCATGGAGAACATGCCCAACCCTACAGCCCCTGGCTGAGCGCCATGTCACGGAGCTCAGACCAATCACAATGCTCCAGTGGAGCGTTGTGATTGGCTTAGGGGTGGGATCCTGGCTGCCTGCTTCCTGTTCCGACCTGAAGTTGGACACAGGCAGCAGGAAAGAAGACGCGGGACCCGGCGGTTAGGTAAGTTTTCTTTTTTTTTTTTTTTTAAAGCATCCCGCGAGCTACCACCGCACCCGTGAGCTGTGCCAGTCACCCCTGAAGAGAGCCATGCCAGATATTCAAATCAACCCCTTACAATGTAATACATCTTCATTTGTATTCGCTTCATGTTCAGTTATGCTACATGGTTACCCGGGACATCTGGCATGGATCTGGCTCTCCTAGACGTAAGTGCAAAATAGGTGCAAAACAGTAACAGAGCGTTTGGGACGCCCTAACTGTAAGGTAACATATGGCCCTATTAGCCAGCGGACCTGCCCGGGACACTGGTCTAGATATCAGGACAGACTGTGTCTGGGGCTGTGCCAGTCTTCTTGCAAACAAAGGGCAAGGGCAGGTTTGAGAAGAGGAGAATTTCAAAGAGGCGAATACCTATACACGTAATAGACCCATTAGCGCAGAAAATATGTAATTAACAGGTATTTGTTGGTGAAGGAGTCTCCTGCCAGTGCATCATGAGACGTTTTTACCCAAGTGTCAGCTTGCTTGAAAAATGCCATGCGAAAGGCTGAAGACACATTTCGCCTTAAGAGCAGAATTTTGCAAAATGTTATCAGAAAAGTTAGTGGGAACAACTACGCGAGTCTACACATACTTAGTATGCCATTTTTTTAGTACGTGGTTGCTCACCTGAGTACATGCTTGCCATGTGTTTTGTCTTCGTACAGGCCTTATAGAGCAGTTTTCCTGCTCAACCAGTCCCCCGGAGTATGTTATACCTATTCATTTCACTCATATACGCAGCTTCGCGTTTGATGCCGCTAAGCAGCAGGATAGGTGCATAGATCGTGCGGGTCTGAGACCCAGCATCCATTGTGGTACACGCTAGATTCTCATGGGGTCTTACTTACAGCCATTTAAAAAGGAAATATGTCTCCTTCAATTCCATTGTGCCGAATAAAGCAAGAGCTTCCAAAATGGCGGCAAAAATAAGATGGAGGAAGCTCACATTATGACTGTAAGAGAACTCAGATAAACTTCAACAATTCTACGTGAAGGAGCAAAGTGGTGAACTTGGACTTTCCTCGTCCAATGAAGGCTGCAACACTAATGAGTCAAAAACACTTCTAATAAAGAGAGACAGATTGAGACCATGTGAGTGAAACCTACAGAAAATACAGATTTTTCTGAAACACAGGGAATGGGCTCACTTATCGGATAGACTGTTCGAACTGTTCTCTACCTATTAGGCGGGAACTCACGCCAAATCAATGCGCGGCCCACCGCCCTCCCACAGCACTCAATTATTTTTTTAAAGCCGTGCACCTGTCCAGGCCCCAAGGCGTGCCTCGCTCTCCACATCAATAACCTAGCGCGTGCACTGAGCCAAAATCCATGGCAACAACATCGAACTGCCGCCTAAAGACCGTGGCAGTGAGATATTGTTAATTATGAGGAAACAGCGGCGAAAGAGAATAAAGTTTTTGAAGACCATTGTGGAATAATGACTTCGGCAAACATGACACTCGATCAGTGGTAAGGCACTAGAACATGCACACATGGGATTGCTTGGCTGAGTTGTGCGGCGGCTGACGGATTGTACAACACGCCTATGTTATGGTGACTCAAGCGGTGGAAGATAAGATGACAGCACTTGTACAAGAAGTAACTGTCATATAATGGGTTGAGGCACAGTACATGGACAATGGGTGATGAGGAAGATCTACAGAGACTGCAATCCTGTTTTTATTTGCAGATGTCCATCCGGACTTTATACATGGAGGGACTCTTTTGTTCACAAATACTCATTCACATAACCTACCTAGAGCTAAGTTCTAGAATGAGTGGATACTGATGGAGAGAGTCCAGTGATCTGGGTGGAGAGGAGCTAATGGCTGGGGTTGAGAAAGAAAGGACACTCGCACAACTTGTGTATCTGCTTGACTTCACTCACACTCGGTCTACGAGATGCACCAATAACTATGCAACTTCGGTGGACCAATGTGACACCAGTGCCTACTACTTTTCCTCACTTTCACATAAGTTAACACTTTTTCCCGGATCCTCCTAATTTTATTGACCATTGCGGTTTGACGGAGAGCGAACAATAGGCTCCTCTGCACTTATGATGCTGCATCTTTGTGTCTCGCTAAGGGACATGTTGTCCCCGTCTTTTGTGACCAGTCGCTTTTCGCCTACCGCAACCAAGCCGAGCGGAAGACAAGTCGTTAGCGCTACAAACTTCACAGTCGTTCTTCTAAAGGCATGTTTTTTTTTACCTTCCTTAGCTGAGTTAGGGTTAGGCAGCCAATTATTTCCTGCAGCATCTTTTTTATTTTGAGATAGCACTGGTGGTTGGGGAGGTAGTTGATTATCCAGCCGTGCCGACATTGCCCTAGCTGCTCTCTCCGCTGTGGGCTCAGACACTGTTCCCGATACATAGGTGGTCAATGTTTATTTAATGGATCTCATCATTGCAGCTTGCTGCTTCATTCTTTTCTATCCTCAATTTCTTCTTTTAAGATAACAGATATGCTCAGCCATAGTTTGATCAACACAAATAGATCATTGACTAAATCATGGTGGGCGTCTTTATCAATTTTTAGGGTTTTGGAAGTTTGGAAGTTGCATCTCAGGCAGGGTTCCAGATCAGTGTCTACTGTGAAGTTAACTCAGGAAACCAGGGACAGGAACAGACTGTATTCCAATGTTCTCATTAGCAGCATCATTTTATGCCAGGGATATCCAATGTAGTCAAGGAAGGTCAAGCCGATGACAGATATTCAGTACATCGGCTTACTATATAGCTACTTATAATATAAATAATTTCCATTCATATCTATTAGCTGTACATTTAGCTCTATAATCTGCCCTGGATCCAGCCTTTCTGGACCATGATGTTACGTAAACTTGCACTCAACGGCACATGATAGAAAAAGATTGTTGTTGTATTGGTCATCTGGCTCCAACTGAGGCCACCTTTGAACCAACCACCATGAATACCTGCAAAACCATTATGAAGGACCCCTACAGCCTGCTTGGCACATCTGTTATCAGAACAATTGGTTGTTCTGTAGGAATAATTGACACAGATGTGATTCGCGTGTGCAGACTCATCTATAGACTCACTTACTGACTCATAGCATGTGACCAGCATGGTGAAATGTGTCCATAAAGCAGCGATTTCTGTTTTCCTGTCAAAATAATATTATGCTGTCCTAAGGCTGACTGGAGGAGACATGAGATGTTGGAGGTGGTATGCGGAACTCACCAGAGGCCAGCATGTGCAGAGATTATCCTGCTAGGGCCCTCTCTTGTGTCACCAAGGACAAGTGTCATGGCAGGGAATGTTTTATTAAGACACTTAGCAGATTCTTCCCACCCCCACCCACCAACTACAGTGAGTTTTCTTTGCTATCACATGCTTGCAAGAACATGAATAACAGAGTGGTTTTCCTAGGAATAGAACCATGTGGTTTTGAAAGTTACAAAGCATAAAGATGTGTTGGCGTAATGTAGTGATTGTCCATGAGAAAACACATTTTTCTTCTTATATAATACATTTAACAATACTATTCATTTTTAGGTCAAGTCTACTAGACCGTGCATCTGATGGCTGTAGCGAGGCCTTTTGTGGGCTTAACAAGAGCATACATAGGCTTGAGCCCACCCATTGCTTACCATTGGTTGACTTTCCTGTAACTCTCATTTGCCAGCTTCTTATTCAATGGCTTGCTTGATCCATCCAGTCTCGGTTTCGCCCCTGGACCATTGCCAATTTATTTGAGATCTTCTACCGCTCACATTAGTGGTCCCAAAGGCGTAACCTATTGGGTTTGCGAATGCTGCTTAGATCTGCCTCTGAAATTGGGTGTGTTTTTCTGTTTTACACAATGGCCAAGTGAGTATGGAGTCCAGTTCCAAGATGGCTGCCCTAGTGGTAGAAGGTGATGAAAGCCATTGAAAGAATGGTCCACAGACATAGCATGCACTACTGGTGTTCAGCACTAGAGGGAGAAGAGGGCCAGACCTGTCTGTTGCACAACTGCTGGAATAAGTTAATACTCCAGGGTTTCCCTGGAAATAAGCAAATTGAATAGCATTAGAATTCTGATTAATACAGCACGGATGGCCTTAGGCTTTAAAATGCCGGTGTATTTGGAAATGAGAAAGAAGCAACCGAAACGTATTACCGCAAATGCTAAATTGCAGATTAAAAGCTTCACTGAGGAGAAAGCAATTGTTTTATTAATGAGGAGATGTATAAATCACTGGAATGGGGAATTAAGTATTTGTATGCAATGTTGTTCAATTGTTTATCGCTATATAAATACCTCACTTTTTCAGTCGGGGTAGTGACTGTAACTTCCTGTCAACCACTAAAATTAAGCATATTCTTTGAAAGAATAAGTATGGGAGGATAGAACCATTGTAAATACAGCAAAGCTTTTATTTTAATAGCTAGCTGTGATTAAATGTTGTTGTTTTGTTTGGGTGAATTCCCCTCTGTCCTATAACTCCGCATAATATACGTGAGATGTCAGTGGTGGCAACGAGGAGGGATGTGATAGCAAATGCTAGCCATATCTTTCTCAGTGCCGTCCCTGTGCAGTACTTTGCAACCACAATGATTTAACCAATCAATCTGTCTTTTAAAAGTCTGCCTTCAATGTTGGATAGATTCTGTAGCTACTAGTTTGTACATGTTACCCGTATTGTATTGAAGCATTTATATAGTGCTTACTACCCCTATGTGAGGTGCTGAACTGCTATCTACATGGGTAGCATGCTACACCGTGTAGGGTGTGTAGTTGGAATGGTGTTGTCTTTCTTTTGATCCTGTGTGAGAAGTATTTCCATCTCGTGCGTGATGACCGTCAAGGTGCGGTTATCGTGTTATGCGACACAGCGCGTAGCCGTCCGGTGGATGATGAATTTAAGAAACAAGCGCACAGGTTTATGGTTTTCAGTAGGCTGGTCTCTTTGAACAGCTTTGCAGGTCCCTTTGTGGTATTTCTTATGATATAATCTATTTAGCTGGTTACTGCACTGGGTTGTCCAATCTGAGATTTTGTGTATAGTTTTTACCAGAGCTGGCATTGTTGGCAGGAGAGAGAAGAGGAGAGATCTGTTGGGATGGGCATTTTTATGATCTTCTCATATTCGAGTGTCATTTTAAGATGTAAAGCTTAACAGGGTTGCTGGAAGTTGATAGCAGTAGATTTCAGAATTCTGCGACAGAGTTGATAAAATCATGTGTCAAAAAGAATGGAATATTATGTGTTAATATTGAGTGTATTGCATTGCTGTGCACTTGCATTTACTAGTGTTTTATACCCCGATGTGGTCCCAAAGTAGCTTCAGCGGATAGGTAACAAACTACCTTGTACATTTTGGACCATGAATGAGAGCTCAGTGCGATAAAATGAACTGGAATACAACTATGTGGTATAGCGTGCAATTAAAGGCAAGTTATGTGAGACATTCTGTGGTACTATTATCTAGCTAATCTTGTGTTTTATCGAACATTGATACAAGTAATTTCTCACCCCATATCAAAAAGTATGCAATTCTTAAGAAAGATAATCATAGAGGGGTTAAGCGCTGCTGCTACACTTGTCAGGGGCACAACTAGACCCGCACTTCGGTGGGGCGGAGGGGCAAACACTCCCAGCCAGGGCTGGCCCTAGCACTGGTCGCACACAGTGCAACAGTTTTTTTGGCACCCCTCCCCCATTTTCTCCTTCTCCATGAATTCCCTCACTACCACTCACCAATAGTGCAGCTCATCTCTCCATAGCACCTTTCTGACAAAAATGTAATTTTTTTATAGCGCTACTCATAGTTTACTCACTTTCAGTTCTGTGATCTGCTTGGTACACGTTCTTTGTAGCAGGCACATTAACCCTCAGTGATGTGTGGGTGGCAGGAGTGCCCATGTGGGTGCACGGATAGCGATGCAAATGTGTGAGGGTATGGTAAGAGGAGTGACTGTGAGTGAGGTGACCATATGAATTTGGATGCAGATGTAAGTGCAGAGTGGGACGAATGAATGCATGGTTAGTGATGGGCTGGTTTGAGTGAGATTGCAGATTGAGCAGTGAGGGGGTACAGGTGAGTAAAGTGCCACTTGAGTGCAGGGTTAGGAGTGTGCTCGTGTCACTGCAGCGTGAGGTACAGGTTGACCAGCGCAAGTGCATTGTGAGTGCAGAGTAATCACTGTGATTGCAGGGTGAGCGGGTGGATGATGTGAGTGCATGGTGATGAGTGTGAGTGCATTGTTACCCCTGTGAGTGCAGGGCAGGGGCAGCTCCTTCGCTAAGGTGGAGGAGCATCGCCCCACTGCTTTTAAGCAGTGCGTGGCATACATAGTAGAAACATAAAATGAAAACTTTGCGTTATTATCACTTTATGCTTCCTGCTGCTTTGCAGGAAGGCGGGTGGGCTCAGACCAATCAGAACGTTCTCTGGTGCAGGGTGAGCGAGAAACTGAGGGGTGAGTTGTCTGAATGCAGGGTGCATTCCCAGACACTTGAAATAACTCAGCTTGTTATTGACAAGGTGTAGGGTTTCAGATATAAATTAAACTGTTGCTATTATGGCATTAATCAGGGATCGAAGGTGGAGGAAATCAATTATTTGCTGATCCTGCAACAAACTTCCAGCTCAATATTTTGATGTCCGGGACAGTAAGAAAATAAGCAGTCACCTAAAGCCATATTTTCAGCACTTATCTGTGCATACTTCAATCAGCAAATATAAATAGAAAGCACTTTTATAAAGGGCTGCCTGAAGGATCCATGACTGATAATTAAAGGAAACAAAGACAGAAATGTCACATTACAAATGAATACATATTTTTTTAATTTATAACCCTATTTAGTGTCAAGAATAGGTCTTGGCAGGCTCTTTAAACAACACATGGCTGGCATTTTTCTTTTGGCAACCCTACTTTATATTCCTTTTCATGAAATGCATTCTCACACTATGGCAGTAAATGTAAAATACAAATGTAAGGAATAGACTGAGTGGGGGCCCAGGGGGTACTGGAAGCAGAAAAAAACTAAGCCTCGGTAAACGGTTTACAAAGGTATGTATATATGCAGATGGTCTTTAACCCCTTGCCCGTGGCCGGAATTCCGCTCCTGTGCTGGACATTCCGATCGCGGGCGTGGTCATGACGGCCCCCAGCCGTTATCAGCACATGAGCACTGTGTGCCATGACGGCTGGGGGCTGTCATCAGCATGGAAGGGGTTAAAGTCCTGTGAAAAACTTGGGCATGTGGGAGATAAGACTCCAGACACTGCCCAGCCGAGCCCACAGCAGCTCGAGCTGCAGCAGCTCGGGCTGAGACGCACGATGGGGGTTGGGGGGCTGAAGCCCCTATAGCCCTATGGGCGTTGCACGCCTGCTTGTTGTATAGTGTTCTGGGTGTAAGAAATGCTTTCACTGTTGTTCACAATACAGTGCTTGGTGAGGGGAGTTTGCATATAGTGGAAGCTTGCACTTCTCCTTCCTGCACCGTGCCTTTTTTGCATGTATAAAAGAAGCTTACCCTGCTGCGTTTGTATGATATTTTGTTATGATGTATTTATAGAGCGCATTGGCTGTTGATGTCAAGACATCTTGGCGCTAAGTGAACTAAAACCAACTACTTTGGTCCAGATATGGCCTAGCTGCTGTTTTTGAATCATCTGTTGGTATTTGAGGGTTTTCTCAGGGGTTCCTAGGCAGACACGGTTTCCATAAATAATCCTGGAATGGATCAATTCTGCCTGCAAGTGACCAGAATTAATGCTGATGCAAGTACTGTAAGTGTTCCCATCGTAGACCTAAAGCCAAAATGACCACACAGGGCGAGGATGGATCATCAAGCCCTGGGCTTCAAGAGGGCCTCGTGTTTAGACACTTGTCCAGTTTGGGCATTTGAGAATTTTATACTTAGGAGAAGTGGCCTCAAAAGGTGCAAGTGGCCTGGGCAGGGTCTTGTAAATCCTGCACTGCTCCTGCATGTGCCTACTGTGTGTTTGTGACCCAGCTACTCCTACACAGGCTCTGCCTGTTCTGTGTGATTTGCATCTTGTATTGCTGCTGCTGTTTTACATGCAGGTGTGTGATCATGACGCTTCACTGTTCTAGGGTGTCCTCCACCTCCCTCCAGATCATCATGGACCCTGCCTTCAGTCCTCACCTTTTTCTAGGGTCGGACTGGCCGTAGCGGGCACCGTGCAATCCTCCGGTGCGCCACGCGTGTGAGGGGGCGGTTTTGTGCCCCTGGGGGCCGTTTTTGTTACAGGGCCGCATAGCTGCAAAATCGGCCCTGTAACAAAATCGGCCGAAAACCGGCCCTGGCAAAGAGCTCGGTGGCACCCACAACCCCCAGCCAGTGCCGGTTTTGGTTCCCAGTCCGACCCTTACTTTTTCGCTTACAATTTGTGACTTTCAGGTGTTGTCATCTAATTGGTTCAAAGGAAGAAAAGGTTCTGTGTGTGTGTTAAAGCTCTGCCCGCCTGTGCCTCTGTTGTGTTGTTCCACTTCATTCAGAAATACTGCACGGCTGCTGCTGAATCTGTACCATTTCTCTATGTGTGCAGCATGTGTGCATTGCAGCGGCACAGCCTGTGTGTGCTGTTTACGCTGCCATGTGGACTTGGCATGTAAAACACCTTACCAAGCTTTAAACTCCTCTTTTATTACATATGTCATACCTAATGTTTGCCCTAGATGGCCCACAGGTCAGGGTGCTTAAGTTTTACATGTCTTGGTAGTGAAAAACTCCCAAATGTGTTTTTCATTACTGTGAGGTCTACCTCTCCCATAGGTTAACATTGGAGATTCCTTCTTACTTCAAGTGCCCCCATTGAGCTAATTCCGAAGGGGGGGCATCCTTCTGCGTTACAAGACTGGTGAGTGTGTACTGTTGTTGGGAACATGAACTAAATCTAAACTGACAGATGTTTGATAAAACATCAGTGCAGCCCTTACTTAAAGTCTTTGTCTACCATTCAGAGATCATTAAATTGCAGCTAAATAAATTCAGGGTAACACAATATAACTCCCTGGCCAAAGAAAAACTGATTTTCAGGCTAAGGGTAAAGGGTTGCTGGAGACCAGGGAGTATTGTAAAATGAAGGGAAGTGATGGGTAATAGGCTAACAATGTCAGAAGAAGATTAAAACGTAGGCTCAGAGAAGAGGCACACTCCTGTGGGGTGGGTAATAATGAGCATCATGGAGATGGAAAGTGAAAGCAGAAAACTGAGGCTGTGGTGAGGAATCGTGAAGACGATGTGTACATTAAAGCTCTACCCAAAAAATATTGTGATTGACAGAATTAGTAAAAAAAACACACAGAAACGGTAGAGGAACAATGTGGGAGAGTAAAAAGAGACCCTGGGTGAGCAGAGAGGGGGGCTCATCCATTTTCATGTTGCAGCATGCTGATGAAATCAGAAATACCCAGCAACTCAGAGGCCCAGAGGCCCATCCTGCATTCCTTCACAGAGGGTGTAAGTGAGGCAGACTCAGATTGTCTGAAGGACATCAGAGGTGGCTTCGAAAGGTGGGTCCTCGCTAGGCTGGGTGAAAAATTCCGTTCCGCTCGTGGAATTTGGGTAATTTCGCATTCTGCTGAGAACCAGTAATTGGCAAAAATTCCACGTTCCGTAGCTTCACATAATTTGTTGCTTGTTCACGCTTTCAAAATTTGTATTCGCAAGATATTTCTCCCTGAGCACGCATACAGAGTTCGCGATCAGGAAAAAAGTATCGCGAACGGGCGGAACAAGCAATTCTGCGTGTTCACAGAACTTTTGCGTGCTCGCGGAGATTTTTTACCATTTCGTGGAGCTTTGCGTAGCGCGACTACGCAAATTGCACCCACCCCTAGTCATCGCAAGGAAGGCAACCCAAGGAGATGATAAAAAAAAAACAACCACATACAACAGAAGACACAACATGGTTGGCGTGGTCTGCAGGAAGGAACAGGCTGCCTCTGTGGAGGTTGTAGGCTAGTGGGAGTCAAATATGGAGTCAAGTGGACGATCAGCGCAATTATCCTGTGGTGTGCAGGAAGGGTCCAGGGTCAGCTTAAATGTATAGTGATGGGGACAAATGAGGCGAGTACCAGGGACAGAGAACATAGAGGGGGAAAAAACAACCTGAGACAGCATGGATGCCCCAGAATGGAGGACGGGTCAAGATCACCCAACATAGATGGTGGCGAGTGGGTAGTGCAGGGGAGAGAAGTACTAAATAAAAGGCCACCGCAGTCTGCTGAAACAGAATGAGATCTGTAGAAGTAAAGAAAAAAATGGAGCTGAAGAAGGGCGGTGGAGTGGGGACAGATTATCATGCGAGCAAAGGAGGCAACCCACATGCCGCAAATGAAAACTAAAGTGCAAAAAGCCACTTGCCACAGCATTTCTGTTATCCTAGTCACCAGACACGGGAATAGTGAGGAAATAGAACCATAGGCGAGTAGCTGAAGAGACATAGGTGGGTTGTCGCCGGGGATAGTGCCAGCTTGCAATATGAACGTTGAAAGCCTTAGGCTTCTAGTCAATATTTATTATTTTACTAATGGCTCTTTAAATGGATATCTTCGGGTTTTGTGACATCACAAAACACAAAAACTGAAGTAGTTCCTTTGGCATTTTTCTGTTTTTACATTTGTCTGTGATATTTGAAGCACCTGGCGAGAGTCCAGCTTTAAATTACATATCTATGCGTGAATTTAGGTTCCCAACCAAAGGTTAAAGAATCAACAAGGAATTATATTTGGACGATTTACATCAGGGGATCCATTGACCTTCATTTTGTAAGGATTAATGAAATTAATTGCCAGAGTGGCACTAATAGGCTAGCACAAAGGTCGCCTTCTATTAAGATGCAAGCTTATGAGACCAAAGCACCAAATCCTACTTTAGCCCTTGCACCTGTGTGTGGAAAAATCATGTGTAAAAAAAAATAACTAATGAGTAAAAGACAACATGTGAGCCACAAACTGCAACCACCTAGAGAGGTGAGGTCCTTCTACTGTCTCACACTCTCTCTAGCAAAGGAAGTGCAGTAGTTGCCTAGACAATGTCAGAAAGCTATTCTGTCAATTATTCAAGCAGTATGAGAATTGGTGGGTGTCAGTGGTTGTGTGTGTGCCCATGTGAGTTCTTAACATTTTCAATTGTTCCCTATGTCTACGGCTTCTGGTGCACTCCTGGTTTTACAGTGGTCCCACAAGCTTTCAATTCTGACTTTTCATAATCCCCTACTTATTTAGTTGCCAAAAATTCCTGTGTTCTCCACTCTTTGCAGTTTTCTAGACCCCATTTCTACACTTGTCAATCCCCCTCTGGTTGAGCTTGGCTGGAAATGGCCCTCTCTACAGGGTCACCCCCAGACCTTTTGCCTTCCTCCTCCCTTTGTGCTGAATTTGGGACTCTGTGCACTTTACCACCACTGACGAGTGCTAAAGTGCATGTGTCCCCTACCCTAAATGTGGTAAAATTGCTGTATCCACAAATAGTATCTTTAATTTACTTATAAGTCCCTAATTAAGTGGCAGTATATGTGCAGAGGGCCAGTGAATAAAATGCTACTAGTTGGCCTGCAGAACTCATTGTGCCTCCCACTTAAGTACCTCTTTAAAACCTGTCTCATGCCTGCCATTGCAGAGCCTGTGTGTGCAGTTTACACTGCCATGTTGACTTGGCATACAAAACCCCTTGCCAAGCCTTAAACTCCCCTTTTATTTTATATGTCACCCCTAAGGTTTGCCCAACATAGCTCATAGGGCAGGGTGCTGTGTAATTCAAAGGCAGGACATATTATTTTAAGTTTTACATGTCCTGGTAGTGAAAAACTCCCAAATTCCTTTTTCATTACTGTGAAGTCTACCCCTCTCATACTTTAACAATGGGGATTCCTTGTAAGTGTAATTCCCATTTGGAAGCAGGTAGGCCTGTCAAGTTTAGGATCTATGGAATTGTAATGATGAATCCTCTTTAATGGTAAAGTCGAATTTATCATTATAATTAAAAGAAAACACTTAAAAAAGTTAGCATAATATGTGCTCTTAGCCCTGGGTGCCTGTCTTCAATACCCATCTGGGGTGGGTGACAGCTGGGCCTTGTGCACTCCCTCCAGACAGCCCTACAAAAAGTGAGCTTAGGAGCGTGCGACTGATGGACCATCAACATTCGGATGGGCCATCCTGGGCTGGATAAGGAGGAGGAGCTGGTCACAGCCTTACAATTACACCTGAATATCACACAAAGGACTGCTTAACTCCCTGCAGTGAGTCTGGAGCCCGGGCAGGAAGGGAGGAACTATGTGCACTTCAAAGCCCCTCTCTGAAGTCACCCCCACTTCAAAGGCACCACTGGGTATAAAAACTGGACTTCTGATCCTAACAACTCAGTACACTTCTGGACTTGTGGATACTCTGCCAGTAAGAAGGAGTGCTGTGCTGCGGAAGGACTGCTACTCTGCTGGACAGCTGCTCTGGAAGAACTGCTTTTCTGCTGTGCTGACCTGCCTGCTTCCCTCCTTCTATGGGTGAGCAGGACTGGACCTACGTCACTTGAAGGGAGGGTGACTCCAAGGGCTTGTCTGCTTGCCTCCTATTCTGAAGTCTCGAAAACATCAAAGACTTCCAACAACCCTGTTACAGTACCTGGACTCTGCTAACTGTGAGTCTTGCACTGCCAAGTGGTGCCAATCCAGTCCGGGGCTCTTGGAAGTGGGTACAAAGTGTTGTTCAAGCAGAAATCAACACTATTACACTGTCTGTAACCAACGCTTCTCCATAGACACTGACACATCTCCGCTGCTGTTAGGATCAAGTGCATTGCAACGCCGACGGTGCAGTGCATCGCCTCCATTCCTGACACATCTTCAACATTGCGTGGCTCAGTGCTGACTCATCGCCTACATCCCAAGGATCAACGACGACGCATCGCCTCCTTTTCTCCTCGCATCCCTACCTCGATGTTGACGCAAACACAAACCAATATGCTGTTTTCAGAGGGACACGGCTGGTTCCTGTACCCAACCTGCGCTCCATCGTGGACGGTCTGAACTTTTGGATTTGACCAGGTCTAGCGCGACCAGATAGACCAGGTTGGCGCTTTATGCTTTTAAGCACTACATTTCAAGATATTCTTTAAAAATGAATAACTCCGGTTCTACTTATTGGATTTTTTTTCGTTTTGTTCAATAATTTACGATTATTGTTCTAACCAGTTGTGGCATCATTTTATGTGTTGTTGTCTTACTGTTTGAAGTCTTGCACAAATACTTTACTCATTGCCTCTTAAGTTGAGCCTGACTGCTCTGTGCCAAGCTACCAAAGTGTGAGCACAGATTAATTTAGGATGTGTATCTGACTTACCCTGACTAGGCATGTGGTTCCTGCTTGAACAGGGTGCATACCTCTGCCAACCAGAAACCCAATTTCTACCATGCATTTTCTCAAATTTCCGAAAATGTTCTCTTTTCTGTAGTTTCCTTATTTTACAATTTTCTTTAACCATGTAATTCTGCAGTTTCACAAAGTTCCTCGATTCTAATGTTGGTCATATATGTACACTTCTGCATTTGTGTAGAGTTTACCAACTTTCTACTTTATGGAATTAATTAATAGTACACTTTCATATAACCCCCCACTTGTGTTATTCCAATAAATCCTTAGTCATGCACTTTTCTGGAGTTTCCCAGTTCTATTTTTCATGAAGTTTCCCAATATTATAGTTCCTCAATGATGCCCAGTTCAGAGGTTTCACAAAGCCCATGGTTTCCTTAGTCCCCACAATTCCCATGCACTACAGTTTCCTATTGATCTCTCGTTCTTTATTGTAATCCGGTTCAATTCTGCTGTTTCTATGTCTACTTCTAACGTTTGCCATAGATCCATATTTTTTACAGTATCATAGTCCTCCAGTCTACATTTTTCCATCAATCCCTAGTTAAAAGGTTTCCCATATTAGCTCAATTCCAGAGTTTTCCATTAATCCCCAGATCGGATGTGTGATGGTACAACGCGTGCTTTTACCACGCGTACCGTTACCACACAGGTTTTACAACGC
The DNA here is from genome assembly GCF_964261635.1 of Lissotriton helveticus. Taxonomy (NCBI): domain Eukaryota; kingdom Metazoa; phylum Chordata; class Amphibia; order Caudata; family Salamandridae; genus Lissotriton; species Lissotriton helveticus. The sequence goes on from NC_136068.1 coordinate 94,354,644, forward strand.
AAGTCGTTACAATGACTTGCGTTGGGGGTCGCTGGATAGTGGAATAGTTTAATTTACTATTCCACCTCCAGTCCCCGTGGATAATAGGGAAGGTGTTGGATAGTAAATTAAACTATTCCCTATCCTACAGCGCCCTCCAGCGCAAGTCATTGTAACGACTTTCGTTGTAAAACCTGCGTGGTAACGGTACCGCGTTGTAAAAGTTTCGTTGTAAAGGATGTTTCCCCCCAGATCTCAAGTTTTTCCGCAAACCCTCCTGCCGGGGAACTATATGAAATGTTCTGCGATTTCATATAGTTCCCATGTTTTCTAGTTTGCAATAGATCCCTGGATCTGTGGTTTCCCAATGGTCTTCCAGTTCTAAACTTTTACAATGATGTCCATGTCTGTGGTTTCCCACAGTCTACCATTTCTGATATTTTCCACGAATCCCCCATCCTGCAGTTTAACAGGCTTACATTTTTTTGTTTCCCTTCGATCGCCACGTCCACCATTTTTGCAGTCTATATAGATCCCCACTACCGCGACTTGAAACAGTTTCACGAGTCTACATTTTCCCTCAGATCCACAATTCTGCGATCTTGAGGGCTTCCTCAAATTTTGTAGCCTATTCTATTTCCCCAGTTCTGCATTTATAGATAGTCTGCAGTTTTTGCAGCCTTCCAGCTCTCCGGTTTCTCACAGTCCTCCAGTGTTGCTATTTTGCAATCCAACACGTCTTGCATGTCCCAAATTCATGGTCTCAAATTTGGACCTTTCCCAAAATGTCCTAGCCTTGCGTTTTTCCAATCTATCTTCAAGTGTGCAGTTTCTCAGCATGTACCAGGTCTGTGGGTAGTTGTTGACCTCTTATATAAATCTGTATCTCCTTTTCTCAATATTGTTTTGTTATTCTGCTTTTCTGCATAGTGTTTCTTGCCACCTTGAAGTTGCTTCAAAGTGGAGAGTGGCACTGAAATGATTGGAATCATAGTCAGTTTCACGATTCTCATGTGTTTTTTTTTCTTCTTTTTTTTGCAGGTAAGTGAAGTGCTGGGCACACTAGTTTGGAAAGAGGAGCTGTGCGAGCAGTAAGTAAATTAATTGTGGCGATGGGAGGAACCTTCACAAAAGTGCACAGACACTGTTTGTGCTACATTGCATCCAGAGCACACAGAACTTCTATTTTGCCTCACGATACACTTGAGTTATCAGTTAAATCTTTCCTCGGTTGTCTTATTGTTTCCCTCTGTTTCCCGAAGTTATTCCCACCAGCAGGTGACCGCGAACGCCCAGAATGTTTCTTAATTAGTTATAGAGCAGCTTAGTTTTTACATCTCCCCCAGCCCCCCTCCCACACACCACACACACACACACACACACACACACACACAGACACACACACACTTGGGCTACATAGTTTGAATAAATCTGGGTGCATTATTGATGCACAAAAGAAGAGGGACGAAAAGACTGTAATGAAATGTACTCTTGTCCGAACAGGAGACAAACAGGAGGGAAGGGTGGGAGAGGGGGCAGGATGAGGAAAGAATGAACACATTCACACCCTGGGCAAATACAGGCAGCCTTGATGGATGGGTTAATGCAGGCGGGCAAGGCGGACTATGAGCTGCTTGGCATGAGCGGGAATAAAGTGACAGTACATAAAGTACGTACGGCCCCCTGAGGGCATGGGGCTTTGTATGTGACTTTAAATTGCGAGCATCTCGTAAGATATAGTTGGTATTTCTTCTCTCCTTATTTTCTCTGCCCTTCTTTTTCTTCTTTCTTTCTTTCCTGTTATTCTTTTCCTTCCTTCTTTCTTTCTTTTCCTTCTTTCTTTCTGTTTTTTGTTTCTTTCCTCTCCTTTCTTTCCTTCTTTGGTCTCATCTTCTTTATTCTTTCTTTCTTTTTTTCCTTTCTTTTTTCTGTTTTTTTGTTTCTTCCCCTCCTTTCTTTCCTTCTTTGGTCTCATCTTCTTTATTCTTTCTTTCTTGTTTTCCTTTCTTTTTTCTGTTTTTTTGTTTCTTCCCCTCTTATATTCCCTTCTTTCGTCTCATCTTTCTTTCTTTCTTTTTCTCTCTCGTTCTTCTCATTTTTCCTTATTTTTCTTCTCTTTGTCCCTGTCTTGTTTTTATGGCCATCTCTTCCTGCTCTTTTTCACTCATCCCTTCACTTTCTCCCCAACTTTCTTTAATTTTGCATACATTCTCTTTCTTTCCTACATACTTCCCTTCTTTCTCGCTTTCTTTTTTCTATGCTTGTTTGTTTCTTTATTTCTCTTTTCTTTCTTTCTACACCGTAGAAAGGGGATTTTTTACAAAAACAAGCAGCTCGTGTTCTCCAAAATGAAGTTAAGCATCGATACTATGTGATTTATTTCAGATTTTGAAGTCTTCATTCACTGTCACCCTCTATGTTCGTCAATCTACCATACATAGAAGCCAGAGATTAATATAATTTTGTCATTTGTGAATTCAAATGCACCCGGCAGGGAAGGGTGAAGGGGCTGTCACTTTAGAAACTGACGATCTGCTCACCAGTCCATCAGGGAGCCAGGATGCCTGTGAATCCAGCACCAGGCTGTGTAGATGCCAACCAACCAGAGGCAAATAAGGAGACATGTCTTTTGAGCATCACATGCACAAAGTAAAGATACCATCTCATTCTGAGCCTAGATTGCAAACAGTCCTGTTGGAAACATGTACTTTATTTGGTAGCATGAAGGTGAAAATGTTCTTTCCAAATGTTCCTCTCTGTGTATTTCAAAACAATATGTCCATATTACTCCTCGAGAAATACTGTCACCATGAACACACAGATGTATTTTCACATAAAAGCCTCCCTTACTATGGCACAAGAAGAAATGGTTCCAGTGGAAACAAAATTAAAACATTGATTTTAAATGCGCTAAATGTGTTAAATGAATTACAAGTATGTTAAACATATTTAATAATATTGAACACAAGTTGGCATGTTCAAAACACAGCATATGTCTAAGTAAAATTGTACAAAGGTGCCCCAGATAAAGGGAAGGGCGGGATTTGTGCAGCAATGGGCGAAAGTGAGGGTGAGTGAGAAAAGGAGGGCAGTGACCAAGATATACACCAAAAGAACATGAATGGCCTATCCAGCCTTAATCAAGGCTACACAACTATTTACAAAACCATAATGTTAAGTTTGGCTCAGTGAAGCTATCTCTGTTGTCCACATTTGGCACACAGAGTGGAGCTGTCGATGTTTCGACCCAATGGTAGTGTAGGGGAATTCTAAATCCTTACAGGAAGGTCTTCATCAGGACTGTTTAGTGTATTCTGAAAATAGAAAAACAATGGCAACATTAATTGCTACAAATTATTGGGTATATGAAATTTCACTGTGTCCACCAATGTCTGCGGTGGAAAAATGTTCCCTTACTATGGCAGCCAAGTTCTTCCTCGAAGTTTAATGGGAATTTCACAACATTAAATATTTCAAAGAACAGCCAAATGACAACCAAATGTATTTTGGTTTTACATCAGAATGTTTGTTAGTCTGCCTTGAGGGTCGTCATTACTTTCTTGCTTACTTGCCTTGAGGGTCGTCATTACTTTCTTGCTTACTTCCATGGTCGCGTTTTGAGGAGGCATTTTTACCGTTTGTTGACTTCCAAGGTCTTATTTGAAGTTGATTCTTTCAAACTATTTCATTGAAGCCTGTTGGTTCAACCAAATAAATTAAAGTTCTGGCCACAGGGAAGTTAATTTACTGTTAGGGGTGGTTGAATGTTTTTTTTTGCATTTTGAGTCTGACAAAACAGAGAAGAAACCTTTATTTGCATATGTGTGTCATTTGCTTTTCTTTACAACTCCACCCTAGTCTACCCTTTCTAAGTTTCTTCATCTGACTTGTTCATTCTCTATCGACTCACTGTCCCTCCCTCTGTGTCCTGCCCGCTCGCCTACTTTTTTTTTTATTGCTTCTTGTTTGATTGCTGTTTTTGCATACCTGCTTGCACGTTTTAGTTCGCTTGCTCACAGTTTTGGCCACATTGACACGTACTTGCGCATTAATAACTTTTTGTCTTCGTTCTTCTCACTTGTTTGCCTAACACCATCGATACAAGACACTGGACTTAACCGGTGGTTGGCACTGGCCAGACATTCTTGGCCTTCCGAATGGCCCACAGCATTTGTCTTAATAAGATCTGACACCACATGCCTACATCTTGCCTACGGATTGCACATACTGGACATCAACTGACCTGGCTTCTGACTGGTTTCCTTTGGTTCCCTGTAAGCTGATCTAATGTCTTCTTGGCTTGTCTTGTGTCTGAGCTGCCTTGAAACTTCATTTAGGAGTTTTATAATGTATTGCTTGTGACCTTCCGACTAGATGTGAGCCTTTCCACTTATTGACGTGATGCTAACTTTTTGCAGACTCTTATCTTACGAAAGAATTTCTTGTAACTCATACAACCCACTATTTGCTGTATACCATCTTGATCTTGTTCGTACACTCAACTTGCCCCAAATTGACCTGTTGTTTGTTGCTGCCATGGAACCTATGATAATGCCAGTTTAGTCAATGCGGCCGGATGAGGATCTAACGATGGTTCAGCATACCTCAACATCAGTCAGATACTCTCTCGAGATAAGCTGTACGATATCAAGTGGTTGTAATCTAGCGCCTCTCAAAAGTACCTACTATAGCACTATCTTGCTCATATGTATCTTCCTACAGTTTTGCATCCTTAGAGTGCATGCTACCTCGAAAATCCACTCTACGTTCCTAAAACCATGCATGAAAATACTGACCTTGACTTCTGATTTCCGATAGTCGCATCTCCTTTTCACTCTGACCTAATCTCTTCTTAGCTTCCATCATCTGCCGGCCTCCTCTCTTTGGATACACCCAATACTAAGTCACGTGCATGCTTGCGTAACCTGTATTTTTGTATCTTTGCAAAATGCCCACACCTCCTCTCAAAGAAGGTCCTTCTTTGAAAGTCATACCCTGAACCTAGACATACCCAATCTACTCTAGCTCATCTAAGAGTCCCACCTACTGTCTGCATGCACTCCCATGCCCCCCACTAATGATCACTCCTAACCCCTACTAATTTAATACACCATAAAGACACTTGAGTGAATGCATTGAGTAGTATTTTTGAGAACACAAGACGAATCCCAATAAATTGCAAAGACTGAATTAACCGCTAACCTTGGGTTCGGAACAGCGTGCTGCCCGGCCTAAAGAGCTTTGACTCCTTATCAGTGGTAGTAAGCGCTATATAAATGTAACTACAGTACAATATGTGCTTGCTTTCTTTGTCTTTCTATCTTTCTTTATCTTTCTGTCTTTCATTGGCTTGCTAGCTCTCTTTCTTCGTCTTATTCACTTGTTCTTTTTTGTTTGTCTTACTTGCGCTCTATCTAAGTTGGTGTATTTTCCAAGAAGTCATCACCCTGAAAACGCAGTAGTTTCTATATTTGCTGCTCGTTGTAGCTCATTTCTTTAATGACTTCGTAAGCCCCTTTCATTCCTCCTTCCTTGATGGCTTGTGCATGCTGAGAAATTAGCAGGAATTCACTTTCTCCCCTCACTTAGACTAGCTGTGGAATATTGAAATCTGTAATTGTGACTAATCTCTTAAATGCTGGTCTAAAAATGTAGCAGCAGGGAGGGAATGTTCTTTGTGAGAGTGAACAAAAGGAATTAGGCTCAGACAAAATGAATGGCTGCACTGCACCGATCAAGCCATGAATATTATTTTTTGCAGCGCCCGCGACTTCTTAACATTGACGACAAACACAGCGACTATGCAGACTGATCAATATCCCGCCTGCAGGAGCTTATTTGGTTCAAACAAATATATGTGTCTTTCTGAATAATGCCCCCTGGGGTGGGTTGTTAAGCTGCTGCCAATTTTTGTCTTTGTTGAGACAGTCAAACGCCATGAGACATGAATCCAACTGACAACAAAACAACAAAACTGCAGTACTGTACCAATGGATTACTACTGGGCTGTCAGGAGGTAAAAATAGCTTGCGTAATACTTGCAGTACCCCCAGAAATTTTAAAATGTGAAACTGTCTGAGGGTGAGGGCTCCCCCTCTACGTTACATGATGCTACTACGCATTTGACCCTACTGAGAGTTACCTCTCGGCAGGGTCATCACAGTCTCCTCACATACCTCCAATCTTTCCTACAAACAGGTGAAACACTCTCATCTGATATCCTTTAAATCAGTGATTCTTAAAGACTACTGTGGACCCCACTAAATCAATACAGGAATCTGGGGACCCCCACTGAGTCATTATTGGAAGCCGGGGACCACTGAATCATTACTGGAAGCCGAGGACCCCAGCTTGGGCAATTTCTATGATTTGAACTTCAGAACAAAGCACAAAAATACAAAAACAAGTATATACCAAACAAATGCCTAAACACTGGAATAAGTAGCTTAATTCACGATCAAATTTGGAAACATTTGACGATTTTCAAATTCTTTGTTTCTTTATTTGTAAATACTGTATTCATTTTAATTTTGTAAAACAGTTGTGTACACCCTGAACAGGCCTTGCGGACCCCCAGGGGTACCCAACGGTAGGTTAAGAACCACTGCTTTACATTGTTCCAAATTGTTCTTTTTGGTCTTTACACGCAGCTACAAATCCTCGTAGTAAGTAAGTCATCAAGCCTCTTACTTGCAAACCCACCTTTCCTATCCCCATCCCACATTCATCCCAAAAAGCTCGCACTATTAAACACCACACATACAAATCTCATCCATGTCATATCACAACAGACACAACTCACCAACAATCCCCTCCCACGATTATCACTCTCACTACTTCGGGGCACACGCTCACTAACGCTCGCTCGGTACTGATCCAGACCTCTGATATTGCTGCCCCGATCTCCCACAATAGTCCAAATGATCTCTTTATGACAGAAGCTTGACTTACTCCCACATTTAGCCTTTTCTTCGACAAACTCATACCAGACTTGTAGAATTCTCAGATAGAACAAACTCTTCATTACTGACTACTCTGAATCCATCGAGTCGGGCTCCCTATCTCACTGCAGCGAAATATACCGTGGTGACTTTAACCCTCCAAGACATCATTACATAAGTTTTGCTTAACATTAACCACATATGTGGTGCCTTATTCATCAGTCTACTACACTACACACAAATCTACCCCACTCTGCTCCAATCCACCCCAAATGAACCTCTCGGGTCACTGTTCCAACACATTCCAAAGACACAACCTTGACCTGGTGATCTCTGACTTGCCTATCATGACAAGACATGATCATGTGGCAGATAAAGTTAATCTTGCTATCTCTCAGGCACCACCTATTGGACAAACCAAACCATCTGCAGTAAACACACACTCTCATACAGACACCTATTTGCCTCCGTTCCGCCACTTCTGCGGACCCTTCCTCTGCACAAAGAACGGTGCCCTTAAGTCTTTAGTAGTTACTTGTGCTTCTTTGTTTTTGAAAAATGCCAGCCCTAACCCTTCATCGCCTTGGTACTTTTGTGACCTGAATGGTGGTAAAGGAACTAGCCACAAACTTGAAAAGACTTGGTGCAAACCAACACCTCTGGCTAATCCCATCATCCTAAATGCTGCATGCAGCAACAAAAAAAAAAAAAAAGAAAACCACCCACTATAGTCAATTATCCTCCTACCTAGCAATGAATGCAAAGCATAATTCAGACCTGTCAAACACTGTTTCAGTCCCCATTCACTGCTACCTGTTCTACACCAAGTGTGGAAATCAACCCATCTGAATGAAAGTATTATTTAGAGAATTGGAGAGTGTCACCTCCAGAACTTTAAAACCTCTCCTACCGCTCCTTAAAACAACCTGACTACCGGGTCTTGGAACTTCAAGGCACCTGTCTGCCAGCACATGTACTGCTAGGAGCTACTTTGTCAGGGTGGCAATCCAAAAGGCTTAAAATGAATACACACAAGCTTTTTTATCATCACTTGGATCAAGACTCTGTAATGACATCATGTGGCACCTCACACTTTCTTCATGCAATTCAGAAAATATAGCCCACCTCTTCACAATCTATCAACCTTCCCAAATTATTCCACTCTCCTCCTTTTCTCTGAGATTCTTTGTTTTATATTAGTACATATTCACTGCAATTCACACAACATCTAAAGTTCATTTTTATGCCCTCCAGTTGAAAATGGCTTTAATGTTTCCGGCATTTCATTGGCTCGGTTCCATTGAGTGGAACCAAAATGTGATACCTCATTGAATGCAACTTGACTTTAAGATCTTGAAAAAGAAATAATAGCCATACTTAAATATCAGATTGGTGATGATCAGCGGGCGGGCTTTTCCTAGCAGACTCAGTGAAACACAAACAGACTCTTCAGGGTAGACATACCTAAAGATGGGTTACCTCTTGAGACTCCCAACGCTTTCAGATGACATGGTCTTCCCTCGCTGAAGCCTCCATCTACCATCTTAGATGGGACCAGTGTGAGCCTCCATCTTGGATGGGACCAGTGTGAGCCTACATCTTAGATGGGACCAGTGTGAGCCTCCATTTTAGGTGGTATGAGCGTGAGCATCCATCTTAGATGGGACCAGTGTGAGCCTCCATCTTCAATTGGACCAGTGTGAGCCTCTATTATTGGTGGGACCAGTGTGAGCCTCCATCTTAGATGGGACTAGTGTGAGCCTCCATATTAGATGGGACTAGTGTGAGCCTCCATCTTAGATGGGATCGCGTGAGCCTCCATATTAGGTGGAACCATAGTGAGATTTCATCTTGGGTGGGACCAGCTTGAGCCTCCATCTTAGGTGAGACCAGTGTCAGCCTCCATCTTAGAAAGGACCAGCCTCTGGTTTGATAATGCTAACTTTGAGCAAGGTCAAACTAAAACACTCTGTGGATCCAGAGGTGGAACACGGCGTGCATGAAGATGTCTCGGGATCGCCGCTCTGCTGTCCTGCACGTCGGAGGCCAATTCTCATCTGAACATTGCTCAAAGATTTAACATATCTCAACAGAATTTCCCGAGCGACTGATGAGTGCCCTTTATAATGTAACCTACCAGGGGCCATGGCAGACTTGAAAGAATCACAAGTAATGCTTTAAGATTACAGGGAGAGTACAGGAGCGCTGACAGAGGTCGCATGTTTATTCATCTTGCGTGAGGTATGCATGAAGCCGAGGGCAGCCAGGTTGTCCTACGATCCAGCAGGAGCCGCGGAACATAATATTTATTACTGACCTTTTGCTGTATCCTGTGAATTCAGTCCCATTAATGCCTACAAAGGTTATTCTCTTAGCTGCCATTGGCTGCATTAAATGTCCTAGCTTCCTCCATCTACAATGCAAAACATTGAAAATAATGAGCATGGCTTCTAACAAGACTGTGATGCGGTTGACAGATGGAGACCGCATCAAGGACGCGGTCCTTCAAGGACAAATGACAAGCCTTGATGGGTGGCTGTCTGTTCTCTGCTGCCAAAGCCTACCACTCGGGTAATGTCACTCAGAAGCAGTGCCATGTCCTATCACAAAGTCACTGGGGGGTGAATCTGGGTTCCAAGAACATCAGCTAAACCGCCTCTTCTTCAGTGGTTTCACAACAACACTTCACTCTACATGTCGACAAGACAGAGAATCAGAAACAAAGAAATCAAATGTTTGCAAACATCTGAGGCAAGCTGCGCTTGACTTTTCACCACAGGTGATAAATGCAGTGTGAAACAAGCACTAGCAAAGCCAATAGGTCTCGCCTATGCAAGAGCTATTGGCTTTGCCAATGTGTTTTTGCCATGTTGTACACCAGCATGGCTGCTGTTCAGTATGGCTAAAAATTAGTGACATGGAGGAGAGTGGTGTGGAGCATCATAGAGTGGAATGACAAAGAGTGGAGTAGAGTTGAGTATAGGGGAGTGGCATAGAGTACAGTGTAATGGAGACGCATAGAGTCGAGTCACGTGGAGTGGCTTAGTGTGAACTAGTATACAGTGCTACAGAGTACAGTGGTGTAGAGTGCAATGGCTTAGAATTCAGCGAAGTACAGTGCAGCGTCGTAGAATTGAGTGGCGTAAATTAGAGTGTTGCATAGTAGAGAGCAGTGGCATAGAGTGCGGTGGCGTAGCATGCAGTGGTGCAGAGTGGAGTGGCACCGAGTACAGTGGCATTGAGTACAGTGGTGTAGAGTGCAGTGATGCAGAGTGGAGTGACATAGAGTGTAGTGGTGTAGAGTGGTGCAGAGTAGAGTATAATGCCATAGAGTGGTGTGCTGAAGAATAGAGAGCGTAGAGTGTATTAATGCAGATGACATTGGTGTAGAGTGCATCGACATAGAATGCAGTAGTGCTGGGGTAGAGTTAAGTGGTGCAGAGTGTGGTGCAGAGTGTGGTGTTGCAGAGTAGACTATTGTAGAGTGCAGTGATGTAGAGTGGCATTGAGTGCAGTGGTGTGGAACGGCACACAGTGGAGTGCAGTGGAATTGATTAAAATGGTGCAGAGTAGAGTACAGTGGCATAGAGTAGAGTGCTGCAGAGTAGAGTAGAGTGCAGTGGGGTATAGTGGTTTGGAATGCTTCAACGTAGAGTGTAGAGTGCATTGGTGTAGTGTTGCAGAGTACAGTGACATAGAGTACAGCAGCATAGAATGCGGTGTTGTAGACTTCAGTGGTGTAGATTAGAGAGGTACATAGTAGAGTGTAGTGGTGCAGTGTGGAGTGGTGCAGAGTACAGCAGCATATAAAATACAGTGACATAGAGTGCAGTGGTGTAGAGTAGAGTGGCATAGAGTGGAGTTCTGCAGCGTGAAGTAGTACAGAGTAAAGTGACAGAGAGTGCAGTGGTGCAGAGTAGAGTGTCATAGGGTGCAGTGATGTAGAGTGGCTTAGAGAGCAGTGGCATCTATACAGTGGTGCACAGTAGAGTTCACTGGCTGAGAGTGCAGTGACATAGAGTAGATTGTTTTAGGGTAGAGTGAAGTGACGCAGGGTAGAGTGAGGTGGCATTGAGTGGAGTGGTACGTGCTAGGGTTCAGTGGCGCTGAGAAATGGTGTAAAGTGGTGTAGAGTGCCATGGCATATAGTGCAGTGGGGAAGAGTAGATTATGCCAGTGGATTGGCATAGAGTGCAGAGGCGTACAGTAAAGTGGTACAGAGTAGAATATGTTGTCGTAGAGTGTATTGCACAGAGTGCAGGAGTGTAGAGTGGAGTGTTGCAAAGTGGAATAGAGTAGAATGGCATAGAGTGGAGTTGTGCAGCGTAGAGTGGAGTGGCCTAGACGGGAGTGGTGTAGAGTAGTGTAGAGTGCATTACCATAGAGTAGAGTGGTGCAGAGTAAAGAGGCATAGAGAGAAGTGACATAGAGTGCAGTGGCGTAATGTGGTGCAGAGCTGAGTAGAGTGCAGTGGTGCAGAGCGCAGTGGTGTACTGTAAAGTGGAGTGGTGCAGAGTGCAGTGGCGTGGAGTGGTGTGGTGTAGAGGGGAGTGGCGCAGAGGAGGGGATATGCATGGTGTGGTAGCACAATTCCATTACAGACAACTCATTTTCAATTGAAATGGCCATTACATTTGCTCAGACATACGGTTTTACTATTAATCTATACAGTGCACAAACGTTAATATGTGGAAATGGCATGGCATCATCTAGTGAATTGATTTATTTTGGTCATATTAATGTATTTGTTTCCAACACACTTCAGAATTAACAAAAAATGTGCTTCATTTATGCTTTGCTAATTTTGATGTATTCAGAAATGAATGTATGACGTTACAATGTGTGCTTTTACCATGCGGTAGGTAACAACACGGTCGTTACAACAACCGCGTTGTTACCACGCGAGGCATTACATCGCAAGTTGTTTCAACGACTTGTTCTAGGTGGCGCGCTGGACTTAGGAATAGTATTAATTACTATTCCTACTCCAGTTAGCACAACAGCAGGGAAGGTGTTGGATTTAAAATCCAACATATTCCCTAGTGTTGCACGCCACCTAGTGCAAGTCGTTGAAACATCTTGCTATGTAAAGGCACACGTGGTAACAACGCGGCCGTTGTAACGACCATATTGTTATGAACGTGCGTGGTATTGCCAGCGTTGTAAACACTGTCTCCCTTCTGAAATACAGTTCATTTCAGTGTTGAGTGCTAGAAATAAAAATCTATTTGCTCCACCCCCAGTATCCAGCAAGACTGTCACATAAATCTTCTCACTTTTAAGTCAGAAAAAGAAAAGTAAACACCAAGCTCCCTCAGAAGACAGAGCCTGACATTTTACCTATGTCTTTGAATGTACAGCAAATGTAACAACATGAGAACAAGATGTACAAGCTTGTTTACAGTAAGGAGCATTCATGCAAGAATACAAGGAGAGATAGTGTGGAAAGTCTTTGCTCCTTTGGAGGGACAAACTGAACCTGGACAGCCTAAAACCAATAAAGCTAGCAATAGATAGCCAGAAAATGTTAGCTACAAACCACAAAGGCAATGGTAAGCAACGGGCCGAATGCCTTCCCAAGATGGCATTAGCAAACCAGACAACTTATTTATCTGGTAGGCTTCGACCTAAAAAGGAGTCGTACCTTTTGCTATTTAATAGATATTGAATCCTCCAAACTGATATTTAGTTATACATGTTTAGCCCTTAAACATTAATCATTTAGATATATTCTCGTCTGATTAATCTTGGCGTGACTAACATTGCAGCACTATTTTTAAATTATTTTCTAACTCCTGGTATTTACTTTTGGGAAATAGAAGTTTAATCTCTGGATTTGCCTGTGTTGATTATTTTTTTTTAATTAATGTGTGCCGATACCCATTTACGCTCTGTTGCCTTCTTCTTCACACCTCCACTCTTTATATCTTTCATCCTTTAAGTTTCTTTTATGCACTTAACATATATATATATATATATATATATATATATATATATATATATATATATACATCCACAAAAGTCCAAGGTACATGCGCTCTCAGGATGAAAATGATCCGAGACAAAGTAAACTTGCAAAAGCATTTAATTTACACGACGCGTTTCAACTACAGCCATAGTCTTGGTCACATGTGATGAAGACTATGGCTGTAGTCGAAACGCGTCGCGTAAATTAAACGCTTTTTCAAGTTTACTTTGTCTCAGATCCCTTTCATCCTGAGAGCGCATGTACCATGGATATTATTGCCGGTACGCTCTGCCCGCATGTGCGCCACTTCTCACAGGTCCCTGTGATACCGGAAGGAGCTACTTTGGGGAATGTGTATATATATATATATATATATATATATATATATATATATATATTTCTCACACAAACAGGTTGCCCCATGTGAAGACGCCACAAACCAGGGAGTTTAAGCACCTTTAATTGCAGACTTCAGCTTAACAGAGTCACAGTCTCCCACCAAAGTTCATCAGCAGCCCAACGCGTTTCAAGCACTCCTGTGCTCTTGTTCACGGGCAATGGAGAAGGGAAACAGCAGTCCTTCAGGGGAACACCTGATAACTACACCAAGTCCCGCCCCAGTGGGCGTGTGCCTGCAAGGCATGCTGGTACTTGGAGTTCCCCTTGAGTTTGACCCTCGTGGGTGCCGCCGCCTCTCTCCCAGTGTTCCAAAATTAAAAACCCCAGTGGGTTCAGAGGGAGCTGAAACATACCGCCATGCTGACTTGTAGAATGTCTCACAACACGGCTGTCCCTGGTTCCAACGTGTTTGAGGTTGCAAACACAGGCTCTGCACTTCGCAGCAGAGCGTCTTCGCGACCGAGCCAGCCGCCACAAAATTTCTCACACAAACAGGTTGCCCCATGTGAAGACGCCACAAACCAGGGAGTTTAAGCACCTTTAATTGCAGACTTCAGCTTAACAGAGTCACAGTCTCCCACCAAAGTTCATCAGCAGCCCAACGCGTTTCAAGCACTCCTGTGCTCTTGTTCACGGGCAATGGAGAAGGGAAACAGCAGTCCTTCAGGGGAACACCTGATAACTACACCAAGTCCCGCCCCAGTGGGCGTGTGCCTGCAAGGCATGCTGGTACTTGGAGTTCCCCTTGAGTTTGACCCTCGTGGGACATCGAGCACTTAAGACTGGTGGGGTCCCCCCCCGGAGTATCAGGTTATTGGCAACATGAAGAGACAATCATTCAGGGCCGACCCTCTGTGGTAATTTGAATTTGCTTTTATTGGAACAACACACGGAGCCCACTTGGGAAAGACTTTGGAAACCACAAAGACCAGAATGCCCGGAGGCCGGTAGGCGGGGCTTATGTGAAAATAAAGAGGGTGGTTCCATGAACATCGTGTGTAATTCTTTGCTGCCAGTGAACAAGGGAGAACATCCCGAAACGCGTATGGCTAGAAGTGAGGGCTCTGGTTGTTGCCCTTCATGCTGCACCTTCCGCTGAGGGATGATAACTTACCTGAGAGGCTCTTTCCACAAGGTGTAAACTTTTCTGATGGATTTTTAGCGGCCCGCCCCGGTCGCGGAAATTGCCCGCCGCCGAACAGCGGATCTAAAAGTGCAAGACATCGAGCACTTAAGACTGGTGGGGTCCCCCCCGGAGTATCAGGTTATTGGCAACATGAAGAGACAATCATTCAGGGCCGACCCTCTGTGGTAATTTGAATTTGCTTTTATTGGAACAACACACGGAGCCCACTTGGGAAAGACTTTGGAAACCACAAAGACCAGAATGCCCGGAGGCCGGTAGGCGGGGCTTATGTGAAAATAAAGAGGGTGGTTCCATGAACATCGTGTGTAATTCTTTGCTGCCAGTGAACAAGGGAGAACATCCCGAAACGCGTATGGCTAGAAGTGAGGGCTCTGGTTGTTGCCCTTCATGCTGCACCTTCCGCTGAGGGATGATAACTTACCTGAGAGGCTCTTTCCACAAGGTGTAAACTTTTCTGATGGATATATATATATATATATATATATATAAATTGATTTAGCTTAATAGCAACTAAGATTTCTGAGTTGTCCACTGCTGGTAACAGAGTTGTGGACTGGGATTTACTAGTGCAAGTGTCGGCATTGGACTTCCTCTGGAGGGGAGAAACCACTTCTACTTTCCAAGTATCTGGTATTAATCTAGTCATCAGTAAGGCAACTGTATTGGTTATGCTCAAGTTGGAGCCAGTGAACAGACAAGCGCTGGCAAAAAGGAGTGGGTATCACTTTTTGGACCTTTTAACTTCGTCAATGCAGTTTGTTGACGCTGCACAGCATCAGCAAAAGAAAAGAAAAAGAAGGCGCGGTAACGTGACCACTGTCATTCTGTAAGTGCCACCTTCAGAATTATGAGGGAATCACACAATGGTCGGAGAGAAGCGCATGAGGGAGAGACCAACATGAAGCACTGTGGCAGGGAAGTTTGGGGGAAGCCCACCAGAAAGAGAGCAGCACACGAGGGAGAGAGCACCATAGAGCATATAGAAAAAAGAGAGAAAGCAACTCACAAGGTAGAGAACAGCAAGGAGCACAGAGGGTATTTGAGAAGGGAGGAAGCACATGAGGTGGGAGAGGTGGAAAACACATGCACTTTCATTGAGAGCTTAACCAAAAAGAAAACAAAGTAGTTCCCTAACGCGACGGAAGAATGCAAGTCAGCTTATCAATGGATTGTTGAGATGCTTTACTCCAGGGAAGGGATAAACAAGACTATAAAGCGAGGCAGTGTTAAGCAGCTGTAGGTCTACTCAGCTCACAACAATGGGTTTCGCACAACCAGACATCTTGTGCTGCCTGGTACGTGAGACCTAAAAATGATAGCCAGAGATGGGGAGCAGTGCTTAATTTGAGCCAGTGGAATCTGGTGCTCAGGAACGGCACTTAATCATCAACACCAGCGCTTTTCATGAGCACCAGTTAAGAGCACTTTCATTTTTGGTGCACTCGGGGAGATGAAGTGATTTGCACAGAATCACAGGATAGTGAGCCCATGCCGAGACTTAAACCTGGATCCCCATCTCTGAAGTTGGCAGCTCTGGCCATTACGCCACATCCTAACACCTCCCCCCGCCTTCATGGTTGTTGCTTCTGTTTTAGGTGGTACTAACAGGAGGAATGGGTTGGTGCAAGCTGCCTCCTGAGGAGAGCCTATGGTTTTTACAAGTTAGCCACTGGAAGAACCTGATTTCAGGGTGGCACCCATATACACATATGCAACATGTAAACACATACTTGTCCACAATCACAAACTGAGAGAAAAAAAAACCCATGCATATATACCTGCATCATACCAGCACCCAGGCACTAGCTCACATGTAGACATTTTCTGTCTTACTCTTTTTGTAGAACTGGTGGCGACAAATTAATTTTTTTCTGCACAGTCGTCATTTTAGAGACCTGTCCCGGATAAAAAAGCGCGCCCTCTCCTGTGACACTGTCTATCTTGGCTGGTCCTGTCCTCGCTGCTTCCCCGCGCGCGCCTCCCTCGTGGCGCTCTCATCCGCTTCCCTGATTGGCTGGCTGCTCCCCTTCCCGCCTCCCCACGCTCCGGGCGACGCTCGGCTGAAGCACAGCGGGCCGGAGGCAAGGGACGGCTGGCTGGTAATGAGCTGGTATCTGCGCCGCCGTCGCACGTACGCGCGCGCTAACTGCGGCGAATAATGGATGTCACTCACTGGTCTGCAAACACGGCCCCGCGCGCGCGCTGTCCTCCCACGTGCCCGGAGGGAGCACGCGGCGCTCCCGCCTGTTTGTTTACTCTAGCTCGCGCCTGCTGCACTCAATCCTGTGTTCACAGTAACTCGCAGATGGACTTTAAGTTAAGGCAGTCACTGCGGATATAAACAGTCAGTGCCACAGGTTTCAGGGACACCAGCGCGAGCGCTTGGCACACCGAGCCTTCTCATTGGCTGGTGGACACACTCAAGGTTGGCATTCATTACGAGTGGCCTTTAGTACCATTTAGGGTGGAAACATCATTATCTGCCCCAGATGGAATAAAGAGAGAGACAGGAAGCAGAGGAGGGTATAATGAGGAAGAAAATGATGGAAAAACAGTGTAAAAGGGAGAAAGCAGAGTGAAAAAGAACCTGCCAGAGTGTGATATAGTGGCAAGGAGGGTAAAGTGTTGGAAGCAAAGGGGGGTATAATGAGGAAGAACATGATGGAAAAACAGTGCAAAAGGGAGAAAGCAGAGCGAAAAAAGAACCTGCAAGAGTGTGATGAAGTGGCAAGGAGGGTAAAGTGTTGGATGAAAGAGGCATAAGGTGGAATCAAAACAATACAGCCATCGTAGTCATCAGCCTCCATTTTCTGAATGTGGCGCCAACACGCTTCTGAGAAAAACTTTGGACTCCGGCACTTATTCTTTTACAAATTAAGCACTACCTGTCCCATCCTGGTAGATCAGATCTGGATCGCTCTTTAGACTCAACTTCCTGGTTCAGGAAAATAGCCCTGTTGTGGGTTCCCACAAGAGCGCAGACTCCCGAAACAAGGCCAACATTGAAGAACTTTAGTCGACTGTTGCAACACTGCCAAGAACAGAGCATCTTTACCAGATTCATCACGGTCACTTCACTCTCAACTTAGTGAATGCAATTGCAACTCTACTTCCAGGTTGTGCCACTAGTATATCTTATGGTAGAACATCTCTTTGACTGTTCTTACTGATTTAATAGACACCAGTGCTTTTTGAAATGCTTCTGGTCATTTGTTTATATCTATAGATACTGGAGATAAATGCAATTTCTCAGCATAATATTATTGGTCCTGAATAGTGACGTCTGTTTATGCAGCAAGCCTGCATGTAGACTTAAAGTAGAAATTAAGTTCCAGGTTCCAAGTCACTCCAAGAACATATCGTTTCTTACTACCAGGACTAATATGTATTAATTAATGAACATATTTGTCTGGTGGTTTATATAGCTTCACTGTTTTGCTTTTGGACAGCTGCAAAGTGCTTTGACAGACAGATGGGGCAGGCAAAGAAGCTGAAGAATAGATTGGGGGGGGACAAAAAAGGGGCAGGGGATTAAAGCACAGTTGCAGAAGGAAAAGGGACACCGCAGAGCTCTTCAGGATGCTGGAGTGAGTTGGGGAAGATGGATGGATTAAAAAATAAATAAAATACAGAGAGCAAGAAAGAGGATGAGGGAGAAATTGGCTAAAGAAGGGGTAAAAGAAAAAGGGACAGAGGGGGCTCAAAGAAAAGCTTGGGATCCTGAGAATAGGTGTAAGGGCTGGAGAAAAAAACAGACTTTGATGTTCAACATTGAGAAAGGGGAAGAAGGCATGCGCGTTGGAAGCAAAGGAGTGCAGAGTAGAACAAATGCTCCCTCTCTTCCAACAATCTAAAAGCTTCCTTCACTACCCAAAAACTAAAAGCTAACCTGCAGAGCAAGCGCTGTGGATAGAGTTGGACAAAGGGAGAAGCAGAGGGACGCCGGGTGCATACATTCTCGTTTACGCTTATACAGTGCTTGAAATGGAAAAATAGAAGTACTGGTACCCTGTACCAGAGTGCAGCACAAAAAGATGATGGACGGAATGTTGAACATTGTCAAACATTCACCCCCAGTCACAGACCTGGTTTAATCCATCGTTATTTTGCTCACCACGCCACCCCAGTTCAGACACAGCCATATGCAAATCAGTCTTGACCCTGTGCCGCCTCATAGGAACAGTCCAGACCGAACTGCCAGGCCATGTCTTCCCTGAACCGGAATCAAGCATCCTAGGACCGGTTTCGTGTTTTCAGCCCTCATCAGCCAGGATAGCTTGACTCCAGTGGCGTAGTGAGCACGGGGGGTCTGGGCATACCCATCCCACTTAGGGAGAAAATGCAGCACAAAAAGATGATGGACGGAATGTTGAACATTGTCAAACATTCACCCCCAGTCACCTTTGCTGCACATCAGATGTTGAATTTGAGGTCCTTATTGACAGAATGATTATTTGTTGATTTAAATGCTGCCGATTAGACGCACTACTTTGGTAAACACACTAATGAAGCAGGCTTATTGGTGAGGATGCGGATATTCCCCTCCTAGGCATAAGAACTGGTTGGCCATGCAAGAAGCTGGAACTTTGTGGGAACACATAACTATATTGCATGCCCATTCCCACCATGGAAAGACACATATATCACCTGCTACAGAAGGCACGTGTAAGTGTGCTTCCAGGATGTTACAGAGTATGTATCATCCCTTCGTCTTTCTCAACATCTGAGGATTTTTGTATATCTTCAAAGTGTCGGGTAAATCCTGTGGTCATAGAAGGAAGCCTGTGATTCAGAGATCTCTACGTTTTTACCTATTATTTGAAATATATTATGGTATGTTAGGTTTTGCTGTTCAATGTTAATTTATGCCATGTTATGACATGTTGTACCATGTCATGTCATGTCAAGAAATGTGCATGTGGATTACACTTATTGCCATTTGTACGGTATTGTAGTGTATTCATTTACAACCTCCTTTTGATCTTTTTGGCAAGTGTATGATGCTTGTTGGTGTTTGATTGTGTGGAATAGTGCAGTTTGTTGGATGTTAAGTTTAGCATCAGTTTGTGTAGGGTAATGCAGAAATGTTGTATGTCTGTCCAAGAATCTGTCAAAGGGCTTTTCCATCTTTAGGTGTGGGCGTAGCCAAGACCTTTTGTCTTACAAAAATGTTATAAAGAATAAGCCTATATACAGGGGTTTTCAGCCAGCTTTCGGCATCCATTGGTGTTTTGTGGTGTCATTCACATGTTTCTCCCACCCGCTACAGCTTACAGAATGACTCAATCCACTTCAGGCATTGACTTAGTTCACTGTGAGTGATGCATTCTGCTTTTTCACAAGAAGCACACCCACACCAAAAGTACCTATCTTCAGGAACATGGATTATAAATGCAAGGTGTGGTTTTTGAGACCAAATATATTTTTTAATTTAGCTGTTTATTATTTTTATATTGTCGCAGCTCTGCTAGCAATAAGGTTTTGACAAAAACTGTGACAAAACAAGCACTGGTGAAGCCGAAATGCTAGCAGCCAGTGCCTAAACTATTTGTTGTGCCAGTGCTTGTTTCTTTTGGTTGGGTGGTTGTCCATTGCTAAGCCGATGTAGAGTGTTCTTTAGAAACTGCACAATTCAGGACATGAACCATGTGTCTGCATTCCAATAACACAAAGTTAAGTCTTCAATGTGCAGGGAACTAGCAGAAACGCTGGAGGGTGTTCCCTCTCTTCCACCAGGGGCGGCCTTAGGCATGTGCATGCTGTTCACCTGCACAGGGCCACCAAACCCCAGGGGCCACCACGCCAATATATATCCTTAATATAATAATCCTCTGAGGATGGATACATATTTGCGTGGCGGCCCCTGGCAGGAATTTAGCGGCCTCCGGCTCTGTTCCACTTCCAAACACCCTGATCCCCCCCCCCCCCTCTTCACTGGCCTCCGCGCTCCCGCTCCGCCCCGCCCGGACCCCCTCTTCCGGGGCCCTCTACCTACGCTCCCTGCCCAGGCCGCCATGAGCCTAGAGCCGCCCCTGCTTCCACCATCAGACCCGCCAACTGAAACAGAAAATGTACTGTGTGAGAAGGGGGCGTGGCTTTGAAGTGGGCGGTGCCTCATGCTGAGAAGTACCTGAGAGCCATTTTTGCCCCCACCCCTAAACCTCCTTCGCCAAAAAAGAAAAAAAACGCTTTCTAAGGCTGGTGCTGATGCCCTGGGGTATTTTAACACCCTTTAATGGATGTCGGCAGTTCAATCCCTCCGAAAAGAAGCTGAAAATCCACCGCTTGCAGTGGTTTTCAATTAGTGTTCCATGGCATCTTGTTGTATCGGCTCCTCACCGGGTGACCATTTCAAGGAAGCCGATATCGTTTGTCACACGGTGGCACCGTGTGAGTTGGCAGGTATGCTCCATCCTCTCTACTAGTAAATATCGACGGATCGCTTCTCATGCAACTGTCTGCCTGAGTCTCTCCCTTGCCGTCCTTTTATCCCTTTCCTCATCTCTTCTGCTTAATTCAAGTGTGTCTTTTTGTCGGCTTGTTTCCAAGTGACTGAACCGAAATGCTGTCAGCCAGGGTGATAAGATTCATTTAACATCCGAAATGTAAAGTCACCCTATGAATGAAGATCGTGTAATCTCCCCCGGTGCTGCTACATTCACTCGTGTGTGCCTGGCAACCCCATGCAGGGGGAAAATGGATTTCATAATAGATGATATAGTGTCAAAATTACACTTCTGGAGATAACACATCTCTCTCTCTCTCTCTCTCTCTCTCTCTCTCTCTCTCTTTCCCTCTCTCTCTCTCTCTCTCTCTCTCTCTCTCGCTCTCTCGCTCTCTCTCTCTCTCTCTATCCATCTCTCTCTCTCTCTGCCTCTCTTTTTTTATTCTCTCCCTCATTTCTCTTTCTTTCTGTCTCTCGCCTCCTCTCCCTTCTTCTCTCTTCTGCCTCCATTCTTTCTTTTTCCCTCCCTCTCTGTTGCCTTTGAGCCTGTTCTTTCTGGCGCACTCTAGTTCCCATTTTCTTATTCTCTCTCCCACTTACATGCTCTATCTCCTGTACACTCTTTCTCATTCTCTCTTTACATCCCCTTCTAGGCCTCGCTGAACAGTGGTGTGAGAGGTATTGTATACAGTAAAAGACTTGGAGCCTGCCCATTACTTACTGTTTGCTGGCTTGATTGTCATTCTTTATAGCTGCCTCATAATTGCCACCATATGCCTCACGTCACTTCCTTTTATTTCTCCAGAGCATGGACCAAGTACTTATTGATTTCATTTGATTAGTGTCCTTCCGCTTTTCTTCTGCTGCTTGTGCTGTAATTCAGCGTACCACCATTTCCACTTTCATGATACACTTTTGGGTTGCTTTTAACTTCCGTCCTACAGGATTGTTTGTTGTTGACTTAATTTTGGGGGGAATTCAGCAATTCCGTTTACAGCCCAAAATAAATGGCAAGGATTATTAAAACATTTTGTGACTTTGTTTTATAGTTCGACTCTTCCTCTTATAGCACCAAACAAATGGCACAGAATAGTGTCTTTTTAAAGTGCCACAATTTTGGGCCAAAAGGGGGTGGTGATGGACGGAGCATCTGAACCAATCAAACACTCACACCCAGTCAACAGATCTGGGTTTAATCCATCACCGTTCTTTAGCCCACTCTGCCACCCCAGTTCAGACATGGCCATATGCAAATCAGTCTGACCCTGTGTCTCATGGGAACAGTCCAGCCCGAACTGCCAAGCCATGCCGTCCCTGGACCGGAAACAAGCTTCCGAGGACCGGTTTCTGGCATTTCAGCCGTCTTCAGTGGAATCATCAGCTGCAGGCATCTGCCGAGGATCACACATCTCAGGTGAATGCGCATTAAAACCATGGGCCGGATTCAGGTAGACATTTGTATAGGTAAGTCTGGAAGGATTTGATCTGATCTCTGTAGGTAAGGAGTTCCAAATTCTTGCAGCAAGACCGGAGAATGCACGGTTGTACGATCTTTTCTTTTTGAATCTTGGAGGATTCAGGAGAAAGGTGGACATACTTCTGAGGTTTTCTTCAGTCGCAAAGGGGCATCAATTGATGTACAAAAGTATGTGTTATTGTTCAAAATCTACTATGTCTATTCCCTGTGTCTCATGGGAACAGTCCAGCCCGAACTGCCAAGCCATGCCTTCCCTGGACTGGAAACAAGCTTCCGAGGACCGGTTTCTGTCATTTCAGCCGTCTTCAGCCCAGCTTGCTTGAATCCAGTGGCAAAGTGAGCAAGGGACTCACGTCTGAGCATACCCTGAACAAAGTGGTACAAAAGGGGGTGGTGATGGAGGGAGCATCTGAACCAATCAGAAACTCACACAAGCACAGGGTCAGACTGATTTGTATATGGCCATGTCTGAACTGGGGTGGCAGAGTGGGCTAAAGAACGGTGATGGATTAAACCAAGATCTGTTGACTGGGTGTGAGTGTTTGATTGGTTCAGATGCTCCGTCCTTCACCACCCCCTTTTGTACCACAATTTTGTGCAGCAGCGCTGCAGTTAATCCATTTGTCCTTCATACCTATGTCCTCTGTCTTATATGTATCCTCCCTCTTCTCTGTGCCTACAAAAGTATATATCTGTTTCAAGGGAATCGCTAAATGTGTTTAAGACACATTCGTACATTGCTGTCTGCAATTACCTAATAGTGAATTGCCAACATTTGTTATTAGATAATCAGAAACACATTGCTATGTACATTTGGCCCTTGGTTCTGAAAGTATTCTTCACTGATGACCCCAGTTCCTGCAGTTCAGTATAAAATCTGCTGTAACTTACCACAATTGGAAGATTGGAAAAGTGGGCACCAATTTGGAGCCGCTGGAGCAGCTATAGAAGCAATGTGTGTAACGATCTTACCGCCATCAACTCGTAAGACTTGCCGTCTGTTGTGGTTCAGTCGTGTATGTTGGCGGTTGTGGTGGGGGGAGATGGGGATGGATAGGATTGATGCGTTGAGTACGACACATTTGGTGAATCTAGCAGTGCACTGTTTGATTCTTAATTTTTTAAATATTTTGTTGAAATACCAATAAAAAATTTATAAAAGAAAAACATCTGCGGTATCTTTACGGAGCATGCCACGCGGAGACATCTGCGGCTTAAAAATCCTGAAATCTCAGGGTAACGCGCCAGGCAAAAGCATACAGGAATCGGGCAGGAACACCAGTTCCCATATATTATTTAACAAAATCCCAAAATCAGTATTATTTCTGTCTACAGAGTTACTGATACCCCAATATTGGTGGCTCTCTGGCAAGGGCTACACGGAGGAAACCACCCGGCTTGTAATGGGCTTCTTGGTGCTCTCATGCAGAATCCAAAGAGCCATTGCGTTTAACCTCCAGTGCCACAATAAAGCAAGTAGTTTCTGGCTGCAGGCTGCTCATAGGTGATTGATGGTGCTTCGTTGTTGACACGCCCTCTACTTCATGAGTACAGTTACTGAAGACCCACACACTCATCATCAGCTGTTACCCACAGGGCTGGGGCTAGGCATGGGCAGTCTGGCCAGCAACCTAGTGCCCGGCCCACCAACATGGGGCCCAGCACCAGTGCAACAGCTAGGCCGCAGCACACTGGTCTTCCCGTGACCCATGCCCGTCTAATTAAGAGAGGGGTGTCCCAATGCAATTGTGCCCAGGAAAGGGGCCCGCCATGGCCACCACCCTTTCCTGGGCCTTGCAGCCATGTAACCTAGGGGTCCCTCCTATTGGCTCAGTTGCAAGGAGACACATTCTGCAGGTTTGTCCCTCAATCAGGCCTCCAGCCCCCCAGCTGACCATAGAGAGCAGGTCCAGACTGGACTTAGCAGGCACCGGGCATTTCCCCGGTGGGCCGGAAGGGCGGGGCGGGTTTTGGACCAGTGGGGGCCATTTTTGTTACTGGGGGCCGGTTTTGCAGCAGCGCTGCAAAATCAGCCCCCAGAAATAAAAGCTCACACAGCAGCAGTGTTCCTGCAAGTACCATCCGCCCCTGACACCCCCTCTGCCGCCGATCGGACCTTATTGGCAGGGCTGGTTTGCGATCCCAGTCCGGCCTTGATAGAGACGCACCATTGGATACCCATTGTCCTGCAGTTTAATGCTCCAGCAGTCTCTCAGACGATAAGCAAACCTCACACCTTCAGCCTTCCATGAGCTGTAAGAGAGGAGCTTGCAGGTGAGCGAGAGGGAGGAGGCTGCAGCACAGGAGCGGTCTGCACGAAGCACCTTCTGGAGCAGGGTCATCTAGTGAGATGCAAACAGCCCTGAATGTGACACGTTGTATGCAAAGTAGAGGGGCCTCATATATTCCCTTTCTGGCCAGGACCCCCAAAATCCTAGAACCGTACCAGATTGAGTAAGTGTTTGAAGGACGCCTACTCTACTCCACAATGGCATCATTTCCATCCCCCAGACTGGACATTTTTGGAGGGAGCCTCCATTCCAGGGTGCTGATACAGTAAAGTTGTCCTGGTGGCTAGTGAAGTAAGGTCACATGTAAAACCCTCGGCCTTGTCCATAGGCTCTGCACAACAGCATCACAAAGTACCTGGCCAAAGAACAGGTGCTGGAGATTGACCTCCCAGAAATGTCATGCGCCACTACCATCAAGACACAGACATTATCAGGGAAGGTTCCTCGACTTTCAAGGCCCAGTGCTTTGGAACTCACTACTGGCCCATCCTCACCCGAGGTGGACTTCAGAAAATATCAAACATTCTCAACAGCCTACCTCTTTCACCCAGGATGAAGAGTTGAATCCCTGTGTGCCTTTTGGCTGTACCCCTGCCCTGGTTACAGAGGTGCTCCAAAACCACTGTTTTATTGGTCTAGACCTATGCAAAACCCAATAAGTTACATAAATATTCCATAAATGCTAAATTCTTGAATGCTACTAAACTCATAACTGCTGAATTAATTAAATATATTACTTGTTCACTCACTCGCACTTCACAAATATTGAAATTGGAGAACATTTTGCTTTTTTTTTTTTTTTTTGCTTTGTACTTTTTGTGTTTCAGGTTACGCTTAATCTTTATTCCTGTTAGGTGCATACTACCTAGGGTGCATACTACCTAGGATTTATAAGCTCCATGTTTCCTAGGATTTAATGACAGGTTCTGGTGTACTTCTGCAGCAGGTTTATGCATTCACACCATTCCCTTATCTTTTGATAAGTTGCTTTATAAGCCCTACAGCCCTCCAACAACTAGTCTGCCCGGGGATGTGATCACGTCGTCTAGGTGTCCAATGAGGTCAAAGTGGGATGGGTGGATTATCAAAATGCTTCCTTAACCCGTTTGTTGCTTGGAACGCTCTGCGCCAGTGCTGAACGTTCGAAGAAACGGGTGCAGCCGCGTCGGCCAACGGGCGTGCGCAGCACTGGCAAGGTAGTGCTCGCGACGACCGTTGGCCAACGGCAGCACTAAAGGGGTTAATTTACAGATTCAGATTTATGAATTACAGGAATTCACCAAACTTTCTAAAACAAAGCAGTCGCATGTTTCCAGGAGTAATTCTGGAAACATTTTGTGATTTCTCAATTATGTCTATACCAAGTCAATTCGTCATGTGCGGTTGCGCGTAGTGTACAATTTTGCATGTGAAAGTGCCTTAGTGTAAGTAGAAGTGCACTTTTTTTTTCTTCTACATGAGGAAAATATTTTTCCTCATGGAGAAACCCCTTCTCCTACACCTCACCAATATTGGGAGTGCTCCCTTCGCATTCTCACTCTTACACCCTTGACAGGAGTAAACTAGCAACTGTTTGCGGGGGTGGGGGTTACAGACAAGTTTGAAAATACCCACAAAATCTATATGTTCGTGTCTGTTCCAGCACAATCTATAGCACTGCTTAGACGCCTACTTCCCTCCTCAAAAAGTTGTTTACAAATGCTTCATATTAGACCACACTGGGACAATAGTGCCTGTTTTTATGGATTTACAAGTGCAACTTAACCTTTTCTGGATATCCTGCACTTGCAGATGGACTCCTTTGCTTGTGTAAATTTGACTTACATATGTCTGCGTCAATCCGGTCCATGGTTTTAATGCGCATTCACCTGAGATGTGTGATCCTCGGCAGATGCCTGCAGCTGATGATTCCTCTGAAGACGGCTGAAATGCCAGAAACCGGTCCTCGGAAGCTTGTTTCGGGTCCAGGGAAGGCTTGGCTTGGCAGTTCGGGCTGGGCTGATCCCATGAGGCACAGGGTCAAGACTGATTTGCATATGGCCATGTCTGAACTGGGGTGGCAGAGTGGGCTAAAGAACGGTGATGGATTAAACCCAGATCTGTTGACTGGGGTGAGTGTTTGATTGCTTCAGATGCTCCGTCCATCGCCACCCCCTTTTGTACCACGCTGATGATTCCTCAGGCACCTGACAGGAACCCGGCAGATGTAAACTTCTCGTATCAAATGACATTACAACTAATAGACACTTGGCCCAGTTGTGCCCAGCCTGACGCATTCCACTCATGTGCCTCGCGCGCAGGCTCCGCGGTAAATCAAGTCATGTTCCAGCCTAATTGGTTCCCAATCAGCATTTTTTCCTTGGTGGTGGAAGGTGCCCGAGCGCGTGAGAGACGGATAATGAAGGCCCCCTGCACAAAGCCTGCAGCGGTTCCAGGGGGACCACTCGATTATTAGCACATGATCTGGAATCCGTGTAGGGCCGTTCAACAATTTCAAAATTCATGTCGCCTGCCTGCTTCGCTATTTCATCAATTGGGTAATTTGGACGGCGTCCAGCTGGCACCGGCGCGCGCCTGTCTGCGCGGAGTCATTCCCCAAGTCTATTGGAAGGCCATGAATCCCGGCCACTGTCATGGCGTACAGTGAGGTCACCGACTTGGCAGAAAATGGCCGCCTGCCAGGCATAACATGAATGAACTCAACTTCCAGACAGGCGGTATCCTCCTATCAGAAACCACTGAGATGGACAGGACGGAGGCGTAACATGGGCTCCTGCAGCCCCCGTGGTGCAAGGGAGCCTCCAGGGCTTTAAGTGGGCCGGGTCTCACCGGTGCTGAGCACTTTTTTTTAAAGGAGGCATCGAAACGGGTCTCTATCGGGCTCTGTTTTGTGCCCTGGCACAGGCGGGCTCTGTTTTGTGCCCTGGCACAGGCGGTCCGTTTTTTCAGGATTGCAGTGGCAGCAGTCACATCAATGTGCGCATGCTCACACTGCTCACTTCTCACTAGTGGAGTTATGGCATAACGTCATGCCAGGTTAGTGTTGTAGGGGAAAGGAAATCCTTTAACCTGATCACTGGTGTGCGAATTCCGCCGCAGTGCTGAACATTCCGATCGCGGGCGTGGTCATGACGGCTCCCAGCTGTCCTCAGCACACGCCCACCGTGACTCATGATGGCCGGGAGCCGTCAACAGCGTCGAAGAGGTTAAAGAGAGTCCTTTTCTCTCTGGATTTGCCTTCTCTTTTTGAAACTCAGGACCAGTAACATCGTCGTTGTGTCACCAGGACTTTAAGTGGTAGCTTTTTCAATATTATATACAACAAACCATAGTTGCTGCTTATTTATCTTATGCAACTAATAACCACTGACAAAGCCAATAGTCCTGACTTGTTGTAGGTATGATTTTCCTTGTCGTATCATATATCTGAGTGCAATGACAGAAACAGCAAAATACAAGTTGGGCGGCACACTATGCTAAGCACAGATTTTTAGCTTACATGTTTTTAAGCCACGCCCTTAATTACATTGGCCACGCCCCTTTGAGAGACCCCTAGTTTTTTCATCCCACTTAAAGCCCTGGGAGACCCCAATCTTCAGCCTGAGGCCTATGAATTTCTATGAGATATTTGAGTCTCAAGTGCCTCTCAACACATCCTACAGGGGAGCCCCATCATTCTGTGTTACACTACTGGGACAGGAGCTGCCTCATAGCTGTTCATTACCCTCTCAAGGTATGAATCTGCAGAGAATAATTGATGAATATTTAATTATTGATAGATATACAATCCTTTTGAACTTCTGTAGCTGATTTGAAGTTCAAAGGTAACGCAGAGAAGCCCGGTGTTGGCCTTGGATGCAATGTGGATGTAAAAAGGGTAGAGCAAGCAAGGTAAATCTTGTTATTGTCCACCAGAATAATTTTCACCACTAGAGGGGGAAGTTGATTTAGACTGTAGGTCCTTACGGACTGGGCAATCTCCCCCTGTCCACTCGTCTGTCATTCATGGACAGATTTGAGGGTTGAAGACTTCCACTGTTCGAAATGTTGAGGTCACATCTTTACTACTAGAGGATTGACAGTGTGCACGTGAATGTTGAGGTCCTGTCCTGAGGCGGAAGCCGGGACTGCTGTACGAGTGAGCTATTGATTTTACTGCTTTTAAAGATTTAATTTTAAAGTGTAATTGTGTATTTTACCTGACTGATTTTAAAAAGACTCACATTTTAAAAAGCGAAGTTGTGCACCTCGATCTGAAGTTGATATTTAAACTTACCGATCGCTGACCGATCGTTCACTTGGGCATATTCTTAACCTCTCCTGTCCCGACCCATTAATCTTGCTCGCCCCTGCAGCCGATTAGGCGCTGCCGGGGCTTGAGCGCAAGCCGCCATATTAGGTGAGGAGCAGGCGAGCGGCACAGTGCTCGGCCCCTCCCACCTTTGACCAGATAAAAACGCCAGTTACGACCACGTGCACCGATTGACAGTGTGCACGTGAATGTTGAGGTCCTGAGGCGGAAGTCGGGACTGCTGTATGAGTGAGCTATTGATTTTACTGCTTTTAAATATTTAATTTTAAAGTGTAATTGTGTATTTTACCTGACTGCTTTTAAAAAGACTCACATTTTAAAAAGCGAAGTTGTGCACCTCGATCTGAAGTTGATATTTAAACTTACCGATCGCTGACCGATCGTTCACTTGGGCATATTCTTAACCTCTCCTGTCCCGACCCATTAATCTTGCTCGCCCCTGCAGCCGATTAGGCGCTGCCGGGGCTAGAGCGCAAGCCACCATATTAGTTGAGGAGCAGGCGAGCGGCACAGTGCTCGGCCCCTCCCACCTTTGACCAGATAAAAAACGGCAGTTACGACCACGTGCACCGATTGACAGTGTGCACGTGAATGTTGAGGTCCTGAGGCGGAAGCCGGGACTGCTGTACGAGTGAGCTATTGATTTTACTGCTTTTAAAGATTTAATTTTAAAGTGTAATTGTGTATTTTACCTGACTGCTTTTAAAAAGACTCACATTTTAAAAAGCGAAGTTGTGCACCTCGATCTGAAGTTGATATTTAAACTTACCAATCGCTGACCGATCGTTCACTTGGGCATATTCTTAACCTCTCCTGTCCCGACCCATTAATCTTGCTCGCCCCTGCAGCCGATTAGGCGCTGCCGGGGCTAGAGCGCAAGCCGCCATATTAGGTGAGGAGCAGGCGAGCGGCACAGTGCTCGGCCCCTCCCACCTTTACGGCCATAAAATGGACCCCCTCCGAGGAGGCGCAGCGGACGAGCGCAGCGGGCGCGTCGATGGCGCGCCGAAGACGCGCCAAAGACAAGCCCGTCTGCGCCCGTCCGCGACCTACCGGGACCTGGGGCGTTCCAGACTACCCGCCCTACCCACTACTCCAGGGCCGATCTCATGGCGTATAATAATATGGCACGGGGCCTTCTTCCGACTGAAACACTCAGTCGGCTTTGCAAGCTTGGCATCCTGATTAAGGGCTGCCACCTGTCAACCCCTCCATATAACCAGGTACAGGCTGACCCACCCCCTACCTTGCTCACGATTCTTTACTTAAATACCCGCTCTCTGGTAAAACACCAGGCTGACATTTTTCTGCTGTTAGACTCGGAGATGCCGGATATTTTACTACTATCAGAAACGTGGCTTACCCCTGACTCCGCCCCCGACATAATAGCGGCACTTCCACCTAACTATTATATCATCCAGGCAGACCGTGACACAGGGAAGGGGGGGGGGTCGCGGCAATTATCCGCACAGATTTGGTTGTTACTAACCTGACTTGCCTCACTTTAGTAAATACAGACAACCTAGTCTTAAAAATGACTACCTCCCACACGACTATACTCGGTGTCCTCCTTTATAGACCCCCCAACTCGATGCCATCATTTCCCATGGCCCTTAGCGACCAAATAGCTAATCTGTCACTCGACCATGCTAGAATTTTCATAGTAGGTGATTTTAACTACTGGTATAAAGACCCCTTGGAGGGCCCCCACTCGGCTGAGCTGAGTGACCTGATGTCCAACCTGAATTTCACTCAATTGGTGCTTTCCCCTACCCACCGCAAGGGCCACATCCTAGATCAGGTGTGGTCTAACACCACATGTGTTACTACTCCATCTATTCTGCCATGTTTATGGTCAGACCACCTAATCCTGAAATTCAACCTACGTATTACTCCTGCCAGGCCCACTGCGCCAGTCACCGGCGGGCGTGCAAGAAAGTGGAATGCAATGGACAAAACCGCTTTTTTACAAACACTAATACGGTTCCTCCTCTCCCTAGTGACATTAATGCCTCGGTATCTACTCTCTCAGATTGGCTACAAGCGGCTAGTAATCACCATGCTCCTTACAAAACCATCAGATTGGCCCAACGTGCCGACGCCAACAGATGGTTTTCCCCGACCTAAAAATCCGGAAATTGGCCCTGCGGCAGCTAGAACGCCAATGGCGCCACGAATACGATTCTGAGCTAAAAACAAAATACACCAGGGCCAGAAAGGAGTACATGAATGCCATCTCGGCCGCTAAGACGACCTACTTCTCCTCCCGTATCCTAGACTTCTCTAACAGATCTAAGGATATTTTTTCTATCTTCAACGAATTGACGAATTTGGACAATGTCCGCCCCAAGTAATCCCCACCCAGTCTCTATGCGACTCACTAAATACCTACTTTAGCAATAAAATAGCAGACATCAAGGCCAGCATTCCTCATTCTGGGTCCCCTGTCTCCACTGGCATGACAATTAAGACAAACCCGGCCATGCTTACCAACTTCCCGCCCATAACCCAGGACCAGTTTTTGGATCTCTTGTCGAGAGTTAAATCTGGCGCCCCATCAGACAACTGCCCCCCTCGTATCCTGAAAGAGTGCTTTTCCATCATTCCGGCCCCTGCCCTTACACTCTTGAACGACTCCCTGACTTCTGGTACAGTCCCTCTAGCATTTAAAGAAGCCACGGTTATACCACTCCTGAAAAAACCTGGGGCTGACCCAGCTTGTAAGGCTAACTACCGTCCCATTTCATTACTGCCATTTCTGGCAAAAGTCTTGGAGGCCCATGTGGCTAAATGCTTATCTAACTTCCTTGAGGAGTCTTTCTGCTTTGACCCCCATCAGGCTGGTTTCTGTCCAGCACACTCGACAGAGGCAGTTGTTACCACAGTCCTTGACACACTGCGGGACTGCGCCGACAGATGCTCCCCCCAGGCCCTGGTATTACTGGACCTGTCGGCAGCATTCGACACGGTCGATCATAACATCTTGATCGACCGTGTCGGACAAGCCGGCATACGGGACACAGCGGCCTGTTGGCTGAGGTCCTTCCTGGAGAACCGTACTCAAGCGGTGCGCCTTGGAGACCTAACCGGAGTCAAACAGTCCATCACGTGCGGAGTACCACAGGGCTCCTCCCTGTCACCTCACCTATTCAACCTGTATATACTCCCCCTGATCCAGACCCTTAGAGATGATCAGGTGAGGGTCTTCAACTACGCTGATGATTTACAGCTACTCTTCACGATTGACAATACGGCTGACTCCATCCTACACTTCCAGTCAACCATGAGATTCATTAAAACCTGGATGGACCAAAACCAGCTGAAACTAAACCCAGGAAAAACCGAGTTGGTCCTTACTGGGGACAGCGCTAGGCACTGGGGCCCTCACTATTGGCCACCAGAGCTGGGTGTAGTCCCGACACCCTCACCATCGGCTAAAACCCTTGGAGTTGTCGTGGACTGCGACCTCTCGCTAAAAGCACAAGTGAGCCAGGTGGTCTCTAGATGCTTTTTCCAACTAAAAAAAATCCGAAAGGTCCGGCGCTTACTCACGACGGAGGCAATCACCCAGGTTGTGATTGCTACTGTCATGTCCCACCTGGACTACGCCAATGCCATCTACCTGGGCCTCCCTAAATATCTATCTAAACGGCTACAGATGGTTCAGAATTACGCCGGGAGGCTAATCCTGAGTCAACCGAGGTGGCATGCAGCTACTCCCCTACTTAGGAAACTGCACTGGCTGCCGGTTTCCCAATGCTGTGCTTTTAAAGCAGGCTGTATGATCTTCAAATCCCTGTATTGCAAAAGCCCCAAATTCATTGATCAACTAATCACCAGATACGTCCCTTCCCGCAACCTCTGCTCTCTCCACCAAGGCCTCCTCCAGACACCATCCTTCAAACTCAAACGTGCTGGAGGCCGTAGGTTCGCGACACTTGCTCCTTGCCTGTGGAACACCTTCTCTCGGGAGATCCGGAACTGCCAAGATCTTCTCTCCTTCCGGAAAGCCTTGAAGACCTGGCTTTATGGACAAGCTTTTTAATAAACTCCCCACCTTTCATCTATGCTACTGTTGATCTCAGCGCCAAGAAACTAATCAGTGATAGTGCGCTTAAGAAATATTTTAATAACATAACATAACATAACATAACATAACATAACATTATCAACATATATCTTTTAGACACATAACCTCTTTCCATGGTGAAGTCGCTGATGGAAGAGTCTGCAAAGCACCATATACAAGTTCATACCTGCCAACTCACACGGTGCCACTATGTGACACACAATATCGGGTCCCATCACATCGTCTCCCGGTGATTAGCCAATAATACACGGTGGCAAGGAAAACAAGCTGAAAACTCCTGTAAATAGTGGTTTTCAGTTCGTTTTCTGAGGCTTTGAACAGCCAACGTCCATTAAAGGGTGTGAAAACACCCCAGGACTGTAAGACCAGCCTCAGCAAGCTTCTTTTTTATTTTTTTCAGGAGGAGGCGGCTTGGGTGCGGTTAAAAAGTGCCTCTTAAGTACTTCTTGACTCAAGGCCCGACCTTTCCAAGGCCCCGCCCCCTCCTCACACTGTAAGATTTTTGTTCAGGTTGGCAGGTATGCAAGTTACTTAAAATGTAAATGCTAACTCCTAATGTACCCCACCAAAGTATCTGTACCACATGTGGAGCTCCGAGATTTCAAACCGGGAGAGTGGAAATCGATTTTGAACAATAACACATACTTTTGTACATCAATTGATGCCACTTTGTGACTGAAGAAGGGATGTATGACATTACAACGCATACTTTTACAACGCATACCTTTACAACGCATTTTTTACAATGCAACATCCATTACAACGCATTCCATTACAACGAATATTTTAAAACTACCTTTACAAATCATTCCATTACAACGCATACTACCTTTACAACGCATACCATTACAACGCATAACATTACATTGCATGTATGGTAAGTATTGGATAGTGTAGGGGTAAAAATTACTATTCTAACTCCAGGGGGTGCAACAGTAGGGTAAGTGTTGGAAAGTGTAAGGGTACTATGTTTTGTAATGTTATGCGTTGTAATGGTATGCGTTGTAATGACATGCGTTGTAGTGGTATGTGTTGTAGTGTCATGCGTTGTAATGGTTGCGTTGTAATGGCATGCGATGTAATGGGTGTTGCGTTGTAAAAGTTTTGTTGTAATGGTAGTGCGTTGTAAAAGTTGTGGTGTAAAGACTGTTTCCCCTGAAGAAGAGTGGAAATGTTGGAGTGTCCTATTTATATGGCCAGATTCTCCACTGAATTTAGCCATTCCCCCACAGATCAGAGTATTTTCTGTTACCACCCAACTCCAAACCAGGTCCCGGGTCTTCTGCATTTCGCGTCTGTCTGATCGATACAGCTCAGCTCGATGAGCTGCGGGTCTGTATCTCACAGCCAGCAGTGACCTGGTTTCAAAATGGAATATTATGAAAGCAGATGAAATGTTTGCATTGATCATGGTGATTTTCATTTCCTTTCTTTATGGGTGAGTATCCAAAATAATGCTATTAGGATATTGATTCCTTGGATGTTTGCAGCGTATTGCTTCCTCGAGATCATTCATGGAATCGATAAGAACCTGGCAGTGCAAAGAAAGTTCCAGCAGCTGAGCTGGGAGGGCACCCGGCTCCAGTGTACCTGGTTTGGAGTTCATGGATAGTTGGCCTGTGAATCCTAAAGTTTGGCTTTGGGCTTCCACAGTCATGAAAACATAAGCCACAGTTGTAAGTAAAGGAGAGATAGGGCAGCATTGAGAGAGGATGGTCCTTGTATGTATGTATATGGTGTTTCTATAGGGCAGACCCAGCCAAAAGGCAGTGGAGCACTGTACATGGTTAAAGACAAGATTAAAGTCAACAATTAAGAGTAGAGGAAACTGGGTTGTGGATGGTTAATGTTTTGTGATGTTGTGTTCTTCTAAAGTAGAGCAGTGTTGAGACCATCCTGATGAATACAGGGATGGTGTTGCAGATCCTGGGTGCATGGATAGAAAAGGCCTGCTGTCTTGTTTTTGTCTTTTTTTACACTTCTTAGGCTGTGGTCGGGTGGTTTCTTTACTGTGGGTGTGCTGAGATCTATCAGAGATGGTGTGCTTGTCTGCGAGATAAGCTGGGGCGCCGGTTGTGATACCTTTGTAAATTATCTAGTTTTCTTTGAGGATGGTACAGGCAAAAGGGAGAAATAGAGTTCCATCAGGACAGGAGTGCTTCACCCAAAAATGATGGATTTTCCATCCACTCTCTTCTCGGTACACCCACCTCACCAAGATTGTAGTGGTACACAGTTTTCCCCATAGTGGTGCTCTGCAGTTGGGCAACACTTGCGGCAGACCAAACACAAAGGGCAATTGCTTCTGCACAGGGTTTTGGGGAAGCAGGTGAGTGGCGCTCAGGCAGGTAACCTTACAGGGTACTGACAGAATGAAGAACAAAAAGCCTATGGTGCTGCCATGTCAGAGGAAGACTCAAAACCCCTGAGTGAGGGAAGAGCTAATAGCCAATCGCCAGACAAACATGAACATATCCTGGGCACACGTGTATATTTAACAGTAAATACAATGTTGAAAATATGATACAGTCGACACCGGTGGTTTTCTTAAGGGTTTTTTATGTGGAGATGTTCATGAGAAAAACAACGCAAGCCGACACGTGTTTCGTCAACAGGTCAATGCCTGTGACTCTTCAGGGCTTAAATCGCGTCAAAAAGGTATCGAAGGGCCGGTGATAGTTTCAACCCGATGTACAGGTGCAGAAACAGCCGTGGTATGGCCGTCAGGGAATGGTAGGTCAAACGGACGGATACGTCCGTGTAAGTTTGGATCCTGCCGTTACTCGTCTCGCCGAAGGAGTGAATCGGAGCAAGGGGCAATGTCATCGGAGGAACCAATGCTTAATTTGAACCAGTAGTTGCCACTGGCCCTCATTTCTGGGGACTAACACTTCTTTTATGTGATCAGACATTTTCGGAGAGCAAGAGAGGGAAAATCACACAAAGAGGAAAGCAGGAGACAAGAAAGAAGGGAAACCGTCTCAAAGGGAGAAAGGAGGGACCTGCAAGAGTGAGATAAAGGGGAAGAGAGTGTCTGGAGTGGATTAATGAGGCATGAGGAGTATTGAAGACTACACAGCCTTGCTATTATGTGCACTGACATTTAATAGCGTCGTTCATCGGGCTTCTGAGCACAGCTTTGGGCCCAACACTAATTTATTTTACCAGTTATGCACTGGGGAGTTTCTCACGTCCACCTGTCTATCCAGTCTATTCTGTTTCAGTCCAACATGCCAGCTGTGGTGGTCCTGACCAGAAAAGGCGCAGAAATGTCTGACTCACGGTGTGAGCAAACTAACATTACTTTGGGGGAATTCGTTTTCTCTGAAAATGAACCCCTGATATAGGAATCTGTCTTTGGAAGAAAAAAAGAAGTTACCAAATGTCCGTTATGCCATCAAAGAATGTGAACTTAACTTCATAGGTTTTTTTTCGACTGGCAAGCAAATCCATGGAAAATCTCTGTATTGTGGGGTGGTTCGACACCCCCAAATAAGGTAATCCTAAGAAATTCGATGGTATTCCCTTGCACTGCTGGGCATGTGTAGCAATTCGTGAGGAATTCTGTGGATTCTTCAGGGTCGACGGCTCTCTGCCAAGTGATGTTTCAGTCAGGCAACCAGGCATTGGCATGGAACAGCTACATGTACATTCTATGGCTGATAGCTGCCAATGCTGGGCCATTCTGCAACCAATGGCTTGATGCCCTTGAAATCAACCGCAATTAGTGCCAGCAGCGCATAGGGGCGATGGCAAAGATTGGCCCTGGGCAGTATCACCGGGGCCAAATTCAATGCTTACTTCCTGTATTTTCTACTCTGTTTTTTTGCACTTTTATATAGCGCGAACTTGACCCAACGGTATTAGAGCGCTTTGCATGAGCACCAGTTACGTTACACAAGGACGCATTCATTTTTGGTAGGCACAGGGAGTTTAAGTGATTTGCCCAAAATCACAGAATGTTGAGCTGACACCAGAATCGAACCTGGTTCCCCAGCTCCAAAGTCGGCAGCTCAGGCTGTTAGGCCACATCCTCTCAGTAAACTGTCCAATAAGCTCCTAGCCACAGAATAGGAGACTGCAAAGGGGCTGAGGTTAGGACAGCCCCAGTTGGAGTTAATCGACGATTAACCGGTACTTGTTTTCGCTACAGCTATCCCTGGCTTATTCATGAATCAGCGGGCAAGTGCCGTGCCGCGACTGCAAGCGCTGCATTTATTCTAACTTTAGTGAGTTTAATTTGTGGGGACACTATTTCGCTAGCGTCATCATTATAAGTGACATGCACACTAACACATAGAGACACTGTACGTGGGTCCCACTGACAGTGCTGCTGATTGTTACATAACACTAAAAGCGAATGCAGACGTCTTTCAGACAGCCGCGGCCGGCAGTGGGAGTACCTGCAGGGCAGTGACGTGGGGAGGGGGAGGGTCAGGGTGGGGGGTAGTAATGTATGGATTACGGAGCTTCCCAGGTAAGTAAACATTTAAATAAATCAAACGAATTTCGTTTTGCATCACCAAATGCGATGCAGTGCGCGCAACAAAATTAGTTTTATTAATTTAAATGTTTACTTACCTGTAAAACTCCTTAATCCATACATTACTACCCCCACCCTGCCCCTCCCCCTCCCCACGTCACCGCCCTGCAGGTACTGCCACTGCCGGCCGCGGCTGCTTTCATACTAGGGGGTGGGGCTGAATTCTCAGGGGTGGGGCATGCTCTGACCAAGAGGAACATTTATCATGCCCCTAGGGACCAGAGACAAATATTATGCTGTGATTTTAGTGAAAGCAAACAGAAAGCAGGGAGGCCCTCTGTGATGGGCCGTCAGTATGTCTTTTTTCATTCATATCCTGTAGGGTAGGTGTCTTTTGTCCCATTTCCGATAGAACACACTGTCGATACTTTTACACCATTAGGGAGTCCCGGCTGCCCCTAGCATGTTGACCATCATATATGACATTGCATTTTTATAAAATGTATATTTATATCATTTAATATAACATTAAATATGTATGTTATTATTATTTTTATTATTTGTATTATTATTCATAGCATTCATAGAGGCAACGTTAATAATTATAACAAAGTGTAATATATTATATAGTAATATTAGTATATAATATTACATAGTGTCAAATCATATATATTATTGATATTTGTCTTGCTGCTATGAATGTTATTAATATGAGCAATAATAACAATACATGTTATTGTATATTCTATTATGTAATATAGTTATATAATTTTAAATAGCATTAAAGAATTATATTATTGTTAATATTCTTCATAGCATTCATAGAGGCAGCGATAATAATAACGTATATTATATTGTAATACAATTGTGGTATATTATAACATAATGTTAAATCAGATATTATTATTGCCACTATGAATTTTATTAATACCAGCAATAATAACAATACTTGTTAGGATGTATTCTGTTATGTAATATTGTTATATAATGTTATATAAAGTTAAATATGTGTATCACCATCATCAGTCACTGTGAATTCACGATAATAATCGCCAGATCTAGGAATGGCTCAGCGCAGTGACTGCGTAGAGCTTCACAGCCTGTCGATATTGTCAAGTCACTGAGCCTCCACCGTGGTACTGTCCTCAGCTTCAGGAGTCACATCACGCACAAGACCAGAGGAACTTGGTTTAAAGTGTCCCCAAGAAGCGAGTTACAGCCCTTCCATTCAGAAGGAAGCTTCTAAACAGCTGCCCAGACCCTGTTCCAGCGCCGGCAATGTTCTCTTGGCCAGAGACCACCGATATCTCAAAAAATGGTTATTTACACGATGGACTCCACCCCCAGACTTGAGACAGGACATATAGGAAGGAAATGACCAGAGGCCTGGCCTTCTCCTGCTGTGCTCCAAGGCTGTGGATCTCCATCCTAGTCCTAATCTACCAGACAGCTTCCCTCATACATCTGAGAAAAAAAAACAAGGCCATGTATATCAGGCAACAACGCGTCACTCTCTAACTTATCAGTGAACCGGCAGTGTGCAAGTGATCCGTAACCACAGTCCTGCCTTCACCTGTCCCTCCGCTCTCACAACATCCAGTATGTGCCCCCTCCTTTAACGTATGCTCCACCCACTCCCCGCTTCCCCCTTGAACCACCTCTTCTTCAGACCAGATCCAGCCACCCACCGTGCTGCTGCACACAGGCCTACTCATTTCACCCGCCATCTCCACAATCCCTCGTTCAATCTCCCCCTTGCTCCCCTCACCCAGATTTGCCATTCTCTCACTCCTGTTGCACCGTCACACTACTACTCCTGTGCTTGCTAATGCGCTGTCTGTGCTCTCCCCCACCCTCTCACTCTTACACCCCCAGTAGCACACCTTCTAGAACTCCTGATGTCTGTACCTCTCATCCTCAGTACAGTGATCTGCTGCTTTTAGTTAACTTTGATCTACACACATCCACATTACCCAACAGAATTGGTATTCATTTTGCCAGCCTTATTAGGAGCAACGGCCAAGCCAGTTTGAAAGATTTTGAGCTTGTAACCCATATAAGCACGAGAGAAAGTCCCAGAAGAGCCAAAGGCGGGTGTCTTAACAAGGATGCCAGTTGAGCACGAAGCCATTCGGCTCTGAGAGGAAGAGCGCCTCCAATGCCCCCTAACTTTCCTACATGCTTGTCAAAGACCATCCAGATACATTTTCTGTATCATACTTTGCTGTCACTCTGTTTCCCTCAACCTTCCCTTATGTCCCTTGTTATAAGTAGCTGCAGCTCCCGGCATGCAACGCGACCAAGCGAGAGGACGGGGACTGCAATTTCCTCGCTATGTCAGACAGCTTTCTTCCCAATTACTAGAGCTCCTTGTCTGGATCCTCCTGCTGTTTGATGAAGGACTCCTCGGTAAATTCTAGCATTCTGCAAGTGTGATAGGTGATATCTGAGCTCCATACTTAGTGCCTCAGTGAACCCAGTGGCTGCCAATTACTGTACGTCCTGCCTGTGCTTCGCTTCGATCGGCGTCGAGTATGGCGGCCATGATGGAGCAGGCGCAAGCATGGGGCCCGCGTCTTTGTACTGAATGCTGAACGTGCTGTGTATGCATATATAACTTTCTTTTTCCAATTCTATGTCCTGATTTATTTATTTTTAAGCACTTTTTCAGCACTGGACTTGAACCTGGATAGACGATCACTTTGTTTATCTTTGTGTTTTATATAGCGCCAACCTTTTACCACCTTGCTGCACCTGGGGATCACTGTAAACATATAGAATTTTTTTTTTTAAACAGAGGGTTTCTGAAAATACAGATATCCTCTGCAAAAATTTTATGTGCTATGATTTGTGTTTTCTGTATTTATTTTTGGTGATTAATAATGGAAAATTTCTAGAGTTTTCACAAATTCTGGAAAAGCGTGTTTATTAATATATATACATTTTGTTGACAAAAAAATATTTTTGGTAGACTGCGTTTTTTCAATTGTGACAAAATAAATGCACATACATTTCTATTATGACAGGACTGTCTTTAACAATAAGTGAGGCAAATAGGAATTTCAATTGATTATGTTTTGCACGTAAGCTGTGTGTGTGTGTGTGTGTCTCTGTGAGAGTCAGTAAAATCAAAAATTTGAATTAAGTCACCCGTAAAAACAGAAAAACAAATGAAGACCCTGCTCTGCCATTCATAAGACGGTTGAATGTAGGCTTACTGGACATCAAGCCCAGCAGGCGTGCGCTGCATGTGGTGGTCAGCAAAAACATGCCCCCACCGCATAAAAAACACGTGGGCCTAATAAGGCCCCAAGCCATGCAAGTATGCCCCTCCCTCCACCACAAAAGGATAGTTTGCAGGGACCCTAAGTTCAACATGAATGGGCCTCATGGGGGTGGGAAATAAAGTGCCACTAAGCTCCCACCTCAATCAAAATAATGATGTCCGCCTGGCCTAAAGCACGGCAGTCATGGTCCCCCGGAAGTAGGAAACAAACTGTAGGGACCCCATGCCTGGTAAGCATAGCACCTGTAGGTTGGTAAAAAAAAGGACCAACTTGACCTTGTCCCTTTAAAACATGCAGACCGTCTCTGATCCAAGCACAGCAGGCGTGGCCCCTTGGGGTGAGAAGCAAAGTGATAACATGCCTCCGCCTGAGCACAAAGGGAAAGTTTGCCTGGCCCCCAAGCTCAGCGGGAATTACTGAGGAGTGGGTGCCTGCGCACCTCGCCACACGCTGGGCTGGCTATTGCGGTTGCCTTCTGTGGTCCTTGGTGGAAAAGACGCAGTGATACCTCCACGGCCTTCTCTCGGCAATGTCTGCTTATTGCCCTATCACAGCGGGTATGTGTTGCGGCCATCTTGGAACAGCAGAATGGAACTCCATTGCACAGCACACCCGCCCCCTGGCATCGCCTCTTCTCCCTGATGGCCCCATCACAGTGAACATGTGCGGGCGCCATCTTGGAATGGTGTCACAAGAGGGAAAAAAAACTAGTTTCACAATTAAACCTAAAATGTTAATCTCTATTTATGCATGTTATAATTGGACATTTTGTGATTAAGTTGAAAACCATAAAGCACTGTAATCCAAAGCACGTGAGTGTTGCCTTTCGCTTCTCCCCCACCTCGAGTTCAAAGGTTATGAATGCAGTGGCAGGAAACAACAAGGTCAAAGGAGCCAAATTTGAACCTCATTGCCCGCCTTGTAGCCCCTCAGTAGCAAATAAGATTATTTTGAGGGGTGTAGGGTGGAACATAGGTTCTACTGTGAGGCGGCAATCAAAAGTCGAGGATTCACCTCTGAATTTGCTTTCATTTTGGTAAAACAGTGTCCTTGCAAAGATGGTAGTTTTGAAAGTCACTGAATACAACTTTATGTTGCACCAGTTTGCATTCCTACTGACCTACTTGCATTGTTTGTGTGCAATCAATGTGTGTCTTTTTTTTCTCTTTATGTGTCGTAGCCACTAGCAGTTGCTGGTTTTGCGAAGTGATGGGGAGAGGGGGGTCGAGGGGGTGGGGATACAACCTAAAAAAGACAAAAATATAAAAATATAAAATTACATCTACCTGCTCCGATGCCCGCCGCCTTCCTCCCAATCCTAGCCTCTGTCCAGTAACTGCTGCACACTGCGAATGCTCCCAAGGCCAATCCCAGCGCTGCTCTCATGCTGGGAATAATATTCCCAGAATGAGAGCAACGCTGGGATTGGGCTGGGCACCCTGGTTCGGCACTCAGACAGTGCCTGGGAGCCTGTGTTTGTTCTCCACCCGGCAGTTTAACACAGCTCGGGTAGGAGAAAGGTTAAGTGCGCATGACAGGCTGGCCCAACTGTCATGCGCACTAGCAGTGTCCGCCCCTCCTCCCTGGGATTGCATCTGCAGCTCAGTATGGATGGCCCCGCCCCTTCCTCAGCTTGCAACCTGCAGGACTAGAAATAACAATGTTTTATTATCATTTTATTTTGTCGTTTGCCGCTGCTGGCTTTCAGTGGGGGGGGGGGCGGGGGGGGCGCCCCTGTTCATAGCCACTTCTGAAAAATGTATGCGGAAAATGTTGGGGCGAATTCCTTCCTGTGGGGCCAGTGGCTGTTTCATTGCTTCTCAAATGGACTTCTGGGCACTGAGCTGAAATGCTTGTTCTTAAACTTCCTCCTTCCTATGTATGTCCATCCTGATATGGAGAGCAGGGGTGAGTGGAGATCCCAACAGGTCTGTTACTGCCCCCACAAGAATCCACCCAATCATGGTGGAGCGAGCAACGGTCAATAAGGGAGTAGCCAGAAAAAATGTACAAAAAAAACAACCCCTCCCTCCCCTGTCAGCCAAATGGAACGAAATGTCCTAGCAAAGTGAGCGATTCTGACCTGTTCCATTAAGGAGACAGTGGACATTGTTCCCCAGAGGAAAAAGCTTCAGAATGATGCATTTTACAGCATAATTTGGGAAGAATGTGGCCAAAAACTGCACATTTACCAGCATCGACGTCTTTCTTTGATGTATTCTTTCCTTTTTCTCTCTGCATCTTTCTTTCCTACTTTTCTTATTTATTTCTTCAGTTTTCATTCTCGTCTCATTCCGTTTTTCCATCTTTCTTTTGTTCTGTTCATTCTTCTTTCTCGTGTCTTTTGAGATTTCTGTACTTCTTTATATTCATGTGTAATTTCCCTTCCTGCTTTCCATCTTTCCTTTTCATATTCCCATTCGCACATTCTTGTTCCTTCCTTTCTTCTTATCATCCTCATGTCCTTCCTTTGCCCCTTCTTTCATCCTTCTTTCTTTTTACATTTCTTCAATTAGCTCATTCTTTCTTTTCTTTCATTCCATCGCCCTTCCACCCTTCTCCTATTTTTTCTTTCATTCTGTTTTCTGCTTTTGTTTCTTTCGCTCCTCATTTGTATTTTTTTCTTTTTTGTTCTTGCAACCACTTTTCCAAAATGTCAATCTTTTACCCCCTCCCATTCTTTTTCCCAGTCCAT
This sequence comes from Lissotriton helveticus, assembly GCF_964261635.1. Taxonomy (NCBI): domain Eukaryota; kingdom Metazoa; phylum Chordata; class Amphibia; order Caudata; family Salamandridae; genus Lissotriton; species Lissotriton helveticus. The sequence goes on from NC_136068.1 coordinate 94,398,158, forward strand.
CTGTCTATACTTCCTTCCATTATTCGTTTGTGCTCAAGTTCCTTATCTACGTCCCTTTAAATTCCCTTCTTTCTTTTCTCATCTGCATTCTTCAGCACTTCCTTCAGGCTATTTCATTGTATTTGCCATCGAACTTATATCTTTTATATTCAAGACATTTCTCTTCCATTCTGTCACCATTTTAAGCTTTATTGAACACCTCCACCCTTTCCCCATTCCACAGTTGCATCACTGTAATTTGTTCTTCCGGAATTTATAGGTCGTTCCTTCTGCCTTGCAATGACCTGCAAGCCAGAGATGAAAGTTAAGAAGGGCCATGAAATAATTTGATGTGCACCAGGCACCCACGCTTTTGCTGGCATAGCGAGGACTTTGAACGCCATTGCTCCTCAAGCTAATTGAGACTATGTTTAAGATTGCGGCAGGAAGGAGGGTGCTGGCGTTGAATAGGCGATTGAGCTTCTAGGTGCATCCCCTCGTACCTTCCCCAAAATTAGAGATGCTGATGGATCCCATGTATTTACTCATACCTTGTGAGTGGTTTCCCCGGACACTCTAGCCCTAAGGGGACACCACCAAGCCAACCTCCATTTATATCTACCTTGCATATCAGCCTGGAATGTACTCCATGGATTAGTATATCTTGGGGAGCAACTCGACCCGGCGGTGGTGAACTACCGTCTCCAAGCGGCTGTGCGAATAGAAGATCTGCATAGCGGTAGCTCTACCATGGCTGATTTTTGACATGGCATGGCTGTCTCTTAAATGAGGAACATTGGCCGCCAGCCCCATGATGGGTGGTATTATGCTACACACTTAGGTGGAGAACCAGTTGCCCACAACTAATTATTCCAGTGAAGGTTTCAGCTGGCATCAAATGTTCACCTGTCTAGGTGCATGTGCCCCTGATTTGCACCTTCATACTAGAGGGGGCCTCTCTGCAAGTCAAGTGGAGCCCCCCCACCAGGCTCAATCAGGAGCTCTAGAGCCAGAGTGCTGTGCTGAGGGGGCCCCTGCAGCTTGGGGGGCCCCGGCACCCCGGGGGCTGCGGGGGCCTGTGTTACGCCCCTGCTTGCTACCCCTGGTCTCAGAGGTCATGGATGCTGTTGCACAGACAGAAAGTAAACAGGGCTGTCACATACCTGATTATTTTCTGTAGTGTCACTTCCTTGCCTTTCCCCTAAATTCTTAGTAACCCATAGGAGGCTGTTGAGGTGCTGATCCTGGCACAAGGGAAATGCTTAATTTGAGCCTGCGGTATCCCGTGCTCGGCACCAGCACTAAATTGCCAACACCGGCGCTTGTGACAGACTGCCACAAGGTAGCGCTGTCTGGTTAAATTAGAGATGACAACAACAACAGTTAATTATTAATTCAATGTACATTAAAAATGACTGTTACCTGTCGCCCAAGCCATTTTTATACCTTTGGGGGCCTGGAATAGCCTGGTTAGTAGGTGTGTTGTTACTATGATTAGCAGCATGACATGACAATGTATGATGGAAGGTGCAGTAGCCTCCTGCAGGAGGGGTCTTCCTGTAACGCGTAGGGGAGGGTAAAGGAGGCATTATGTTACTTTTGCACCCAAGTCCTACGTGAATCGCCCCCTTTGTATATTTTTCTTCCACACCCCTGACCCGGCCGAATTCTCTCCCACGGCCCTGGCTTTTCACAGAACTCCTGCAGATTTACAAGCTGCTCTATAGCGCCTTGAAAGCCTCTTCCCTGCGGGCGCTCTCCAGCGCTGCTTTATCTATAGATGCTCGACGTCTCGCCTCTTTGAAGTCGGGTGTTAGGCTAAAGCGGCGCCGTTTACTTTAGAGGCAGTTTCCAGGCAGCTGGAAATAACATGAAACCACAGGAACACAGTTTTTTTCTTTTCGCAGTGTTAGCTCCACAAAGCACCGAGGAGCAGGGGGCGCGCAGCTGTGAACTGCATCCCGGGGGTTACACAAAGGCCATCAGATCAGACATTACTACAGCCAGAACCCAGACAGCACCACCAGGGGGGGGGGGCGGAGGTGTGAGGAGGGGCCGACAAAACTCCAATCTGTTTATGAAATTACTGGAATAATACCCTTGCTGCCAGTAACTTTAAGAAAGTCAGATGTCTGTGCTGAATGTCCATTCCTCTGCGGGCCTGAAGGGGGCGTCTGGCAGCAAACCCTCCTCCGAGTATGCAGGGACCTTGAGAAGGATCAGAATCAAGTGGAACGACTTTCCTTTCTTGAAAAAACACTGAACTTGTGAGGACTCTCCCACTAAGACCAGGCCACAAGTCCTAGAAAAACAAAACAGAAGTGGGGGTACTCTTCATGTTAGGTAGTATCACAGGAAGTGACATCGCGGTGCCTGGCACTGCAGGAAGTGACATCACAGGAAGTGACATCATGGAGCCTGAAAGGTTCCTTTACCCAAGGATTGACAAACTAACTCTGCTGCCAGCCTACATCACCAGGCGTAATATTACATGTACAGCACATTTCCATGTTGATGTGATTGCTTTAGCTGCCTGGTGGTTAACACATTTGATGGAAAGATTTTTCTAGTCCTTGTTTTGACTTAAAGTAGCACACAGGGTTAATGCGCCTCCTGCAAAGCACATCATGTAACATGCAGATGGCGGTTTTTATTTAATGTAGATAGGTAAGTAGGTTACTGTTTTGAACACAGAGATACTTTTGTTACATGCAGTTGCATTGTAATCCTTCTAGTATAGAACAGAAAGCTATGAAGGATGATATGTGACTCGTACACCCAGTAACCCTCACTGTCTTAACCCCTCCCATGCACACAGCGCCCCTGTGCTCGTGACGAGCTCAGCTCGTCATGAGCCACGGTGGCCGTGTGCTCATGACGAGCTGAGCTCGTCACGGCCACACTCGTTTCTGTAGAACGCTCATACAGCAGGGGAATTAGCGGGAATTGAACCCTGGTCCCGGGCCAGACTTCTGCAGTAGGGTCTGCCGCTCTAACCATTGAGCCACGCTTCTCCACATTTCCTTGTTGGAGCTTGAACAGTACAACAATACATTCTGCAGGATGGAAGCTTACAAAACGGGTAGCGCAAGTGTGCCAGCGTACCACCCAGGAGGGCCTAGCTGGGTCCAGCGAGAGTATCAGGGTACTCGGATCCCAATTTCTTTTTTAATTTTACTCACTAGGGGGTCCCCTCTTGATTCATCCAAGAAATGCCTGGGGGTTAGTGTGGGCATTTAACATGTCAAGAGTGAAGTAATACGTGAAGCGATAAGCAGTGCATAACTGATGAATTTCATTGTTTCTTGGTTTTTTTAAACGTACGTTTTTGTTTTAGTTCAACACCTAACTATAGAGTCACTTTAACCTTTGTTTTTTCAGGGAATATTATGTTTTTTTAACATAACCTCAGATCTTATTACCATACCTAACTTTGTCACTTTAATCTTTTTGCATTGGAAAAAAAAAATATATATATATATATATATATATTTATATATATATATATATATATATATATATATATATATATATATATATACACACATATATATCCAACACCGGTCCAAACTTTCTTTGCAAAGAAGGCGCCAACTCCGTGAATAAATCCAAAGTAAGATCACTTTATTCCGAATTACAGCCCAAACGCGTTTCGGCGTTATTCAACCTCCTTGCTCACTACATACATTACATTGCATCAGCTAGGTTGTGTCCTGGTTAGGCATAACTCCCATTGTTTGTAACTACAGCACATTAAAGAACTGCATGGCTTAGACCATACATGCAGATACGCAGAATGATATGCTTTTTAATAACAATGTTGAGAGCGGGGGGGGGGGGGGGATCATGACCCACTCAAGGTTTAGCCTCTCCTGAGTCACGGACCCCCCCCCCCCCGCCTCCCCCCCCCACACACACACACACAATAGTATTACACTGCGCATCTGCACACATATTAAATACGTCTGTGTGTGATTTGTTTGATAGCGGTTTGTAATATTGCATGCTTGTGATATCTGTATTGCGTACAGGCATAGCATGCAAGGAGTTGCAAAAAGGAACAGTTAGAACTGCATAGGTCATGAGATATGTGAGCTTCAACGCTTTATGTCAAATTTTTGCTTGAATTTGCAGAAATGCAGGGCTGAAAAAAAAGCGATAAATGTATTTTAAGAAGAGAGGAAAAGATAGCGCCTTTTCCCTCCCACTGCTGAGCTAAGGACGTGAATACTGTCACTTCACTGGCTTTGGTGAATGGGAGACTCTGTGTCTGCTGAACAATGTGTAGAGATATCGAGGCACTTTGTTATATGACATTATCTTAAATGGGTGCTTATCCCTTGTTTCTAATGGCTTCTTGGTGCTTTTGGGTGTTTTGAAATCAGTTGATAGTTTATGTCAACCTCTGTGGGTTCCATCAGCTCCAACTGATTGTTACTTGTTCATCCCCCCACTTTTCAAACCCAGCCTTATGGAAATCAGTCTTGACCCTGCTCCCCATGCGAACAGTAAAGCCCAAGCTGCTAGGCTAGGTCCTCGCTGGGTCGGAAACAGGCATCCTGGGACTAGTTTCGGGATAACACCCTTTATTAGAGAGGCTTGCTTGAATCCAGTGGCATGGTGAGCACGGGACCCACGTCTGGGCATACTCGTCCCACTTGGGGTGACAAATACAAAAAGAAACATTGATGGACAGAATGCAGAACAACGTCAGACATTCCCCCTCAGTACAGGTTGTAAGCAGTGCATAAGCACCGAGTTTTATTCCCAAAACAAATGTAGGCTTTGATACTGTAAAACCACTTTTTGCATTTGCAAAAAGTTTTCATTTGTGAAAAGAATTACTCATGGAAACATTATTGTGTGGGTAAATCTGTTCGGGCTGGACTGTTCCCATGAGGCACAGGTTCAAGACTGATTTGCATATGGCCATGTCTGGACTGGGGTGGCTTGGTGAGCAAAATAACGATGGATTAAACCCAGATCTGTGACTGGGGGTGAATGTTTTGCATTGTGCAACATTCCGTCCATCATCTGGTGTGTTCTGGGGATCAGAATATACAGAAAAAAATCCCCATATTTGGTGGGTGTGTAAAGGAAGTGTCTGATCTGGAAAATATTTCCCTTGTGGAGAAATTAAAAATATTTTCACTTGTACAATTGCAACCTATGTTCAATATCATAAATAGGAATCCCTTTACAGTGGACTAAGTTAACTTCTAAGAGTAGTCCAGGAAATATTTGTAAATTGAAAAAAAAAATAGAAAACCTACTTGCATGTAAGGTAATAATCCCATGGTTACATGTTTCCAATTTGTTTGCTCAGAATTGGAAACTTGGTATCTTGACAAGCTAAACTCAGCAGTGGCCCTTGAGCGTAGAATCTCTTTTTCACTCTCCCAGACTCCAGAGGAGGTGAGATATTCAAAGGAACTGTTTTGTCTTTAGACAATCGCTCCTTTTCTTTCTGTAAAGATAAGAGTAACCAGCTGTCTAATCCCTTCCCAGTTCCAATGCCAAGAATTCAGGTCAGAAGCATCCTTACAAGTGCAGGCTTGGAGATGAGCAGCGTGTTCAAGTGAAACATCTCAGAACAGCTGGTCTCCTAAGCTGCTTTGCAGTAAATACTTCAGTTCTGCTCCACTGGACCTGGCTTAGGTGCTGATGATAAGAAGGACTAAGGCTTGGAAATGGCTGAAGGACTTGTGCCTGGCCAGCCGCTGCGAGTCGCTGCATGGAGTTTGCCGTCCATCACGCCCTTTGCCGCGCGGTTGCCTGGATGCAAATGTTGGCCAACGGATGTGGACTTCAGGCCATGGTCAACGGCGACTCGCAGAGTAATACAGATTTCCTAAAGAAAAGGGGTACTTGCCCCATATCATCCCTCCCCAAATTTACTGGTTTCTTAATAGGTATATTTTGTCATTTTTTATGCCTTTTTTACGTCTCCTCACCTAATTATCAATGTCTCTGTGCACATATTCGTCCCAATTTACCCTTTCCTTAGGAGTTTTAGAAATGCTCACATGCCCAAAAATGAAAATACAAGTAGACATCTGACTTTAAAATCCTCAGTGCAGCTTATTAGAGACTGACATATTATTGTAAGTATTTATTCAGCAACAGATCTAATATTTATGTAATATATACATACAAATGCACACTTCATTAAACAATATACTGGGCACGTTTTGCAAAGATTTTGCACACCTAATGTCCACACAAAAAGCAACTTGCAATCAAACATTCTGCATCTTGAATCGGAATTTCAGCATTTGTGGGATTTTATCTTTGTAAATTTAGATTTGGGTATAGAAATCAAGGAATGCGTAGGAGGGAGAATGTAAAATGGCATGTACGCTACAAAAACATAAGTTTGTGGGTATTAAATAAACATCTGTGGCAGATTCCTACCTTGTCAAAGGCAGAAGTAAATGCATTTCTATGAAGGAAACAGTAAAATACCACCGTCATTTTCATCTCTATTTTTTTAATTTTATTTTTTTATAAAGAATACAATCACAACCGCTGTTACAGGGTTTGCCAATAATGAGTAGTAGTCGTGTAAAAGAAAGTGTTTCTCCACAGGGGCATATTTTCCTGGTGAGAAGAAAAAAAGAAAAAGTTACAAGTGTAAATACATGCACATTTTTCACATAATGGAATGGCTTAGCTGACAAAATTATATTTGCCCTACCATGTTTAAATGTAAACCATCTGTCTGAGATGTATGTGCATATAGATGAAGAACAGAGTGAAAAAGTTAAACAGATATACGAAGTAGGTTTAAAAATTATGGGCCTGATTTAGAAATCGGAGTATGGTACTTACTCCATCAGGGCGACATTGTAAAATACATTTAGAGTTGCCTGCCTGCCCTGCAGACAACTCCTCTCATTGACAGGAATCACCGTCACAGTGGGTCTTGTCAATGAAGTAAAAGTTTGAGTACAGCCCCATCAAATGTGATGGTAGCCTTCCAAACTTTTAACTTGTTTTTGTTTCTTCAAAAATAAAATACTAATGCTGGATTTTGTTTTGAAAAACAAAAACTAATTACCCCACACCATGGGAGTTCTGACCCATGGTGGGCGGGACATTTAAATATTTTTTTACTGTTCCTTACCACCATGTTTTTTTTACCACTATAAAGAATTGTAAAAACTGCCCATTCGACCCTCCACTGTAAATCGGGAGGGTTGTAGAACGGCTAAGCCTCTGACAGCCCTTACTCCGTCTGGCCATCGAAGGAGTATGTCGGCCACGGCTCCGGAGTAGGCTCCTTCGCTTACAACTGTAAATCAGGTGGGCGAATCTTCAGTTTGGTGGAAATGGTCCTTCATGGCTATTACAACAGAGTACCCTCTCTGCCAAGCTCTAAATCTGCCCCAATGTCTTTGTACCTTTTTGCATATTTATGTGACTTTATGAATCGTTCAACAGAATCTTAATTATAAAAAAAACAAAAGCATTCAGCTGCTGTTTCTGGATGATACAGTGTGCTCGGTTCACAAAGACGTACTCTTCTAGTACTCCTGGTTTACTATTGAGTTTCAAGAGTAAGCCAAGGGTACTCTTGGCTTACTCCTGGAATTTAAAAGTAATCTAAGAAAAAGTCTTAGCAAAATCCTTGGGAATTAGGCAAAAATATGTATTTAATACATTTTGCATTTAGCTCAGGACCAGTATGAGAAAAAAATATTTGTCTTCATTATTTTGAAGAATATTTCTTACAGAAGATTGTATATAGTAGATGATGAGATCCATACACATAAAGGAAGTGGCCTTACTAGTGTTTTCTTAAAGCTGTAGGTCTTGCAATGTCTTTGCATATAACTTACGTGCTAGAGAAAATACTGAGCTATAAGGTGCGTGGGTAATTCAAACTGCACTTGTTGGAAACTTTGAAACGTTTCGTTTGGAATGCATGTAGTTGTAAAGCAACACTGAGTAACCTTCCATTTGAAAATCTATACATGCTAATGAAAAAAAACGTGAGGCCTTATTTACAGCTTGCGGATGGGTTACTCAGTCAAAACCCTTCGTCTGCCGTATCACAAGTGCCATGGTCTATAGTGCACTTATATCACGAAGAATGGGACATGTACCACATTTGTAACTAGGTATCCTGTCGGCCAGACTCTAAACAAGGCCATACGTTCTCACTCATATAGTTTAAAAATATCACATATGCAAACCAAATTCAAGTTGCTTCTTTCACAAAAGGTAACATGATGAGTCATTTGTAAGATATTTCTAAAGAATTTTATCATGCACATGTAAAGATGTTTTTAAAAGTGCTTTTTTACTTGCCTTGTCACTAATTTAGCACAGTAGATGTATTATTCTAACTCTAGTATTAGGCAGTATAGACGCTAGAGCCAAGGCATTGTCCAGGTAAGTAGCGGAACGATCAAAGTTTAAACTTTTTGATTTAAACAAAATACTTTTCAAACTCTGTGGCCTATTGGCAAATGCATTTTGGGAAATGTAAAGTAGTACTCCCGTTTACTCTTTTACGTACTCTTATATTTCTTTTAAATTGGTCTCCATGCATATAAAAAGTAAATATTCCAAGAATAGCCATATACAATTTGTACAGATAGAAAGTCCTTTGCTCTCTCTACGTTTTTTACTAACAGGGAGTTTGTTGTTCAGGATTAATCTACAAAGGCATGTTAGTACATAGGATTACTCCTGAGTTCCTAAACTGTTTTTAACCCTTTAACTGCTGCCGTCGACCGTTGGCCGTCGCGAGCACTACCTCGCTGGTGCTGCGAACATCCAACAGCTGACACGGCCCCGCCCATTCCGCGGAACCGCCGCACTGCGGTGAAATAACGGCCGCAGCTAAAGTGTTAAGATTCAGCCTCTAAATGTTTCAAACTCTTTGCCCCGTGCACACAAACTCCGCACAATGCAGCTAAGAGTGTGATTTTCTGCTACACTTGCTGTCGTCTAATTGAGGAATCTGTGATTGCTCCTCAACGCAGACCACAAAATGTCAGACCCTGCCATGACCCAGCTCTTGAAGAGCCAGCCTCCTTCTGCTGCTGGTGTCAGCAACAAGAATTGAGCTGATCATTCTGCATGTCCTCATTAACATGCCTGCCGGTGGGGCGATTCATCATATCATAATGAGTAATACTTCACCACTGGCTGCGCGTTGACCTTCCGCATCTGTTTTTTAATTGGTTGGAGAGTCCATTCTTCCGTAAAGGTTACTGGTCTGCAGCATGAGGTGACGAGAACTGACCAGCCAAACAAATTACAGAACATCTAAAGGTCATTGGCCGGTGGACCCACTGCTCTAATTCATAGCATCGCCAATCATCGCGGCGGCGGTGCCGCGATCTCGCGCTATCGAGGGTAATGGAAATGGACAAAGGCCCAGTGTGAACTCACTGGGGCGACAATGATTGTAATAGGGTGAGGACAAGGTGTGAATGTTGCTGCAAATTGAAAGCTGCACTATAGTAGCCCTCCCAGGGACCTCTCGCCAACGCTCGTCCTTCATTAGCCTCTCACTTCGCTCCTCTTCCAGTGTGTCAACCTCTAGAGCAGCCGGATTGTCTCTTTAGAGGATTCTCGAAGCGGTCTGTGACCCCTTTACCAGGCTGCAGCAGAGGATAGGAGAGACAGTGAGATTTAAGGGACGAGAGAAGCGGCTGAGAGAGAGAAAGGGCTTCTGTAGAAGTAAGAGAGTTCTGAAGTTGGAATAACCTACTCAACGGAGAACAGAGTAAGGCTTGTTGAATCGTTGACGCGATCATTCGATGTCGCTTCTATGACCGGCTCAAGTCATAGATGGAAAACAAACTCACACAATCGAAAATTCAAAGGAAGTGCTGGGTTCTTGGGCAAAGTTACTGCAATTCAATTAAAATAGCAAACTGTGGTCCGAGGAATGGGAGTTCAAGTTTGGGTTGTCCAAAGGACCATGTGAATCTTTGTTGGTGCTCCCCACAGGCTGATGTATCTGCCAAATGTATAGCCTGGGGTTCTATTGTTAATTTGGAGCAGACCCAGAGGGATATCAGAACAAGCACAAAGGTTCTAGCTACTGAATGATGTACATAGAATAAAACCACTCCAGAAATATGGCGCTTCGTCACCTAGGCGAACATTTGTAATAACGATTCAGTTTTATCGTAACGAAAACAAATGAATGGAAATGATGGGAAAGGTCAACATCGGGCTGATTGTGAAAATCTGTGACTGTTCTAGTCGGTTCTCTGGGTCTCCTACCTTCCTCCTCTGCCCTTCCAACTCCCTGCCTTCCACCCCTACCTTATTGAGTTGGTTTATCCCTACAGTTTATAATGTTAGTGAGTGTTTGTTGGCTTTTGAAGGAGCTTGGAGTGGCGGAATATAGATGCACTCTTACCTCGTAGGGTCGTACCTATCCCCCTAACTTACTGAGTTGGTACGTCCCGACAGTTTAGAATGTTAGTGAGTTTCCGCAGGCACTGCGAGGGAGCTTGGAGTGATGGAATAAAGATGTACGTTTACCTCGTAGTACTATTCCCCTACCTTATTGACTTGGTACGTCCCGACAGTTTCGAACGTGAGTGAGTGTACGTTGGTGCTGCGAGGGAGCTTGGAGTGGTGGAATATAGACGTACTCTTACCTTGTAGTGTCGTACCTATCCCTCTAACTTACTGAGTTGGTATGTCCCGCCAGTTTAGCATGTTAGTGAGTGTACGTTGGTGCTGCCATGAAATCCTTTGCAAGAGTCGTTTTCTCTCAGGATTTCTCTTCTCTTTTCGGAAGTCAGGATCAGCAACATTGTTGTGGTGTCACCAGGGCTTTAAGTGGAAGCGTTTTCAATGTTATATACAAGCCGTAGTTGCTGCTTATTTATCTTATGCAACTAACAACCGTTGACAAAGCCAATAGTCCTGATTTGTTGTAGGTATGATGTTACTTGTATCATATATCTGGATGCAATGACAGAAACAGCAAAATACCAGTCAGGCGGCACACTATGCTAAGCACAGATTTTTAGCTTGCATGTTTTAAGCCACGCCACTAATTACATTGGTCACTCCCCCTTGAGAGACCCCCCCCCCCCAGTTTTTTCATCCCACTTAAAGACTTAAAGCCCTGCCTATACCCTACCTCATTGAGTTGGTACGTCCCGACAGTTTAGAACGTTAGTGAGTGTTCACTGGCACTGCGAGGGAGTTTGGAGTGGTGGAATAAAGACGTACCATTACCTCGTAGTGTCGTACATGTTTTACACCAGTGACGCTTGTTCCGAGATACAGCGTGTAATGTGTGTAAAAAGCAGAGATGAGGTACTGATAGAAAGGTGTTAATGTGTCCACTGGCGCAAGTGAGAAAGGAGGGATCTACAGGCTGTGTTACAGTTAGAGTGCCCACGACACAAACGTAGGACAATATTATGAGGCAAGATTGGTCAAAGAAGGTATCAAGTTGAGCAAGGAAGTCAGATGTTGTGAGGTAAGACGCTGCCCTTCAGGAATCTGGACGGAGGTGAAGCAACTGACCTTTCTTCTAACTCCCAGCAGATAGGAGCGGTGTAGAGACATCGGAGCTGTTTGAAGATTTATAAAAATAGGAGCTGTCCCGAGATAAGTGTGTTGGTCAGAGACAGGAGCTGTTCAAAGATACGGGAACTATTCAGAGAGGAGCGATTCAGAGACACAGGAACTGTTTGAATATTTAGAAACCTCGCGTTGAAGTGCTGGTGCGGAGCTGTTTGAAGATTTGGAAACACAGGAACTGTCCACAGACACAGGTGCTGTTCGGATACATCGGAGCTCTCCAGAGATGCAAATGTTCTTCAGAGACCCCCAGAAGTTGTGGGACACCAGCTGCAGGGAATCCGGCGTGTCTGGTACCAGCAAAAGGACTGTGGGCCATATGTATGAAGCTCAAATGGGTTCGCAAACGCCGAAATTCGCAGAATTTTGGCGATTGCGAACTCATTTTCGCTAAATGGTATGTATGAAAGAATTTGGGTGCAAAATAAGGAATCGCAAAATTTACGATTCCTTATTTTGCGATCGCATTTGAAGAATCGCAAATTTTGCGATTCCTTAAATGCAATGTATGAAGCAAAAAAAATGTGCAAATTGACCTTAAGGAATCGCAAATTACCACCAACTTCAAGTTGGTGGTAATTTGCGAATTCCTTGAAAAATGCACTTTTTTGCATTTTTCAAAGTGCACTGTGGAGCACATACATGCCCTTAGGGCATGTATGTGCGCCACATGTACACACATGCTAATTTCAGGGGTGCAACAGGGTGTCCTTTGGACACCCCTGCACCCTTGAAATTATTCTCAATTTGCGATTTTCAAATTGCAAATCGCAAAATTGAGAATACCTTCCCATTCATTCCTATGGGCCTCCTGGCCCATAGAAATGAATGGGAAAGTATTCCTTAATTGCGATTTGCAATATGCGAATCGCAATTAAGGAATACTAAGAATTCGCAAAAAATTTGCGAATTTGTACATACATACCAATTTGCGATTCTGAAATAGCGATTTCTTAAAAATCGCTATTTCAGAATCGCAAATGGGTACTTTGATACATATGGCCCTGTATTTCTTACCATTGCCCTTACCCTGAGGGACAGTAGGGGACCCCAACAGTGGGTGCCTTTTAGCGGCTGCACACACTATATTCCCCTCAGTGAGTTGCTCCAGGACTTCGGACAGAAGTGTAAGGAGTCAGGGGTCAAAGGTTGCTAAGAAGCCGTGACCTGCGCAGGACTTCAGATGCTGCAGGAACATTTGCTCGTGTTCATGCAGTGCCCGTTCCTATCTCTAGGTTTTTTAAACTTCGCCAGCTTTGCAGTTCATAGTTCAAGCAAAATTAATTAAAATTGTGAGATGCTTGTCTGTACAATGAACGGACAGATGGAACAAACCTTTCAACAGTCTTCAGGAATGAGGAAGAGCTTTTTCAAAAGGTGTAGCGCCTCTAATGCCTTTCAGCTAGGTTTGCGCTATAGAAATGTCATATACAAGCCTACACACATAACTACATACACTGTTTTTTGACATTGCTCTGGACAACCCCAATCAACAGATGAAAACTGACTGTTCGGATGAGACATGGGATCGATGAAAATTTGACACCTCGTTTGGTAATGTTGCCTGCCAAGGGTATCAAGGGAGTGTGGCAGGATGACTGATATGGAGGGGTCATTGAATACCCATTAATTAATTAATTCATTCATTCATATTTATATACCAAGGAAAGGGAGATGGTGACATCAAGTCTGGGAAGTTTGGCAGATTCATCTGCATCATCCCAAATGCAAAAATCGCAATTTTAGAAATCGCTAAATTGCGATTATTTGCATTTAAGGAATCTCAAATTGAGATTCCTTAAATGCAATGCATGAAAGTTTTTAAAATAGCGAATTTGCTAACAGGGCACGCAAATTACCATGAAGTACAACTTCATGGTAATTTGCAAAAACTTTGAAAAATGCACTAATGTGCATTTTTCAAAGTTTCATGTTGCGCGCACACACATGCCCTAAGGGCATGTGTGTGCGCAACATATGTGCACATATCAATTTCAGGGGCGCAACAGGGTGTCCTTTGGATACCCCTGCACCCTTGAAATCGCAATCTCAATTTGCGAATCGCTAATTGCGATTCGCAAATTGAGATTGTCTTCCCATGAATGGGGAGGTATTCCTTAATTGCGAGTCGCAATTTGCGAGTCGCTATTAAGGAATTCTAAGAAATCGCTATTTTTTAAGTGATTTCTTGATGCATTCCATTTTGCTATTCCTTAATAGCGAATCGGTATTTTTCACTATTAAGGAATCGCAAATTGGGTTGTTGATGCATCTTGGGGATAGTTCACAAATCATGCAGAATGACTGCTCGTTTTTCTAAAATAGTGGTTGGAATATTATTTACTCCGTCTAAACGTGTTTGGCTAAATTATTGTGAGGCATAAATTACAGCCGTATCAAGGTTTCAGCGACTATGAGTGGCTTAAGGTCTGGTAGGAGCTTGGGAAAGTCTTTTGAGATGTTGGTGGCTGAAAGAACACCACTGATGAAGAATGAGACCTTAGCGGATTTGATCATAAGTTTGTAGGCTTGAAATAGTTATAGTTTTGCTTATTACCTTCAGCATCCCCGTAGGTAAACTATAAGTGTTTACAAATTGGGACAGTAGGAGATAAAGTGAGTAATACATAATGAAACATTTTGGTTGAATTCCATAGTTTAGATGAGAAACCAGTTCTCCACGGGAACTAACTGCTGACAAGAAATCCTTCAGACTACACTCGACAGATCAGGCCCACTCTGGCCAAAACCAGTGTTAGGTTGCTTGTGTTTCAGTTCTGACGAGATGACCTGGCTTGACAGTTTGGGTTGGACTATTCCTATTGGAGCAGGACCAAGACTGATTTGCATATAGTTGGGTTTAATCTGAGTTGGCATGGTGGCAAAAAACAATAGTTTAAAACGCTACCCTAGATCTGTTGCCAGTGATTAGACAAATTGCAAGCAGCCTCCCATCACCTTCTCTGTGTTTGATGTACCACCATAAGTGGGCTAGGGTGCCCAGAAGTGGGTCCCTGGCTTACTGTGCCACCAGAACCAAGCTACACCTGATTGGAGGGACCTATTCAGGGCAAGACCAATTTTGGGCTCTTGTGTTCTGGTTCTGAGTGGACCTGGCTTGGTAGTTTTGTGCTGGTTTGTTCTGGGAAACATCCATTACAACGCAGTCATTACATCTCATTGCTATTACAATGCAACTGCCTTTACATCGCATGCCATTACAACACATGCCATTACAACACATGTCACTACAACGCATGCCATTATAACGCATAACATTACAATGCGTGCCATTACAACTCATTATAAGGTAAGTAATGGGGATTGTTTTAGTTTTAGGGTGGGTATGGGTTTTGGGATAGATGGAAATTGTAATTTTTACCCTATAACTATCCAACACTTACCCTTCTGTTGCACTCACTGGAGTGGGAATAGTAGTTTTTACCCCTACATTATTCAACACTTTCCCTACTGTTGCCCTGGAAGTATTATGCGTTGTAATGGTATGCGTTATAATGGAATGCATTATAATGGTAGTTTTAAAAAATGCGTTGTATTGGCATGCGTTGTAAAATTATGCAATGTAATGGTAGATGCGATGTAAAAACCGCGGTGTAAAAACATGCATTGTAATTGTTTGCGTTGTAACGTCATATATTCGACTGTTCTACTTGGACTAGGACCAAGGTTGGTTTGCATACTGCTGGGTCTTATCTGAGGTGGCACGGTTGGCAAAAGAGCGATGGGTTGAAATGCTACCCGAGTGATTGGCAGTGGTTAGACAAATTGCAAGCTGTACGTTTGCTGTGAAGGGTTAATCTTTTCATCAATAGGACACAAAGCATCCGACTGACTAAAGATGGCCACTGACCACATTGCTTTCAGGACCGGACTTAGCGGGGAAGGGAGGTAAAGACAGAGAAAGAGGCATAATTAGAGAGAGAAGGAAACAGGGGAGAGGAAATGATAAAGATAGAAAGAGGAGAGAAAAAGAGGAAGGAGAGAGAAAAAACAAGAGGAGAGAAGGAGAAAAAGAAATGGCGAGAGAGCTGGTGGAGGAGAATAGAGAGAAATGGAAAAAGATGCAGAAACTGTAAGAGTGAAAGAGACAGCGAGAGAGAGGGATAAAAAGAGACACAGAGAGTGGCAGCCGTCGGACCCTGTAATCAGGCCTCCAAGCACCGCCATAAAGCCGGCGTTTATATTTCCTGTATGTGCAATTAGAGTTAACAAAGACGGATTGTTCCAGCTTTTCCAAAAACCAGTCCCCGCTCGTCTAGTACAGATGAGCCCTCCGTGTCCAGGCGGGATTCACGTGTTTTGTAAAGGAAACGTGAGAGTCGACATTTGTCAGCCATAATTATGCGAATAAAAGGCAATTGTTTTTGGCTTCTGAAGCCCTGGTAATTGCAGATCTTATAGCGCCTGCAAATCTACTTGTAGCACAGTGGGGTGAGCGGTGGCAGGCGGGAAAGTGATGTCTGCAGAGGAGTCCGGGGCTGTGGGGGAGGGGAAGGTACCAGGAGCTGTTCGTCGACACAGGGGCTCTTCAGAACAAGCATTGGCAACGCATCGCCTGGGGGGGGGGGGGGGGAGGGGGGTGTTGGCTTTTACAATTATTTTAAACATAGGTTCCTGTATATACATTGTATGTTCCAGAGAATTAAAGACTGAATTTAGCATTTGTAAAATCTCTTTGCTTTAGTGCACTTTTGAATTGTAACTCGAACTGACTTTACTAAATATTGGTAAAGCGAAGAGGTCTCCGCTCCAAAAGGCTGGGCTTTTGGTTTTTTCAGTATGATTTCAGTGTCGGTGATTTCTGGTTGTGTGAAGTTGTTCGTTATGGGGCACAATTGAGAGCTCAGTCGCTGAGGCTGAATTCAGTGTGATTCAGTGACCCATAATGGTATTCAGATGCATGCTCATCCATTCCTTGGCCTCGCTGCACTGAGCACATAGGGATGGTCACAGATACCACGGGATACACGCATTGGTCAGAGACTGTTCTGAAGATAGGAGCCTTTCAGATGCAGCTGAGCTGTTTGAAGATTTAGAAAAACAAGAGCTGTATTGCGATAAGTGTGTTGTCAAAGACACTGGAGCTGTTCGGAGACAAGAGAACTATTCGGACAGGAGCTGTACAGAGACCCGTGAGCTGTTTGAAGATTTAGAAACACCGGTGTTGTCCCGAAGTACATTCGTTGGTCGGAGACACAGGAGCTGTCCAGAGCCACCGGAGCTGTTTAAATGTTCAGAAAGAGGGAGCTGTCCAGAGATACAAGTGCTGTTCAGACACACAGGGGCTGTTCAGAAATACAGGCGCTTTTAAGAGACGCCAGAGCCGTTCCGAGATGGAAAAGCACCGAAGATGCCCCGAGACAGGGTGTGCTTCAGAGATGTAGGCGCTATTAAGAGACAGAGGAGCTGTTTGAAAATGCAGAAAGCTCGAGCTGTCCAGGGATGCAGGTGCTGATCACAGACACGAGAGCTGCCCTGATATACAGGAGCTGTTCTGATATACTAGAGCTGTCAAGAGACACGGGAGCTGTCTAGAATACGGGTGCTGATCAGAGACAGATCAGCTATCCACACATACAATGCTGCCAGAGACACGGGCTGTGCTCAGACACCAGAGCTATTATGGTATACAGACTCTGCCCTGATATACAGGAGCTGTTCTGCTATACAAGAACTGTCAGACAGAGGAGCTGTTTGAAAATACATAAAACTCGTGCTGTCCAGACATGCAGGCGTTATTCAGTGACCGAGGAGCTGTTTGAAAATGCAGAAAGCTCGAGCTGTCCAGAGATACAGGTACTGCTCACAGACACGAAAGCTGCCCTAATATACAGGAGCTGTTGTAATTTACAAGAGCGGTCCAGAGACACAGGAGCTGCGTAGAATACAGGTGCTGGACATAGACAGATCAGTGGCCACACACACAGATGCTGTCCAGAGTTACTGGTGCTGTGCACAGACACCAGAGCTGTCCTGATATGCTGGACCTGTTCTGATACACAAGAGCTGTCCGGAGACAAAGGAGCTGTTTAGGCACACAGGTGCAGGCCAGAGACCGATGAGTCGTCCACACAAACAAAGATACAGGTGCTGTGCATAGACACAAGAGCTGTCCTGGTATACAGTAGCTGCCTTGATATACAGGAGCTGTTCTGCTATACAGGAACTGGCCAGAGACACGGGAGCTATTAGAACACAGGTGCTGGCCAGAGACAGAACAGCTGTCCACACATACAGGTGCTGCCAGAGATAAAGCTGCTGTGCAGAGATACAGGTGTTGTGCACAGACATACAGGTGCTGTCCAGACATACAGGTGCTGTCCAGAGATACAGGTGCTGTCCAGTGATACAGGTGCTGTGCACAGACACCAGAGCTTTCCTGATATAAAGATGCTTCCCTTGGACACTAGTGGTGTTCTGAGAAACAGAGACACAGGCGCCAGACACCTCGGCTGTCCTCGGATGCCGGTGATGTCCAGAGCTGTATAGAGATTCTGGTGCAGTTTTGAGACGCACGAGTTCTCCAGGTGTGCCAGTGCGGCTCAGAGACACAGAGGCTGTTCAGAGATGCACAAGACGTCCAGAGATGCAGGTACTGGCCAGAGGCATCAAAGCCGCCAGTGACACAAGGTGATGTCCAGAAACAGAAGAGCTGTACGCAAATAGAAGCTGTGTATAGCTATGGATGACGTCTAGAGTTACTGGGACTATGCAACAATACTAGAGCTGCCCATTGGCCCTGCAGGTACCCAGAGAGGTCAAGGGGCACCGGAGATGTCTAGACATACCAGAGCTGTCAATAAATATTAGAGCCGCCCACTGAGGTACTTTTGAGCCGACCAGCGACACTGGCGCAAGGGCTTGAGCTGCTCAGGGGGGCGGGCGTTGTCAAGGGACACTGGAGGTATCCAGAGGTGCTGGCGTTGCTGAACCTATCCAGAGTTACTGGAACCATTGGAAGATACTGAAGTTTTCAAATAACAAAGGGTGCATCTAGGCCCTCTAGAGCCAACCACAGATGCCGGAGACCGCGAGCCATTTAAGGATATCTAGGGAGGCTAGAGCCTACCTGTGACACTGAAGCTACTGTGCAAAGTTACTGGAGCGATCCAGAGAAAAGGAGCTGCGCAGAGATACTGGGACCATCAATGGATACTAAAGTAAGTCAAGGATGCTGTGGTTGACTCGAGTATCCCTATACTAGAGTCAACCACAGATACCGAAGCTGTCCAAAGATACTGGCACTTTCCAGATAATAGGAGGTGTCTAGAGATGCTGCCATCGGTAATGGATACTATATCCTAGTATATAAATAATTAAGTGATCCTAGCACAAAATGTGCCCCAAAGTACAGCATAATTTGCCAATTTTGCCACATATTTTACTCAATCCTGCTGCATAATTTGGCCCTCCACTGCCACATAATTCCAGTGGCCCTGCTTTTTTGGATCTTGTTTAGAGGGCGGTGGTAAGGCAGTAGTGTGGTAGTCGAATTCCTAGCATATTTTACCCCTTTAATTCGTAAACGCATGAACGGCCGTTCACTTGGCTGTGGGATGGGGAACATCTTTTACAACGCAACTTTTACCCCGCACTACCATTACAACGCAACCATTACAACGCAGGTCATTACAACGACTTGCGCTGGAGGGCGCTGTAGGATAGGGAATAGCTTAATTTTCTATCCAACACCTTTCCTACTATCCACGGGGACTGGAGTTGGAATAGAAAATTAAACTATTCCACTATCCAACGCTCCCCAACGCAAGTCGTTGTAACGACTTGCGTTGTAAAAACTGCGCTGTAATGGCATGCGTGGTAAAAGCATGCGTTGTGATGTCATACAACCCAGGCATATCAAGGCTGAGAACCCTGCTCAGCAGAGACCCGCCTGGCTCCGCCGTCCAGGAAGGCGTCCGGCGCATGGATTTCGGTGTCATTTCCGGGCTCCGGTTGATGTCAGGAGATTCGACTTCCCGTCCGCTCGAGCCGCGTGTGCACATATTTATACCTGTTCCATAAACTGAGCTTCGCTCTCCCCGTCCCTGGCCACACGGCAGACATCGATTCACGGGGAAAAAGAAAATGAAACGCCGGCAAATCAGCATTGATCCGGAGAGAAGCCAGTCTCAGGGCTCCAGCCTGAACACAAGACTGCGCGGCGTGTGTTTGCCGATATGTTTCGTGGTTTGAGGGTTTCTGCAGCCAGACAAACAGGGGTCACGTGGTCAGAGCACTGGTACCTGAGGCCGAAAGGTGTCAAGGGGTGTAGCTTGCTCAGTAAGATTGGGGGAACGGGGGATTTTCTAACAATCGCACTCAAGCAGGGTGCATGAGAAGGGCTAAAGAGGCTGTGGAAAGGGAGACGAATGCAGATTGGTAAGAAGTGAGAGAAAACACAATATTTTGTAAAATAAATAACATTTTTGAAGACTTTTACAGCAGAGAGGGAGAGAGTGTGTGTGCGTTTTTATCTGCATGTATGGATTTCTGTTGAAATCCGACAGACACTTCCCCGTACCCAGCTGAAAGCACCTGAACCCGACTATTTACCAGAAAATGCATTTACTAGGGGGTGGGGGGGTAACACCCCAAACACCCCTTGAAGCTATGTCCCTCTGTACCTACCTGCATAGGCCCTTTCAGCCTGCGGGGTTCCCTACTCAGAAACAACCAATGGAGCATTCCAGCTTCTAAAGTCCTCTGCAGATATACATTTACTCATTTCAATGCAAATCCGGAGGCACAGGTTCACCCAGTATTCCATACCCTGCAAGTGATCACCCCAGACTATCCAGATTTCCACACCTTGCCAGTGATCACCCGCAGGGCCAACCTGTTCCCCATAACCCCGCAAGCCCATTCAGTATGTCATACCCCTGCAGGTAATCACTCCTAGTTCCACCTGCAATTCCATACGCCTGCAGGTAATCACTCCTAGGCCTACCCGCAATTCCATACGCCTGCAGGTAATCACCACTACATCTATGCAGTATTCCATACCCCAGCAAGTAATTCCAGTATCCTATATATATCTGTAAGTACCCCATGCACATCCCATACCCCTCAATGTAAGTATTCCCCAACCCAGTATGTACTCCATACTCCTGCGGGTGATAAATCTCACGCCATTCAGTATCCATATTGCTGAAGGTAACCACCGCCCCTCCCCCCCCAGGTCCTTCCAGTGTCCCATACCCCTGTAAATAATCCTCCCTAAGCCCATCCAGTACTGCATACATCTGTAGGTGATCCCCCCAGGCCGGTCTAACGTTGTTACAACGCATGCTTTTACTACGCTTGCCTTTACAGCGCAGGATTTACAACGCAAGTCGTTACAACGACTTGCGTTGGGGGGTGCTAGATAGTGAATAGTTTAATTTACTATTCCAACTCCAGTCCCCGTGGATAGTAGGGAAGGTGTTGGATAGTAAATTAAACTATTACCTATCCTAGAGCGCCCCCCAGCGCAATTCGTTGTAATGACTTGCGTTGAAAAACCTGCGTTGTAAAGGCACTGCGTGGTAAAATTTGCATCGTAAAGGATGTTTCCCCCCCAGGCCATCCAGTATTGCATACCTCTGTAGGCAACCACCCTAGGCCCATCCAGTATTGCATACCTCTGTAGGCAACCACCCTAGGCCCATCCAGTATTGCATACCTCTGTAGGCAACCACCCTAGGCCCATCCAGTATTGCATACCTCTGTAGGCAACCACCCTAGGCCCATCCAGTATTGCATACCTCTGTAAAGAATCCCCCTAGGCCCATCCAGTATCGCATACCTCTGTAGAGAATCCCCCGAGGCCCATCCAGCATTGCATACCTCTGTAGATAACCCCCTCAGGTAGTCATTTAAGACTCGGCCAGTAGTCTACACCCTTGCAGGTAAGCACTCCCGGGCCCATATCTCTAAAGGTAAGCACCCCCAGGCTCACCTTGTGGGTAGTATCAAATACCCCCTAAAGTTCTCCAGGACACTACAGTATCCCATACCCCTGTAGGTAAGCGCCCTCGGGCACACCTGGCATTCCACAGCCCATATAGCATTCAAATTCCTGCAGGAAATCACTTGCAGGCCTGTAAAACCTAGGGTCGGGGACAATCGATATTTGCCCGGCGGTATTGCCTCTGTAACCCACGAATTATTAATCAATGAAGAGGCAGGCGCTGGAGACTGGAAAGCAGGAAACAAGGTTTTATTCTCTCCGGAGGAGAACACAACAAAACAGACAGCAGGTATCGTCATGAGGTGCTCTAACCTCCCCTCCGAGGCCTGGCCCCTTATATACAGGTTTCATGGCTTTTATTACAGTTTACATATTCATGGCAATGCTTTGATGTACGGAAAGACATTCCCGGGATCTCCCCTACGGGCCCGTTCCCACACACATTTACAGTAGAAGTCCCCACCCCGGTCACAACAGGTGATGGTTATCGCGCAGCTGGATATTCCGCCGATTCATGGAATGTGGGAGGTTCGATTGGATCTCGAGGGGTGGGGGCTTTGATCAACTCGGGGGTCCCTTGATGAGGGAAGCTTCCTACTGTACGGAGAGGGGCGAGGAATAGTATCGGCAGAGCTAGGTGTTGGCCTGGGAGCAAGGAAGACAAACGGGCACAGGAAAAGGGGGTTTTTGTATCAAGGGGCCGGGGACTATAAAAAGAATGAAGGGAGGGGGTCGCGCTGGGAACAGGATGGGGCTTTGAGGCAGAGCTGCGCTGAAGAGGGGTTTATGACTCAAAAGCATGTGCGAGCGAGGGGGGGGGGGGTTGGTCAGCGTGCAGGCTTGGTGAGGGCGAAGGGCTATGTCGGGGGCCAGTGGCATGCAAAAGGGATGGTCCTGATCGAGGCACCTAAAATGGCGGGCGCGCACGACAAAAGTGTGGCAACAGGGGAAAAGGCAAGATGGCGCAGATAATGTTCACCAAACCGTACTAATTTTCCACAGTCCTCCCTTTAACATATTCAAGACATCTTGCTGATCTATTTCCTATTCAAGTCTATTATGGTGGGCATAAGAAAAAGCAGTAGGAACCCAGGTGAAGGAGTCGTAAACATTACATTTAAGATCTCTAGTTTTAGGAGGCGGGTCTATTGATAAACTTTGATAAACTTGTTTGCAGGAAAGTCACAGTAATGTAATACAAAAATGATTCTGTAGCGAGCAGTGAGTACATTGCATACAGGTTATTATATACGGGCTCCACATATATTTGGCTAGAGCATAATCAATACAATGGTGGCTGGGAAAGAAACGAGACGTAGCAGAAACGATGATTGAGGGTGTCAATGTTCGAAGTTAATGAGTTCTCAGTACTGTTTGTCGTCCTTTGTTGGCGCTGTGGAGCACCGGCGGTGGAGCTAAGGGTCCAGCTCTATTCTAGGTCCCGTGTTGCAGGGCACGACCTTTTCCTCGCGCTTCTGGTCAAAAAGGTCTTTTTCGCCCTGTGTCCTTTGGAGTCGATAGTCAAAAAGTTCAGATGGAAGAAGAGTGTAAAAATAGTCCATAGGGTAGGTCGGAGAAAAAGGGGGATGGAGCAAAGGCCAGACCGAGGACAGACTAGGGGAACGGAAAATTTCAGGTTGGCGGGCTCATGACCGAGTTTAGGGAGCGGGGACCTTTCGGCACACATTTGAACATCAGGCAGGGGCATCAGGTTAGCCCTTTCCTCTCACTTTGTCGGAAATAGTGCCTCGTCCTGCAGCTCCTTTCTGTCGCGGTCTCGCCTCAGCCAACGTCGCAGGTGTTCCAAGATCTGTAGTCAGGCCACGTGCTCCCACATCCGGTTCTTCTTTCCTCCGACAGTCGTACCCTTAAATGAGTTCGAAAAGACAGTCTTTAGAGAATTGGTAGAGGAAGGTAAACACATAAGTCTATTTCTCTTCCAGCTCCAGGCACGAAATGAAGACGTCCGTTATATTAAGATTCACAAGTAACATATAAATGGCCGGTGATGGGCCTATTGGATTTACTATGACTTTCCTTTACAACTATTTATTACAGTTTCGACAGTTCATCTGATGGAGACCCACCTTCGTAATACAAGCCTGACAAAGCTATACCGTTCTCTAGGGGTTCATATTTAAAAAGGGTGTTGTGAGCTATCAACAGGGTACTAATAGGTATCTCGCTGAGGGACGAACATAGGCTAAACATTTTTCATTTTATCAATGCATCCTGCCTTTCAACTAAACATTTTTGCTTTCCACAAGATTCATTGCAAT
This sequence comes from Lissotriton helveticus, assembly GCF_964261635.1. Lineage (NCBI taxonomy): Eukaryota > Metazoa > Chordata > Amphibia > Caudata > Salamandridae > Lissotriton > Lissotriton helveticus. Next base: position 94,421,957 of record NC_136068.1, read on the forward strand.
GATTTTCTTCGTTTCGGTCTAATCTTTAACTTTGTAAACCATCATTCTGGTTCCTATGCAGTCTCTCACGGCCTGATTACTAAATTAGAACAGACAGGGGTCTCATGGGAAAATAGCTAGGGACATGGAAAACTGCGATGGGGGGGGACATCACCTTACTTTTTGGGTTATAAGGGTACTATCGGCAGAAGGCCACAGTTCAGTTGGTGAGCGTTCAGTGGCATTTCTCGAATTCCAAACTCTGAAATTTGCCTATCAAAAATCACTTCTAGGAACCACAGCTGGCCTGCGTTAGTTGCAAGTCGGCTCATCTTTTACAATCGGGGGTGGAGGATAGTTAAAAACTCTTATCTGGGGCAACTGAACACAATACTGGGTGCGTCCTGGGAAGATGGGAAGGTTTCGATTACCTTTACGGTTTGGGGATTGCGACAATTCGGAACGGGGAAGGTCGCGTTATCTGGGGCACTCTATTCCATCAGGGGAGCCGCTGACATGTAGTTCCCTTATTACGGGTCAGATTAGGGAACCTCAGTCGTCTTACCTGTCCTTTCCTTTATGGCCAAATCTCGGTTTCGTCGAAATATTTTTTCGGAAAGGAGAGGTGGTGACACAGCGTTAGGGTGATTGCATTAAAGACAAGTTTTGAGCAAATACTGGCGGTATTTGAAGCCAATTGGGTGGTGTGCTAGGGGCGGCGGTTTTGCCAATTTAGGTGCTAATCGCTCGGAAGAGTGGGAGTGTGAAGGAGAGAGAGAGAGAGAGAGAGAGAGAGAGAGAGAGTGCAACAGCAGGCTAAATAGTACACGTGCGACATGGAGAGTGGCAGTGTATTTAAGAAAGGCTATTTAGTGCATTACACAGCGAAGGGCATTTACGGGTCTGTGTTAGAATCGTGAAAGCATGCAGTTTGAGGCGGACGAGCATTAGACAGGGTAGAGGGGACATGCTTTGAGAAAAGGAAAAAGGGTACCACTGTGTCGCACTTTCTTGCATTCTTGGTCCTTCGACCAGTTGAGTCAACGCTTCAGTCACACACACACATTCTCTCAGAGTTTCGAACATACGTAACATGGGTTCATTCGTGCAGCATGGGTTAAGGGTGATCATTTTTCATCAGATCATACTAAATTTATGGGCTCGTTAGCTACGTGAGTAGGTTGTGGGTGTGCTTAGGTGCCACCTTGCGGCGCTAGTCTGCTTCGTGTATCAGACATGGCAAGGCTTCAGATCTTCGCCACACCTCGGCTGTGATCTCTGATGTAACCTGCAGAGGGAGGGAAAAGAGGGGAAGGGAGGGGGACAACATTCGCGCATATCAAATACATGGATTCAAGGGTCCTTTACTTACCTCATACCCGTCTTATCTCCTCGGGATAGAATCCCTGAGGTTGTGGTTTCTGGAGCCAGGGGGGGGGTGGGGGCAGTGTGTCCTTATGGGCTGTGAGTAGGAAAACGTTAGAGAATCAGAAGTACTTAGCGCGAAGTTTCTAGTTGGCAGGTGTATTTAACTATCGGGGTCCTTAAATCTCTTTCAACGCTGTGACGTTCTGAGGTTCTTCAGTTCTTAGGTCCGCTCTGTTCCCTAATACCTTTGAGCGTCGTACCTTGTAACATTTACATCGTTTTATTTTACCCTACTTTTACATTCCATCATTTATACCGTTTCGTTTTACCCATCCTCAGAAGTCGAGGTCTTTCTCCACGCGAGCGTTCATGAGTCAGTCGCATACCTTGAAGGCAGAGTATCGAGTCGTAGATCCGATCCTTCCTCCGGGGCTGGGCAACCATCTTCTAATAACCTTAAAGAGAGAGCAGAGTAGGGTGCACAGAAAAGAACTCTCCCGCCGATCCCACATTTTTAAATAAAGCATGCAGTACCCGTTCATAATTTCGAAAACCTTTATTTTGCAAAATCATTTCAGTACGTGGATTTATGAGGGTGCAATCGTATTTGGCCGGACACGGCAATGGCTAAAGTGCGTACGGTGGGGGGTGTTGCTTTGCAGCAATAAAAACATTAGAAAGTTTTATCAATTCATGTGTAGCAAACTAAAACGTCTATCAATTGGCTGGGGGGTTCGGGGGCATTTACTTCATAATTTAGAAGCATAGTCAGACTAATTGCAATCGGATTTCCTATATGCATACCGTGTGCGTGCGTCATAAGCGAGGTTATACATCAGCTATATATATATAAAAAATATAATACATTGTACATTTGTAATCATCATTTTAACGGGATCCTTTTTACATGTTCGTCGAGTGAGCTCTCCTTTCTTCCTGTCAAGTGTACAAAGGATCATATATGTCTTAGAACATCAAGTTTTGTATTAGTAAAAAGGAACACCACGAGGTGTTCGTAAGTTCCTATCGATACCGGCGCCATTTTGGGCGGGGCCGGGTTAGTCCGGAAGTAGCATCAGGAAAAAGTTTCCTACAACCGGCGGTTGGACCAGAGTCCTTTTCGGCAGTTCTAGAATTCATGCTAACAGAGGGAGTGGCAATGTCATGTTTATTTTGTTGGCGATCAAGGCAGTTGTCCCTTACCGGAAGCCTGCAGGAGCCGAGGGCTCCGCCGGGGACTTTTGTAGACTCTTCAAGGCTGCGGAGATGTTGTCGGAGGTGGGAGCTCGTGCTCCGGTGGGCAAGCGACCGAGTTACATTGCCGTTCAAAGTTACTCTAGCGGCCGAGGGCCGCCTTCCAGCGGGCCCAGACGCCAATTTGAGGCCCTGCAGCAGTCCCCTCTCGTCGAGTCTGCAAGAGTGGAAGAGACCTTTCTGAGGACAAATAGGGGATGGAACTCTGTGTTGTGGAAGCGGGACGTTCGGCTGGGGTGCGGCTGTGATGCCCCCACCTGGGGGGCGAGGGAGTCTCGTTCGCGCCGTCTCCTTCTCCTGGTGCACTCCATGCTGCTCTTTTTCATCGGCCTGCACGAAGGTCTCTCCACATCCGGTGCTCCCCAAGTCTCGTGCTCAGTGCTGTGGGAGTATGGCCACCTGCGGCGCACATTCGGTGCTGCACAAGTATCGGTGCAGCCATTGCATATTCAGTGCTCCGAAAATATGGGCACCATTGCACGTTCGGTGCTGCGCAAGTACTGGGGCGCCACCATGGTACGTTCGGTGCTACGCAGGTATTGGCACCGCCGCCTGGCTGAGGGAGTTCGGCGTTGGGCCGGGGGCTGGGAGACCTCCTATCTATGGAGGTGGGAGAGGCTCGTCCGCGTCGCCTCTCCCTCCCAGCCCAACTTGGACTAAATTCCATGGAGGTACGAACAGGACGTCCCGCCGTCCAGAGCTGCTGCGGCTGTCACGGAGGGGAAAAGAAAGAGGTGTCTCGTTCTTCTCTGGACCGGGCTTCCTTAGGTTATCGGCTGCAGCCGGACTCAGTTGGCCCCGGTCTCTGGCCATTGGTGGCCGGACCGGGAGGACATGTGGCGGGACTGCCTAAAATTATCCAGGGCCGCTGCGGCTGGGCCGAGGAGGCATGTGGCGGGACTACCGGCAACTACCCAGGGCCGCTGTGGCCGGACTCCGCTGGCCCCTGCCTCTCCTCCGGCTTCCCCATACGTTAAGATTTCCTGACCAAGTGTTGGCAGCAGGGCCCGCCTTATATGGGTTGCCGCCGGTTGGGCGTAGCCGTAACCCTGCCCTATTTTGGAAGGTTCCAGAATGGGGGGGGGGGGGGCAATGTTCTGTTGACTTTCATTTTCTACAGTTTACCATTCTTGTTTCTAGCGTTATTGTTTCTTGCTTGTTATGTTAAAAATAAAAGTTCGTGTTCATCAGTGGCTTACTGATTTCGTTTCCCATTCCTTTCTTTCCAGGTCGTTTCAAGCTAAATTTCTGTTAACAGAGTTTATGTAACACGAAAGCATGTGTAGTGGGATGACGCAGATTCATACATTACGTACACACAAACTCAGACGGGGAGACAGTAAAAGTATGACATACAAGATCCAAAGACAAGCATAAAAACAGTTATCGGCCATAATTATCTTTTTCCGTCCGTTAATTTAGGGCTAGGCTGGGTTCCCGTCTTTACATTGTCCGACCTAGGAAAACTCGAACATGTCGCTGAAATTGTTCTGGCGAAATCTGTGCCATCGGGCATAATCGAACGTGGTGGTTCTATCTGGTCTGTCCATGTGAGTCTGATTCTTCTTTGTCTCGCGCCTTTTCCCTTTCTGTCGGCCTGTTACTCCTGTCGGCCCTCTGTCCCTACTCACGCTCAGTAGAGTCGGGCATTGGGCTTTCCAGTGTCCGACATATCTACAAAAAGCACATTGGTCTGGCCCTAAGTCTGGCCGTCCTGTGCGTAGTGTCGGGGGATAACCTTCGGGTCGTGGTGTCCAGGGGTTGTCTTGTTGATATGTTCCTCTACCTGCTCTGTCCTCGTCTTTTTTCTGTCGTTGCATTGCCTCTTTTCGCCACATACCGAGACTGTCGAGCATAATAGGCGTTGTCTTATTATTACGAAGGGCTATTTCTAACGTTTCTATTTTATCAAGGTCGAAGGATCCTACCAGTGGCCACTGTTTGTCTTGACTTTCTTTGGTATACCTGTGCCACAATTTATTATAGGCTATGGTGACTAATCCATAATTTATGAACATGTCCTTATTAGGGGTACCTTCCAGCGGAGCTAGATGATCCACCTCTAATAAACGGTCCGGGCTGAACCAATTATCAATCAGTGGGGAGAAGACAGACATGACGGCTCGCAACGAGGGACAAAAAGTCAGCACTGCCTATCTTATCACTGTGTGCAAAGACTAGACAGAATATTTCTATTCTACGTTGTTTGCAGGCAGTGAATACCTCATGAACCAATAACAAAGAATAACCAATAACAAAGAACAACCAATAATAAAGAACAATCAATAATAAAGAATAACCAATAATAAAGAACAACCGATAATAAAGAACAACCAATAATAAATAACTAGAATAAAATCAATGGGGAGAGTAAGCAGGGGCGCAAAAGTCTGCGTCCTCTACCCTTTCACTATCCGTAAAGAGGAATCTGTTATTTCCTGTTTGCAGACAGAGAATCTCCAGAAGACAATCCGTGAACAGTAGTTCGGGGTCAAAGAACCCAGTTAATCAGTGTGGGAGAGGGAATCTCCTGAGAACCGTTAATAAATAATAGAATCAGTGGGGGAGAAAAATAGGCACGACGGCTGCGTTACCTATCCTTCACTGTTTGCAAAAGGGAAAGAGCCTACTGTTTCTCCGCGTGCAGTCAGTGAATCTCCAAATAAGTTTACCAAGAGTAATACTAGTATTTTCCGAACGATCAATCAATTATTTTGCAGTTTGTCGTGCTTACACGACCTTACCCGGACCGTATGGACAGTTTCTTGTCTTCCGAATCCAGCGCCCGTTCGTCCTCTTCTTCTCGTATTTCTCACGGCACTCCTAATGGTTCCCAGTCAGGACCGTAGATCACTCGAGAGAGGTCTGTTCGGAACTAGTGAAGTTCGGATGATCGGCTGCCAGACGAGGGTCTATTGGGCAAGAGCTCTCCCGATCGTTGCAGTCGTTCACTCTGTCGTCGGGACCTCTCCCACTGGATCCACGAGTCGCTGATGGGCCCCACGCTTGGGACGCCAATTGTAAAACCTAGGGTCGGGGACAATCGATATTTGCCCGGCGGTATTGCCTCTGTAACCCACGAATTATTAATCAATGAAGAGGCAGGCGCTGGAGACTGGAAAGCAGGAAACAAGGTTTTATTCTCTCCGGAGGAGAACACAACAAAACAGACAGCAGGTATCGTCATGAGGTGCTCTAACCTCCCCTCCGAGGCCTGGTCCCTTATATACAGGTTTCATGGCTTTTATTACAGTTTACATATTCATGGCAATGCTTTGATGTACGGAAAGACATTCCCGGGATCTCCCCTACGGGCCCGTTCCCACACACATTTACAGTAGAAGTCCCCACCCCGGTCACAACAGGTGATGGTTATCGCGCAGCTGGATATTCCGCCGATTCATGGAATGTGGGAGGTTCGATTGGATCTCGAGGGGTGGGGGCTTTGATCAACTCGGGGGTCCTTTGATGAGGGAAGCTTCCTACTGTACGGAGAGGGGCGAGGAATAGTATCGGCAGAGCTAGGTGTTGGCCTGGGAGCAAGGAAGACAAACGGGCACAGGAAAAGGGGGTTTTTGTATCAAGGGGCCGGGGACTATAAAAAGAATGAAGGGAGGGGTCGCGCTGGGAACAGGATGGGGCTTTGAGGCAGAGCTGCGCTGAAGAGGGGTTTATGACTCAAAAGCATGTGCGAGCGAGGGGGGGGGGTTGGTCAGCGTGCAGGCTTGGTGAGGGCGAAGGGCTATGTCGGGGGCCAGTGGCATGCAAAAGGGATGGTCCTGATCGAGGCACCTAAAATGGCGGGCGCGCACGACAAAAGTGTGGCATCAGGGGAAAAGGCAAGATGGCGCAGATAATGTTCACCAAACCGTACTAATTTTCCACAGGCCCATACAGTATTGCATACCCCTGCGGGTAATCACCCCTAGCGGTCCATAAAGTATTGGTAGTCAGTGCAGTGTGCACCTCCTGCTTCCACATCCTACGCATGCTGTGAACGTTCTTGAAATGGTTGTCTCAGAACACCAGATGGACTGCCATGCAAGCACTTATCACCAGCAGACTGAACTATGGCAAAGGTTTCTATGCCAGAATCTCCAAACAACTCCTAAACCTGCTCCAGAGCATCCAGAGCACAGCCATAAGACTCCTACTCGACCTTCCATGCTCCACAGACATCACACCATACCCCAGGAAGCCTCACTGGCACCCCGCTCACGAGCACGGCCAATTCAAACATGCCACACACACCTACAAAGGCATACACAACACAGGACCAGAATACCTCAACAGCCGCTTACACGTTCACCAACTCACCTGACACCTATGCTCAGATTCACTCTCTCACACACTCCTGCATCCATTAAAGCAAAACTGGAGGTCGCTCATTCTCCTACATCGGACCCTAGGCATGGAATGACCTCCCTCAACACATCAGAGCCTCCAACTCACTTATTGAGTTTCACAAAAAGCGGAAGCCCTGGCTCCTCATATAAGTACCTTGGGACCACTCACCTGCATACATGCCAAAGCGCCTGAATACACTTTCGGGTGATTAGTGCGCTATACAGATAAACATATCATAACATTCCATTCCCCTTCATCAACGTGGAGGTGTAGCCTCTGAATTCGGTTTTTCAGGGGACAGCCTTAGTTATTGGGTATTGTAAAATTAAGAGTGTAAGTACAAACCCTAATGGGTACGGCCCCTTGTCCACAGTTTGAGTTAAAAAAAAAATCAAGCGCAGGTTTTGAGTTTTTTCAAGGCCTTCAGTTAGGAAACAGTGGTTGAAGGAATATAATGATGCTCGGCCTTGGAGTTTTTGTCAATCTTGAGCTTAATGATGCTAGTTATGAAGATGTAGGGTTTATTGTCCTATCGGTATCGATACGCCGTTATCAGCATGCATGGTGGAGACACAAGTGCAGCGGTGGCTCCTCCGCTTAGTCGGAGGAGCTTTGCCCCACACGAAAAATAAAATGATAATATCATAGCGTTATTATAATTGTATTCTTACAGTACTGGCCCAGTTTTGTTTAAGGGGTGGTGCTTGGCTGGGTTGTCGATAGGCAGGGGGAGGAGTGGTATGTTCACTTAAGTGTGCATGATGATTTGGCCGTCGTCTCGGGCCGGCCAAACTGTCATGCACATTTTGCATGGTTTCCACCCACAGCCTGGGTGGAGAACATGCCCAGGCTCCCACAGCCTGTCTGAGCACCGAACCACAGCGCTCAGACCAAACAAGATGCTGCTTTCACCTGTATCGGGATTGGCTGGGAGAGTTTGCGAGCCTGGGTGCTTCCTGTTCCTTTCATCTGCGGAAGAAGAACAGAGGAGAGGCGGTGGCCAGGTAAGTGCAATTTTCTTCCTTTTCTTTTAACCCCCCGTCCTGCCCGACCACCACCACCCCATAGCAGCCGCCACTGCCCAAGTGTCCAATGTGGTCTGAAGGTTGGTCTGGCCTGCCCGCCACAAAGGGGCAAAACACGTGTGGTTGTGATCTTCTGGTGCAGAATAATCAAGAATAAAATAACTCATCCATCACATTTTCAGTCTAATCGTCATGTCTTTCTATTGTATATATTGATTTGTGATGCTATCACTTACTCTAATTGGACAATATAGCCAAATGAAAAAAATTCTTAGTGAAAGTATTCCTTACCCCTGCAGGTAACCCACAGTACTTAATACCTCTGCAAGTATCCCCGCAACCCCAGCAGGGTGGGGGCCAAGCTAAAGTACCTTGGCCTGAGAGCTCCTGACTGACTGCGGAGGGGGGCCCTCCATATACTTTGCAGGGGCGCCCCCTCAAGTTTCGTTACGCCACTGCAGAAGATACACCAGACTAGAACAGGAGGCAGGATGCCACACTGTCCTGCCTCTTCCTTTGTTTGTCCCTCTCGTAGGCCATAGATTCTTTGTTTTGATTGGACGGCTTATATCCTTCCATGTCTCTCAATAATGGAGTGCATGTGTTTTCCTGCTTTCTCTCCTGTGTGCTACTTCTGCCTCACATAACTGCCCCCAACACTCTCTGTATTGCTGAACCCAAGCTCGTCTGCTGGTTCCACTGCCCTCATGTGTCCCCCACGCCCTTAGTTGGCATGTATCTGCACCCCTTATAGCCCCCACCCACACAGTGTTGATGCATCGCCCCTCCCCGTCGTGTTATTTGTTTAATATATATATATAAAAAAAAAATCGGAGTGCGGGTAGCTGCAGCTCGCTGCTGGGTGCTCCTTTCCAAATAAGGTGCTTTAGTACCATTTTTTAGATTATTTTTTATTTTAGAGAAGTGTCTGTAAACTTAGAATGGGAAATTTTAAGGAAAAAAAAAGTGGTCGCCGCAGCGTCATGATGCATACATGTACACAAGTGATGACGCGTACGCATGTTTACATGACTGCGTTGTTTTTTTTCCTGTAGCTGTCCAACATCAGAAATCATCATTTCATCATTCATTCTGCCAATACTCTGCCTAAGCTTGTTTGCAGGGAAAAGACTAACATGCTGTCACCTATTAATCTATAAATAGATTAGTTGTGTTGATCCCCCCTGAGGGCTTGAGATGTCTACGCCTTCACGCTCTCTGTGATTTAAGTTGGTTTAACTGTGCTTACAGTAATAATATAATGATGGTGAGAGTCTAAAAAGCACACGTCACAGACTGAATTGCCTCTTGCGCTCAGTAATAAAAGAGACTAAATCCAACTCATCAGCACTTATTTTATTTCTCTGAAAATCAGGGTTGACCCTGTGTTATTTTAAGCTCTTTCTTCATATTTGAATCCATTTTCACTCAGATCTCTTCCGCAGGCCCTCTATACACTGTCTCTCACACACTCAGAAGGGGGAGAGGTAAAATCTCCCTACTCCGGCATCCCCAATCACATAGCTGTAACACACACTGAGGAGTAGCGAATAGTGATCCAAAGGTAACATATGCTATGTGAAAAAATACTGCCCTCAATCCCAAAATTGTGACATGCTCCATCATTGGGCTAGCTTACAATACACCCCTGTCCAGACCAACGCCTGGGGTGGAGCAACAGGAGGGGAAGACAATACAAACATGAAAAATATATTTATCAATGTGCATTGGGTTCATCGAAAGAAAAGTGCAGTGAAGGTTAAAACTAGCTCGGTGAGGTCTCTGTTCAACAATTTATTCCTGGATCTACCGGCTAGGTCTAAAAACATGAAGGATAGTGGTGATAGGAGATATTTAGGAGTTCCTGCAGCCCCTCCTTACTGCCAAAGTGTTGACATGTTTTTGCCGTGTTAAAAGTGCCCACAGTGTTGGGTGAAATCAGCATTCCTGAGGACCATTCAGATCCCAAATTATGTATTTTCCCTATGTATCTGGGTTGGGTCTCCATGGAATCTGTTGTTTCCAAGGGGAGGGTACCCCTCGATTATAGAGTTTCATCAAAACAATGCTAACATTGATGAGTAAATGGCAGAGACCCCCTGTAGTCAAACTTTTATCAAGGGAGGTGCTCTGCCCGGAAAATGTCCAGTTCTTGCCGTGAGGCAGTACTTTTTCACATAGCATGTGCCACCTTTGGATCACTAGTCGCTACTCCTCTGTATCCATACGCTGCAGCCCTCTAATATAGCCCTAGACACCTACATATCAGGCTTTACCTGCCATCAAAGGCCCACTTTCGGCTCAGGCCTTTAACAAGGGATTGGGACTTTAATGACCGGTAGAGCCCACTACGGAGGGCTCTAAGGCCATTAGAGGATTCTGCCCCTAGAGGGCACAATGTTCTTATTTGTAAAACAAATTCGAACCTGAAACTGAAACCTGAAATTTAAATCTCTGTGAAGCCTTTGTTCACGGCAACAGCTGGGAACAATCATTGGAATGTTGATGTTCCGGGCTTCTACCGGCCATTAGAAGCCTGGAGTACTCCATTGTCTTCAGTGGAGCGCTCAACATTCTAATATTCTGATTGCCCTTAAATAATATTTTGGGTAAACTTAAGGCCCCGTTTGGATATTCAGGATGTTTACTTTCTTGTCAGGCAGAACTTGCCATGCGGAACAGATCAATTCTAGCTCTGGTACAGTCTTGCATCCTTGTATGGTTGGGCTGCTCCGGCATCTAGTCTAGTCCCGGGAAGTCTCAGATAACTGCTGCTGCTCAGGGGTGCAACACAGGCCCCCCGCAGCCCTCACGGTGCGGGGGGCCCCTAGCTCCAAGGGGCCCCCTCGGCACTGAACTCTGGCCGGGAGAGCTCCTGATTGAGCCCGGAGGGGGCCCCCTAAGTACTGTGAAGGGAGGCCCTCTCACTTTTCGTTACCCCAGTGCTGCTGCTGCACCCGATGTCTCCATAAAAGAAGCTCTCGGACGTACCGCAGCCTCTCGCCTACAACTTACATTACTTCAGGAGATGGGGAGGGCTACCAGGAGCCTAACACACCCACAGTGAAGTGCTCAGGTCCCCTCCACCTGTAAGCTCTGGATGTACACACCAAAGCCAGGGCCAATCCATTTACGTATAAGTTCGGGGGGTGCAGGGATGCTACCATTACACAGAGTTACAAGACGCCAGTGCTTCATTTAAAATATATTTATACAAATGCAGGAAATCATGTTTATAAGTGTTTGAAGTCCCTGGTATTCCTTTTCCGAAACCACAGTATGGAGCCATAATTGAAAAAAACAGATAATATTTTCATTTAACACCAAGACTCCCAGGCTGAAAGAAATAGTTCCAAGTTCATTTATATTACTAAATCCCAAAACTGTACTACAGACAGCCTGGTGTGGTATTTGCCCACATCAGAAGAATTCCAACATGGTATCAGCTTTCCCTCTTAACCCCTTGACCGCGGCGAAAATTTCGCCGCGGTTCGGGTGATTTATGGCGTGGGCGTGGTTCGGACGGCCCCCGGCCGTCCTCCGCACACGCCCACCGTGACGTCGGACGGCCACCGGCCGTCCGACGCATGGAAGGGGTTAAAAATGTGCTTTCGGAGACCAACTCTGGCGGCTACATTCCAAGACCTAACCCTCTCAGGCGACTTGCTGCTTCACCGTCTAACGTACAACACTCTGGCCCCATTGAATGACATCCTTCACCGTGCAGCATGCCCCCCAATGGGCTGAAGAAGTCTGACTGCATCAGCTCAAGCCTGAAGCAGCTAGACAGGCTTCTCCTTCCAGCCCCCAATTTGAGCCGTAGTTGCAGTGGGGGGCTCAACCCCACTCCTTTTTAGGAACCGGCTGATATTTTTTTCCTTGTCAAATTTTAATCCAGGGCAAGAGAGAGAAAAACACAAAATGGCAGAAAGAAGGAGGCAGAGAAAGATGGAAACACCCAAAGGGGGAGAAAAGTGGTGAAAAAGAACACTCAAGAGTGATATAATGATACAGGTATATATACATATATATATACGTATATATACAGCCTGAATGATGGGGCCAAAAAGTCTGTTCGTAGAAGTTTCCACTATTTTTGCCTGTCCAAAGAGTCTTTGTCGCTGCATAATTTCATCAGCATCAAAAGCAAGTGCAAAATTACGTCCAACCACGTGGATATGTAGAGTGGAATTAGTAACCATAATTTAAATTTTATTGAAGAGTTTGATATATCGCAAACTAGTCATGAGAATATCAAGTATCGGAGCACTTTATATGAGCACAAGTTTAGTTACAGATGGACACATTCATTTTTGTTAGGCACGGGAAGATTACGTGATTTGCGCATAAGCACAGGATGTTGAGCGTCGTTGCTAATCAAAATTACACTTTGAGCTAGGAGGGGTAATCCATGGCGTGTCTATTAAAATCATCTACTTTCTAGGATTCTGGCACAACCTCAGTGGCTACCTTATCTGTGACCTAACCTCTCCGTTCTCTGTATTAACTTTCATGTGTATCCCATACCAGCTACATTTGGAACTGATCGGTAGTTTAATGTATCATTTACAGAGAGGCTGATAAAACATTGAGAAATTATCACTAGGAGTTATAAGGTGACTCCTTGAAGACATATTTGTTTAATTCTTTTTGGGGAAAAAAGGTGATTTTGGTGGGATAAAATTGGTGAGATATTTGTTCAAAATTCTGGTCCTCTTTGAAAGCTATTCAGAGATCTGTTTGTGGAAAAATGTGTGCAATACTCAGTTAGCACTCCTGTGACTCAGTCAATCCGCAGTGCGCTCACATCACAAGGTGATGGTAATCAGTAGAACATGGTGTGTGTTTATGTACTCCCCAAGGATCACATTCCAGCTTCTTCCATTGTACACACTTTTGGAAGTGTGAAAGGGATTTGACATTGTCCTAAAAAATTTAGAACATTGAAATATTGAGAGCTCTACTGAAGACAATGAAGTGACTCCGGGCTTATATTTGCTGGTGTAAGCCAGGTGCTCCGTAATTCCAATGTTTGACTTCATGTTTCTCCCTTTTTAATTTAGAACTTTCTACCCTCAATGGGTGGAATGTTCTAATAGCCTTATAACCTTTTGCCTCTGGCTATACCGGTTGTTTAAAGGTGGTCCCCGAGGTTGCAGCTCGGGCCTATAACTCGGGTTCAGGGCCTTTAACAACTGGTATAGCCCTCGTCAGCGGGCTATGAGGCTGTAATATAACTAAGGCTCCCTGATTTCCATTTTTACTGATTTTTACAGATACATACTTACAGAAAACATTGTGTTTCTTGCCTGTATTTATTTTTAAAAGTTGAAAAATACAGATAATTTGGCTTCTTTCGAATGACTTTCTGTGCCAAGATTAATGAATTTCAGGCCAATTGCTGTACATATTGGCAGCATGGGGAGTGAGAAAGCGGAATGAGATTTGCTTAATTTCCTGCATATCTCAGCAGGTATGTGTGCTATTATGCTAATTGCTTTTCATGTGGGTTTATTATTTTATTATATTTTGGCTGTGTAATGTGCTAAAACCAGAGAGGCGTCAAAGTTTGATTGCACGTTTATCCATTAAATACATGTGGAAATATACAAGATATCACCTCTTCTGTTCTCAAAATGCAAAATAAGTATGGATAAATACCAATAAGATGGCTAAAAAATAAATATGGATAAATACTGACGGAAATGTAAAAAAATACCATAAAACTGGGAGTCCTAAATATAATTGATCAAATTAGCTGGAAATCACCAGTGATATGCTCAGAAAAGAAAGCCTCATACCGAGATGAAATTTGCGGCATGCACTGTGAATTTTGGCAAAAGGACCAGAGAATATTCATGGATTGGTAAGGGTACAATAACCGCTTAGCCAGTGAATCTTTACCTGCCAATTAATACCCGTAGTTCCGGGTAAAGTACTCCAGTGAATGTTTATGTTAAGATACTGGATACACCTCTTTGAAGCTATATTTTTGGGACACCTCCAAATACATCCACAAATGCTAGCCTCATTACTGGAACTCAATGACCAAGTCCTGTCCTGCTCTATCCTGAACTTCAAAAACGATTGTCGTTTTATAGCTACGAAAACTGACAGTGATATGGTGCAAAACGTAACACCCCAACCAAGCTAGGTCAACAATATAGCCAGGGTGAACTGATGGCTTAGTGCATGAAAGTGATGACTTAGCCTGGGTAAGTTGATCTAAGGGCTCTGACATTAAGAACTTTCTTCCTGCCGTTCTACGAGATGAATATTGTCTTCAAAAATTCAGGAAAAGTTGTAAGACATATTCGTTCAATTAACTGCCTGTTTCTAGACCTGTGTCAATCTCTTGTGCTGCCCAGTGCATTACCTATCCAATGCTACTCTCCTCATTTGCTTTGATGGGGTTAAAAATTACAGATAAATAAATACATTAAGTATATTACACCGCTGCCAGATTATGCTGCGGGCCTAGCCAGACCACAACGGTGATCAAAAGAGAGTGCAATAATGACTGAGCCTTAGTAAACATGGCTAGAGTAGAATGATTATATTAACACACCCTAGTGGTGAGGGTAATAGAAACAAAATAGTTTTTTTCCCCACATTCATGGTTGGGTTAGGTACAACCTTTCACTAGAGAGTTTTCTTTACCCCTTCTCACATTGTCCTCTACCTCGGGCACAGTTTACTCACTAGCACAATTGACCACAACGTGGTCAATTGGAGTATTTTTTGTGATTAGTAGAGTAGAATGATGACTTAGTAAGAGGACATTGACGAAGGGGCCAAGTTGAAGGACTTGCACATAATACTTTGAGGTGGCCAGAGAAGTATGATGGTTCATCCAGAGTACACTGATGAAATGGCTGGAATAGAATGAGGGCTTAGCCAGAGTACATTGATGAAGCAGTAAGAGTAGAATGGCCTTCTCCTCTGGCCTGTTGATGAAGTGGCCAGAGGAGAATGATGACGCAGCCACAGTGGATTGATGATGTGATCAGAATGCACCAATGGGGTAGATAATACATTGGCGAGGTGGTCAGAGTATGTTGATGAATTAGCCGCTCACATTGTGCAAGTGGCGAGAGTACAATGATGAGCTGGCCATAGAATGCTGACCACCTACCTAAAGTATCCTGAATACCCCCCAAATTGCAATTTAGCAAAAAGAGAGCGCTCTCAGGTGAATCTATGCTGATAGTCTCTCTGACGAAGCTCGGGGATGGGGGGACGGGGGGGGATTCCTAATGTTTAAAGGGACTCTCACCCACTAAGGTTACCCCCAACTCTAATTACCTACAATATGGTATTAAATATTCTACATGCTCTGAACTTAGGCCATTCAGTTCTGTAACACCCCCAAAATACAGCCACTTGGATTCTGCCAGACTCATTGCTTGAAGCAGCACTATCCCCCTTTTTGCAACCACAATGCCACGTAAGCGTGCCCCGCGGGCCCTAGGGTGGGCATGCTCTATCGGCCCCGCGTCAAGTCCTGCCTACTCCAGCACTATGTGAGCTGTTTTTCTTTATCCTGCCTGGCTTTTCTCCTCGCGTTTGCCTTTTATCACTCCTCGGTGGCTTGTCTGGGAGCAGATTTGCGGCACTGCGTTTGATTCATTCTCCATTATTTATGCCCTGTTAATGTTTTGCTCAAATTGATGTGCACTCTGACAATTTACCAACAACAATAAGCAGAAAACGACCATAAACTGCACGGGGAGCTCGGCCTGTCAGGTTGCGCTCATTAGCATTAAAATCTAATTCAAGAGACCGAAGCTCAAGCGCGCTTTAAAATGCAAAGGAAGGAATAAACGCTCTCCGTGTGTGTGATCTCACTGCCACCTCTCCACAATCCATAGACCCGCCGTCTCAGCGTGACATCCCACCCAGAGAGCATCTCGGGAACTCTGCTAATTAGCATATTCCCCAACTCTGAAGAGAAAGGCTCGCTGAGCACGTTCGGAAGCCATTTTGAAAACACGACTACATTAATATTGGTGGTGATTCTAATCTGATCCTCTGCCGTACCCGTAGCAGCTTGTTGACACTGTTTATTATTAGCAGTTTGTTGACACCCTGTTTATTATTCTAGGCAAAGGGCCTTGGATGTTGCTGAGGCTGGTGTTTGTTGTGATGGCATCAGTTGCTACATACAACTGTCATAAACCATTTTCTATATTATCCTGTTTATGCTGTATATGTAGAATTCTTCAAGGGAATCAGTGAATTGTTTTGAATTTTTTGGTTGGCAAAAATACATTCTTCGAATCTATTGCTTCGAAAAACAAATGGCCACAAATTGTTTGCGAAAGGCAATCAGTTAACACTTTTGCTGCGGCGGCTATTCCGCCGCAGCGCTAAGGGGGTGGGGGGCCGCGCAGTGCTCACACGCTGGTGACGGAACCGCTCCGTCACCAGCCTCGGGTGAGCTGTGCTGATGACAGAGCGGTTCCGTCATGGCCCCGCCCGCTCAATAGAACGTGCCGCGCAGGCGTGAAATCGGTGCCGCGCAGGCGTGTCGGGCAAGCCATGATGGAACCGCTCCGTCATCAGCACAGCGCCACGCCACCGTGGCTGATGACGGAGCGGTTGCGTCATCAGCGTCGAAAAGGTTAAAGAAAAAGTCAATAACGAATGATAAAGATCAAATTCGTCATTGTAGAAAGGAAAAGTAGTAATGCGAATTGTGCGCTCGCTTAAAACAGTCATGCAAGACCTCAGCAAGCTACATTTCACTTTAAAAATGTATTTTGTATTACTTTGTGAGAATTCTTTTTTACATAATTTCACACACTTCTTGCTATGGAGCAAAATGAATGGTTTCCACTGACAGAGGAAAGTAGCAAAATCATAAAGGTGTGTACTAATAAGAGATAAAATGTGTCTTAAGGTCAAAAAATTAAAACCAGATATAATTTTATGTAAATACATATTTTCAAATACTTGATTTTTCAAACAAATTAAACTAAAAAAGTTTGTTTTTCAAACCATATGATTTGAACTATTCACACCGATTCTTTAAACTACGGCTCTGATTATCTTTACAAATCTCAATTACAAGTTGGCCCACTCTGATGTAATAATGAATGCATCCTGTAAAATTGTAACACTGAGGTGTTCAGAATTTCTCGGATGAGACAATCAAATTCTGTTAGATTTTCGCAGATACCATGTGGATCATGGTGGTTAATGCACCAAAATCCACATGTCTTGGTAAGTACTTGGTCTTTTTCCCTTTGTTAAATTCCAACAGACTTGACCTACTGATATTTAACACAGGGTGAAATCGTTATCGCACCTGGTAATTATCAGGTATATACCACAAAAGGTACAAAGTTCCCCGGGGGAAAGATAAATTGTGTGTGTGTTGAGGAGGAGAGCATAGGCAGGGAACAGGGTGTTCCCTTGTTGGAACTAGAAGACCTCACACACCCAGTCAGCTAGATGTCATGCTTCATCATTGGTCTCCTGCTCCTCGTCAGACTGGCGCTGCAATGTCCGACGGGCGCCAAATAGGCGCTCTTTGTTGGGGTTCTTTTGTTCCAGCCAATGGTTGAGTGCGTGTGAGGGGTCTGGTGAAGGTGTAGTCGTGAGGGATTAGTGAAATTAAAAGAAGGTGGGTCAGTCCACAAGGGTCTTTATTCATGTGGCTTACTCCCTTGATTAAAAAGGTGGGAGGGGAGATAGGGACTGTAAGGGGCACAGCGGACTACCTCAACCCTCTAATTAGGTCGACATGTTTCTTGCCCAACTGGCAATTCTTCAGGACCTCAGGTGCTCAGTACTACACGGTGATAAAAAACAACAAAGAAAAGATACAACCTCTCTGGGTCAGTAAGGTGGCAGGCCAGAAGGTCCTGCTCTAGCGGTGTGACCCAAGGAGGCCCCGCAGTCTGTTCCCGTGGGGCTGCACAATAAGGTACGATGCCTCTAGTGCGAGCAGCCAGGGCTCGAAAACCTACCCACACGCGTAGCGCTCCAAAGGTAGCGCGGAACAGCTGATGAAGCATAACATCTAGTTTACTGGGTGTGTGAGGTCTTCTAGTTCCAACAAGGGAACACCCTGTTCCCTGCCTATGCTCTCCTCCTCAACACACACACAATTTATCTTTCCCCCGGGGAACTTTGTACCTTTTGTGGTATATGGTTGACTAGACATGTACACTGGACCCCGTTAAATATTGTCCATATGTGTTTCCCATTTTTGTATTGAATAATCAGGTATAAACATGATACCACTTGTAATTGTGATCTGTGCGGAAACAATCCTCGATTTAATGGACCACTTGTAATCAGGCCGAAAGTCAAGTACGGATTGCCATGTTATGTTTCATAGTGCTGTTTACAAGCTAGAATTTCCAACTCCCTTCTCTCCTTTTATTACATCAGATGACCTCTCGACTTTCACCACAACTGGAACTATTATTCAACCAATATTTCAGTCAAAGGATTTCTCGAGGACACATTTCACTGATAACCACAATCTTGACCATCTCTTTGGTGTATTTATTTATTTATTTTTGTGTTCTATAGAGCGCGAACTTGACCCGTGAGGGTATCAGAGCACTTTACACTGTATACAGTGGCGAACAGACAAAAGTTTAAAGTGCAGAAATATGCAACATCAACAAGAAGGATGGCGAGGGGTCGGGGTGCTGAGAACATAGGGAAAAAGGGGATTCAGGTGTATGCTTACAATCTTTGGATCATGTTTCATCTTTGTACTGTAATGTTTGGCTTCAAGGCTTATAAAGTACCTGGACTTCTCTCTTGAACTCTGTTATTTTACAGAAGCTACAGCCTGTATTGTTTTGCCAGGGAAAGAGATACCTGCAAAAAGAACAGTTGATGGACGGAACAATGTCATACATTCACCCCAGTACAGAGATCTGGGCCTAAATCCATTGTTTTTTTGCTCACCATGCCATTCCAGTTTTAACCCAGCCATATGCAAATCAGTCTTGACCCTGCGCCCAATGGGAACAGTCCAGCCTGAACTGCCAAGCCAGGTCCTCCCTGGACTGGAAACAAGCATCCTGGGACCGGTTTCAAAACAAACTAGAACAAATCACCAGTTTCATTAGTATGTAGAACTACAAACCTAAAGTCACTGACGCCAGAACTTACATACAATATCTAAAGTCCAGGGTCCCCTGTTGACTGCAGGCTATGACTTGGTGTCATTGCAATCTCTGATAGAAATCCTGTAAAACAAGATAGTTCAGGCCCTTTCCTGGTTTTTGTTTCTAGATTGCTAGAAAGATTGTCTGCTTCCTTCTAGGTTTATCACCATTTGAAATAACAATGAGAAAGAAGTGGTTTGAGGTGGAAGAGATTGAATGCGAGAAGAACCTAAATGGAGTTAATGGTCCCTCTTGTCATGACCTTGGAGAGGAGGTGTTTCCAAACTCATACATGTTTATTTTCCACACTTGCTCTGAAACATATTAGTTGTGTGTGTGATAAAGTAAAGTCATGTTCTTGAAGCTATAGGGGGCTATGGACAGGCCTCAGTACTAACAAAGTTTCATGGTCTTTAAAAAGGTGATTTTTAAAGCCAATAAATTAATTTTGCGAAGAGAGATTGACAAGAGACAAATCACAGCCAATAGGGGTTTAACAATGTAATGCTGTGTAGTTGATGGTTCTGGTATTGACAGTAATATTTCTTTGCACATTCTTGGCCATGATCTGAATCCTTCCCTTTCTAGCTTTTTTGGCAGGGAAGGACAAAGGGGCGAAGCGATTGGACATCAAGATTTTCAGGAACCTTATGTTTTTCTTGTTTGCATTGCTCTAGTGGCAGGAGTACCTGGATGTAAAGCTACAGATTACTCCTCTAGGGATACTGCATTGTATTAAGTGATCAGAAAATATGCTTCTATCATGTCAATTTTTTCTTCACATCCATCACCTTCTGGGAAACCCAGAATAAGGTGTGTTGGCCCCACACTGAGGAAGGATTTAGGTGGTCACCGGGATTTAGCTGTCGATCACCACTTTACAAATGTACAACTTATCACCTAGGCGATGGAGACGGCTATAGTAGCACAAATAAAATTACCTACAATCTACTTTCTGTTCATCCCAAACGTGGGACCATCAACTCCTTGTAGAGATGTGGGATGCTCTTCAGAAATGGTCAATGTGGGCGGGCCAAGACAGCTAATATAGTTTGACTTGCCTATAGTACTTGATAATTTGGATCATCTTATTAAGTTGTAAGAGTCATCCTTTTTTCCATGGTTCCTCTTATCAGATTAATGTTGGCCTTCTTTTCTATAGATGGCCTCTCAAGATTTGATGTTCCTAAGATCTCTACCCTTTCACTGTGTTTATCAATTTTTGCATGGTCCTGTTTGAGATCAGCCTGAATTTTGGGAGCGTTGGGGTGGGTCCAGGACAGACGGTTCATCATGAGCAAGCATCCTTGGAAGGCCACCTCGGTTGTATGAGAGCCGAGCATGTGCACTCGGACTCCCAGCTTCGCTCTGCTACATAATCACCGGGTGCCTTTGTGAAGCTTCATAATACAAGTTAGTCATTGTACTACTTAAGCGAGGCATTGATTTCTAATTTAGAGCTAGAACACCCCACCTCAGCGACTGTTGCCGCTACTATATGAATCCAGCTATCAATGCGACAAACATTCTTGGTCTTTTATAGGATTCTTGATCAATATAGCATTAACTCAAGAGTTTAGTGCCTGTGTTTCATTGTATGTGGGAGTCATGAATTACGCGGCAGATCTTTATTCCTCCCTGTCTTTTATGCAGTTCAAGGCCATTAGACAGCGTACGATGGCGTACATCGTGTTGCGATGAATATGTAGGTACCTATTATGTTCGTCTGTGCTCGCTAAGTGCCATATTACAGCATTCAGCACGGCAAAACAATTGTGATATTAACAACTAGCTGGGCTTTATGCCTTGTCACTTCCTTGGAGTTTGACAGAGATGGTTCACTTAGGAAAATAAAGCAATTTAAATAACTAAGCGGCTGCAACCGTTCCAGAGTAGCGGTGTAGAACATAGGCCCACAACAGAACGATCCCTACCGGTTTTTCAGGATAACCACTGGGTGTGTAAGTAAGTTTCTTTTTTGAAAATTAGTATGCAGATTTATCTTATTTTGGAGAATTTCCATTAATCGGGCATGGATCAACCCCCCCTCCTCAACCCAGGTTGAAACCCCTGTGGTAGGGCATATTTGGCATCTCTAATGGATAAAAGACAGATGGATAATTTCATTACTCTGATTTGCCTTTCATCGCAGCAGTACGTACACTGGGATTACGTGAATGAGGTAGACAGGGAGGTACTGGCAGCATGAGAGCAGCATCAGAATTGACCTGAACTCACTCAATGTTCACTCCTGGGAGAAACTGGGAGCCTGTGCCTGCTGTCTCCAACTCAGCAACGTAGTTCAGGTTGGAGATAACTTTAGTGCGCATGTCGATTTGGCCGTCATGAGACGGCGGGCCAAACCCGCATGCACCCGGAAGGCAGTGTGTGCAACCACTCTCCTCAGTGCCTGTCATCCCCTATGGCTCCTTCCCCAAAGACTCAGCCAGAAAACAATAGAAAGCAATAATGAACCCTGGTTTATTATCATTTTCTTTTTCTTTTTTTTAGGCTGCTGACAGGGGTGGCGGCACTCCACCATAGCGGAGGAGCTGTCACTGTAGTACCTGCAATGCATATTTGGTTTGGCTAGAGTGAGGACTCATACAGTCTAATGTGATGAGTAAGCAGTGCGGCCCACAGGCCCGCCCTTTATTTTTTGCTTTGCACAAATTTGCCCTCTTTTCTGACTGTAAGTCATTCCTCCAGGCAGAGACCTGACTTATCTGCAGCACCTTCTTGCTCGGCACATGCGCAGTAAAGGCCTCTTTTTTTCTTAGGGTGTGACTGACAGTTTGCTGATCAATATCTAATGCTCATTGTATCCTAAAGTGCCATTGCTATTGTAACTCCTCCAACAACTAAAGCAAGTTGTAATTGTAATTTTAAACTGTATGTATATATATATATATATATATATATATATATATATATATATATATATATATATATATATATATATGTGTGTGTGTGTATATATATATATATATATATATATATATATATATATATATATATATGTGTGTGTGTGTATATATATATATATATATATATATATATATATATATATATATATATATGTATATAGGTGCGCGAGAACTTTTGCTCTGATCCGCCATGATTTGCCACTGAAGAAGGGAATAATAGGACTCCTGAAACGCGTTTGGCATATTATTACTGATGCATGACACTTGTCGGCTGCCTGTTTGCAAGTTCTCCATTAAACTTCGTGAACTACGATCTTCTTGCGGTTTTACTCCTATATAGCGCGTTTGCTACAACGGAGGAGGTGGCAAAGTGCTTTTTTCCCCATAGAGTTGTCTGTCCAATGACTCAAATAGAATTAGAAATATTTCTATTCACGTCTTTTGTAGAGTTCCTGTTACCATCGACAATAGTTTAATAGGTTAAATAGGTGCAAAGCAATTCATCACACACCTGTCCTAAAGCATGGAGTGTAGAATGGGCAGTGTTCATCATAGAGCAGCTGGCCATTGTAATCCGAAGTAGCCTGCCTTCAGATGACAAATCCTGCTGTCTGAAGGCATGTATGACTTTACACCACATGCAATTTCGAGGCATTCTTTTTTCACGCAATCATTACCCCAAATTCCCTAACGACGCATGGCTTTACCACGTATGGTAGGTTTATGTAAGGTTAAGTATATATCATTTTTATTGTTTAATGACTTAATATTTTTAGGGACGTCAAACCCCTATACATATGTATTAGAGAGAGTGGTGGTTGCCACTTTGTTGGCATAGTTACAACTTAGTTACCATATGAAGAGCATTTTTGGTTTGCAAAATATAACAGCAGTGCCACAAAAACGGGGAAACAAATTACACCAAATGTGGCAGAAAGCTAGATCTTGGCTCGGAAAGCATGATTTGTGTGATTTGTTGTAAATCCACTCAGTAGTTTTCCAGAAGTTTAAGTTTAAAATCTTTGTATATTTGGACCGTTGGGTTCATGGACTCTGAGTCCTGTGAGAATTGTGCAATCAGGCAGCCTCATAAAATAGAGCCATCTGATTGAGGGGGCTTTTTTTCTCTTTTGCCCAACTCACTCCTGTGGGAGTCATGGCTCCCTCTGGAACGAGTACTTTGATTGGCTAGCCATAAAATGAAAGAAATGTGGTGGTGGCCATTACAAGACTAAGTGACTTGGCCTGATTTAGATCTCGGCAGACGGGTTACTCCATCACAACGATGGCGGATATCCCGTCCCTGAAATATAAATCTAAAAGGATATAATGTAAATTATATTTCAGCAGACGGGATATCTGTCAGTATTTTGACAGGGTAACCCATCCGCCGAAATCGAAATCAGGCCCTTGGACCCCGTCCTGAAAAAGTTTTAAAAAGCAATATAAGGGCCATCTAGGAATAGCCCTTTTTCCATGATCCCACAGTTACTGTGTTGGATAGCGGTACAAATAGAAATAATTGCTCCTGTTTTGTTTTTTGTTTTTAATAGGGGAGGATGGTGCTCTGCCCTGAGCCGATTTCGGCCTCCTGGACCCCATAACCCTGGCTTGACAAAATTTAAAAGGTGAGGGGGCATGGGGCCCTCTTTCCCAATGCCTTAATGAGGCCCGGGACCCCCTTTACGGGGGCCATTTCCAGATTAGGGGAACGTCATGCAGCCCCCTACCCATGCCGCAGATCATCCCAGTGCACCCCACCCCCCATGGCCAGATCAACGCACTCTATGCCGGAATAAACAAAAACCTCACCCGCAAGCTAAACAACATCCAAAACACCGCTGCAAGACTGGCCCTCAACCTGCCAAGACACTGCCACATCTCCCAGCACTCACGCACACACTCAACTGGCTCCCTATCGAAGCTAGAGTCACCTTCAAGATGCTAACCCATGCTCACAAGGCCCTAAACGACACTGCATACCTGAACAGCCGACTCAAATTCCACGAACCCCAAAGGATCCTACATTCAGCCCAGCTCTCCTATGCCGTGGTCCCCCGCACCAGAAAGTCCAGACCCGGAGGCCGCTCCTTCTCCTTCCGTGCAGCTAGAGCCTGGAACAACCTTCCGCTCCACCTCAGACAGACAGCATCGCTCCCCATCTTCGCAAGAAACCTCAAAACCTGGCTCTTAGACAGACCCCCTCCTTGATGGACTGGAACCTGCGCCCCCCCCCCCCAAGCGCCTTGAGACCCTTATGGGTGAGTAGTCACGCTTAACAAACACCTGATTGATTGATTGATCGATCTAAGCAGTGTCCTGGGGACCCCTTCCCGCACTCTCCCAAGCAGAAAGCACATCTTTGCTCCCACCTGGAAAGGAACAGTGATATCAGCTGCTCCTGCCTGAATGGGAGCAAACGAGAATGATGCCGGCTGGCTCCTACCAGCCCTACAATGGGGTGCTTGCCGGAGAGCTGATTGGGGCCATGGGTCTCCCACTGCATCCCCCAACAAAGTGTGCATTTTGGGTTCCCTAGAAGGGCACCAGTGCACCCATTTAGAAAAACAAAATTGCTGGCTCCCAATCGCCTCAACATCGGGGTGCTTGCCGGAGAGCTGATTGGGGCCATGGGTCTCCCACTGCATCCCCCAACAAAGTGTGCATTTTGGGTTCCCTAGAAGGGCACCAGTGCACCCATTTAGAAAAACAAAATTGCTGGCTCCCAATCGCCTCAACATCGAAAAAAGGTGTGGTTACCCTGGGTGGGCACCAGGCCACTCACAAAAGTGTAAAAACTTTTTAAAACACACAAATAAAAAGAATAATAAATGAGCAGCGTACAGACATTTATTATTCCTTGGCCCTTGCAAGGGGTGCCCCATAATGCCCTGCACTGACTTTCTAATCTTTTTTCGAGCTTGGTGCTGTCGCTAGAAAGGGCAGCGGTATGGATAAGCATTTTTATCAATGTTGTAGGGGGGCTGCAGGGAGTGGAGCAGCCCCCCAGAAACTTAAAAAAAACACAGTAAGTCTCCTGGATCATTGAATCCATGACCTCCGGGAGAGCCTATCATATTTTTAAAGCACTCCAAGCTGAAGTTGTATTCTCATCAGCTGGAGTCCAGGCTCCTCTTGTAGTCAATTCTGTGGCTGCACTTAGTGGCCTGTGATAGGAAGTTCTTCAGTGAGTAAATAAGTAAAGGTATATTTGGATACACTTTTCATGACTACTGACGAAATCTTTTTGTGAAACACTGTTCTCTAAATGCAATAATTTAGCCTAATTTCTCAAAATAATTTTGAGCAAAGAACCCCACCCAATTCCCATGATTTGTGGGCTATCCTCAGTTCAAAATTAATATCACATTTTTCAGGGTTCTTTTAGGTCCCAGTCTGGCTTGGTTCCCATTGGCGGAAGAGGGAGCCCAGTACCACTCCCTGCCCACTGCCTGCTGGCATCTTCACCTACGTCTTACAGGCCTTGGGTCACAAATAGTAACACGTGGCCAATTGTATTGGAATGCTATCAAATCTTCATCTAATTTGCTTGGTGACCACATCAGTCACAATCTCCTTATTGATAATGCTATATTTCCCATTAATAGTTGGTCCAGGTGCAAAATGTACTGTGTATCAAATACCTGCCTTCAGAGACTTCCATGACATGTGGCTGTCATTGCTGCTGCCCTTTCTGTTGCTTGTCAAAAGGAAAGGAGCTCTGAGGCCTTCCTAAAATATAATGGCAGGCTGATCCAGGTCATCGCCGCACCATAGGAGAGACTCTTGCCTCCCCAACTAGCCTTCTTTATTCGGGGAACGGCGACTAGTCCTCCTTCGGCGGAACGCAGCTCTCTGCCCGGAACGTACCATTCAAAGCACTTAGTCAGAAAACCCGGGACAGTGCCGCTCAAATCCTTAAAAACCGTGCACAGTGCCTTGAATTGTGCTCGTTTTATAACCGGTAGCCAGTGCAATTGCCGGAGTCCGTCTCGGGCAGAGGCAAATCTAGGTATCCCAATTAGCAGTCTTGCCGCTGCATTTTGCACTGTCTGTAGTCTGCCCAGATGTTTTTTTTTACAAGTTAAGGTACAGACTATTGCAGTAATCGAGGCGGAACAAAATGAGGGCTGAGACAGCTATCCTGAAACCATCAGCTGGAAGGAGAAATTAAAAAAAAAAATGTATTTATTTATTTTTTACTCAGC
This sequence comes from Lissotriton helveticus, assembly GCF_964261635.1. Lineage (NCBI taxonomy): Eukaryota > Metazoa > Chordata > Amphibia > Caudata > Salamandridae > Lissotriton > Lissotriton helveticus. The sequence continues at coordinate 94,448,200 of NC_136068.1, forward strand.
AGCAAGATAGCCTTGAGTGTATGTACACTCTATAAATAGTAAATAAATAGCATAAATAAATTGCAAAAGCTTGCACAGTGATGCAGCTCTGAATCAAAGTCTGGAACGACTTCCTCCCCCAACAACTAAGACATAGTAAAATCCTTCATCAACCCGTGGAACTCAGCTGATGGAACCTCTTGGCCATAGCAGCGCCTGACGAAGTTGAGGCCATGGCTTTGGACCAGTGGCCCAGAGACCATGGCTCACTGGGGAGTGATTCAAGGCAGGAGCCAGGGCTGATTTTGTGCAAGTGCTATTGTGGGACTCTCAATAAAACGTATGTTCAGCTGAGCTGCATCCACTGTGTCTTACAGAAGAAAAACTGATCAGGCATGTCTTAAAAAGATTCACACTTTTTGCTTTGTACAGGTTTTTTTCCCTTACTAATTAGATGTTTGTGCCCGCGCCAGCTGTGACATACTCATACAGCTGTGCGACTCCCACTTTACCACTGTGAACAGAGCAGCAGGACAACTAGCAGTGGCGTGCCATTGGACTCCTTTTGTCGACAGTGAAGATCTTGGACATCTGTTGCCCAGAGCTGCAGCATAAACTATAGATTCCTCATCCAGTATGGGTGAAGAGAATAAATTGCAACCTTCATTTTAAAAAGTGGATTAGAAATATTGGTGTATTGAAAGACATAATGGCAATTGTCCCCAGACCACTAAGACCTATTTTGGAAATATTTTGAATAGACATTGACACTTTCATGAACAGTGGTTATATAAATGTAAAGCAATGCCACAGAACTCAAGAATTGAATATGTAAATACTAATTATCGGGCCAAACAAATGTGAACGTAGATTACAGGTACAATACATGTTAGCTGGGATTCACAATTAACACTAGGATAGAACAACAGCGATTCATTTAAATATTTGTTTTATTTTATTGGAGAATTTAAGGGTAAACATCCTTCACAACGCGGTCAAAACACCGTGGTGCCATTACGACGCGTCTTTTACAACGCAAGTCGTTACCACGACTTGCGCTGGAGGGCCCTGTAGACTAAGGAATAGTAGATTTACTATTCAAACACCTTCCCTACTGTACGTAGGCTGGAGTTGGAATAGTAAATCTTATTATTCCTAAGTCCAGCATCCTACAGCGCAAGTCGTGGTAACGACTTGCGTTGTAAAAGATGCATTGTGATGTACCGCAATCATTTTGATCGCGTTGTAACATCATACATCCAATTTAATTAGTGCAAACCTGACACTGAGGGTCAGTAGAGCACTTTACAGAGCAGGAGGATCTTATGCCACTAAGTGCCGGTTACAGAAGCATAGATGGATGTTTACGAATGGTCTTCGAGTAAGACTAAAGCCAATGTAGAAGGTGTATACAGATGTTCACATAGAAGAGAGCTGTCTGTATAATTAGGTGGGTCAGAATGTTAGAATATACTTCAGAAGGAAGTGAAGACATTTTTTTCTTCCTTGAAGGACTGAAGTATTTGGCCAGCCTAAGATGAATGGGTAGTTTGCTCTAGATGATGGTGGCATAGAAGGTGAAATCTTGCTTTTGTTTTGTTTTCTTTGTTTGCCACTGTTTCTCCAAGTTTCTGCTGAGCGTCATAAGGCTACGGCCAGGGAGGTGGCATTTGTCAGCTAGGTAGTTTGATTTGCAGATACATGTGGATTTGTAAATAATGCAAAGCAATTTGAACTGAAAGTATGGAGTTGTTTTGGCATAGTGTGACATGTTTTGGCCAATCAAAATGTGGAGGGTGAATTGATGACTATCTTTTACAGGTGAGTAATAAGTCTTTGAGGCCTATAAGCAGAGTATACTCTTCATCGATAAGCTAGAGAATGAGAGTGCACGCTATGGAGAGGAAGATGTACATTGTGAGGGCGGGTTTCATTCTTCGTAAGCGGTTTAGCTGGAATAAAGCCATCTCAGCTTCCTTTCTCATGTAGTCTATGATTGAAAGGCAACAATGACATTCAGGTTTGGATAGTATTTAGACTGCTTCTTCATTGCAGAGTTGCTTGTCATTTGTGTGATGCCCTGCTTGACCAGTAAGACCCCAGTAGGTTCCATATAGAGATGGTAGATCACTGGAAGAAAAGATGGCACCATGGGAAGTCCCTATTGGGCAGAATGTTATTAAAATTGGGAAGACTCCACCTGGATGTATTGTGGTTTACTAGCTAAGAAGAAGGTGAACCAGTAGAGCACTATTTGAGTTATGCCCATTTGTGTGGACAGTGTGTCATGTAGGAGTTTTTGGCAATCGAACCATTTTAAAGGCCACCGAGAGATCAAGGAGAGCCATAAGGGAGGGCTAACCTATGTCCAACATATTAAGAGGCACCATCATCAACCAGAATTGTGCCACGCCTGGAGCGAAACACCCATTGATATGTCTGAAGTATATTGTGGTCATTAATGTGCTCTGGAGATGAAGACGTGCATGTTCTTTGCAAGACTTCAGTGGAAAAAATGGAGGTAGGTTATGGTTTGGTAGTTGACATGGCCATCAAGGTGCGGGTGACCTTTTTAGGTCCTGCTACCTGACAGCTCAAGCTGTCTATTTGGAAAGGACCTATTGTGGCTTATCAAGAACTTACTGTGGGCTTACACACCGCCAATTGCTTATCATTGGTTGGCTTTACTGTCACTCTTTTGTTTCCTTTTTATTCCAACGCTTTCCTTCTCAACCTTGTTCCATCTTGCCTATGTCCCTACACTGAAGAGTATCCTCTTTAGCATCCATGGGCATGCATGATTTGTATCCTTCCACTGCTCACTTCTAGGGAACTCTTTTTTTTATTTTTGCTTATGCACGCCACGAGAGTGCAAGTGTTTTCCAGCTCCTTCCCGTGTGTGCTTCCCCTGTGCTCCATGCTGCCGTCTCTCTCTTGTTGCAAGCTCCCTTGTGTGCTTTTCACATGCCAAATTGTTTTTATCCTCGCCGCCTGCTGCTTTTTCACATGTGTACTTCTTCCCCACCACCGCTGTTGTCCACCCACTTGTGCTGCTTTTCCCCTCTCCTTGACCACTCAGATGCTCTTCCCTACCCTCTCCTCTATTGCCCCAGCCTCACCCTGTGTTCTTTCTTTTTTATTATTAAATATTGTTTTTTTTTACCATTATTATTTTTTGGGAGGGCCAGGCAGCAAATTGTTGCCCGGTCCCTCTTTCTTGAAAGAAGCACTATAGTGCTATTTCTATTTTATTTTTGATCTATTATGAGATAGAGTTTCGAATTTGTGAGGGGAGGTCATTGGAATGCTCGTGAAGGGGTGGTGATCACAACATACATGAGTGGACATTGTATTTGTTATTCTGTAACTCAGACTCATGCCCTTTGTCATAGTTTGTGTCAAGTCTGCATTCGTTTTCTGTGCCGTCTTCGTGTATCTTGTAGACAGTTGCGTTTTAGCCTTCTGTTTGTGTTCCCTGCTGTTGTATAATTTTCAGCCATTGCTCTGTCATCAGATTTTAGGCTAATGAGTCTCAGATTTAGAGCTCATCAGTAGAGCTAATTGTTTCTTATATCTTTCCTCCCTCTCCGAGTTTCTTTCTATGTACAATAATTAGGCCTGGGCGAAGCAATACGCTAGGCTCGCGTAGTTTGCGAAGTTTGCGGTACTTCGCACTACGCGAACTGCACGTAGCACAGTGCAAACACGCGTAGCGTAGTGCAGCGGTCCTTTTATGCTTGCTCGCGGTCCTCAACGTCAAGTTGGCGACAGCGAGCAAGCAAAATGACATGCCAGCGAGACTTTTTCCTTGTTCGCGATCAGCAACATCAAGTTGCTGATCGTGAGCGTGGAAAATAAACCTCTTGGCGAGATTTTCAACGCGGGGAGGTCAGGTTTCTCATTGCGAGTGGTTGTGTATGCTTACAACCGCTCGCGATGAGAAACTACCAGTCCGCGTTGAGAAAGCTGCAGCGCGAGTAGATTTTTACTCGAGCTGCAGCTTTCTCAACGCGTAAAACTACAACTCGCACTGTGCAAGATGCCGTTTTCAATGACTGCACAGTGCCGGATGCTTGTCTGCACTGTGCAATCATTGCGAACAAGCTACAACGCAGTAGCTCGCGTAGTGCAAAGTGCACTTCGTGTAGCTTCGCGACGCGCTACTTCACAAACTACGCCCAGCCCTAACAATAATGGGAAAATCAATGTTTGTGTTGAGAAGTTATAGAGTGACTGGTTTCTTGTTTTGGGTCACTGTTTTCCTGCTCAATAAAACATAGGCAAGCCAAGAGATTGATTGTGCAGCCTACTAAGTCTACTTTGGGTCAGTTAGTCTTGGAATTTTTTTTCGACTGAATAATGTTTCTTGACATGAAATTCACTGATAGACATGACTTTGATGCCTGTTAATTGGAGGTGTGTGGATAGCTTACTTCCATGGGCCAGGTCCTAGGTGTCAAATCTGTTTCTACCCTTGAGTATGGCTGAGTTAAGTGGATTGTTGTCATCCCTGTTAGATGCAGCAAAGAAGGCGGCATGAGCAGCAGCAATGGGCCATCTTTAGCGAGGCAAACAGTCAAGCCAGACTTTCTGAGTCTTCTCTACCGCTGTTTTTATCGTCTCCACTTCTGCAAATTGTGTTGATAGGATTATGGGGCATTTCATTGCATTGAAAGGGAAGGCCAGGCTAGAGCCAAGACTGTGTTAGGCCACTCTTATACAATGTGGGGGGTGTATGGAAAGGTCAGTCATTCTTCATGTACTGTTGGTGTTAGGATGATTTTCTGATAATGTTTCTCAGACAGGTAGGCTTGTTCCTATGATAATTTGGAGGCTTATTTGTGATATTTTGGTGTCTGTGATTGCCTTAGTTTGGATAGTGTGGGTGAGAGCACTTCTGATATAGTTGCTAGTTGAGGAGTGGTCCTCTAACAATGTACTAAGTCGTAGAATCCTTGGTTTAAGGCTTGCTATGCAGAAGGTGTTTGCTTTTTGGAGAAAGTTATGGGGTCTTGGGCACATATTTTTGGTAGTTTGACACATCTGCACTGCTTTTCACTTGTTTGACCCCTCAATGAAGGCCTCTAGGCGGGCTCTGTTATGGTTGTGGATCACGAGCTCTTACCTTGTGGAGTGATATTTGGTGCCATGTGGGGATATAGATATTCTTTAAGATTCTGTATTGCGCAGAATTCCTCATCAGAACTTGCCCTTTGATCCTTTCTTCTGCTCGGAATAGGTATTGCGTGATTAAGTGCTTAATTTGTAAAAAAAAAAAGTACGTGCCAGGGCCGTCGGCAGGAGGCCACTGTAACTTGCACCACTCGCTGCCCGTGAAAGCGCTGCCAATTACAGTACCTGTGTTTAAGTGTAACAATTCCGACTATTTGAGGCCCCTGAAACTGTAATAATGGCTTGAGCCACAGGTATTAGTGGTTTTTTACTGTATAAATAACTGTTGTTCAGCCATTCTCTAAAAAACCATAAATAGCGCCACCATGTGGCAGCTGTCTCAAGTGCCAGTATTGACAATTAAGTGCGGGTGCCGAGCACCTGATGTCACAGGCTGAAATTAAGGACTGGAGTGACTGGATTCTGAGCCACTCTGGTGAATTTGTGGCCACCACACTCTTCACCTGATGTCAGTAGATGAGCAGAGAGGTTGACTGTTGTTATGCAGGCCTGCCAACTTCAAAATAAATTTCACCGTGTAAGAAAAGGGCAAGACCCTGGAGGTTGCGGGAGTGGATTAAGAGTCACTTCTGCCCCCTATCCTGCCAAGTTCTCCTCCCACCCCAAAGTAAATAAAAGTTCTCTTAAGCGGCCGCTGATGTCCTCGGCGGTGCGGGTACCTTCATGGACTTCAGCCGCTCAAGGCCTTGGAAGACAAGCTGGAAACACACTCAGTGCAGTGGCTTACAGATCATCGTCTCTGCCACCATGTGATATCGGCTCCTTAATGTGTCATTGTGTCAAGGGAGCCAATATAGTGTGACACATTGTATTGTAATTGCATTTATATAGCGCCCCTGATGAGGCGTTGAAGCGCTTTTTTGGCGAGTAGCACGCTACTCCGGAACCCATAAAGGATTAGTGTTGAATTAGTATAGTGAAACATGAAAGTAATTTGAGTGGTGGATAGGTTAGTCAGTTATTTGTATTCATAAGGATAGCGGAGGGATAGAAGAGGGAAAAAGGTTTGCCTTTTTATAGTGCTGGTTACCCCTGATGGTGTGTTGAAGCACTTTTTTCGGCAAGTAGCACGCTACCCCGGAACCCAAAAAGGATTAGTGGTGAATTATGAAAGTAATTTGAGTGGTGGATATTAGTCAGTTATTTGGATTGAGAATGATAGCGGAAGGATAGAAGAGGGAAAAAAGGTTTGCATTTATATAGCACTTGTTACCCCTAATGGGGTGTTGAAGCACTTTCTTGACGAGTACATGGTGACACTATGTGTGTTCATTGGTCTGGTTGTGTTGAAACCTCTGGGTGAAATGTGTTCTGTGGTTCGGTGGAATACCATGGTGAGTTGATAACCCACTAAAGAAGTCACAGGTTTGTGACCAGGGTTTACCTATGTGCAGGGCTTTAAGTGGGATGAAAAAACTGGGGGCGTGGTCAGTGTAATTAAGGGTGCGGCTTAAAAACACGTAAACTAAAAATCTGCCTTTAGCATAGTGTGCCGCCTGACATGTATTTTGCTGTTTCTGTCATTGCATCCAGATATATAAAACAACGAGTAAAGTCATACATACAAGTCAGGACCATTGGCTTTGTCAATGGTTGCTAGTTGCATACGATAAATAAGCAGAAACTATGGCTTGGATATAATATTGAAAAAACTTCAACTTAAAGCCCTGGCGACACCACGACAGCTCTGCTGCTCCTGAGTTTCAAAAAGAGAATGGCAATCCAGAGAGAAAATGACTCTCTTTAAAGGATTTCCCTTCCTCTACAACCCTCACCTGGCATGACGTCATGCCATAGCTTCTCCACTAGTGAGAAGTGAGCAGTGTGAGCCGCGCACACTAGTGAGAAGTGAGCAGCGCACATCGATGTGCCTGCTGTCACTGCAGTCCAGGGAAAAAAACGGACTGCCTGTGCAAGGGCACAAAATAGAGCCTGATAGAGACCCGTTTCGAGGCCCCCTTAAAAAAACTGCCGGTGCTCAGACCCGGTGAGACCCGGCCCACTTAAAGCCCTGCCTATGTGTGAATTAAGATCCTGGGTAGGCAGATTGGAGGGTACAGCGTCCTGATGTTGAACGGCCAACAGGGTTTTAATGGTCCAAGATGCATCCATCGGATGCCTGTGTAGTTTGCTTTCCACATCAATCGTTCCGGTTAGCATTGGCCGCTTTGCTTGTACATCTGCTTGTTTGCTGAGCATAAAGCAATAAACACAATTAGCAGCATCTTTCCTTCCCGGTCTGCGGAAGATGGAGGAGCCTGCCCCGGAAACGCCGCTTTATCTTCTCAGCAGCCCTTCCGCGCTCCCTAGATGAGATCAATAGCCCAGGAAGGCGCGCGCGAGCCGAGGCGCCATTAGCAGCAAAACGCAGCCAACTGCTGTGATTACTTTCTCTTGGAATTGTTGGATGATAAACTGCCCTTTAATAGAACATTAACATTAATCTAAACAAGATTAGTGGTGCAGAGCATTGTGCGAATGGGCCCGCTCAATTAAAACAGATGCGCGCCTCCTGTATGGACGCCATGACACCCATGTGCAGAGACGCTTCGCCTTCCCGACACCCCCCGCGCGCGGCGGCGGCTGCCGAGAGCACATCATGGCCGCCTGTCCTCGGCTCGCCTGCAGGAACTCTTCAGTGGAGATTGTTACTGGCGATTTCTCTCCCAGTAATGCACAAAAAAGCTGTTTCTGGCCCTCTCTGATTATCTGCTTTGCAGTTCATTTCCAGCCCCTCGCCCGCTCTGACCCATTCATGGGAGGAGGGAGGGCGAGACAGACTGCCAGTGATATAGCCGGGTAATTAGAATAAGCAGTAAGCACCATTGTCTGTGTCCAAAAGCGGCGGGGAAAAAAAAATCTGAGGCTGCAATGATGAAATTAGCAATCAAAACATGCATCCTCGCATCTAAATATTGTGCTTGGGAAAATGGCTTTCCATTTGAAAGCAACATATAATCACACTTAAATATGTTTAGTTTTGATGCTTTTAATGAACATAGTGGCTGTGCTAGATGCCAAATCATCAGCACAGTGCAGAAGCCCTTTGCTTACCAATAAGGCAGGACCGCTCAAGTCACTAGAACTGTCCTCAAACAGCCACAAAAATATGCCACTTGTTTTGTCTATTCAGAAACAGTGAATTTCAAAAGGCTTTTGGGATTTTGAACGGGCTACATATAGGGCCAGACAGACTAAGAGGGCCATTAAGAGCCTGGCTGGGAACCTGCCAGGTCAGCAGGGATCTGCCAGAAATATCTGGAGACGCTTGTCTGCCTGGCAACGATCTCTATGGCAGCAGTGCGTCCTTTAAGGAAACCCGCCAAGTCAGCATGGGACCGCCTACCATATCTGGAGACCCCTGTCTGCCTGGTGGAGCTCTCTTTGGCAGTAGTGCGTCCCTTAAGGAATCCCGCCAAGTCAGCATGGGACCGCCTACCATATCTGGAGACCCCTGTCTGCCTGGTGGACCTCTCTTTGGCAGTAGTGCGTCCTTTAAAAAACCCGCCAAGTCAGCATGGGACCGCCTACCATATCTGGAGACCCCCGTCTGCCTGGTGGACCTCTCTTTGGCAGCAGTGCGTCCTTTAAGGAAACCAGCCAAGTCAGCATGGGACCGCCTACCATATCTGGAGACCCCTGTCTGCCTGGTGGAGCTCTCTTTGGCAGTAGTACATCCTCTAAGGAAACACGCCAATTCAGCATGGGACCGCCCACCATATCTGGAGACCCCTGTCTGCCAGGTGGAGCTCTCTTTGGCAGTAGTGCGTCCTTTAAGGAAACCCGCCAAGTCAGCATGTGGTCCGCCTACCATATCTGGAGACCCCTGTCTGCCTGGTGGAGCTCTCTTTGGCAGTAGTACATCCTCTAAGGAAACACGCCAATTCAGCATGGGATCGCCCACCATATCTGGAGACCCCTGTCTGCCAGCTGGAGCTCTCTTTGGCCTTAGTGCGTCCTTTAAGGAAACCCGCCAAGTCAGCATGGGACCGCCTACCATATCTGGAGACCCCTGTCTGCCTGGTGGAGCTCTCTTTGGCAGTAGTGTGTCCTTTAAGGAAACCCACCAAGTCAGCATGGGACCGCCCACCATATCTGGAGACCCCTGTCTGCCTAGAGGAGCTCTCTTAGGCAGTAGTGCGTCCTTTAAGGAAACCCGCCAAGTCAGCCGGGGACCGCCCACCATATCTGGAGACCCCTGTCTGCCTGGCAACGAGCTCTATGGCAGTAGTGCGTCCTTTAAGTAAACCCCCCAAGTCAGCATGAGACCGCCCACCATATCTGGAGACCCCTGTCTGCCTGGTGGAGCTCTCTGTAGCAGTAGTGCGTCCTTTAAGGAAACCCGCCAAGTCGGCTTGGGACCGCCAGCAATATCTGGAGACCCCTGTCTGCCTAGAGGAGCTCTCTTAGGCAGTAGTGCGTCCTTTAAGGAAACCCGCCAAGTCAGCCGGGGACCGCCCACCATATCTGGAGACCCCTGTCTGCCTGGCAACGATCTCTATGGCAGTAGTGCGTCCTTTAAGGAAACCCGCCAAGTCAGCATGGGACCGCCCACCATATCTGGAGACCCCTGTCTGCCTGGTGGAGCTCTCTTTGGCAGTAGTGCGTCCTTTAAGGAAACCCGCTAAGTCAGCATGGGACCGCCCACCATATCTGGAGACCCCTGTCTGCCTGGTGGAGCTCTCTTTGGCAGTAGTGCATTCACCAGTGAGACAGGGGCACTGTAAGTACAGCTGAATGCTGAGTGTGTTTTTTTTCCTCCTCCTTGGAAATTTTTGTTTTTCTCGACCATCCGCGAGTCAGAGTTTGAGAAAATCAGAAAAATAATCACTGGGGAGGCACTGTGGCCCAGCAGTCCAGTGGCTTTAGGGCCATCAGGTCATGGGTTCCCAATAGCAGGGCCAGCTGAATCTAGTGGTCCGTCGGCTAGACTGCTGACTTTGGTGCTGGAAACCAGGGTTCGAGCCTCGGGGTCTTGTCCACATCCTGTGATTCTGGGCAAATCACTTCATCTCCCCGTGCCTGAATGTGTAATGTAAATACGGTGCTCATGTAAAGCGCTCCAATACCTTCGGGTCGAGTTCGCACTATATAAATATGCAAAAAAAAAAAAACTCAGTCGTTCCCTAACCTGGGAATGGATTGGGGAAACCATTAAGTTCATGGGATGGGCGCCCTGACAATTTATGGTGCCCCATGAAGTTCTTTCAGACAGATATTTAGCCCATAATACACCAGGTTCCATTGCTTGGACGGAGGGTCGGAGAGGATCAGAAATGACTCAATCAATAGAGGAGAACCCGTAGTCCAAGGTTGAGGTACTCAGTGATGGATAAGTCAAAAAAACTGGGGCTTTAAATTCTGCTGGTGCTATTGGGCCAGACTATAATAGGCAGCGACAGCTAATAAATGTAGCTGGTGGCATTGCCTAAGCTGAGGTACCCGTGCGGACAAAAAGTGGAGCTGTGAATAAAGTAGGGTCCAGAATTCTAGGTTGAGATACAAGGGGACAGACGAAAAGAGAGTCCGTAAAGTTCTGCACTCACCAAATAATTGCACGTAGGGACAGAAAGTAGAGTGATAATGCAGGAGCCATAGCTGAAACTGAGGGGACAATGTGGACAAGAGTTGGAAAAGAAATAAAGTAGTGTCTCTGATCTAAGACTGAGGTTCCTACGGACGCAAAAAAAGGAGGTCTTTAAATATTGCAGGTTCTAAGGACCTTTACCAAGTAAAGAGAGAGGATGCTAAACGCAGAGGAGCCATGGACCAAAACTGAGAAACCTGTAAGAACATGAAGTGGGTTTATAAATCTAGCTGAAACCGCGGGAGCCCTAATTGTGAGAGATGAATTTCATTAGCTTGATCATGGTGTTTACCTTGCTCTAGTCACCAAGTGGATAAAAGTCAGTCAGTAAAAGTACGTTGATTAGACCGTAGGTCTCTAAACAGCATGATACATATTACAATAAATAATTTGTATAATATTTGGATAATACTCAATAACCATGGTGTACAAAAATAGTCATAGTGATCTCAAGATGGACGAGCTATTGGCCCTTCTCAGCCATTGCTGCGTTTATGCAGCCTGTAAGGTCATTGCACATTGGGGCAGATGTTCTTGCATCTCTACCCATGGTCCCTTTCACCGAAACTGGGATCTTGACCGGTGCTGCGGCACTTAACAGGACTAGTACATTGTAGGGGTGGTGGACAGGCGTTGCTTGTTCCAATTATGGGATAGCATGCCTTCTCTGAGACAAAATTAACTAAACTGACCACAGAATACTTTTAGTTTAGTAAGTAGACTCATTTTGCAGCAGCGGCCGGCACGGATCGGAGGTAGGGAGCGGGCGGGAGGGGTGGGGGATTCAGAAAGTTGGGGGGTAAGGGCAGGAGGGGGATGATGCGGGCTGAAGCGGGGAAAAATATATAAAGTAAAAACTTACCTTCTCGCCGCTTCCTCGCCTCCTAGTCCTCCCTCACTCTGCCTCAACAGGGAGCACACCCAGGCTCCCAGTCAGCCAATCACAACACTGCCTTAGCAGAGTTGTGATTGGTCTGAGCGCCATGTTTCGGCGCTCAGACGCTGACTGGGGGCCTGGATATATTCTCCACGTCGGCTGTAATGCAGCCTGCATGGAGAACATGTAAACTGGCAAAAAATGTATTGGGCTGCACGAGAGGGCCAGCCAAGCAGTCACTGCGCACTTTAGGAGGGTGCTACCACTCTTCCCTACCCCCTACCCTCCTTACGCAAAGCTGCGGGTGGAAGCAAGAGAAAAAAAATGATAATAACACAAGTTATTATCATTTATTTTCTCTTTGTCTCACTGCAAAAAAAGCAGTGGGGCGACACTCATCCGCTATTGTCCTTTTCGTAGCAAACCTCAGTGACACATGATGTGCATGACAATTCTGGTTACCTTTGTAAGAAGTTCGACTTACTGGGTCATGTGGTCCAGTCAGGAAGTACCTTTCACAGGAAGCGAACCAGTTGTCGTCTCATGGGTAACTTGTAACATCCCTCATCGGTCCCTGGTAAAAAGGTGTTAGAGGGAATGTTGCTGCGGTAAATGACCACACCTACCTGGTTCTCAGAAAGTTACTCGATGGATGTAAATGTTCATAGTCCACCTTGGACCATGACACCAGCCACTATCATACCTTTATTTTTTAATAGCTCCCTGACATTATCCAAGTGGAAGTCAACAGAATTTACAGAGAAGTGAGGGAAGGTAATGAACGATTTTAATACTCAGGTCTGCTTTAGTAACGAGGAGTCCCTTATTTGTGCTGCGGCGATGTCAGACATGACTCCGGCTCATATCTGCACACAGGGCCGGCTTTAGCACTGGTGGCGCCCGGTGCGACAATCATTTTCGGCGAACCCACACCCAATGACCACCTCCTCGGATTCTCTCACTACCACCGGGCAAAAGTGCCCGTCATCTCTAGGGGTGGGTGGAATTTGCATAATCGCGTTACTCAAATCTCTGCGAAATGGTAAAAAATCTCTGCGAACACGCAGAAATTCCGCTAACACGCGGAATTGCTTGTTCGCGATGCTTTTTTCCTGTTCGCAATTGCTGTTTGCGTGCTCGGGGGGAAATATCTCACGAACACGCATTTTGAGAACGCGAACAAGAAAAAAAATTCACGAAGTCACAGAACGCAGAAATTTGGGCAATTCTGCGTTCTCTGCGGAACGCGAAATTTCGCAAATTCTGCAAGCAGAACGGAATTTACCGCCCAGGCCTAGTCATCTCTCCAATTATAAATTATTGCTAAACACAGCCCCCCCCTGAGGTCAGCGCACCCTCCACGCACTCCCCTCCACAGGTCAGTGCCCAGTGCGGCCACACCAGTCGTACTGCCCTAAAGCCCTGTCTGCACATTACGACGTCCTAAATCTGAAAGACGCCGGCACAATACCGCCCACCGAGACCCCGCGAACCCTGAGACGCTTGGAAGTTGGAGCAAGCATCGTGCTGACACCAGTTTGATCTCCCTTCACCCAGGGCAGCCTCGACGGCGCCATTCTGCCGCAGACTACAAACCCGACAAGCTTCCTCGAGCCGTCTCTCGGCTCGCGTGCCAGGGCTGTGGTATTTCTTCCTTTTTTTCCCTCGTTGATTCATCTACGAACCTGTTTTAAGTTCTCTAACCTTTTCCTGGATTTCAGTGTACACGCTGGAGGAAAATGTCATGAAAATGACGTGACATTTTAAGCGCTGGGTGAAATCCCTCACGACTTCAATGGTTTGTTCATTTATTCATCTTTTAAGCCCTCTCCGCGCCGGGCTTACTTACTAAAGACCAAACATTTAAATCCTCTAAATAGCTATCTATGCACGAGCCAAGATTTGTGCAAGGGTGCCACGCAGCAAGCTCGATCTGAGCGGCAGGCGTAATGTAATGAGGGGTTAGCAACAAGCAGTGTCACCCAGGGATCACTTCCGGGGATTTCAAAGTGGTTGCTATTACAGAGGGAGCAGGGCTTAATTTGTAAAGAAATAAGTGCCAGGGCTCTCGTCAGGACTCAGGAGGCCATTGCAGCTTCCACCACACAATCCCATCGCTGCCAATGACAGTACCAACACAACTACTAATCATCACACTCGTACAAGCTTGACAACTCGGACTATTTCAGGCCCCCAAAGCTATAAGAATGACTTGGGCGGCAGGTAATAGTCATTTTTAATGTAGACTGAATTATTAATTAATTGTTGCTGTGGTAATCTCTAAATTAGACAGGCAGCGCCACCTTGTGGCAGACTGTCAAGCGCCGGTATTGACAATTAAGTGCTGGTGCGGAGCACTGTAAACCACCGGCTCAAATTAAGCACTGAGATAGAGATGGGGCAGGGGTGAGGGTGTTGCAGGAGTGCTATAGAATACAACCACACAGGAACATTCCTACAATTGTGGTCAGTAGAGGACAAAAATATGTAAGGTAGTTCTGCCCCCCGGGCCGGACTGACTGTAGAGGACATTGGGCGTTTGCCTGGGAGACTGGAAGGGCAGGGGTCAGTTCTGGAGCTGTGGGGGGCAGGGGCGTAACACATGCCCACGCATCCCCCGCAGTGTGGGGGGCCCTTAAGCTCAAGGGGGCCCCCTCAGCACTGCACTTCGGCCTGAGAGCTCCTAATAGAGTCCGGAGGGGGCCCCTCCACGTACCTGACAGGGGGGCCCCTCAATTATCGTTACGCCACTGGTGGGGGGCGGTTATGTTACTGGGGGACGGTTTTAGAGCGATGCTGCAATAATACCCTCCAGTAACAAAAGCAGCAGTGCTGGGGGCCGTTTTTGTTAAAGCAGAATTGCTTCACGCTTGTCCCCGGTGGGTGGGGGGGGCGGTCCCATAAAATTGCCAGGGCTGCTTTAGATTCCCGGTCCGGCCCTGGCCGCCACAGACAGCACCCCTGCTTGATAATAGGTGCTAATGAGTCAAGTGCATGGGCAAATAGCCACAACAACATATTACAAATGTCTGGAGCGCAAAAGATCAGTCCAGAGTATTGGGCATCCCGGCTGAAAAAGTAAGTTGCTGAGTTGAGAATCCATTAAAGTAGATTGAAGCTCAAACAGCCCTTGCTAAGGAATATCGCCAAAAGGGGCGGTAATGGAAAATTCACAGACCACACCCTTGATAAGGGGAGTCCTTGTGCCAAATCCATCGGTAATGTCAAGATTCACGTGTACTGCATGTGACGCCCCGCACATCAAAGTGGTGGCGTAATCATCAGAGCCACTCATCGGCATTTTGGGATGGTCTTCAAAGCCACACATCGGCGTGGAGAGGTGTGGTGCAGCGGCCAGTGCAGCTGCCTTCAGAGCACAGGGTTCACAGTTCGATCCCCGGCTCCGGCGGCAGCTCAGCCCAGCACTATGTAACTCTGGGCAATAGCTCACCTAGTTTCCACGATGCCCCCAGCGCCTTGAGACCCGTAAGGATGAGTAGTTCACGCTTTACAAAATACAACTACGCAAATATGTGGTGGCATAGTCTTCAGTCATGCATCTGCATGGTGGCATGGTATTTAGGGCTGTTTATCATTGTGGTGGTGTGATATTCAAAGCCAAACATCAGCATGGTGGGTTGATTTTCAAAGTCACCAATTGGCATGGCGGCATAGTCTTTAGATACTTATGAAAAGACTGTGCACCGGGTTCAGTGCTGATTAATAATAAAATAGCGCGTCAACTCTTGACATACAACCACATAATACACATTATCACAATTAAATTAGAAAAATATTTTTGATTTTATTGAATATTTTAGTATTTTTTTATAGATAAAAATTATGTATATCGATACATTCCGAAGGTACACAAGAGTGTAACGGATCCACCTCTAAGACCCATAGTAACAACGATAGGTTCAGCTACCGAGCCTTTAGCCAAATATATTGATGCCATTTTATGCGCCCACGTATCTCGGACCGCAGCCTTTGTGCAAGACACAAGGCATATTATCAATCTTGTGGAGAATATGACGTTTTGTCCGGAGACCCAATATTTAGTTACAATGGATATAGAGGCTCTTTATAGTAATATTCCTATTGATGGAGCCATAGCAGCTGCCCACTGGTTTATCCAGAATTATAACATTAAGTGCCCTACCCTGTTTGGTCAGCTTGGTTGTGTGGTGTTCAGAGCCACACATTAGTGTGGTGGTGTGGTCTTCAAAGCAACACACCTGGGTGGTGGTGTGATCCTCAGACCCACGCATTGGTATAGAACCATGGTCTTCAGAGGTCTTCAATGGGACGAGTGCCTGTTTCCAGACACCTCGCACAGAAAAAAACAGGAACCTTGAAGAGTGAGATAAAGGGGTAGTGAGTGTTTGGCAGTTGATTAAAGAGTCATGAGGTGGATTTAAGACTACCAGCCTTGGAATTTGGTGGAGCGATGCTTAACTGACCGGTTACAGGCTTCTGAACATGGTTTTGGGCACTTATACGGAGCACAGCAAGTTGTTGACATCCAGGCGGTTTCCGCCGTATTCAAACGGAGACACGAAGCTCCAGAAAGTACGGAGTCGCCTCACTTTTATCATGTCTATATCCAAGTGTAAGATCTAAATATAGAGAGTCCTGCGGGAGAGTGTTACACCCCAAGTTTATTTTTGAACTCCAGAAAGTACTGAGACGGAACACGAGTATTATGAACTTTGTCCCAAACCTATAATCAGCTTATAGAGCTATCCACAGGAGTGAGAGATATGTTCTTCTTGAATTTTTGTGCAATAGATGGTTCCCTGATGAAGGCAGTAATGCCGAAACGCGCTTAGTTTTCATCTACCGCTTGCCTCCATCAAGTTCTCCTCCACTGCTTGTCCTAATTATATGTCAAGTATTTGGAAATGAGTATTGATTGTATCAATGTGAGAATATATTTTTCTTTATTTTATGTTTGCATCTAATTTATCTATTCACTGATGTTGTTGTCAATTTTTGCGAATAGATATTCTTTGTAAACAAAATGTAGTCAAATGAACTAAAAAGAGATTTAAATAAACAAAAGTATATATTTCTTTAATAGCAGGTGTTTATTTATTGTATGGTATGTAATGTGGTTACTGTTTTATTGTACCTAGAATATCTTCATGTGAACATATAGAAGCTTGCTATTGGTTTCTTTACTTACTCAGAGTTCCGGGCACCTGCAGTCGTTCTTTCACAAATTAACCACTGGATGCAGCCTCTGGTCTATTTGGAGGGGACATATTGTTGACTTTCCTCAATACATGACACTCTCCACCCCCCTCTCCTTCTTGGCCCCACTCCCTTCAGAAGGTTCAGAGGGGTCAGAGGAGGGACAAAATCAAGTCTTGAATCACTGCACCTCTGGTGTGCATTTTGGGGTTTGGTGGGTGTATGTGGGCACTTATCATGAGAGGCCAAGAATATTCCCTGTTATTTCACTCCCCTGGAATGTACTGTTACCAGATCCATTCGAACTTTCGAGCAATTCGCAATAAGGTTTTGGTATTTTCCAAAAGGGAGGGACAGGTTGAGAGTGCAGTGATGAGATCACGCCTTCTATGTCGGATAACCACATGGTCAGCTTTCTTCCTATATGCCCGATATTTTAATGTCCTGGCCAAGGGAAGGGAGGCTTAAAAAAAATCGAAAAGTCCCCTTACCTGCCGGCCGGCTGCCTTTCCTCCACCCTCTTCTGTGAACCGGAAGTACACAGGCTCCCCTAGCCAATCACGACGTGACTATCGTCAGCATGTCAGCAGTTTTGTGATTGGTCTGAACCCCGTGGCTTGGCGCTCAGACAGGGAGTGGGAGCCTGTGCATGTTCACCACCCAGGCTGTGCAATACAGCCAGGTGGAGAACAAGCTAAGTGCGCATGACTATTTGACCGGAGCAAAACGGCCGACCAAACTGTCATGCACACTTAAGTGCATTCACCAGTTCTTCCGCTGCCCACCCCAAAACTAGCTTCAACGGGGTAAAATAAAATGGTAATAACATTGTGTTATTATCATTTTATTTTTCCTTTTTTATACTGCTGAAAAACAGTGGGGCAACGCTCCTCCACCTTAGCGGAGGAGCCGCCGCTGGTCCTGGCTGGTACAAAAAGTATTCAAATAAACTGAAGTTGGTATTTTTCCTGCATATTAGTACAACCTTCAAGCAGCAAATATAGGAACAAAGCACTAAAGCTGCATTAATGATCCTTGACTGATAATAAGAGTAATCAAAGACATGTTGCAAATGATTACAGATGATTTTATATAAAGTCATATTTAAGTATTATGTCTGGGCCTTTGCGGTCTCTTAGAAAATTAACAAATGGCAGATAGTCTTCTCTTGGAAAGGCGCCAATCCTACTTCTCTCACAGCACCTCTTCTGAGTATGTGGGGAGCAGTGTTTGGTAGTTGTGAGGGTGTAAACTGCAGAAAGTTGGTTGTCTTGATGCAGGGCCACGATCGCCTTCTGAATCAGTGCAAGATTAGTTGCAGTACCTAAGACGTATTTCATGGGGGTGGACAGATGTCTGGCCTCCAAAGGGCCAGGGCAAAGGGTTGGGCTGTTCCCTATCCAGAAACACCCTACGGTTTGCTACCTGTGTATGTGGTGACTGGCTAGTGTATGTCTATAGAGAGGTATAGGAAAGTGTCCTTTTGGTATGGTCACTCCCTCACTTTTTTCTCTAATGCTGATGGTTTTGATTCTGAAAGTGCACTGAAGCCCCAGTGTGAGTTCCCCGCTCCCTAAAATATAATGAGTGTGAATTGGTAACCCCCATTAGCATGGACGTTAACCCACTTTAACCTGGTAAATGTTACCAGTAGTACCCAGGACATGGGAGGTAAAGAGGTCACCAGGGCCTGCAGCACTGGTTGAGCCACCCTGAGTCACCCAAGTAAATAGACGACAGCAGGTCTGCCATTGCAGACTGCATGAGCAGTTCAAATAGCTCGATCCGTGAGTGGCAAGATCACAGTACCATTTTTAATATATGTCAGTCACTCCTAAGGTAGGCCTCCTGAGCCCAAGAGGCAGGATGTATTATATTAAAGTTGTGGTCATATAAGTTCATGCTTACATGTCCCAACAGTAGCCTTCTTCCATTAGAGGCTACTATAAGTGTTCAGGGTGGCTATGGGATAACATGGCTAGCAATTGGACACCGCCAGGTTGCCAGCACCATTATAGTCCCACAGAAAAGTGGCATCTTTGGTATCAAACCCAACCCTTTTCTAAGTCTGATTTAGTGTGACATGCACCTAGCTGGCTACCTTAGAGGTTGCCCCAGACTTTCCTCTGCCCTGGCTGACAACCCGCAGCTGCTGCCACAGAAACAGGAATCTGACCCCCTGCCAAGAGGTGTGAACTCTCTCAGAAGGATGAAACAAAGGCCTGTCTGGTTGGGAGGAGTCATATCCCTTCCTGGTAGGATGGCTAATGAAGTGGCACATCAAGCTGGTGAGCTTCAAAGCCTTTACTGCTCTGATCTGCAACCTTCCAGAGAAGAAAAAAGCCCGCCCCCTGCCCCAAGCACATTTGCAACCTGGGCAATGGAAAAATTAGGTAGTCAGAGGTGTACACACCCAGAAAGCTAGTTTCAAACCTTACGGTGGGTTACCTGCCCTGCACAGCAAAAGAATGGTTCTGCCATTTATTTTTAAAGTGAAAGTAGTAGGGACTTCTGGGTAGAAAAGGTGCCACCCTCTACAGAAGTGATCACTTCATAGGTGGATTAGCTGCTGGGATGAGTTGCCCATTGGCCACCGGAACCCACTCCCCTAATGCCCCTAAATCTAAGAGTTAAGGGGCTCCCTGGCACCAGAACCTCAAATCTGCGTGGATTGCAACTAAGGACAAAGAAGAGACCCATACGTACGACTTCAGGACCTGCACTAAGCAAAGGTGCAATACTCTGCACCTGTGGCAACCACCCTGCAACTGCAACAGCGGCTCTTCCTGGACCAGAGACTGGCTTCAAAGAAAGACAAGAGGAACCTCTCTGCAATCCAAAGATAACCTCAGAACTCCTTTGGACTAGAGATATTAGTCCCCTGCAACCCTCAGACAAATCGAACTCCCGGAACAAAGAATCACTGGCCATCGGGCCCATTGAGGGATCACACAAAAGTAAATGGTCTGGTGCATTGTGGTAAATTTAGTCCTGACCTCTGGCATGTTCCGGTGCTACTCTTCAGCCCGAACTCCAGGACGTCGACGTAACCGAACTATGTGTTTTCTACTAGCAAGGCTTGTTGGTGGCCAGTCAGGTTACTACTACTTTTACTTGATGCTGCACCTTGAAGGAACTCCACAACACCTTCAGCCCTATACCCCAGTGGCCGGTAGTTCAGCTTTTGTACCCCATATTGCAGTGTCATTCAAGCATCAAAACCAGCTTCTGTGTCTCCCGCATTCAGACCAGGGGCAGCCAGCCCCACTCTGGGCCCTACTAGCCAGGTACAATTCAACTGTCAGAGCCTTGTCCTGTGACCTGCATCACCTTAGCACCCAGTAGTTTCATTGGACTTGACCTGCAAGTGACCTAGTATCACTAGTGGGGTTTTTTCACTGACCGCAACATTATCATTTTGCAAGAGTTAAATGCACTGATTTATTTTTCCTTTTAAAATCCATAACTTCAGTTATACTCATCCGATTGTCTTCATGTTGATGTCTTAACTCATATATGCAAAGAATACTTTATTTTTTATAAATTGGTGTTAGTTTTCTTTCGAGGTGTGCCAATTACTTATTTTCCATGTTGGTACTCTGAAATGCTTAACATATGTTCCTCTAATAAAGCCTGGCTGCTCTGCGCCACACTACCAGGACTAGGTAATTATGTGTGTGTTAAATATCAGTTTTTTTAAGTTTGAGTTTCTATAACATCACTTTAACCTTTTGTCTTTTTCAGTGTCTTGTAATACATGTTAATAGATAACAACACCGTTCATGGTGGATGTATGTCATTACAACGCATGCTTTCACAACGCATGCCTTTTGTTTTACAACGCAAGTCGTTACAACGACTTGCATTGGGGGCGCTAGATAGTGAGAAGTTTAATTTACTATTCCAACTCCAGTCCCCGTGGATAGTAGGGAAGGTGTTGGATAGTAAATTAAACTATTCCCTATCCTAGAGCGCCCCCCAGCGCAAGTCGTTGTAATGACTTGCGTTGTAAGAGTTGCGTGGTAATGGTATGTCGTTGTAATAGTTGCGTTGTAATGGTTGTTCACCTTCATGGTCAGATGTAAGTTATAATTGCTTTAGGACACAAATTATAGTTACTAGGGATTTATTAGGGTGAATCCAAAGGACCTATTTGGGGTACTGTGAAGGTATTGCATAGTGAACCAGCCTCACTACATAATACCCCACTTTCTTACAAGAGGGATGTGTAGGAGGGGTGTGTGAGAGGCAGGACTGTGTCCTGAATCAGTGTTTGGCTTGCTCCAAGTGCATCAGTTATGCATGAGGGCGTATGTGGGTGAAGGAATGTAGTATTTTTCAAAGGAAATGGGAAGGGCAGTTGATGCAGAATCATCTTGTGAATCCGCTAAGGGTTGGTCACATCACTTGGTGTGTTGGCAGTGGATGGGTACGGTGAGGGGCAAAGCTGTGGAGTTGGCTGAGCACTGCCACTCCAACAGCACAACCCATCCCTCACATAAACTTACTTCAAGAAATGATAAGATGGAAAGTAAGCCTCAACCACAAACTAAAAGCAACTATGTAACCTTACATCTGGCAAAAGAATACACTTCAACAACAGTAAGGCTTATGATTTAGAAATGGACAACCATTCAACTTTGTGACACAAATTAAAAGGTAAAGTTCTATGGCACACTAACCCATACTCAAGATACTCCCTAAACAATTTATAAGATGGTCTGATCTTCACTGTGCAAAGAAATACACTCACCCCTTATTAATTCGATGAAAGAGAAACTTATAGGGTCATATGAAAGCCAAAAAGACTCCAGAAGTGCTAGAAATATAAACAAATGATGAATATGAGCAGTACAAATACTAATATTATAGCAGTAGGGAGGCCTGAAGAGTGGACAGGATCTTGTCCAGAATGAACCTATCATTTGGTCACATGACCGTGCATATATTGGCATGCAGTGTAGAGGCATATTGAGGTGGCTAAGCCTTGCGTTTCTGCTCTTCTGATGATCGCAGTGCCTTCAGTTCCTGCAGAACCTAGTGTTTCCATTTTGAAAGACTCTACTTCCATTGAAAATTGACGCCTCCCACGTTGAGCGCGTCTGAGCCGCCGCGCGGGTCATTTCTGCTGTAAGAGGATCGCTTGTTCTTCGAAGCGACGCGCACCTTGAGCAGGTGGTGGACTCCTCCGCTGCATGAACAAGAAAGCATCTGGGCGAGAAGGAGGCCCTGGGCCTGACACTTCGCTCCCAAGTGGCACCGCGCATTCATTAATCGACGTGGGAGTTGGTGGCGCCGACTTCTTTGAAGTCTTTAATCACATGTGCTGGTTCCCACCAGAATAGGATGAGAAAGATCTTGCTCAGTGCTTCTAAATGTCTGCGCGTGACTCATAGTCAACCCTGCCTTTTCTTTGTAAATGGTGTCATTACATTCTAAAGGGGATGTTCAGTCACATAATGAGCAGATGGCATTGAACCCCCATGTTCAGGTTCTGTCTTAAGGAGGCACTTAAGCTGCTGACCTCACGCGCCAACGTCCATGGGGAAAGCACTTGAAGCGGGGACATCTCATTGTGTTGACTTGTTTCGACATTGATCGGCCAACCCAGATTCACAGCATGCACGTTTCGCGTCTGTCTAAATGGGTTCAGGGGGTTGTAGTTTGCTGTGAAAAACTAATGTATCAAATGTGATGGTGGTTGCTGGTGGGGAGCACAGGGACTCATTTTTGAGGACCAGGACTGAATATTCCTCATCAGAGTTTGACCCAGAGCAAAAGCAATATGGGGACGCAGGAAACTGGACAAAGGGAGGGATAAAACATGGATGAAGATCAGGGCTCGAGTCGGGGTACCACGCGGGTGGACGGCGTACCCCATTTATTTTACCGGGAGCTTGATAACTATAAACTGCAACTGAGTGCAAGCCACCTTTCGTGACGTCACTTCCTGTCGTGACGTCAGCGTCCCCCCACTTCTTTTTTCAGGAATTGTGCCCTGATGAAGATGATGAACCTGAAAGATTAAGACAAAATAAAAGGGAGTATGGTGTGGTCGAAGGAAGAGGCGTGAAGTGGAATCGAGAGAGGCAGATTTGGCATTTGGCAAACCCAGCATCTATGTCATGCATTGCACTCTCCACTGCATAGAGTCCGCAGCACAGGCATATCAGGGCTGGAGAAGCAGATACCAGCAGACAACAAAGATGTTTTGGGTCAGGTAATTTGAAAGCATAATCTTTGTACGTACAGCACTCCAGACCTGCCATTCTTGAAATGAGTGTTACTATGTTAGGAGGGCAGTGGCCGCTGGCATTTAGGAAGAGTGGGCGGCGTGCAGATGGGCAGGGCCGGCTCTAGGCTCACGGAGGCCCTGAGCAGGGAGTGTAGGTAGGGGGCCCGAGGCCGCCAAATCCCTGCCAGGGGCCGCCACGCAAATATGTATCTAAGGATATATATTGGCGTGGCGGCCCCTGGGGTTTGGCGGCCCTGTGCAGTGCACAGCTTGCACATGCCTTGGGTGCATGCGAGGCGAGTGTAAATAAAAAGAAAAAATAACCACTTACCGAGCTTGCTGCACGGCTCGGAGTTCCTCCTCACTCCATGTTCTGGTCTGTCTCCTCAATTCCCCTAAGAAATCCTGGTGCTGTTCTCATGCTGGTAATCAGCATGAGAGCAGCGCCAGGATAGGATCGAGCGGGCTGTCTGGACGCTCCTTCTGGCACTGGAGGCCTGTGATTGGTCTCCACCCAGCAGTCTAAGAGAGCTGGGTCGAGAGCTTCAAAGTGCGCATGTCACTTTGGCTGGGTCAAGGCAGCTGGCCAATGTGATAGGTACACTTTCGAGCATCCAGGCAGCCACTGCCAACCAGCTGTTTTCTAAAGAGGTCCTCGAAACAGGTCTCTATCGGTCTCTGTTTTGTGCCCTGCCACAAGCGGTCCGTTTTTTTCCAGACTGCAGTGATAGCAGGCACATCATGTGCGTGTGCTCACAGTGCTCACTTCTCACTAGTGGAGAAGTTACAGCATGACGTCATGCCAGGTGAGCTGTAGATGAAGGGCAAGCCTTTAAAGAGAGTCATTTTCTCTCTGGATTTCCCTTCTCTTTTTGAAACTCAGGAGCAGCAACATTGTTATGATGTCACCAGGGCTTTAAGTGGGAGCTTTTTCAATATTATATATAACAAGCCACAGTTGCTGCTCATTTATCTTATGCAACTAACAACCATTGACAAAGCCAATAGTCCTGACTTGTTGTAGGTATGATGTTGCTTGTTGTATATATATCTAGATGCAATGACAGAAACGGCAAAATACAAGTTGGGCAGCACACTATCCTAAGCACAGATTTTAAGCTTATTTGTTTTTAAGCCATGCCCTTAATTACATTGGCCACGCCCCTTTGAGAGACTCCCCCAGTTTTTTCATCCCACTTAAGGCCCTGCAGAAGAGTACACACCCAGCATGTCTCTGGGGTCGGGGCTGGTGCTGCTGCAACATGCAAAATGGTAAAAAATAAAATGGCAATTAAATCTATTCATTGCCATTTTATTTTATTCTGCACCGCTCGCAGCGGGCGTGGGGGGGAGCGCTCCCCGTCCTCTTGAATAAACCGTCGCTGAAGGAGGGTGCTGGCGTCAAAAGGTCTGAGTATGGTGTCAGAAGAGTGGCTTTGAGCCTATCTCTACTTGCTCACCATGGAGGGGATGGGCAGGTTGAGGGTGCGGGCGTAGAGCCCAGCACTGTGCAAGCAGACCCCCACCCAATTCTCCCCCCCCAAAAAAAAAAAACTTCTGAGGTTGTACCCGACATCCTGAGGAAGTTATAATACCCCTAATGGAGACTGGCTACAGAGAGCTTCCACACGGTGAGCTGGTGGTGGAAACTTGCTCTCTGCAGGGATTTTAACCCCTTAACCGCGGCGGCAAATGCACCACGGTGCGGCGGTTTAGCGGAGTGGGCGGGGCCGCGTCGGCCAATGGACATTACAGCACTACGGAGGTAGTGCTTGTGACGGCCGTTGGCCGACGAACGCATCAAACGGGTTAAATTCCCTATGTGCAGAGAGGTATCATGTGACACACATTGGTGCTGTGTGAGTTGGCAGGTCTGACACTTTTCAACGTAATATTCGGGGTGTTCGAAATCCCCATAATTTGCTTCTGAGTAAATGCACAAACTTTCAGCAAAAATGAAGCAAATTCTGCATAATTACGCAAAATGCAAATCCTTCACTTTGCTCTATATTTTAGTGTGAAATGGTAAGAAAATACATTTAAACCTAAACACTGCAAACAGCAGCCGCGCACTTTCTGTTATGTGCGCTTGTAATAAATAGCCATTCGCTGTAAATTTTTACCAGGAAGGGCAAGCAATTACGTGCAGTATACATGCAGCATGGTTTAATTTCCGACATTTTTAGTAAACCAAGCATAATACTAGATTCCCAAAATTATAAATTGTACCCAGTCCTACTATACAACTACTGGCGGGCTTTTCTAATATTCTGCAGTTAATTAACATCCATATTTGCAAAGGTGGCGCGAAATAGAAAAACTTCTTTTCTTTGACACATTTCAATATGTGGAACTTTAAAACTCGTAAAAAATCGGCACTCGGCGTAATTGACCCAAAATGGAAAACGTTTCCTATTTCGCACAGTGGCCTGGCGCCGGAAATGTTTCACAATTCCAAAATGTCTACAGATCCCAAATCTTTGCTTCCTCGAGGAAAAAAAAACAGTTTGCACCTTGGAGTGTGAAACATATCGAATGTGAGATTATGAGTTTAGTGCGCTTTACAAACCTAATATTCATTCATTGCAGGGTCTTTAGTACATGAAAGAGCGCTCCCGTTTAGGGAGCTGAAATGTAGGCGGAAGTGACGTCACTTGTCGGGCAACCAGTGGTAGCTTCTTTGGTTACCTTGGACTGTCCCTACTAAGGACAGCCACAGCACTCAAGCTGTTGTATCATTTTTTTAACATCTTTTCATACAGCCTTATAGCCCGTCGTAGAGGGCTATACTGGCTATTAGAACATTGGAATGTTGGGAGCACCATTGAAAACAATGGAGTGCTCTGGGCTTATAATGGGTGGTATAAGCCTGGAGCTCCAACATTCCAATGTTTCTTTGTTCACAGCTCTGGCTGTGAACAAAGGCTTCAGGGAACCTGAGGGGATTCCAATCCCCTCACGCTCCCAAAAGGCTTTGTTTTTTATCTTAGAACATTCTGTCCTCTAGTGACAGAATGTTCTAATAGCCTTATAGCCCTTCGTATATGGGCTATACCGCTATTAAAGTCCCTCTCCCTTGTTAAAGGCCCCGAGCCGAAGAGGGCCTTTAATAGCCGGTATAGCCCTCTACGGCGGGTATAAGGCTATATTAAAGGCCCTCTCCAGCGTTAAAGCCTTTAACAAGGGAGAGGGACTTTAATAGCCGGTATAGCCCAGCTACGAAGGGCTATAAGGCTATTGGAACATTCTGCCATTAGAGGGCAGAATGTTCTAACAAAAAAAAACAAAGCCTTAAGGGAGCGTGAGGGGATTGGAATCCCCTCAGGGTCCTTGAAGCCTTTGTTCACAGCCAGAGCTGTGAACAAAGAATCATTGGAATGTTGGAGCTCCAGTCTTATACCAGCCATTATAAGCCCGGAGCACTCCATTGTTTTCAATGGAGCTCCCAACATTCCAATGTTCTAATTATATTTACAGCAGGGCAGTCATACATAAATAGCTTCCAGGGGCAGAGTCAGCACAAGCTTTGTACGGACCTACACGTGGCCAAGACCACAACTCCTAGCGGCTCTTAGCACCCTGAAGAGGAGAATTTCTCCGTGTAATCAGGAAAATGAATCTGTGATTACCTAAGCACATGAATACTGCACAAGTTGTGTAAGTACACTTCACTTTGCTTGTATTTGTCCTGACGAAAGCTCCACAGACCCGGCTGGGCCATAGGGAGCTGAAACATGTCGACTTTTATCAACCAACTGTATATGATAATCTAGTTACACGATTACCGAATATACCCGATTCTTTTAGCCAACAGTTCTCACCTTTTTGAATAAACTTGCCTGTGGTGTGCAACTGTTTTTTATCACTTCCCTCATAGTCTGACCTTGTGTTCCTTTACATTTGGAGGTACCACTTCTGATCTCTGGACACTTCTACACTTTTCCAGAGGTGCCTCGGGTGAGGCTGGCATACTTTTACCTTTGACCACCCGATGACTATGCCATGACGCTTGATGAGGGGCGGAAAAACAAATATACCGCATCGTCAAAATAATCTTCAGCGTCTATGAGGGTTGTCAATTTGAACCAATGGTTCGTGTAGATACAAGTGTCCCTTTCTCATTGATCAATCAAAATATTACCCCTGGGGAACTGAACGGGACAAGATTCCTCATCCCTCTTCTTTGATGAATGAATGATGAATGAATGAATACATAAATACACCACAGCAGTCTTATAAGTAATTAATGATCATAGACATTGCATTCGTATTGTTGGCTATGTCCTGTGTTGACAGTTCGACATTTGTCCCTCCCGGGGTACAATTAACACCTCCCCTCTGGGAATGGGGCATTACATTGACATGATTATGGGGGCAGTACAAGGACTCCCTCTGTAGGCATTCCACTTGCCCTAAACCCTCTCCCATTTCTTGGTTCAACCCCTACATTCACAAACCACCTTATCTGCTACCATACACCAATCCATGTCTCTCTTCCAATCTCTGAGAAGTGGGGCGGATGCAGCCCCTTTATACGGGCTATGTTGCGCTTAGCTATAATCAGGGCTCAAGTCGGGTTACCACGCGTGTGGACGGCGTCCCCCCCACTTATTTTACCGGGTGGACGCCGTCCCCCCTGCCAAACAGCTGGACTTCACTCTTTGGCCTCTCTGGGACGAGATCGGAGCCACCTTTCGTGACGTCACTGCCTGGTGTGACGTCGCTCCCGGTGACAGCGTCCCCCACTTCTTTTTTTAGGACTTGTGCCCTGGCTATAATCATGACCAAGGATACCCAAATTTAGTCTGTACGATGCAGGTTAGTGGCTTCTCATACATTGAATAGGCAACATTTAGCAGAGAGTGTCAAATTACTGCCTTATACGTTATTCATGCATGTCACAACGGATTCCCAAAAGGTCTGGATCACCAGACAGGTTCTGAAGAGATTTTGATATCAAGTTGTGTATATAATTGATGATGTTTTTCAAGAAATATGAGATGTTGAACTTAAAATAAATATAGCACAAAAATGTGATGTAAAAAATAGTGGTGTGTTATTTCAGACGCATGTCCACCACATAGATCTTTACCCAAAAAAGTGGTGGTAATACCACTTACAACTTCGCTTTACTCTCATGCGGAAGGCAGATTAGACGTCAGAAGGCGTGAGTGAGTAAAATATCTTATTCTTCCTAGAAAGTGGAAGACTGAGGCTGAGAATTGCCAGCTTTATCTTCTTGGTGGCAAACATATATATATGTTTTTAGTTGAGAAGTTTTAAAATTAAAATAAAATTTGAAGGAACCTAAACAAGATGAGAATTGTTCTGTTTTTGTGCCTGGTCTGTAAAAGATTGGGGTGGAACCATGTGATAAAACTGGACCTAAAAAAAAAAGAAATGATTGGAGTCGTGCTGCTTTTTTTGGGGGGTGGGGGTTTGTTTGGGTTACATCATGACTACACACCACAATGACAGCTGGTGTCCACTCCTAGACTTTCCCATTGCAAATAATTGCATGTAGGCGTTTCAGTGCAACTGACCAACTAAGACTACGTAGCCCAGAAAGCATTTCTGTTGGAAATGGAACCCTTGCACTGGGCACCAGCTATTTTGGCAACATGCCCCTAGATGCATCAAGCATCCATTTTGCGATTCCTTATTAGCGAAAAATAAGGATTCGCTAATAAGGAATAGCAAAATGCTATGCAAGAAGAAGTTGCTTAAAAAATAGCGATTTCCTAAAATTCCTTAATTGCGACTCGCAAATTGCGAGTCGCAATTAAGGAATACCTCCCCATTCATTCCTATGGGCCTAGAGGCCCGTAGGAATGAATGGGAAGACAATCTCAATTTGCGATTCTCAATTAGAGAATCGCAAATTGAAATTGCAATTTCAAGGGTGCCAGGGTGTCCAAAGGACACCCTGTTGCACCCCTGAAATCTGCATATGGGTACATATTGCACACACACATGCCCTAAGGGCATGTTTGTGTGTTAAATGGAACTTTTGAAAAATGCACTTTAGTGCATTTTTCAAAGTTTTTGCAAATTACCATGAAGTTCAACTTCATGGTAATTTGCTCCCCCTATTAGCAAAATCGCTAATTTTTTAACTTTAATGCATTGCATTTAAGGAATCTCAATTTGAGATTCCTTAAATGCAATAGCAATTTAAGTAATCGCAAATTTGCGATTTCTTAAATTGTGGTTTTTGCATTTGGGATGATGCAACCCAAATGCAAAAATACCGGTCACAAAGGGGCAGATTCTGAGAATCAGCCCCTTTGCGAGCGGATTTTAGCTTGATGCATCTGGGCCATGGTGTCATACCATAATGGTAACCTTAGATAGACGATTTCCATAAGTGTCATCCCATGGTGTCAAACTCCTCCAGCAAGACCGGCCTTTCAGAAGCAATGATGGCATGTGATTGGCCAGTCCTTCGGAGGCAATGATGACATGTGATTGGCCCTGCCCTTCGGATGCAATGATGACATGTGATTGGCCCAGCCCTTCGGATGCAATGATGACATGTGATTGGCCCAGCCTTTTGGAGGCAGACTTAGCATGCGTTTGGCCCAGTCCTTTAGAGTTAGAGATGGATTGTGATTGGGCTAGCCCTACCAGCCTTGCAGAGACCCAACGGTGTCGTGGCATGAGACGACTCTGACAGAGGTCTACTAACCTTTCAGAGGCAATAATGGTAAAATGCATGAGAGAGGAAACATGTAATATAGAAGAGCGTTGTGCATCTATATGGTGTGTTAACCCCTACCAAGATGCCTATAACAGAACTACATGTCCCAGAATGCAAAGACCTTTACCTAAAATGCCAGTACTGGCTGAAGATTTCTCACATGACAGGGTCAACGCAGCAGCCTTATGAAACATGGTGTGTTCTGGAATGTTCTATGGCTTGCATCCACAGGCCTTCCAGTGGCCTGTGGTGACAAAGCAGTGGGGCTTTGAAGGTTAATTCTTGTGGCAGGCTCCAGTGAAGCAGCTAACGCTTGCTGCAAAGAAACTGATGTTTCCTTGGCAGCCATGTGTTTCTGTGTCACTCTCGCGAGGGCTTCGGCTTCTTGCACGCTTTCCTCCTCACGCCCTTTTCCTTTAAGGCCTCTAATTAGCAGGAATTATGTGGAAGTAGAGGGGCCCAGGCAGTGCTTAATTTGTAAAAAAAAAAAAAAAAGTGCTAGGTTCCTCATCAGGAGTCCACTGCAACTTGCAGTCCATTGCCCCTGTCAGCACTGCCAATTACAGCATCAACACAGCTACTAACCATCACACTCCCACAAGTGTAACAATTCAGACTATGCGAGGCTCTCAAAGCTATAAGAATGCCTTGGGATGATCTGACGGGTATGAGGCATTTTTTGATGTATATTGAATTATTAAACAACTGTTCCTGTGCTCATCTGTAAATTAGGCAGACAGCGCCACCATGTGGCCGACTGTCATAAGCGCCAGTGCTGACAGTTAAGTGATGGTGCCGAGCACCGGACACCACTGGCTCAAATTATGCACTGGACCCAGATAAGCGGCTTGGTATTGTACAGTACCTGGGAGGAAGAAGAGATGGGAGCTCAACTGAGTGAGCCGAGAAACCTCTTCCCTTCAATAGAAACCAAATGAAATCGCTTGCCGGCGTGTACTTAGCTGGATACTATTTAGAGGACTCCCCGAAGTGCATTTAAGGTATTATTGTCCTGGTGCCTCGCAGATGGAAGCATTCTTTATCATTTGTGTCTTCACCTCTAAGAGACGGTTGTTATGGGCACACAGACCCATGGCGCGTGGGCAGAGGAGGGCAGTGCGTTCAGATACAGGCCACGCCCAGAAAGCATGTCAAGATATTCAGATACAGCGCTTGCGGGCATGTTATGCAAAGACATGCAGATGTTAGGCATGCAGGAAAACCTTGCCAAGATATTCACATGCAGACCATGCATGCAGATCAGGTCAGGATATTCAGATACAGAGCATGCAGGCAGATCATGTGAAGGCATTCAGATACAGGGCACAGGGTCAGATCATGTTTACATACATGACATGCAGGCAGATTTAAGTCAAGGTATTCAGATACAGGGTAAGCAGGTAGAACTTGTTGAGGCACTTGCAAATAGGGCACTGCCCATACTGGACCACTTAAAAGCATTTACTTATAGGGCATGGGGTCACAGTATGCCAAGGCATTTTTTAGATACAGGGCACAAGAGAAGTTCATGTCTGGGTACATACATGGAAGACACAACTGTAGTTTATGTTGGTGCTTTTACTTACAGGTTGATTGTGGAAAGGCACACACCTATAGGTTACACAGTCAGATCATATTAACCTCTTCGATGCTCATGACGGCTCCCGGCCGTCATGAGTCATGGTGGGCGTGTGCTGATGACGGCCGGGAGCCATCATGACCATGCCCGCGATTGGAATGTTCAGCACTGCGGCGGAATTCACGCCGCAGTGATGAGGTTAAGACATCCACCCAAAGGGCGCTACTCAAATCACGCCAATGCTTTTGTGTACATCTGAATGCACTCAGATGAGGGTGCAGCTATCCAAATGCTAACATGTAGGGCACATGGACTGGTCATGCCAAGGCATTCTCGAACAGGTTCTAGAGTCCATCATATCATCTGTCATATATATGTCTGTAATCTACAAATTCATCACATCTGGAAACCTCCACCAATCTAACACGCACAGGCACCATCAAGTAGTGCAAAAGAGAAAAGCAGAGAAAAAGGCTTCTCCATCTATGCACCCAGCATCTGGAACAACAGCCTCGAATGCATCAGGATCAGTTAAACCCTGCTCTGATTTAGGAAAGAGCTGAAGACGCACCTCTTTAAAGAACACTACGGGGCAGATGTACAAGCCCCTTGCGCCTCTTTTACGCCGCTGTTGCGTCACTTTTGTGACGCAGCGGCGGCGCAAAAGATGCGCCATGGTGCGGGGTATTTACAACGTGACGCATCTGGGAGATGCGTCACGTTGTGAAGCCCTGCGCCAGAAGGAGGCGTTCGGGCGTAGGGTGGGAGTTCCGGCGCAGGAACGCCTCCTAAGAGTGGCTGAGTGAAATCTACAAGATTTCACTCAGTCACTTTGGGGCCCATGCTGCGTCAAAACCCTGCGCCTGCTTGAAGCAGGCGTAAGGATTGATGCAGCATTAACAATATAGGGCCCCCCAGAGCATTGCTGGAGCTGCGACGTGCTTGCTACGCAACTCCAGCAATGCGCCGCCTTTACGGCACAGATGCGTGACGCATCTGTGCCGTCTTTGCACCATGGTGCGCCGCGTTGTAAATGTGGCGCATCAATGGTGGTGGAGGCATGGCGCACAATAAGTGGCGCATCCCTGCTGATATGCAGGGATGCGCCACTTATTGTAAATCTGACCCTACATCTTGACGCTGTGCGATTCTGCTTCTGCTCCCAGACCTCAGCCACCTGGCCAGTCACTCAGTTACTATTGGCCACATGTATCAATGTTCCCGTTTGCGAATTCTTAATTGCGAAAATTAAGGAATCGCAATTAAGAATTCGCAAACGGCTATGCATCAAGAAATTGCAATTTTTTTGCGATTTCTTAATTTTCCTTAATTGCGATTCACAATTAAGGAATCGCAAAATGAGAATGCAATTTCAAAGGTGCAGGGGGGATCCAAAGGACCCCCCCTGCACCCCTGAAATGTACCTTTAAGTACATTTTTCACACACACGTGCCCCAAGGGCACGTGTGTGTGTAAAATGAAACTTTAAAAAATGCACTTTTGTGCACTTTTGAAAGTTTTCGCAAATTACCATGAAGGTTAACTTCATGGTAATTTACCACTACCTATTTGCGATTTCGCAATTTAAAAAAAATCATGCATTGCATTTGAGAAATCGCAAAATTGCGATTTCTTAAATGCAATCGCAATTTAAGAAATAGCAAATAAATTGCGATTTCTTAAATTGCGAAAAAAGCAAAAAGCTTCATGCATCCCAAAAAGGGGATTTGCATTCGCAAACGACCGAATTTTGCGATTCGCACCGTTTGCGAATGCAAAAACCCTTGATGCATGTGCCCCTATGTCCTTTTCTCTGACCTGGATAGAAGCCCTTCCTCTGCTTCTATTAGCCATGTGCTTTGAGTTTTGAACAGGTGGTAAATAGGAGATGGAGGATCACTGCAGATAAGAGTAGAGCACGTGATTTAGGCCTGGGAACAGTGGACGCTGTTGATGGGCAGGGGGTCGTGCCATGCTCCGCCTCATATGTTTAAGCATTAGGTGAGGGTCAGACTATGTCACTGGCTGCAGCCCCTGCCCAGACAGGCATGTGTTTTTACCAAATGTGTTTCTGCACCCAATAAATTCAAGAACGACGTTCCCAAACCCGGTTTATATAATATAAACATAATAATACAAAGACATATGCACATCTGATATTTAAGTACATATCATCTGTTTTTTAACAATCCAAGCTGGCAGTCTGAACATTGATTGTCCTGGCAGTCACCACTGACAGCCTGGAGTTCCATTCAAAAGAAGCAGTGTTGTCTTTAGTTTTCTCCTTTTTAAAAATAAACCCAGACAGTGTTTTCCATTTTTATGTTTGTAGATTTATATAGCACGGCTTATCAGGCTTATCACCCGTGAGGGTATCCAGGCGCTGCTCATGGGCACGGTGATATTAAGTGATTTGCCCAGAATCACAGGATGTTGCGCCGACGCCGAGACACAAACCCAGATCCCCAGCTCCAGAGTCAGCCTCTCTGGCCGCTGCGCCACATCCTCCTCTATATGTAGTGATCCACAGATTTAGTGCCATAGATCTAATGGGGCGGTGTGTGGACTAAGGAGTGTCGGGGTGCAGAGTAGGACTGGATGTTTACATCAGCTTTACATTTGTTACTTATTATTAATCCAGATGTGATTGCTGAGATGATCCTGTTGTCATCTCTGGCATGGAGGGGGAAAAGGATGAAGATGAAGATTTGCTGGCAGTGGAGGACAATGTTATTAAAATTACAGATGTGTGGCAGCTGTTAGTGAGGGCCTTCTGCAGCAAGCTAAATGCAAGGGTTTGTTCTAATAGGTTGGCAGTGGTTAATTTGTCAAATAAAAAGTGCCGGGGCTCTCCTCAGGAGGCACTGCTAACAGGAGAAATATGCTGGTGCAAACTGCCTTCTGACTAGAGCCCCGGGACTTATTATTCCAGAGAGAACGTGGCCTAATGGCTAGAGCTGCCGATTTCGGCGCTGGGGAATGGGGTTTAAGTCTCGGCATGGCTCAACATCCTGTGATTCCGTGGAAAATCATATGCCTTCCAAATGAGTGTGTCCTTAACTGGTGCTATAAGCACCGGTGCTGAGGATTATGTGCCGGTGCTGAGCACCAGAAAGCACCTGCTCAAATTAAGCACTGGAGGTTGGTGAGTGTTACATGTTAGTATTTGGCTGCTGGAGAGAAGAAGGATGGAAGTGGACACTTGGGGGGGGGGGGGGAGGAAGGTTTATCTGGAGATGTGACAAGTTGCAGATCCAGAGTAAAAACTGGTAGGGTGACCCAGGTCTGGTGGCTCAGTCCACTAACACATCCACTGCTGGGGTGTGTGTGGTTGACTCCATAGACCCAAATTCAAATCCCAGTGGGTCAACTCAGCCGGTCATCTTTCTGAGGTTCATAAAATGAGCAGCATTGAGTTGGGTAACAATAAACAGCTGCTATCTTTCGAAAGTTCCAAGAATCCTCCCTGGTGAGCAGCATGCTCTTGAAACCCATGTTATGTTAGTAGCGATGGAATTGTCAGGATGGGTTGGGTCTTTCTATAAACCTTTGTGTCAAAGATGATTGCTGCGTGCCTAGATTGTGAAATGGGGCGGTGCCACTGCATAATGGCTGCAGGTTGGTGCTGGTGGGTAAGAAGCAAGGAGAAAAACGCCTGAAGGTATATGGCAAAGTTGGGGGAAGTAGTTGCATGCAGAGTGAATTTGGGGTACCTTGAGTAGTTTCAGGGCGCGTGCTATCTGCCATTCATGATGGTGACCTTGGGATATTTCTTGAAAACCTGGAAAAAATTCAAAGCCGTCTCAAAGTTAAACCGAGTTGTAATATCAGATAAAACTGTGGATTTTTGCAATGTTTTTAATATCAAAAAGACATAATCTTCATCATTTTTTTACACTATAGGTGAGCTAGCCACTGAAAGCTCGAGCCTGAAGCCTGGCTCTGTTCGAGCGTCTGTTGGAACATCAAGCCCAAAACTAGCCCTGCTTTCATGTGGCTTTTGCCTGCCTCCCCCCCTCTAATCAGGATGTGGTGTTATGGCCAGAGGTGCAGACTGAGGAACTGGGAAACCAGGTTCGAGTCTTGGCATCGGATCAACATCCTGTGATTCTGGGCAAATCACTTAACCCCTTGAACGCTCATGACGAGCTCAGCTCATCATGAGCCACGGTGCTCGTCGCTCGTCATGACCGTTGGAACACTCGCACGCTGGGCTAATTCCCCTGCTGTGCGAACGTTCTACACAAACGGGTGTGGTCATGACGAGCTCAGCTCGTCATGAGCACACAAGCACTGTGGCTCATGACGAGCTGAGCTCGTCATGAGCACAGGGGCGCTGTGCGCACAGCACAGCGCGGGAATGAGCCCCGCATGCAAGAGGTTTATCTTCCCGTGCCTATACACAATGTATGTGATCTTGTGTAGTGTAGCTAGTGCACATGTAAAGCTCTCCAATACCTTCTGGTCAAGTCTGTGCTATATTTTAAAATCTGCAGAAAAGTGCACTAAGAGGTAAAAACAAAATCTCAACATATGGAAATATAAATAGATACCCATTTTCTGGTGGAATTATACAAAGTAAAACCAGAAAACCTGTTAAATTGTGGCTTACCGCTCAAATTGTATGACCTTATGCAACTATTGAATTTCACCAAAACTCTTTTTTCTTCACTATAACGTATAAAATCACTTTCATATATGTGAGTTCAGACTGCCGGTATTACAACGCGATCACTACTTCTCACTTCAGTGCTTTAAAATGTGCCATATTAATTAATGTCAAAACTTCCACATGTTAAAAAAGGCACCTTTTTAAATTTGAAGAGACTTTATCATATCTTACATGGTATTTTTAGGGCTCAGCTCACGCACGGGCTCGAAGATAGGAGTCAGACCCTAGGCTCAGCCCTTCCTTTTAATTTGTTGGCTCGCCCACCACTATTTTACACAATTGTGATTTGACAAACCTTTTCACTTGGGATTATCACCCACAAGGAAAAGGCAAGAAAGGTGCGCACTAGCATACAAAATGTCGCTCTTCGTATATTGAGAAACAGGAGATGAGAGAGAACGACAAATGAAATTGTAGGCTTCAGTTTTAGACTTATTCTGTTACATGTATAATTTCAAGTGAAGGCATGCTATGCTGGACAGGGCGTAGGGAGTACTAAAATGGCCACCTCATTGCTCAGCACACATGCACTTGACTGTTAAAAACTTTGCACAACCCTACTACAGGGTAGAATCAATCAATTGAGGGCTCGTATAGCGCAGCTACTCACCTGTGAACTACTTTAACCCCTTGGCCGCGGCAGTAATTCCACTGCGGCGCTGGGGGGGAGGGAGGGTCGCACGGAGCCACCATGCTCGTGGCGGAACCACTCCGTCCCAAGCCACGGGCGCGCTGTGCTAGTGACAGAGTGGTTCCGTCACAGCCCCGCCTGCTCATCAATTCGGCCGCACAGGCGCGGAATTGATTCGGCGTGGGTGGAGTGGCCGCGGCGTGACGGAACCACTCCGTCACTAGCACAGCGCGCCCGTGGCTCGTGACGGAGTGGTTCCGTCACGAGCATGGAACGGGTTAAAGGGGCTATTCAGCAAATGATGTGACAGAAGTACTCAGAACCCCAAACAGACGTCATCAAACAAAAGAAAATTCTGGAACGCCTATTGTTCTTTATTAATGGTGATACCAGTCTGGGTGGAGAAAACAATTTTCCTTTGCTCTACACCGGATGGCCTTTTTAAGAATAGTGCACGGTAAATGCACTCTTATAATATACCACCCAGGGCAGCATGCTGCAATGGCCCGGGAGAAGATGGAAAGGCTGCCAGGGCTGGACTGGCCATAGCGGGCACCGGGCAATCCCCCGGTGCGCCGCACGGGTGGGGACCGGTTTTGGGCCCCTGGGGGCTGTTTTTGTTACAGGACCATTTTTTGCAAAATCGGCCCTGTATCATAATCAGCCGAAAACCGGCCCCGGCAAAGAGCTTAGCGCCACCTCCAACCCCCCGAGGCAGGGGTGGGGTGCGGGTGGGGGGAGGGGGTTGGCTGAGCACTTTGCCAGGGCCAGTTGTGGTTCCCAGTCCGGCCCTGAAGGCAGTAGGGCAGAATGCGCCCACGACACATCGCAGCATTGCTCATCCTGTCCGCTGATATCTATTTGAATAATTTGAATAATACTCCGAACAAGCGCGCGCTGAAAGCTCCCCGTGAGCTGCACATCAGCAGATGGCTTAATTTGAATGTGACTGCCTTTCACCGAAAAGAATTAGAAGAACAGAGAAGCCAGTCATTACCCATTAACAGTTCCAGCCTTCCAGTGCTTATTAGAGAATTGTAATGAGGAGAGGCCGGTAAATCTTCAGCCTGGGAGGTGGGAGGCCTGTGCTGCACCGGGAGCATCATTCACCACCCGACCCCGCTGTCCGCGTCGCCATTTGCTTTATTCTCAGGGTCTTTGCAAATGGATTCCGCAAATAGAATGGCGCTGCTGAGAAATATGGCGGGCGAGGAAAGTCTTTCATCTCTATGGTACACGTGCAGCCCACAACGAGGCACTGAGCAGGAAATGAATCTCAAAGAGGCCTGGCCTGGCGGTTGGGCCTGTAATGTATTCTCAACCGTTGACAAAAGCCGCCATTCAGGGGGCTAATCTGTGAGAGGCTCCGCTAAGGTTCCCACCACCTCAATGCGTCTGTGACTGGGGCTCTTGAATGCCTTTCCTTTTTGGTAAGGGCCGTGACCTCTCTTCACAGACTGGTGTCAGTCCATGGAAGAGGACGCGCTCCACACCCATGGGAATGCTCAGCACGTGCCGATACGTTTTGGGCCCAGGTCCCGCCTTTTTTACGTTGAGTCTTTTCAAACCGGTCCGCAACACAGTGTTGAGTGCCGGACTGAGAGCCGAAAGAAGTCCTGGCAAATTTTGTCGGACCAGCCCCCTCATTGCATGGTCAGTCTCAAGAAGCTCTTAGGGCTCGAGTCGGGGTACCACACGGATGGACGGCGTTCCTCCACTTATTTTACCGGGACGGTGTCCCCCCTGCCAAACAGCTGGACTTCACTCTTTGGCCTCTCTGGGACGAGGAGTTTGGCACCTTTCGTGACGTCACTTCCTGTTGTGACGTCACTTCCGGTGACATCGTCCCCCCACTTCTTTTTTAGGTCTCGCCTGTCGATGCGCATGCGCATCGAGCAAGCGAGAGTATTGCGACTTATCCACTCTTTATCCACACTGCAAGGAATCGTGGCGATTCCTTGCAGTGCCCGTGACTTTTAAGGTCAATGCGCATGCGCATTGAGCTTATGCGCATGCGCATTGACCTTAAAAGCGCGTGCACGTCCGTCTTTGTTTACCCGCTCCGCCCCCTCCCCTTCCCGCCGTCTCACATTTCGCAATGCCCTCCTAACAACACACACACCCTCTCCCCCGCTCCGCCCCCTCCCCGCCATGTCTGCCCCCTTCCCGCCGTCTCGCATTTCTCCTCCCCCCTCCCCTCTCTTCCCTCCTTAAAAACAACTTTATGAAAACCATCGACTTGCAAAGGTTTGTTGTTTCCATAAATATTATTCAGTTGCTAGAGTTTTTTTTACTTCAGCAGTTTGAATAACATATTTGCTTGTTATACAGAGCCAGGCTCCCCTTTTTCCACTCCCCTCCCCGGCCCCGCCCCTTCACCACATCCAGATTGGCCCCTTGCTACCACATCACACCCCTCGTGACACACCACTTCCTGGTATTCAACTTTGTCGACCGGCTCCACAGTAACCCTGCCGAAGCAACAACGGCCCTTGGATTGACTCCATGAGAGCTCCTCTACTGACTCAGGTACACAGCCCGCCGTGTTCTTTTACCCCCCCTCTCCTCGACCGTCCTCCACCAGTCCTTATCCTTAGCCTTTCCCCTCCCTTTCCTCTGCCAGGTATTCTACCACAACGCGTGGAACGCCGTACTGCGAAGCACCTGACGTCCACGGATGTGGCACCGATCGCCCGCGCTGTGCCTCCCGCTTTATTCAGGTATTTACACGCTCCCCCCAGCTCACCCGCCCGGCTTCACCAATGTTCCCTCGTCCCTCATTCCACTCCTTTATTCCCCCACTACAGATGTTGCCCATCCGACTGGAAGCACCTTAATTACTGATCTTCCGATCTACATTGTTTTTCCAGGTAACTCTGCCGCCTAAGCGCTTCATCTGGCCACTTCTCTTTCGCACTGCTCCGGTATGTCACCCCACCCGGTCCGACAACTTGGCCATGGTTTGAGCGCTTACTTCCAGATGCCGCCACACTGATACTATGCCTTACGCGAGTGAATCAGCCCCAGGATTTCGACATCCCTCCTCCTGCACTTTGACCTTACTAACCCACGGCTTTTGTACTTCCCATTCCTGGCCCCCACCTTGAAACTGTTCGTTGTCACCCTTAGTCTGACTTAATTGCACATCGCGAGTTCGGGTCCTTTGCCTCTCGCTATTCCGCCTCGGTATGTTCTTCTAGACTCACCTACCTGCCGGCTTCCTAGCCCATTACCATGACGTGATTGCAGACGTTGAGGCTACTCTCTTCATTCTGTTCTTCCCGCTTACTGCACAGCCACCGTGAGCTTCTTCGCCACTCTGTGTTTCACCCCTTCCCCCCACCTGGCCGCCCTTGCTCCCCTACCAATTGCCTACTCACCCAGATGCCCCAGAATTGACACACAACCTTATGTCCAGGCTCTTACTTCACCACCCTGGTAGTGTTCATGCCCCCTGCTCTTATGCGCAGCAGTCTCTTAGACGGCCCACCTAGGAGCCGCTCTATAGTCTTGCACGCACCTCCTACCCTCCCTCACCTCTTCTTTCCCTCCCACAGCACCCTCTAAACAACACAATCTTGTCCTGTAGACGATCCCAATTGACGAGGATCGAAACGTCGTCGACAACACAGCGCAAGACATGGCGCAGTTTTCCATGATGACTCATTTCAAATCAATAACTCTCTAAATTCTTTCACCTCTGTAATTCATTCTTGAGCCACTTTTTTCACTGTATATATTGACACTATCACTCACCTTGCGCCGCTCACGCTGTCCGTTTCTGTTACTTGCGTCGCCACCTATGTCACCTGCACATACCTGAGCACCAAGTACAATCGGGTTGTTTTTGATTTGTTCATACAGTGCTGCCATAACTGTATAATTGTTTATTTGTTCTTTTTTCCCTCCTCTTGTTTAACATATGATGAATAACAAATCAAGTCCTTAAATTGTTCTCAGTCTCCTTATTTCGGTACTAGTAATGCTTTTAGCATACATACTTAATTGTCTCCTAAATATTACCAGTTGGGATATTGTTTTTTTTCCTCTACCTGCCCTTCAGCTTGTCACGTGCGGCTTGTCATAAATAATATGACTAGCTGGCTTCCATCTTTTCCTCTGATAATATCGCGGCCCCTTTTGGACGAAGCGTCCACGCAGTTCATGGATAATTCAGTGGATTTCTTTTTGGGCCTAAATATTTTTTCCTGAGAATCGTAGGTAGAAACTGCTGTCCTATTTCAGAATACTCTGTCCGATGATCGACTGTGTCAAGTGAGCGCGGGAAAACTCGATGTGCCTTTTGTTAATTTACCCAAGCAGTCTATAGTTACGTTTGTTGTTATGACATGAGCTACATTTTTTAACAGCTTTAAAGTAGGCTACATTTTCGAAAGAAAGAGCTTAACTTCCGTATTGTAATAAGCCTGATTACAGATGATTTTACACACGCCACT
The DNA here is from genome assembly GCF_964261635.1 of Lissotriton helveticus. Classification (NCBI taxonomy): domain Eukaryota; kingdom Metazoa; phylum Chordata; class Amphibia; order Caudata; family Salamandridae; genus Lissotriton; species Lissotriton helveticus. Next base: position 94,489,306 of record NC_136068.1, read on the forward strand.
CCATAATCTAAGCTTTTGCTTGACAATTGTTAGGGTGGAATTCTGTAAGAATGTAATGTGGAATAATCGTTTCCATTGTTACAGCACTGCAAAAAAACACAAGCGCTTTTTACTTATATACTGGCTTGTTAGCCAACGCCGTGGTTCTTGTTTGTCTACTTCAAAAGGATGGAATGCTAGGCAGGCCCTGTATGGATTTATACCTTTCACCTACAAATATTTGGAGAGAGCGTTTAAACAAACTATCTCGCATGCTATTACCATATGTTTTGGTAAACACACCACTGCAGCAAATTCTTTCAGTTCACTGCTGTGCTTAAAACAAAAACCTTATCATCACCGGAATGCACATAATAAAAGAGGGGCACCTTTTATTATAAGTGTGCACATAGACTTTTTTGTGCTAAGTGCAAATTGCAACTTTTCAATAAATATTTTACTCTGAGTGATAGAAGGGGCTCTGTTAGTAAAAAGCTGTTACGTACTTTAGGATGCAATTTAATCACTTGTTGAGTAACATTTTAAACCCCTCACCCTCCCTCACCCACCCTCACCCTCACTCACCTTCAACACCTCACCCTCACTCACCCTCAACGCCTCACCCTCACTCACCCTCAACACCTCACACTCACTCACCCTCACCCTCTCTCACCCTCTACCCTCACTCACCCTCAATACCTCACCCTCACTCTCACTCACCCTCAATACCTCACCCTCACTCTCACTCACCCTCACACTCACCCTCACTCACCCTCACCCTCACTCACCCTCACTCACCCTCACTCACCCTCACTCACCCTCACTCACCCTCACTCACCCTCACTCACCCTCACTCACCCTCACTCTCACTCACTCTCACTCACTCTCACTCACTCTCACTCACCCTCAACCCCTCACCCTCACTCACCCTCAACCCCTCACTCACCCACCCTCAACCCCTCACTCACCCTCACTCACCCTCAACCCCTCACCCTCACACAGTGCAATAGGTCTCGGAGCATTTGAGTTAGAGCTTTTAGAAATGTTTATGGCTTTTTTTTTTTAAATTCTTTAGCATTGGCTACAGGAAACAAAAATGCTAAAGATTTACAAAAAAACCCATAAACAATTCTAAAAGCACTAACTCTAATGCTGCGAGACCTATTGCATTTCCAATGCTTGTTTAGGACTTGTGCCCTGGCGCTGAGGTTTGTATTTTCATTGCATTGCACTGCTGGAATTACTGTGTCCCGTCCAAGCCTTTTGTGAGAGTGGGCCCGAAAGGTGAAACTCAGCCCCCTGGCCTGCAGCCTACCAGGGAAACGCCCGATGCCCGGTATGGCCAGTCCAGCCCTGGCTGAGTATGCCTTGTTAATGCCATGCACATACTGTTCCTCCTTTAGTCTCTGACCCCTGCTCACTATGTGTGCACGCTTTGCTTATGGAATTGCTGGACTGGTTGATCGCTCTTGAGGGTACTATTGGTTGGGGGCTGCAACTTGAGATTTGGCCATTAACGGTAATAGGACTGGCTGACAGAGATATTCCTAGCCAGGATACCCTCACGGGTGCAGGTGTGCTGCACAAATTAACATAACATAACATAGCCATACATGCCAACCGTCCCGATTCAGGCGGGAGACTACCGATTTCATAGCTAGTCTCCTGCCTCCCGATTCCTGTATGCAAAAACCCTAGTTCTGCAGACAGGGACTGGTCATGTTTGACTCGGAGTATGCATCGCCAGTAACCTGCTCCTGCAGGCCAGTGCACAACATTTTTTTGTAATACTGTTTCTTCCTGCTGTAGTGCTTTCTCTGTGCTCCTGAAAGGTAAAGGAAAAAAAACTATGGTGTCGATTAGGATGGCGGACGGACTTGCGTCCGTCCGCCACCCCCGAGGTGGAGGGACCGTCCGCAAGGGCAGCGGCGTTCCCTCCATGCCAATTAGGATGTGACCGCCACCCTGGCGGTCACATCCTGTATCTTTAACATTGTGGCGGGTGCTGCTTCAAACAGCACCCGCCACAATGTTAAAAATGCATGCATTGCATTTGCATGCACAAAGCGGCAGGCACCTGCAGGGGGTACCATAGGTACCCCCCATGTGCACCCCCACCCCCCCTTCACGCTGGGGGCCCGCAAGGGCCCCCCAGAAGCAAAGGTACACATGCTTCTCCACGGCGGAAAAACCGCTGCGGAAAAGCATGTTTACACACGCTTCCTAATTTGCAGACACCGCCACCAAATAGCGGTCTACACCCCGCGGATTAGCGGCGGACGGACCTGCCTTCCGCCGCTGATCCCACCGCCATCCTAATCTGGCGGGTGGTGTTGTCAGGGACCGCGGCGGTGAATCCGCATCCTCCGGGCCGGCACTTCCACCAGCCCGGAGGATGCGGATTCACCGCCATCATAATCGACCTCCATTTAGTCCCAGTACATGTCAATAGATCCGATTCAGGCATCAACGGAAGTCAATGAGAGAAATACATTCTCCCGATGTATTTATTTTTAAAAAATCACTCTGTCCTCTTCTAAAATGTTGGCATGTATGCATAACATGATATATAAAACCATTTGTTAAAGAATTGAAAGATTGGCCCTTGGATCTGCTTTTTTACAAACATTAATCCCTAGAAATCTAGCCCTATCTATATCCTGGAACAAAGTTGCGCTGTAAAATTGGCCGGAGCCGCACATTTGTATATTAGTGTGGTGACCTACTACATCTTGCATAGAGATTATGAAAATATAGATATACTGGTCTTCATAAAGGTTTTTACGAATTGTTCGAATCTTCCTCCTATGATCCTGTGCTGAGGAAAACACATTATAAAAGATTATACCACTGAAACATTGCATCGAAGATTTATTTAGATTATTGATAACACACTGGAAAACCCCTTCTGGATGGAAATAATATCCACAAATGTGCTCTGATGTAATTGCAGTGGAATCTCTACTTTTATTGCACAGTTTATATATGTGACAATTTGGTGTAGGATATCTGACATGTATTTTTTAGGGGTTTTCTTTTAGAACAAAAATATTTAAACAGTAAATTATTGCGAATAATCATTTGACGATTTCTGTGAATTGTAGTTTCCAACCCAATTTTTTAGGTGGGGGTTCCTTTTGGAAACACTGATTTTCCTTAGACACTCTGGTTAAGTGCAGGGCCTCTGTAATTAAGCAGCGATTGAGTACTAAATTTGGAGGCAGGTTTGTCTGAATTTTGAAGCAAGGAAATTGCAATAATGCGGCGCTATGTGACATATTGTCTGGCAGAATGATTTCACTATTTGACATTTTAACACACAGGACTATCTGGGCCAGAGCTTCACGTCATTGACACAAGTTCAACACCAGAATATATCAGTTACCAAATAAAATTTGTCAGTTAACCTTGGAAAATACATAAAAGTGACCACTTTCTGTGTAACAGATATACCAGGATTCTGTGCCTTCACGTGAACTGTTGACACATTTTAGCAGTTTTAATTATTTTTGTCCAACAGCATAAACATCCCTTCTGTGTTAGTGCTGCACCTAAGAGCAGGTTTTGGGTAGTTTCTGTAGGACATCGTATTTTGTGTGGCCACAGATACTGTCCTGCACAGAAAGGTATTCTCATTCAGAAGCGCAGTCTAACCTCCTCTCGAGTGAATTTAGTATGGGCTGTTGATGTTTACACCAAGGGACCATCTCCAGTAAGATAAATTTACTGTTTTATTATTAACCCCTTGCATGCTCGTGACGGAACCAGTCCGTCACGAGCCACGGTGGGGCTGTGCTGGTGACGGAATGGCTCCATCACGGCCCGGCCGCCGCGCAGGCGCGGCGCTGCTTTCGCACCTGCGCTGAGGGTTCTATTAGGCGGGCGGGGCCGTGACGGAACCATTCTGTCACAAGCACAGCGCCACCGCGGCTCGTGATGGAGTGGTTCCGTCACGAGCATGGCGGCGCCGCGCGGCCCCCCTCCGCATAGCGCCGCGGTGGAATTACCGCCGAGGTCAAGGGGTTAAACTGGACGCAGGATCAGGGCTCGAGTCGGGGTACCACGCGGGTGGACGGCGTCTCCCCACTTATTTTACCGGGGGACGCCGTCCCCCTGCCAAACAGCTGGACTTCACTCTTTGGCCTCTCTGGGACGAGGAGCTCGGCACCTTTCGTGACATCACTTCCTGTCCTGACGTCACTTCCGGTGACAGCGTCCCCCCACTTCTTTTTTTACGACTTGTGCCCTGCGCAGGATCACTGGTGTTATACAGTTCTGCAGCCATGGAGTCTTCTGCACATTTTTTGATTTACCGCACTAGCTACTTGTTCTTCCACTAGCTGAAATAATTTGCAGATTTCAATCCTAGAAATGTTTTGAGCTCAAGTGATCAAAAATTACTGAAAATAAGACACACTCAATGTTCTGTGTAGTGGCAAATGCTTTGCAGAGGTTACGTGGTCTAATTTTTGATTGTTGTAGGCCTCCATTAAGTTGGCACGAATTAAAAGAAACCTTATGCCGGACATGGTTAATGTGTGTTACAATTACATAATAGTGAAATGATAATGCCACGAAAATTTGCCTTTTCTTGCCACATAATTTAGTCAACCTCTACTTATAATTTGGTACTCCATTGCCACATAATTCCAGTGTCACACATAATAGTGAAAAGCTACTGCCACGGAAATGTGCCTTTTTCTTGCCACATAATTTAGTCAACCCCAACTCATAATTTCGTACTCCATTGCCGCATAATTCCAGTAGCACAGATTATAAGGTAGTCTACCTGCCATGTTGCATCTGTTCTCGAGTATGGTGCACTGTCCACCTAAATGGGGAGTGGACCATCCTCACTGCATCTCCGGTAAGTTTTCAAGCCGGGGCTCTTACAGGTGGTGTCTCCTGTAGGTTCAAATTGAAAGAGCGCACCTGTGAAACTCTCGGCAACCAATCTGTGCATTTTGTGATACCCATTTATGAGGCAATCCTAGAGATCAAACTGTAAGTAAAAATGGAATCCCATAGATCATATTGTATTGTAATTGCATTTATATAGCGCTTACTACCTCTGACGAGGCGTCGAAGTGCTTTTTCAGTAAGTAGCACGCTACTCCGAAACCCATAAAGCATTAGTGTTGAATTAGTATAGTGAAATATGAAAGTAACTTGAGTGATGGATAGGTTAGTCAGTTACTTGGATTCAGACGGAGAGCGGGGGGAAAGAAGAGGGAAAAAGGTTTGCATTTATATAGCACTTGTTACCCCTGATGAGGTGCTGAGGTGCTTTTTTTTATGAGTAGCACGCTACTCCGGAACCCATAAAGGATTAGTGGTGAATTAGTATAGTGAAATATGAGAGTAATTTGAGTGCTGGATATTAGTCAGTTATTTGGATTGAGAAGGATAGCGGAGGGATAGAAGAGGGAAAAAAGGTTTGCATTTATATGTTGCTTGTTACCCCTAGTGGGGTGTTGAAGCACTTTCCTGGTGAGTAGCATGCTACTCCGGAACCTATAAGGATTAGTGGTGAATTAGTATAGTGAAATATGTTGAGACAACTACATCAGTTCCCGCAGACCGAGACACAATCATTACCCAAAATGAGACGATGCCAAACGCACCAAGTGCTGGTCAGCCGGCGAGAATAGGCCTTTCAGAGGGTGATAGGGCCTCCCGTCTAGTCGGTTCAAGAGGAAAAGGGTATGATGCCACACAGGGCACAAGTCCTAAAAAAAAGAAGTGGGGGAGGCTGTCACCGGAAGTGATGTCACGGCCGGAAGTGACGTCACGGAAGGTGCAAGGGGCGGGAGCCGGTGGTGATTGGCACATGTGCTCTGGGCTGGGATACAGTGAGGGGGCTTGTAGAAGCGAGCGAAGTGATGGGGAGACGGGCACAGAGGAGGAGCAGGCGGGGGGCGGGGGTGGAAGGGTCACGGGTTCCTTGCAGGGAGGCATCTACCGAAGACACAGTGCAGCGTCAGACTGAGCTGCCCCTGTCTGACACCTCCTCCCCCGCTCAAAAGCGAAGGTGAGCAGCGTGCTGTGAGCTCCGATCTCGTCCCAAAGAGGCCAAAGAGTGAAGTCCAGCTGTTTAGGAGGGAGGAACGGCGTCCACCCGGTAAAATAAGTGGGGGGACGCCGTCCACCCGCGTGGTACCCCGACTCGAGCCCCGATGCCACATCTTTGTCTGGTGAGGGTCAAGAAAGGAACTCCACAATCCTAAAACCCCTTGCCACCCGGCCAGGCTTTTTGGGATATCTGACCTCTTGCACACCTTCTTCATACAGCATTCATGGAAAAGCACCCAAAATTGTCAATTTTTAAGGATAAGGCTCTGTTCTCTCAGAGGCCCTCAACATAGGCTGTAGGCGGACAGCGCCTCTATATTCCACTCATTGCACTTGGCACGCGGTCTCAAGATGGCTTCAAAAAGCCGCGCGCGCCTCCCCCTCCCCTCAGATGTTTCCAGGAGTTCAGAAATCTCAAAAAGCGAGCCGGCTCTGACTGCTGCGAGAGTGATGGCTGCTCCCACCGCCTGATCCTTTAGTAAGCATTCCATTCCTCTCTCGGAACCTAATAAAAGGGGGTCCCAGGCGGCCGCCGGAGTGCAGGCCTCGTCGGCGCGCGGAATATGATCCGGGGAAGCGTTTTCGCAGACTTCAGCTGCTCCTCAGATCACGGAGCTCCTGAGACCGGACTCTCTCCACCAGGCCCGCGCCTTTCATTTCAGGAAGGGGCCGTCCTGGGGCGCCGCCCGCGCATGCGCCCTGGCGCAGAGTGGGGTCGTTGGAGGCCGCGTGCTCACGCACGTGGCGTGGATAGACTGTCTGGCTTTAGTGTAAGATTCAGGCCAAGCCTGGCATGAATACACAGTCAGAGTCAGACTGGGACAGATAATAGACTTCTACACTAAAATAAATGTGGCCCTTATTAGACAATCAAATAGTCCAGGGCTTGAGTCGGGGTACCACGCGGGTGGACGGCGTCCCCCCACTTATTTTACAGGGAACTCGATAAATGGAGCCACACATTCACTATTTGGCCTCTTTGGGGCGAGATCGGAGCCCATTAAGAACGCTTCTCACGCGCTGACTTCTCTGATGCAATCGCATCTAAGGGGGGAACGAGGGGAGGCAATATGTCTGATGGTGCAAGCCACCTTTCGTGACGTCACTTCCTGTCGTGACGTCCCCGTCCCCCACTTCTGTTTTTTGGGACTTATGCCCTGCAAATAACTAACAAGAATATAACATTTCCAAATCTGTCAGTATTTTTAAACTCCTAAAGGTACGGTGTATTAATGTTTTGCAAGGTGTGTGAGACTGCATGCGTTTGCGATTGCTGCTGGCAATGTTTGTGGTCACATCAGGAAAGTCATGAGCAAAAAAAAAAGGGTCAGCAGCCTAACAACCCACAAACAACCAAAAAACCAGCCCAACTCCGACCTTTCAGACCAGCCGGTTGGGGTACTGCCAGGTTGCCCTATAGGGCAAACCGACCCAATATACAGGAGTCTGGACCACTTACGAATTACCTGCTGCCCACATTATAGCAAGCTAGGATTGGAAATACGAACAGCGTCCGAAAATATCCGGGCAGGACCACAGACATCACTACCGGGCTCCATTATTTCTTAAAATTGGACACAGATGTTGATTCTACGAAATTCCAGTCGTAGTGGAAGTAACAACATGCACCGTTTGACTTAGGGTAAATCACTCCAGGGATAGAGCCTGCCGATGATGTGTTGAGGCCATTATAGACAGCTGCCTTAAGGTGCCACCGCAAATGGCAACAAGAGGTCAACACATCATAACAATTGACCTCTTTTCCAGGGGATAGGGAGCACTCAAGTTCCAAAATGTAATTTTGCCTTCACTCTAAAAGCCTTATACTGGGGCTTTTACTTTAACTAATATTATGGTACACCCTTGTATAGGGATGAGTTAATTAGCTGTCAGGGAAGCTTGCGAGATGGCAGGGCATGTGTGGGCAGTGCAGTAGGGAACATAGCGGTAAAGCTATGAATGGAAAAGGGCAGAGACAGAAGTAGAGTAAATAGAAGAGAATAAGAGATGCAGAGAGAAAAGGAACGTGCTCAATATAAGATGTTCAGAAAATAGACAGAGGTGCCAGTGAGAGATCAGTGTGATGAGAACAAGAGGTGGCTTGGAAAGAGGGGATGTTTGAGTATAATAAGGGAAGAAAAATAGGGTGACCAGGCGTCCCGGTTTTGCCAGGACAGTCCCAGTTTTTAACCAGCTGTCTCAGCAAATTTCAAGAAATGTAGCTCATGTCCCATTTTTTGGAGAGGGTCGATAGAAAACAGTGGGAGGTGTTTTTATGTTTTACAAAGCAGGGATAGTTTGCAGTTGTTTCAAGAATGCAATTTAATTAACAGGCAAGCTACTAGGTTTAAAAATGGCATTGTGGTCTTACTGCCTGTTCTGTAATTCTCTGCTGAGGAGCGCGCTCATCGCTTGAAGTAAAATTATAGTCCTTCTTCTATTTTTGTGAAATGTTCCGGTTTTTGGCTTTAAAATTCTGGTCACCCTAAATTAAAAAGACAAAGGATAATAATATTAATTTGTAGCCATTAAAGAAGTCTTTCTACATCCTGTAAAAAATTGGTGGCGGAAGATCTATCAAATGTTTTGGCCTCTCGCCCCATGAAGGCCCGTGACAGCCCTGGTGCTCCCCTTCAGTCTTCTCTGAGATCAGCGCTCCACTTAATTTGTAAGTAAAATAAGTGCAGATTTTCAAAGTTTACCTTAGGAGCTAGCCATCATTGCTGCCAAATGCGTGTTGTTGCTGCTCTAAGTGCAACTGGTATGGCCAGACGTAGGTCCCATTCTCACTGTGCCACTGGAATCAAGGTGTACCTGTCTGATAAACCCGTAATAAGGACGAAACTTGTCCTGGGTTGCTTGTTTTCTGGTTCACAGGTGACCGGGCCTAGCAGTTCTGGCTGGACTGTTCCGAATGGAACAAGGTCAAGGCTGATTTGCAGATGGCTGGGTCCAAACCGAGGTGGCATGTTTGCCAAACAACAGTGAATTGAGATACGGCCTGAGTGATTGCCATAAGCTACGATCAATACAAGCATTCCATTTATTACCTTGTTGCAGTTGCTGCCAAATGCCCGGGCTGCAAAATTCAAAGGTTGCCTAGCCTAGATTCCACCTCATACCTCCTTCTTCCACCACCCCACACTTCCTGTCTCTTTATCTCAGTTATTGCAAAATCTTTTTTCATCCCCGCCGTCACTCTTGCCACTGTTTTGCCGTCTTTCCTTTCATCCTTCTTTCTCTCTTTTCTGCCTTCATTTGCCATTTTCGGGGTCAAAGTGAAGTAATGAAACATAAGCTCCTGGACCCAAAAATGACTGCGGGTGCCACCACCTACAACCACCCGCGCAAGCTGAGCAGCACATCAGTGTGATCTCACCTCTTCTATTTGCCCGTTCCCCGTGTACCCTTTCCGTCACTGTGGTCCCACCCTCTCAGCACGCCTATACCACCTTGGGCGACTACACTTTGTACCTTTTACCTGTCGGTGTACCATCGTCCTATAAGTGTGCCATCTCCTCTTGGGGTTCCTTTGGCAACCCATTGTGCTCTTACTATGACTAGTTGTGTGACCCTGCTATGCTAGTTTCACTGTCACACCTAATAATTATGTCCCCTTCCATTTACTGTAGTTTATCGTTTTAGTCTTCCCATAACCGCACAGCTTCCCTCATGCTCCTCCCTCTCATCGCTCATCAGTGTGGTGTCTCGAGACATCTGCCTGTATCTCAAAGTGGAAGACCCGCAGGGATTCTCGCCATCCATACCCATCAAACACTACAAACATCTTTGACAGGATCAAACACATTGTACTTTCACATTACTAACACATCGGTGAAATGTTGATAGGGAAACGTGTCAGAGACCTACATACCTGCCAACTTGCAGAACAATCTGACTGTGTGAGGAGGGGCGGGAATTGAAAGGGGTGGGGCCTCGTGCCGAGAAATACCTATCCATCACCACCCCCTTTTGTACCGCTTTGTTTGCCATAAGTTGGCAGGGTATGCTCAGACGTGAGTCCCTTGCTCACTTTGCCACTGGATTCAAGCAAGCCGGGCTGAAGACGGCTGAAATGCCAGAAACCGATCCTAGGAAGCTTGTTTCCGGTCCAGGGAAGGCATGGCTTGGCAGTTCGGGCTGGGCTGTTCCCATGAGGCACAGGGTCAGACTGATTTGCATATGGCCATGTCTGTACTGGGGTGGCAGAGTGGGCTAAAGAACGGTGATGGATCAAACCCAGATCTGTTGACTGGGTGTGAGTGTTTTATTGGTTCAGATGCTCCGTCCATCACCACCCCCTTTTATACCAAGAAATACCTATGAGGCACTTTTGAACCTGAACCTGCCCCCAAGCCCCCTCATACCCAAACAAAAAGCTTGCTGAGGCTGGTGCCGATCTCCTGGAGTGTTTTTAGACCCCTTAATGGGCTTCGGCAGTTCAAAGCCTCAGAAAACGAGCTTGAAAACCACTATTTACAGTGGTTTTCAGCTTCTTTTCCCTGCCACCTTGTGATATTGGCTCCTCACAGGGAGACCGTGAGATGGGAGACGATATTGTATGTCACAAGGTGGCACCGTGTGAGTTGAAAGCTACGATTCTACCTAAAATATCACTGGGAAAGTAGAGTTAGAACTAAAAGCTCACTGATGGAAGCCATATTTAAAAAATGACCCCTGTACCTCAGCAAGGACACCAAAGGTGGCATCACCTCAGATATTGAATGTAAACTGCAACAGACCAGAAGGGACGGAGAAAGTGTGCTTTCCGGGGAGGTTTACTGTGTGGAGATTGTGGACATGTACATCACTCCGATTCATTTCCATGTGCAAAATAGCGATTTGTTTTTTCTCATAAACTTCACATATTTCTTTGAAAACTATGCAAAAGTCACAAAGCTCTTTGTGAGTGGGGCTTTCACTTGAAGTGGGATTTTAGAAAGCATTTAGTATGCAAGAGCAATTTCTGTTTAGTCACGTGGGAGAAAAAAGCTAAGCAGTGTAGGCACACACACATGCAAAATGCTGACAAGTGACAACTGACATTTCTAAGAAAAAATTATACAATTGAGTAGGTGTTGTAAATTGGGAAACTCCGTGAGCAGGCTGATAATGGAGACATGTTCAAGAAAAGCTTGTCACACCTCAGCATCACTGATGATGTGCAGCATGTCTAATAAACAGGAAACAAGAAGCATATGTGGCTTGCTGTGCCGTTTTACAGGCACACGCGCCAAGCCTGCGCGTGCCAACGAAATAACTCAAGTGTATTTTTTTTTACCTTTTCGACGCTGATGACGGAACTGCTCTGTCATCAGCCGCGGTGGCACTGTGCTGATGACGGAGCGGTTCCGTCATGGCCCGCCCGACGCGCCGGCGCGGCGCTAATTTCGCACTTGCGCGGCACGTTCTATTGAGCGGGCGAGGCCATGACGGAACCGCTCCGTCATCAGCACAGCTCACCCGAGGCTGGTGACGGAGCGGTTCCGTCACCAGCATGTGAGCGCCGCACGCCCCGCCCCGCCCCCTTAGCGCTGCAGCGGAATAGCCGCCGCAGCGAAGGTGTTCACCAATCCTATTTAAGCCAAAAAGCAAAATAACAAGTAACACCTGTGGATGGGGAAAAGAATGTTGGTAGGGTAAGAAAGCAGGTGTGGGCAAACAACAAAGAGGGCGGGATCCCAGAGGTTGGGGAAGCAACGGGAAGGCAGTAGGGATGTAACATAGAGGGCAGGCGGAAGCAACATGATGGTGCTTGGTCGGATAAAACACAAAAAGGGCATGCGAGTGACACAAAATGGAGGGCATGTGGAGGGAAGTAAACAGAGATGGAGGATGGGTGGAAGCGAATAAATAAGGTAGCGCCACTTGGAGATCAAGGGTACAGGAGAACGGATCAGAGGGCAAAGCTGTATAAAAGTGAAAGTGTAAGTAAGAGCGGCTCAATGGACAAAGTTCTGAAAAGTTAAATTTTAATAATGTTATGAAAAGAAATGTGCTGAGAGAAGCGGGCAAACACGCCGAATGGTAAATACACACACATTCTCATTGAAAGTTTTTGAAAAATGAGTTGTATGTTTTTTAAATTATGATAATATTAACCCTAAAAATTGAAAGAGCATGTGAAATTATAGATGAAGTGGTTTCAAACTGATAGTGTCCAGGAGAAGTGGAACAACAAACCTGTAAAAAATTGGAAATTCACTGACAGCGGCTGCCGAATAAAGGTCTTCGAAATAGACCTTGTTTAATGTTACCCCATCGCCGCGGGGCTAATTCCCCCGCGGCGTGGGGGGGAGGGGGTGCCGCACAGGGTGCCGCGGTGCTGATGACGAGCTTGGCTCGTCATGCAGCACGGTGGCACAGTGCTGATGACTAGTTGAGCTCGTCATGGCCACGCCCGCTCAATGGAACTCCCAGCACAGCGGGGTAATTATCCCCGCGTGGGCGTTCCGCGGAGGTCATGACGAGCTTAGCTCGTCATCAGCACAGCGCCACCGTGCTGCATGACGAGCTCAGCTCGTCATCAGCACAGTGCCACAGTGCTGCATGACGGCCTCAGCTCGTCATCAGCACGCAAGAGGTTAATGTGTTGGAAGAAGAAGGAAGACAGAGAACCAGTGAAAATTGGGCACTCTTAGGGAGTGCTTTTTGCAAAGAAAAAAATAGTTCCCAAAAAGCAGACACTTGGGAAAAGATAATCTGAGCCAACCACAGAAATGGTAAAATTACTTTGCTCCTCAGGAGGGACAAAGACTACATGGAAGGGCTAAAATAAATAAAACCATTGAATAGTAAGCAAGAAAATAAGAGTGACAAAACAAAATGCCAATGGGAAACCAGGGGTTGAGTTGACTTCCAGGTCCACTATTGACTAGTCCACAATAGGTCTTTCTCAACCAGACCACCTACTGTCTGTCAGTCTTCGACCAAAAAAGAACAATATTGGATCAAGAATTGCTATATGCATAAGTCCCAGGACGTTTAACAATCCGGAGAGTCGTGATCAGAATGTTAGCTGGAATGGACATGACATTTAATGTTCAAAAAACCAAGAGCTGCAGTTTTCAGTCTAACCTGGAAACACCGGAAGCCGACTCCCTCTCCCAGTTCATACCTTGCCCAGGAGGCACTGTTGTTGCAACCCAGTGCTGTATCTTGAGTATCATCAGTGCTTAATTTGAGCCTGTGGTTTCTGGTGCTCAGCACCGACACTTAATCATCAACTCTGGCGCTTTTCATGAGAACCAGTTAAGGGCACGGCCGGACTGGCCATAACGGGCACCGGGCAATCCCCCGGTGCGCTGCACAGGTGAGAGCCGATTTTGGGCCCCTGAGGGCCGTTTTTGCAGCACAGCTGAAAAATCGGGCTGTACGAAAATCGGCCAAAAACCGCCCCTGGCAAAGAGCTCGGCGGCAAATCCAACCCCTCGAGTGGGGAGGGGGGGGGCAGCCGAGCACTTAGCCAGGGCCAGTTGTGGTTCCCAGTCCGGCCCAGGTTAAGGGCACATCCTTTTATGGCAGGCATTGCGAGATTAAGTAATTTGCCCAGAGTCACAGGATGTTGAGCCAACGCTGAGACTCGAAACCTGGTTCCCCAGCTCCGAAGTCGGCAGCTCTGGCTATTAGGCCACACCCTCTCACTTTCATGGTTTAAGGCAACTTTAATAGGAGAAATGGGCTGGTGTAAGCTGCCTCCTGACAAGAGCCCGACACGTATGTTTTATACTAATTAACCACTGCGTATCACATACAAAATACATTGGTTGCCATTCCCATTTCTGCTTCCTATTCTGTTGCAATTCACTAAATGACCCAATCAAATTAAGGACCTTGGTGAACAGTATTCTCAAGACTGGTGGTCAAACCCACTGCCCCACGACGATCCAGAGCCTGCCATACTCAGGAGAAACCTCCTTGCATACCTCTTCTCCAACATAAGCTCAAAATTTCCTCTACTCAGTGCTTATTGTATTGGAGTTAATAGCATCGAGATCGCTGGTGCTTGTTTTATCGACCTTCAGAGCATTAAGGCCGAGTTTGCTCCTCTGCCTGGACTTTTAGCAGTTGAGTTGCAGGCTGCACACGAATCTCAGATCACTCCGCTGTCTCAGGCCTCTTCCTTGCATGCCTTCATTCTCGTTTTTTAATGTTTTAATATTTAACTGCCAATGTATAATGTTCAAATGTTCTACATTTACGCGGCGGCAGTGCCTAATTTGTAAAACAAATAATACCAGGTCTCTCCTCTCACCAAGAGGCCTCTACAGCTTGCACCACCCATTGCCTCTGCCATGTTGCCAGTGATAGTAACAACACAACTAATAAGTTCTACAAGTGTGACAATTTAGGCTATTCCAGGCCCCAAAGCTATAAAAATGGCTTGGACGGCGGGTAATAGTAATTTTTAATGTATATTGAATTAATAATTAACTGTTGTGGTCAGCTATAAATTCACCAGACCGCATCACCTTGTGGCAGACTGTCACAAGCTGTTGACAATTAAGTGCCAGTGCCAAGCACCGGAAGGCACCAGCTCAAATTAAGCAGTGCATGGTGGTAATAAGCTTCCTAGAATGAATACCACCCTCACTAATAGTTTGTGGGCCTCCTCTCCTCCTCACCCTATCTAAAGCCCTGTAATTATTCATACATTCATTATCTCCTGTCCAACCAGTGTCATAGGCCCTAAAGCAAGGAAGGAAACAAGCCCCTGGCCCCTGTTTGAACTGTGAAACACATCAGTAATCAGGATTCACTAGTCCCTCCAGACCTCTGGGAGCTGGTGCCACTGCACCCGCTGCACCCATTGAAGCTGCACCCCAGTTGGGGTGATTCTTTTTCTCCTGTATATTTAAAAGAGCTCGGCCCCTTGTATGTTCCTTCTGCGGGTACAGTGCACGCGGCTGACATCTGTTTTTAATCTCACTTCTAGGAAATATTACCTTTTCGCCATTTTTTATGGCCATCTGGAGGTGAAGTGGAGATGGGGAGCGGGGAGAATGGAATACAATACTCTGTGACTTCATGCACGCGCCCTGGGATCATAGGCAGGCGCGGGGCTTCCCAGACAAGAAAGGCCTTGAGTCCTTTCCAGACATCGCACACCTGGCCAGCCCCTGGGGTCCCATCACTTGGACCACCTGAAATACAGATTAGCTTCCTGCAGATGGCGTGTGGACCCCGGCTCTCGCGAGGCCTGCACCGGAAGTCTCAACCGCTCCGCCAACACGGAGTGAAACCCAATCGCTGTTCGGCTCTCGCTGTCAAGGAACCGGTCCTATAGAGACATATAAAGTGTTCACAGGTTCAGATATCCTAAAAACAAAACAGAAAGAGACGGAGACAGTGGCGTGAGTCATAGATTCCACACTTCACCGTCCCCCTTTGAGGATGGTCCAGCCATAAGTGGCTGTCTTTGGAATGTGGTACACGTAGTGCGCCCCCGCATCTGCAAACCTCTGGAAATTCACTCTGGCAACCACTATAAAAAGAAGCATTGGCTAAGTCAATAGGTCGGTGCTAAATGAGCGACTGCATGTATGGTTAGCATATTAGAGCGAGATACACAGTAGGAAGGGAGGAGGAGTGGACAGATAGGGCTATAATTGCACGGAATGCAATTCAGTGCATGTGCTGGAGTTGGGGCGGAAGAACACTCCCAAACAGCCAATAACATGAGGTGAGAGATGACCACTGGGCTGAGCAAATGGATGATTGACAAAGTCTCGTGCCAACGTCTTGAAGAAGCTGGTCAAAGAATGAGAGCCTATAGTTGTAAAGGGGGACTTGAATATATATATATATATATATATATATATATATATATATATATATATATATATATATAATTTCCCAAAAAGTTGCCTTTATGCGGAGTGCACTCCCACAAGACGTGGAACACCCTCCCACTGAGCCTACGACAGACCCAAGACCTGCTGACCTTCAGGAGGCTACTCAAGACCTGGCTGTTCCATCAGTAGCGCCGCCCCCCAGCGCCTTGAGACCCTCGCGGGTATGTAGTGCGCTTTACAAGTGATTGATTGATTGATTAATATTCTGTAAAAGAACAACTTCAATGAATATAAAATACAGATAGCAGCATGCCTTGCCTGACGCGTTTCAAGCTCAAATGTTCTTTTTCAAAGGCAATGTTCATTCCATCGTTACTCCAATTGAAATTACCCCAATTAAATTCATCCTGCCCATGTGGGCCTCTCAAACTGCATCATGGGAATTGGAGTCCAAATTATACCATAGTGGGTCGGAAAATAATGAACTTGCTCACTTTTTAACTTTTTAAAATGCATGTTTTCTTTTCAGCTCTCCGGTATTCAGAAATTCCGAAGTTGTTCCAAAAATAACATCCCACTTGTTGCTCCCAGTGTGGCTGCTTTTCCTCTGCAGCTACGGACTTGTTACATCATTCTATATATATATATATATATATATATATATATATATATATATATATATATATATCCTCTTTGACCCTCTGGTTGGTACATAATCTACAGAAATTTAAAAGTGTCTTAGGCACTTAAGAGGCTTCACTAGCTCCCAGTGAACCAAAGGTTTAATTTCCAAGCTCTCTGATTTACTCAAAGCTTTTCATAGGCTTAGCTCTCAATGTATGTTGACTATATTCCAACCACACACTTCCTCAGACCACTGCCTTCCAGTTCTCAGTTTCAATGATTAATATGTAAAATAATAAGTTCCAGCACCCAAAGTTTTGCTCAGAAGTCCCCGGCCTGTGCTACAAATACTGGGGGTGCCTAATACTGAGTTTGCTTAGTCTTAATTCCACCTCTTGTCTCTTTCATCCACTACCAGACAATCTTTGCCTCTTTTTCTCTGTTTTGCAGGTTCTTTCTCATTCCTGTTATCTCCCTTTGTCGCCGTTTTCTGTCTCTATTCCTCTTTCATCCCCCCTTTTGTATTTTTCTCTTTTTTTACTCTGGTTGAAAGTCTAATGAGGAAAAATAGGTGCTGGTGCCCAAAGATCAGCCACCATGGCAACCACCAGCTCAAGTTAAGCACTGTCAAGTGCACATTGTGTGGTGATTTCTGTCTTGTCTCATCCACTGTGGAATTAACTCCCAATGGGGATTAGCCTGGTCAGCAATCAGAAATCCTACCGGAAAGTCAATAAGGACCATTTTTTTGTTAGCATGGCTTGTATTTTTTAGGCCTAGGAAGAATTTGGATGATACCGGAGTAATCGGTGTAATTTTGGTGAAAATCCTACCCAAGCATATTTAATGAGTGCGAACAGCTGTTCGCTATTTGTATTCTGTTGCACTTAGCACTGTTTCTTAACTCAAAATGTATTCTCGTATCCATTTAGGATTTTTTTGCATTAGGGAGTAGCACTAAACGCAAAAATACTCTTCTGCTGTAATTCGCGCGTAATCTTGCGCAATTCCCAGGTAATGCCACATGATTATGCGACACTTTATTATGTGAGTGACTACCACTCCTAGTGTTTTTTTTGTTTGGTTGGTTGTGTCTGCTCCATCTGTTTCAGTTTTGTCACTAGTGAATGGATTGCGAATAAGATGCTTCATACATAACCAACTCCACACTCACTCACTGTTATATCCAGTAGTTTCTGGCTGACTGGTGCGCATCGAAGCCAGTCAGAATCCACCATCCTACATTGGAAGAGTATGATACACGTGTCCAATAACCTGTGCTCGCCTTTGGGTAGCTTGGCATTGTGCAATCAGGCTTATCCTCAGGGCCCATGTTTAAAGTGTTGGCACAACACCACCCTCGCAACACACTGTGTACTCTACAAAAAGACTCCGCACCTTATGTATAAAACACTGGTCTTTGTATTATATACATTAAAATCAAAATGAGATACACATTGTATAACACTTTACAATTATATGCAATCGTCAAACTTTCCCATTAGCAGCAGAACCGCATGAACACATATGCCCTATTCAGAGGTATTCATCCAACACAACGTTCCCCAATATTGCATATCCCCAACTGGTGCAATGGTCAAGCAATCATAAGTCTTTGACTACACCTTGTGACCCAACCCCACAGTCACTCATCTACCCCAACTAATGACACACATTGCCCCTGCTGGCGCCACGTTCATGAGACATACGGAACCACCTAAAACGGAAAGAAACTGTTCCTTAGTTTTGTCCATCCGGATTAGACCTCCAGCTGCACCTGCACGAGTGTGAAATCGGCATTCCTCCCATAGGCAATAGTTTGTGACCAAGAAAGCTGGCATGCCCCCATGTCTGGAGAAATGTTCCCCCTTCAAGAGGAGGTGCGAGCTGCCGTAGATCCCAGCAGCCAGTCATAGGTGCCCACAAGGCACAACGCATACCCTCTGGCCCCTCACAATTTCCTCCACCATAAACTATCTTGTGGCGTGGGTCCAGGGTGATGGAGCCAGTGCCCTCAGATGGAGGCCGCGATGTCAGGCACTGTCCTTCTCCAGGTATGGAGATCAAAGACAGTCTCAGCTCAGATCCCGACCACCCCTTGGACACCACACACTCCGGATTGCAAGCTAGCATGGGTCCCCTGGTTGCAAGCACGGGTCCCTCAGACTATGCACGCTTTCCCCGCACTCCTCCAACTCCTCTCGTCCTGGCGCCTCAGGTGAGCTGCTGCTCTTTATGTGCATACTCCTCTGCACAGTGTGATGACAGTGTCCGGCAAGACTGTCCTTGTTCCTACCGACATTCACTTCCACCCATTTCCTCTGCATCCTGCGCGGTCCTTACGATCTCTTGGAAACTGGGAGATCCGTTGTGTCCCAGGGATCTCGTGGACACGAGACCAGCTGACCTGCCCTTGGAGAGTGCTTAGGGCCACAACAGTTGCCACTTAGCTGCAGGCCAGCAACGTCCAGGCAAAATCTACCAATTGATAGTCCCCTTCCTAGAGCACAACAAGTCCCATGCCACCACAAGTCTGCAGATAATCCAGTTGCAGTCCCTCCTACCTTAATAATTCCTCTTGTTGATTTTCCAGGGTGAATCAGCGTAGTATGGATCCAAATCCAAAAGCGTCTCTAATTTCTAAGGCCAGAGCCCCAGTAGTTATACCCACAATGGCCTTTTAGGATATGATCAGTTCAAAAGGTCCCCTTTGAAATGCACAGATCCTCTCTAAATGTTGCCCTGCCTGCCATTCTACCCTGGGAGGTGTGATCATTATCTTCAGCGGGGCCAAGACCCTGTGCCTTGGAATGTAGGTGTCAATTCCACCCCCTCGTATACGTCCCAGGAAGGCCCCGCAGAGTCAGAGGTCTGCGGCTTCCCTTGAGCCCCTAGTTTATGGCCGTCTATCGGGAATGCACAGATGTAGGTGTCCCCCAAGAACCCAAATGTGAATTGGAAACAAGCACGTAGGCACACAGAGCCATGAGAATCAAAATGCCCACTTTCGAAAAGTGACATATCCACATACGTAATGCCGGATCCACTCGCACTACCGGAGAGGATTCGCCATTCGCCAAACGAACTCATCAGTATCAAACACAATAACGCTACTATTCTGTGCGTAGGAAATACTGCTCAACAGCCTTTCCCTACATTCCCCCATGCTAATCCAATGCAAGAATCAAGCCCATTCATACTGAACACACCATCCGGTGCTATTCACGATCCCTTGCATGTAATGCCCATACGGGCGTGCCCTACATCTACCTGACACCGCACCCTGTCCCCAGGAAGAACTCTAATATAGCAAGAGGCATGCAAACCATGATACACAGCTTTCTAAATGCCAAACCGAGTAACGGTAACAAGGTAACACCAGGGCAACCAGTGGCACAATCAAGAAGCTCCCTCTGTGGATGGTACAACCAGTGCTGCAGACCCAGGGAGGAGCATTTGAGTTACATGACCTGGGTATGTCTTACCCCTTGACAGGGGACTTACAGCAAACTTGAATCAGCAAATGATGTATACACCAAATTCCAATATGTATATGACGAGCACAGCGCTTTGGCACTGAATGGCAGTGTCAAATGCTCTCAAAGTCCTAAGCTAGCAGGTTAAGGTCCAAACATGAGGTCGGAAGCCAAAACGGTCAGGGGAGACCAAGCCAAAAGATGCCAGGTCTAACACTGACTAACTCACTTGTAGACACCGGGTCACACATAGGGGCTTCTCTATGTCTACAAGAATAAGTTACGCCTGGTCACAGCAAGATCTGAATTAATCGGTTCATCTCTTTGCAGATAGTGCTTGCTGCCTCAATTTTGTAATATATATATATGTGTGTGTGTGTGTGTGTGTTTTCTACATACTTGAATTGTACTCATTTTATCAACCTAGAAAGGATGGATAGCTAAATCAGAATGAACTAAGAAACTACTGTTTGGATGTTGTTTTTAGCCACTGCTATTATAACCAGCTGAGATAGTTTCCTAGCTTACAGATGGGAGTAACCAAGCCAGCACTGGCCCTTTTCTGTTTTTTGTTTCTTTTCATACAGTCTAGGAAGCCACAAATGCTCTGCATGGCCTTTCTGTGCCTGTCCTCTTGGTCGTTATCTGCCGTCCTCGCCTGCTGTTCACTTGATTAGAGTATATCTAGGGTCAGCTCCTGCTTAAAGGCTTCAAACTCTCCTTTGGAAAACAGAAATAGTCTGACTGTCTCTCTTTGCTAAAAAGAGCAATTAAAAATGATGGAACTAAACTACTGCATTGCCTTAATGAGGGCTCCGGCCTCTTGCTCTGGAATGCTGAATTCAGCAAATCAGATAAGCTTCGCTGAACATCTCATCACCGTGAAGACAGAAAAGAGAAAACCAAACTAGTCTTATACTGTTTTTTTCTCGTTTTAAATGGTGAATGTTTATGGTTTGGGTTGCTGTCTAAATGAAGCAAACTTTCTACATTTACAGTATTAGCATGCCACAGTCGTCTTTTTAGAAATTGTTAAACAGGAAAAAAAAGAGATTTAACTTCATTTTGTTTTCATTTTTGTGTAATGAATGCATAAATTAAGCTCCATAAAAACAAAATAATTCTGAAAGGTCAGATAAAGTGCAGGACAGAGATCATGTGAGACTATCAGAAATTAGTTTCATTGAGACGTTTTTAAGGATTTGGTTCTTGTTGGTATATCTGCCTACCGCGTGGTTAGTTTCTTCTGTGGGTCTACAGAGGTTAGAACTATAGTGGTTTCACGTGAATGCATATGTTTTTGTAGCTTCATTTAATGCTTTGTGAACAGTGACAAGGAGCCCTTTCTGACCTACTTTACCCCTCTAATTTTATACAGAGGTGTCATGTGTGTATGTGCCTCTGGAAGAAGAGGCTGAGTGTCGCTGCAAAGGTGGTTAGTGACGTACCATCCTTCAAAACTGCCAAAGAACCCTAGTGCACATCAGAGATTTTAGCACCCCAAAAACAACCACCCAACTTCAGTAGTCTGGATTGTTGTCGATTCAAACCTTTGCCAAGATGGCGCCTGGGGTGAATCCAAAGATGGCACCTCTCCTCATCCCCATCTTTGTCACCTCACATAAACAACCCCCGCCTACTCACCTGGGCCGCCTTTCTCCCAATCAGTTGTACAAGACCAGTGCTAAGTGGGAGGTGAGAATCCTTAGGAGGGGATGGAGATGAGAGGAGAAGGAGATACCCTTCCCTGAACCGAGTGGTTCTGCCTCCTTTATCATACCCCGTTGGCCATGTCTGGCCCTTGGAATACAGGTGGCGTTACACCTGCACCCAGTGGACATAATGGCTGGTGGCTCACTACATTCCTTACCACTTTACAATGTCTGGAGAACCTTGTTTTTTTACTAGAAAAACTCTGAAAGAGCAACCTAATGAAACACATTAACAAATGTAGTATCTGAGCTGCTTGCTTGGCCTATGGTGGGACCGGAGATCAAGCCGTATCATTGTCGACAGGCGATAAAGTTTGTTGACTTTGTCGCGGGTCTTCACACTCTTCAGTTCCGAGCTCATAGTCTTGCCCGGTCTAGATCCATACACCACTTGAAGTTAATTAATCACTGCCCGCTCAATGCCTAGAGGTTCATTATCCAGCCACGCCTGGTGCGAAAAGTAATTAGTGCCCCCAAAATTGCCCCTGTGAATCCTTTATAAAAAACTTAATTCTCTGAACCTTTCTGGGCAGTGATTATGGTTCTTTTCACTGTGGAAACTGTCAAGAGCTCATGTTCATATGAGATTTAAGCTTCCAACATGGATGCCGATCACGGATTAATACCAGTTAAGGACACATTCTGACACATCCAGGTCACCAGGACACAGTCTGATGGTTTATTCTCTTCAAAGGTGACTAGCATGTTCAACCGCATCTTTCTTTCTTTCGTGACATGCTTTGATGTCCATTGGAACTGGTCTCCATTGAGGCACAGACAGGAGGGTATTCCTCAGTGGCCTACCAAAGAGCGATGTAGCCAGAGCACAGGAGATTGCGCAGTGGAGAGTGTTCCTGTAGATTCTCAGGAAATGGTGCATGGCACACTCCTCATCATTGCCTCTGTCAACCCTAATCCAGAAAGCTTTGTTCAGTGTCTTCATAAATTGATCCACTTTCCCATTGGCTTATTGAGTATGATTTTGCAAAAGTGTATCCCAGTTGTATCAAACAGTTCTGAAAGTCAGTACCTAGATTACCGTTGATATGCCATACGCGGCAATTATCTTCACTAAATTTTGGTTTCACATGCTCAAATTCAGTAGACATTACTATCTCCACCGCTGGATGCTTAGTTCAATAATCGGTTACCACAAGTGTTTGCCATCCATTTGGAAAAGCACAGAGGTATGCACTCACTAACATCCGAGGTTCATTGACTGGTCTTCTGTTATCACCGGATTGGAGCAGTCCTGATCACGGTTCAACTGGCAGAATCGACATGCCACAACTGTCTCTTAAACCATTCGATCCAAACCAAGAACCCAAACTTTCCTTCCCAGCCTTTGTTTTGTCTTTGCTATGCCTTGGTGCCCTTGATGGGCTAATGCCATCACCCTTCCTTGCACAATTAGAAGTTCTCTCAGAACTACTCCCTCTCTGTAATTTTAAGGTCATCTTGTACCCATCACAGTTAAGATAAAGTTTGTCGATATATGCGAACACACTTATGGGTGTTACCCACAAAGGTCTTCCAGATTCCATCATGCATGCCTTGCCTAACCTTCTGGAGGCAATAATCTTCAGTGGTTTCCTGCACTATTTCTTCCATCATCATGGCTCGTAGCCATGCGCCTAGGTGGACACATGGGTCATATGCCTCAGTCAAGTCCTCTCTCTCTCTTTCAATACCAGTTGGTCATCTGACAGATGCCGGGAGGAATAATCGGTAGGGTTCTCAGTCCCTGGTATGCTTATGACTGTGAAACGGTACTGTTGCATTATCGACCTCTTGATCCTTGGAGGAGGGCGATGAGATACGCCTTCAAACAAGTTAATCAGAGATTTGTGGACCATGTTGTAATCCCTGCAGGACAGGTACAGATGCAAGTGAGTGCCCCAGACTTGTAGGCCAAATCTTTCCTCTCAATTTGTGAATATCTGGACTCCATGTCAGTAAGGCCCTTGTTCTCAAATGTAGTGGATGCTCATACACCCGTTGTCTTCTGAACCAAAACAGCGCCTAGTCCCATTAGGATAACATATAATATAAGTTCACTGGGCATGTGTCAAAATTCATCATGGTGATACCATATTGGAGCGCATCCTTGACTCCGACTGGACCCATCGTGTGTATTCTTGGTCAGTGCTTGCAGCAGTTGGATTAAGATGGTCAGGCTATGAATACATTGACCACATTAGTAATTGTTCCATTCTCTGGAGTTTTCTATAGTCGCAAGGTTTGGATTTCTGACCCTTTGGCACTAAGGACTCAGTGTGCCAACCCGAATAGGAAAACCAGTTGAACTGCAATCCATGCACAACCCACTGAGCAATGTTTGCATAAGATGTGTTTCAGGTAACATACAGTCCCACGATACTAGATAAACATGGTTATTGGAATACCAAATCTTCTTTCTAAAATGAACCATACACTCAAGGATTATTAGAAAACAGAATGCACATTTTAAAATGTGAAAAATAATCTACTGCACGCAAAGTAAGCTGTTACCCCAATGAAGATAAAAATTAGGAAAGGAAGAAGGCTCATTAGTAAATTGTACTATAGAAAATACTCAAACATTTTTGCTCTGGGTTCTATAGCTCTAATACCTCAATTTACTACTAGTAAGTGCTATTCTAGGTCTAGCACATTAGTGGCACATTATTAATAAAAGCCTAAATCTGAGATTCAAAGATGGTTCACACCCGGGTACCTGATTCCAGCACAACAAGATCTATTTGCAGCTCAAAAGGCTCATAATAAGAACAATCAACAGCTTTGCCGGCTGAGACAGCTAGCAAAGGCTGGGTGTGTGTCTGGGTCTCTGTCTCCTGGTGTGAAGATTCTGTCTGATTCTTAACTCTCAAGAGCTAGTCTTTATAGATTATTCAAGGCTTAGTTTAAGACTTTTAGAATAACCAATCAACACCAGTGGTGTGATACCCTCTCAGCTATTTTCACTCTATCAGGCAGTGTTCGTCGTAGAAAGGAAACAAGTGTAACAAGTAGCTATCAACATTATAGAATCTCTATCGTTTCGTAATAATGATAAAAGATTAAAAAAAGATGAAAAACAATGACTAAATACAACAAATATATTTATGTAAGCTTGATTACCATATTTGCAGGAACAGAATCATATAAGAGAGAATTTGCAGTTGATTTAATCACATGTATTCACTTTTGATTATTAGTAAGTGCAGGTCATTCGCAGAAGGGGAATTCAGGCCTTAAAATAGGAAGACAAAGCATAACATCTACAACATCATGCCTAGAAAACCCCTAACCACCCTTCCCGAGGTGGGCTCGGGGGCTTTGCAGGTGCAATCTCACTTCTTTGAGTCAAGACGAACTCCTTCTCTGCAAAACACATATCCCCCAAAATTGGACATAACTAAAAAAAAACAAAAAAAATCTTTTGCCCCTACAAAGGTCAGATAATGTTTGCTGCATGGCCTTTAGTCGGTGGTGGTGTTCCTCTTTGGTCTTCAAAAATATCAGGATATCATCGCTTAAGTTCAATACCCCTATATGTCTAGACCACACTTTTGCCATAGCAGTGATCTCTTTACCACGTCACCTGTCTCCCGAAATGCTCTTAAATAGTTACTCAGCTTCCCCAAGCAGTTCTTCCATTGAGGCAGCACAGAAGCTGGATCTACCAGTTCACTCAATGGCAGCACAGATGGCGCACCTTGAGTCGGAGCTTGCCAGGGGGCACCAAGCCGGCGGCCCAGAATTGGACAGTGCCAGTCTTTGAAGCTTTACAGCAAACAAATGATGGATGGAATATTGACAATGCAAACATTCTCCCTCAGTCAAAAGATCTGGGTTAAATCCATCGTTCTTTTGCTCACCATGCCACCCCAGTTTAGAAGCTAGTCATCAGCTACAGTTCTCATGGATGAGTTGGTAAATCGGAGTAGCACTTCTTCCGATATGGCAGTATCCAGTCAAAATAGTTTAGGTTTCTCTTGAAAATATTATCTTCCCCTTCACAGAGGCATTATTTTATTTCTTGAATGGGCCCACAGCTTAGTGCCTTCTCCTCCTCTCTGATAACAAGCTTGACATGTGTTCTTCAGGGTGTGGCGGCAGTCACCTATCACTAGTAGGTGGATGGAGTGCGCATCTGAGCCGGTGTGCTGCACAGCAGATTGATTTTCCGCATGGGCCACCATCAGTATTTCATGCGACAGCGCTCCAGTCTCCGCTGTCGTGAACCTCACCAGCTTTGCTTCCCACCGCAACAACACCTTTGGTGGCTCAAAGCTCCACGCGCAGTCACGCGGCACCCGATGCCTTTGTCGGATTATCAGCAGTAGCAGCAGGTACATTCTCTATCTCAGAAGCGTAACACAAAATGATGGGGCCACCCTGCAAAATGTGATGAGGGACCCCGTCGTCTACCAGATCGAACAGATATTCATTGGTCTTGGGCTCTATGGGGGCCCACTGAAGGGTTGGGGCCCCCTGTACTGCGGGTGGCCTTCTCTTGACTTTCCTGAGCGTTTACCTATTTCTTAGTCCACCCCATTGCACCCCTTCTGCAAGGCATTTAATGGCATGGTTTTGTGTGGTGGGGGGTTCCCTCCAAAACAAGGAACACTAGGGGTCCCCCTGCATTGCGGGGGCCTCTTTTACACCCTTGCTCTAACTTCAGAACACAGGTCCAGGGTGCGGAGTGCGTTCACCATCCTTGTCGCTGGTGTGAGGTGACCAATGAGGTCATCAGGGTCAAGTCCTCCATCACAGGCACTTTGCTTTCTCAGGTCAACACTGGACCCCAATTGTCCATTCCCCAGTCATCATATCCCCGTACCCCGGCCATCGCGGGGCCTGTGTGTGCCAGGCAGCTCTCTACAGGGGTGAAAGAAGAACAAAACAATTCTGAGGAAGTAGATTTTTTTGGGAGCCTGTAGATATCAAACAGTCGGCCGCAACCTGGAATAAAAAAAACAATGATTTAAAAAAGTTTGATAAGTCTGCCTCTGAATGGTGGGCCCTGTGCCGAGCTTGCGTATGCCTAAGGCTGCTCTCAATGGGGCAATCCACAGTCACGTGAGGTGTGTACGGGTCAAATTAGAACCTCCACTTGGCACACGTCAAGACACACTTTAAGTTTTAATATGAAGGTGCAGTGTCGCACATGAGGGTTTCATGTGCCCACATTCACAAGCAAGGGTTTTAATACAAACACAGACACCATAACGTGCAGGTATACAGAGCGCGCGCGGGGACTCAGAAGGGTTTTATATGAACTTTCTGTGCCACTCAAAAGCAGTGCTGGAAATGGAAAACTGTACCCTGAAGCCTGTAACTTGGGGGTAGCAGAAAGGGGGTGGTGTCACAATGGGTGGTGCATGTCGAGGGGAATCTGACAGGCAATTCCTACATTTATTATTTGTAAACTTTGCCCCAAAGAAATTGGCATCAAGGGCACATTCGTAAATCTTTTTTCCGTAATTGATCAGAACCAGGCTGCATTTTAATATAATTTGCAGGCTTAAGGCACGTGCTGCAGAAATCTTTATGTACCCAGCAATTTCCAGGGTAAAATAACAAAAAGTTGTTAATGCACCTGAGCGACAGATCAGTGTGCAGTCGCATAACAGGGTTGACTCATCATACAATCAATTTCATGGAGCGTTAATGTGCCTGCTGCAAAGTGCAATGTACTTCATCACTGATTTGTATTTCAAGTAAATAGCTCAGTGGGTTGGTACTGATGCTGTTGGGAGCCTTGTGTTACCTCTTTCAGTTTCTGTATTATAGCAGAGTGAGTGAAAAACCGGCGTCCAGGAGCTGCATGCAAACTACTGGACATATGACCTGAACCTTTTTTACCTTAATCTTCCAGTATTCATATCATGATAAACTGATTCTTTTTGGTACTAAGAAAGACTTATTAGAACAGAGAACCCCAATCACTGAGGTCTGTAACACCACACATGTTAAGGCCTAACTCTGTGATGACATGTGACTCGTACACCTTGTAACCCTCATTGTCTTGCTATTATTTTTTATACTGACTCATACACATGTGTGATTCATTACTATGCCAAGGCGTGGACTTCTGCTCGCTGAGTTTATGGAGATTTTCCCACTCCGCAATCTCAGTAGCACGCAGCGTTCCATATGCGGAGGAGAGTTTTTTCCTCGCTCGCCTTGGTGAACGCGAGCGAGGAAAATCTTACTCCGGACCACCTCCAGGTGAGATTTCTCTAGTAGGGTGGTCGCGGATGGCCGCTACCGCTCCCGTTGAAAAACCTTCCATTCGCACTGAGGAAGGTCCCGCACGAGTAGAACTTCTACCCGAGTGGCAGAAAGAAGCACCGCCCTCTTGCGCTGAACATGGTGCAGTCCGCGCTGATTTTCCAGCGTGTGGCAAACTCCTTGCGCTGAAAATCAGTGTGAACGCTGCGACCTAATGCACTCCACCTCTTACGGAACTCCGTGTAGCGCGGCAGAGTTTTTGGGTCACTTTGCGGAGTTCCACGTAGCTGAAATTCGCGAACTCCGCCCAGGCCTAACATTACCTCTGTATAATATCTGTGACGTAAATCGATCTGACTCCCTATGTCAGGATGAGTAGCGCTATAAAAGAAAATAAAGAAAAATAAATGAGTAAGAACTATATAAATGGATATAGATATGTACATCTGACGTTCTTATAATGCATATCTCTGATATACTGGGGCTAGAATATCAAAAATGTGTCCCCAAATCATACTTTGTCCCTTCTGCACTTGTGAAGTGACAACAAGCTAAGCGCCTTTGCTTTCTCCGTAGCATTGGAATCAATGTGTAAAGCTTCAAGCTAGTTCCCAGCCAACATTTGAACAAAAAGTGTAACAATGGCCCTTTAAGTGAGGCATTTGTGTTGGGCCTAGCTGGAAGTGAAAATAAGAAACCTTGCACCCCCTGCAGGTTGCTGTTCTGAACGTAAAGCAGGAAAAGCGTAGGAGTTTGTCAAGGTGTTCGAGACTTGGTAAATGGCACAGGGGTCAAGTCAGCATACGTCACTAGGAGGCGGGGGGCGGGGGGGCTTGATCGTGGATTCCCCTGAATCTCCTTAATTTCCTCCACTGCTCATAATGGCTTCTTGTTCACACTCATTGTCCCAGTCTGGGAAATTTTAATATGTACGAAGCAAGTCACTTACGGGATTTTATTAAGCCCTCACAATATCACACTTGAGGGTTTAATAAGTGGTGTGTGAAATTGCGAAATTTTATCCTCGACTTATACATTCCATTTTCGCATTTTATGCTTATTATGTGAAACACATTTCCTCGGTAATGGCTTTTCAGATTGTACTCGGCGGATAGTTTACATACAAAAATCCCATGAGAAGCCGGCACAGGTGACAGTGGATTATGTTTTACCCCGTGGTACGCGTCACTTTCACTGTTCCCGCAAGACAGTTTCTACATGAACGAGCCTCCCTGGGGCCACGCACAAGTTACGCGTAAAAACATAAGCAAAGAAAAAAAAATGACATAAAAATTCACACAATCCAGCATTTGGGAATTGCACGAGATTTCACTCATGTAAAAATAAAGTATTGGGCTCAAGTTTAATATGCGCACACAGTGAAATCTGAGCCTATACAGAGATAGCCACACTTTAGGGTTCACAATGTGCTCAAATTGTCAGCCGTGAAGGTTTAACTTGACTACCCAAATCCACGTTTGAGAATGTACTAGTCACAGACTTTCACGTGTGAAGGTTTGGTGTACCCATGCATTGTCACACGTGACGGTTTCACGTGCACACAGAAGGTTACAGATGACGGTTTAACAGTAGAAAACTTAAAGTATCCAGACCCAACGGGCTCAAAATTGGCTTACGTGGCGTACCCCGCTAAAGCGCGGGAAAGGAGGCAACTCCTTTTTGTTAATTAACCCTCACACACCCTTTTGCTGTCATGCTTCATCATCGGGTTCACCCTGACTCCTAAAGGTCGGGTGGGCTAGATCATATTTCAGGGAGCGCTTAGGAGATGTAGGCCAAGAGGTCTAAAGATAAAAGTCCTACTACGTTCCCCAGGTATCCCTTTATTCACGGGGACGTATTGGATATTGAAATTAACCACATCCCTGCGGCGGCTATTCCGCCGCAGCGCTAAGGGGGCGGGGGGTCGCGCGGCGGGCCCATGCTGTTGACGGAAACGTTCCGTCACCAGCCGCGGTTGAGCTGTGCTCATGATGGAGCGGTTCAATGGAACGCCCATCGCAGGCGTGAAATCCGCGCCGCGCAGGCGCGGCGAGCGGGCCATGACGGAACCGCTCCGTCATCAGCACAGCACCACCGCGGCTGATGACGGAGCGGTTCCGTCATAAGCATGGAACGAGTTAATATATACAGGGGGTCATTGGGAGGTAATGGTCCTATGACCCTAAAGGTGTGCCAACATGTTTCCGCCCTTAGTCAATGGTATGTAAGGTTCCGGGCTTAGAGTGCAGTGCTATAGGGTAGAGTGGACTGGTGAAGAGTGCAGTGGTGCATAGTAGAGTAGAGTGCATTGGCATAGAGTCGAGTGGTGCAGAGTAGAGTGCAGTGGCGCAGTGTGGAGTCGCGTGGAGTGGGGTAAAGTAGAGTATGCACCGTGTCATAGCGCGCTGCCATTACAGAAAACACGCCTATAATTGTAATGACCATTACGTTTGCATAGACACAGTGTTTAACTGATAAAAGAATACAGCTCACAAACGATAATATGTGGAAATGTCATCATCTAGTGTATTGATTTGAGTTGATGGTGTTAAATTATTTGTTTAAACCACACTTCAGAATTACCAAATTTGCGCTTCATTTGTGCTTTTCGAAATCATATATATTCTGAACTTCTTTCTCAAGCACACCCCCAGCAGCCAGCGTGATTGTCACATAAATCCTCTCACTTTGAAGTCATAGAAAGAAAAGTAAACACCAAGCTCCCTCAGAAGACAGAGCCTGACATTTAAAATTGGTCTTTGAATGCTCAGCAAATGTGTAGCAGCGGCTGCTACCGGATGGGGCTGGTGGGGCCGGGGGGTTAATGTAATTAAAAAAAAAACATAACTTTAACGGCTGGCTGCCGCCTCTCCTCCGTGCTCATCCTCTTCATCTTCTTGTTCCGGCCGGAGGCAGCAGGAAGCATCCGGGCACACAGGCTCCCCTGGGCCCATTGCAACGCTGCAATGCAGCTTTGTGATTGGTCTGAGCGCCGTGGATTGGCGCTCAGACTGAAACAGGGAGCCTGTGCATATTCCTAACCAGGCTGTGTAATGCAGCCTGGTAAGAACATGCAAAGTGCGCATGAACTGTTAGGTCGGCCCAAGGGCCGGTAAACAGTTCATGCGCACTTAGGGAGTGCACACCACTCCTCCCCTGCTCTGGCCAGCCCCGCCCACCACTGAGTGCAATAGGGAAAATAAAATGCTAATAACGGTAAGTTATTATCATTTTATTTTTCCTTTTGAGCAGTGGCGTGACGCTCCTCCGCCTGCAAATGTGACAAGGTAAGAACAAGATTTACGGCCTGTTTGCAGAAATCCGGCACTAGTGGAAAAATACAGTAAATAGCCTCTGGGTAACAGAAGGGACAAACTCAAACTGGACGGCCTAAAACAAATAAAGTCAGCAAATAGAAAGCAAGCAAATGTGAGTTACAAACCACAAAGCCATTGGTAAGCAGTGGGTGGAATGCATTCCCAGGGAAGCAGTGGCATAACGAAAGTTGAGAGAGCCCCCCTGCAAGGTGCACTGATGGGCCCCCGCTCCGAATTGAATCCGAAGCTCTCAGGCCTGAGTGATGTGCTGAGGAGGCCCCATGCAGCTCGGGGGCAGCTCGCACCGTGGGGGCTGCAAGGGCCTGTGTTACACAGCTGCAGGGAAGCTACCCGAATGTCAGTAAGACGTCATTAGCAAACCAGATAGCTACGCTGTCTGCTAGACTTCGACCTAATGAGCACATGCAGAGTCATATGTAAGAATCTCACGTGTGCATAAGGAGTAGGCCTGGGCGGTAAATTCCGTTCTGCTCACAGAATTTGCGGAATTTGGGTAATTTTGTGTTCCGCGGAGAAGACAAAATTGCCCAAAATTCTGCGTTCCGCGACCTCGCAAAATTTTTTGCTTGTACACGTTCTCAAAATGCGTGTTCGCTATATATTTACCCCCGAGCACCCAAACAGCGATTGCGAACAGTAAAAAAGCATGGCGAACAAGCAATTCCGCGTGTTCGCGGAATTTCGCCGTGTTTGTGGAGATTTTTTACCGTTTTCCGGAGATTTGCGTAATGCGATTACGTAAATTCCGCCCACCCCTAATAAGGAGGCATGTGAAATGGAGTCATTTCTCGGTGCGTAGTCACAGGTGAAGGTTACACATTGACGAACACTGAAATACATGGCGTGAGGTTTTTACGGTGCGTACAGAAAGCCACGCATGAAGGTTTAATGTACCCAGGCAGAATGGAATGTAAGGCTGTAATGTAAGCACAGAGACACATGAGGTTAGCGTGCACACGCAAAGTCAAATTGACATGTGAAGGTTCAATAAACACACACATCGATTCAACTGAGGGCCCAACATGCAGAAGTATGAACTTGCATTGACATGTGGGGGCTCAGTATACAGACATTTTTTGACACTCGTCAGGGTTTAATATATATATGCACATTGATATGAGCGAAGATTCAGCATATGCATACACATTGACGCATCCTGGTGTAACTTGCTTTCCGTGTTCAGAAGCACTTCTGTGTATTGTACATCCCTAGGCAATTATACCTTTATGACTGTTGTAAATCTGTAGATATATTTGTCTTATCAGTACATCTTATTTCTGAACTCAGTGTAACAATCAACCAGAAAAAAACAATATCAGACAATTACTGTTTATGCCATGCGTTGAATTTCTCTATTTTATGTAACTGTTTTTTATGATTAAACATATGTATTTAGATGTCAATTAGATATATAGGACTTGATACGTGTCACAAACTGAATTTTAAACTTGTAATAAATTAATGTTTTTAATTAGAACAAACTGCTATTGTATTTTTCTGTTTGATTGTTACACTGAGTTCAGAAGTAAGATGTACTGATAAGACAAATATATCTACAGATTTACAACAGTCATAAAGTTATAATTGCCTTGGGGTTGTACAATACACTGTGTTAGTGCCCTGCCCTAGGAATTGTTGTATCAATTCGACAGGGGGTCCTTGTTATTTTTCACTAAACAGAAGCGCTTCTGTGCCACACCTATGGTTAGTAAGCGCTATACAAATGCTACAATACAACATATAAAAATAAACAAGAAAAGAGAGGTCAGATCAATCTCTGAAAACCACAAAAGACGGAGTCAAATAAGGTTCACACACCCACTTTGGGTGGGAAAGAAAGCCCTCACACACCGACCTAGTCAGTGTCATGCTTCATCATCGGGCCCCACCAAAGAGGCCGAGTGCCTCTTTGGTGTGCTGCGACGCCAGAAAGACTGCGGAGCTGGTTATGTGAGAAGGGCGTGCTATGAAATAAAGTAAAGGTTAATAGTGCCTAAAAAAGGGTATCCAAAAAGTAAAATTTTTAAAGTGATCCCTAAGGCACAGAACAAGGAGTATTATGTGTCTGAATTTAGCTGCCAAGGTATTAGGGTTGGTTAAATTCAGAAATACTAATATTAATAATTATCAGTCAACATGTTTCTGCCATATGGGTGGTTTTAATTTACCAAGGCATTCGTCAGGACTAAACCCCGGCGGTATGGACTCTCTAATCGCCCACCCTAACCTGGGGACGTGAAAGTGAAAATTAAAAAGGTGAAAAAGTGCTTAAAAAAGAAGAGCGGGTTGCTCATTCAAAAAATACTCCAGATTTAGGAGTGTTACAGCACCTGTAATGTGAAAGACATAGACAAACAGAAGACAAACATACATATTATTAATATCAGCCTTGCTGTTTAATCATAGTGCTCCATAATATGTGGCATATATGGTGTTCCCAAAGTAAACACTAATTTTTAACACCATCCGGATAGCCCCGAGGGGATGATAGCGAATAACTCTGGGAGGTGAAGTGCTAGAGGTGTCTATTTACAAGAATTAATCTAAAAAGGGTTAAAAACACGATCTGTGTACTCCTTATGAAGGGATCAATGGACCAAAAGGTCAGTGACCCCTCAAGATGGTATCTCAAACTAATATCTCACTTTAAAACGGGGCGCTACTTGCACCATGGGTCTCGGGAGGGGGGTTGGAGCGAACCTGGCACAACCTGGAAGGAAAAGAGGTATGGTTGGAAAATACCATGTACACGAGTAAACACTTAGCTTGATTTGCAGGATTTCGGCGATCTCGGCAGCGTGGTGTACTCACGCCCTCAGCGCTCTCAACCCGCCGTCAACCTAGTTGTGGCCTCAATACCGGACCCCGAAGATGACAAAACGGGGCCGGTTGCTGTGTGTTTAAAGGTTTCCATTGCCGCGCGTACTGCTCTTCCGGGTGGGCGTGTCCCGCCAAACCGAGGCTTGGAACACGCCCGCCCTACCTGGGGAGGCGCGGCCAGGATCCAGAACGAGGCTAGACTGCCATATCCAATCGGATCAGCGTGTATGCCGCCAGCATGATGTTATACATTGAATTGGGCATTAGTTCATTGAATGTGCATCTCGAGAAATCAGATATGATTGCAGAAATACTGTCTAGATAGACCATGATCCAATACAACATATGTCAGGGTTTAAAGTACATACAGTTTGGCACATGTAAATATTTAGTATGGACTAATATTTGCACATGTCAGAGCTCAATATAAAAAATAACATTTGTAATAAACTTCTCTTCACCAAGTCACCATCTGCTGACATTCAATAAGAAACTGAAAACGTAGTTATTCAAAAAATCAAGTTACAGTTGGTTTCAGTTTAAGAAACATGTGGACGTTCTCTAGTGCCAAGACACCATAGTGGGTATTTGCGAATACTTTAAAAATACATACCACAAAACATAGCATTACAGACATGTTCATACACATTGACGCGTGAAATTTCAATACACACACACATTAATACATGTGAGGGTTTAACATGCAAAGGCATTAACACACCAGGGACTTCATGTACCACATACTAACACATGAGTGTTTACTATGCACATATGACAGATGAGGTTTTAATAGACATATATGTTGATTACGGAGATATTAATATGCAAACACAGGCACATGTGAATGTGTACACATGTAAGCATGTGGAGATGGTTCACATACACACACGCTGTATTGGTGTTTATACA
The DNA here is from genome assembly GCF_964261635.1 of Lissotriton helveticus. Lineage (NCBI taxonomy): Eukaryota > Metazoa > Chordata > Amphibia > Caudata > Salamandridae > Lissotriton > Lissotriton helveticus. The sequence goes on from NC_136068.1 coordinate 94,524,252, forward strand.
ATGTGATTTTCACATTATAAAAGTGGTGAATGATGGATTTTGTTTTTACACAACACGTACGCATTATGTCATTCTCTTCCTAGCAACTTTGAAAATAAACTTTGAGTTTTTCCTGATTACAAAAAAAGCCTAAAATGCTGTTTATGTCATGAAGCGGCTTGAAGTCGTGACATTTGTAATGGGCAGAGTGTGCCTCTTTAGCCTATCATTCATCTACTCACTCATTCACCTATTGACAGTTCATCGTCCTGCTCTCTGAGCCCAACTGCCTCACTATAGCCTTATAGCCAGCCGTAGCAGGCTATACTGGCCATTAAAGACCCACTTCAGCTCGGGCCTTTAACAAGGGAGCAGGCCTTTAATGGCTGGTATAGACAAGCTACCGCGGGCTATACGACTATTAGAGCATTCCCCTTCTAGAGGGCAGAATGTTCTTACAAATAAAACAAAGGTCTCACAGAGCCAGAGGGGATTTAAATTTACCAGCCATTATAAGCCCAAGCTACTCCATTGTCTTCAATGGAACTCCCAACATTCCAGTGTTCTAATATATATTGATCCAATTTTCCCTCATCCATCTATCTACCCATTGATTCTTTCGTTATCCTGTCTCTTCCTCTATCCATCCTTTATCCAGTTTATTGGGTCCCAACCCCTCTGCACCCACCTCATGCTCTTTCCGCCATGTCCACTCCAGGGGCGGCTCCTCCATTAGTGCGGAGGAGCATTGCCCCACTGCTTTCTCGCAGTGCGGGAAGCAGAAACATGAATGGTAAAACTACCATTTTATGTTTCTGCTTCTCGCACTGCTAGAAAGCAGAAGTGTTTGGTTGGGGTTGGGTGGGAGGGTCTCCTGGAAAACAGGGAAGGAGTAGCTAGCCCAATGGTGTGGGCCCTAACTTTTAGGTCGGCCCTCTGGGGCCAACAAAACCAGTCATGCGCACTCTCTCTTTTCTCTATGTAGGCTGCATGCACCCAGGAATGTAAGTTTATTTAAAAAAAAATGTATTAGCCCACCCGTGAGTCATGCCAGCCGTGACTGGTCCACTGGATGAATTCCACTTTATTGGTTGAGCATGGATAACCATCAAACAAAACCATTGTTGGTAAGAACTAACCCTAGCTTGCTAGGCTTCCTTTGCTGTTCCCAGGCTCTGGGGTGATGGAGGAGGCAACAGTCTAAGGGTCCTATTCGGAAAGGCATTTTGGAGTATATAAAAACATACTCGAATAGTACTCTTTTACACATTGTTAGAAGGTGGTTCTGACACTATGGGCTGCCCGGATTTTTTGCTTTTTGAGCACCTAATTGTTGAGCTTTTACTGTGGGGGAGCCTCATCAGTTGGGACTCACCCACAGTGAACTCAGGATGTAAGAGACTGCATGGGGATTTTACTGGTGTCCCCCTGGCTTGACCAGGCCACTGCGTAGCAGCTGGAGTAAGGCACACCTGGCTGGTTACATGCAGGCACATGTGTACATGCGTGTGCACATGTTTAGGGGCTGCGCAGGGGAGATTCCCAGCGTGTGCAGTCCGGGAGCAGCTAGCCCCCCGTGATGAGGAAGAAGGGGGGCGGGGGAGCGCCATCGCGCACCCCCCGCCAAAAGGTGCCCAGGGGCCCGGGACTCCATCCCCGGGCCCTGAAGAAGTAAAGTCAGGGGAGCGCATAGACGGGGGTGGGCTCCCTGGGCTGCCCTCAGCCCAGCAATACACCTGGGGTGCCCGGGTGGAACGCGCACCCCGAACGGCCAAGAAAAGGGGCAGGGGCCCGGGTGTGACCGGGCCCGACAATGGGCATAAGCGGCCGGGGGTGGGCTCCCTGAGCCTTCTAATACACATGGGGTCCGGGCCCCCAACGTTTGAAGGACACGGCCGATGGCCCACGTCGTGGCTCTCCCCAACCCAGCAGAAAAGCCGCTACTATAATATTCATAAGGAGGAGCTGAAGGGCCCCATAATGCCTTGCCAGGCATGGGGAGCTCATCGTTTTGATGCCTGGTGGCCCCCCAGAGGAGGGAGTCTCCCTCAATTGTGTAAAGGTGCTAGGGGGAGCTGCTGGAGAAGCGCAGTCTCCGCCCCCGGCACAAAGAGACGTCACTCCCTAAGTTTCCTGGCGAGTTAAAAGGAATAACTCCTCAAGGGCTCACCCAGCATTTAACACCTTCTGGGCTGGAACTTTTGTTCTACAGCTGAGGGTGTATTGAGAAGTTCATCATGGAGTGAAGGGCTGATGTGGGGATGTCTGGAGAAGGGCATTTCCTGGAGGTGAAGAGGTGTAATTGCACCGAAATGCATGAACTAATGGTTATTTCCTTTAGAGGGACTGAAGTTCACAGTGTTTATTGTGAAGTTCTTGATAAAGGTGGTGTCATAAGCAAAGTGGGGTTATGTTGTCAGACATTCCTGGTAGGGTGGCTGGCTGTGTAAGCGTAATCCTGTGATTTCATCTGTGATGCCTTTAGGGGCTGTAATTGCAATGCATTCTAATGATACCCAAATGTACTATCTTTCTAAAGTGATGCTTATAAATGTATTCTTGCTACTGCGCTTAGGTGAAGAACCCAGACTGCTAGGCCTTAAGATGTAGAGTTGTATACTTCATGATCAGTAGGAAATGCTCAGTCAGGGTTGTGTGTCGCCAAGGCAGGATTACCTATTCTGAATGCTTGTTGAGAAACTGGGGGGGGCCTGGGTCGCCACTGGGATAGTGCCAGTGCGCAGGGCTTTCGCTCCAGGTTATGTTCAACTAACTGCATTGGGGGCAAGATGGTGTGCCTACATGGGAGTGGTGGTACTAGACCCCACACCCCTGCGCGAAGGGTGCAGATGTTATGCAATGTCACAAAGTAATTCCAACAGCTTATGTATATTTGTAAATTGGTCCATAGTATTGAGTAGCGTGTGTGTTTAATAAATGTACTCTTACTTTTATAAAGCAATGTACAGGCTGGACAATCGAATATTGAGTGCTATTTTACGCACCTGCAAATGGCGATTACTAGCCAACACCACTTCCCTTGAGTAAGCCTCAGACTGCTCTGCAACGCTACCCTCTGAGAGTCAGGCACTACAATTGGGTGTTTGGTTCCCAGTGAAGGACAAATGTATTCATGTTATTTGTGCAGGCCTCACAGATGCTGCCTCGTTTTCCAACACACGTCCTTACACATGTTTGTTCATCAGCCATGAAACTTCCAACTTCCTATTTATTAAAAGTGCAAGGAGGATACAGTCCCTTTCTATTTGTACTAATTGTATAGGAATATTCCCATTACTTTCCCATTTTAGATTTTCAATAATGCATGTAAGGGCGCATAAAAAATGCTATAGGAGTATGTTTTTACAAATTCCAAATGGCCTTTTTGAACAAGCTGCCAATTTTCCACTCTTTCCCCTTTGCCTGTCCTTACAGCAGCAAGCAGGACGCTCTCAGGGGATCACACCTGTGATGTCATAGTGATCATAAGGTCTGTGATCCTACCTTCCCTGTCCCTCATGGTGGATTATACCTGAGCCATCAGAGTCCAGTGGACACACGTGTAGCCAACGGAGGGTCTGCAGAAACACCAGTCTTTTCAACTGCAATAAAATGGAGATTCACCAAAATACTACTATGTTTAAATACAACGATCTACAGAAATGTCATCCTGTTTAACCCCACTCAACAACGATTTACCCAAAATACTGCTATATTTCATCACAACCAATAGAGGATCACTAGAAATACCACTCTGTTCAACCTTAACCAATAAAGATTCACCAAAAATACTGCTATGCTCAATCACAATCAATGGTCTATCTCTGAAAATACCATTTGGTTCACACCCAGCCAATGAACATGCACCATAAATACACTCTATGTGCAGTCACAGCCAATGGAGGATCTCTAGAAATAACATTCTGTTTCTGCACACTCAATGAATTGTAGTTTTACCATTTTATGTTTCTGCTTCTCGCAATGCGAGAAAGCAGTGGGGCGACGGTCCTCCACCCTGGTTGAAGAACCGCCTCTGGGCCTACCTTTATCCATAAGAAACGTTTCATAGTCAACCGCAACCAATGGTGGCTCTCTAGAAACAGGACCCTGTTAATCTACAGCCAATGAAGATTCACCAGAACTACTGCCATAGTCAATAACAGCCAAGGGAATATCTCCAGAAATGCTTCTGTGTTCAACTCCAGTCAATGGGGCCTGATAAAAAACACCTTACCATTCAACTATAGCAAACAGAAATCACCCTAGGCACTGCTCTGTTCAAAAGACAATGGAAGAGCTCTAGAAATACTACTCTTTTCACCCCCAGCCAGTGGAGACTCACCATGAATACCACTCTATTCAATCAAGCCAAAATAATGCTTTCCACAAATAACACAAATTACAACCCCAACAAATGGACCTTTGCCAGCAGTACCAAAGTTTCCAGCCTTAGCTAATGGAAGCTCACAGGAATTGCCAACCCATCTATCTAGAAGTTTGCTAAATACTCTATTCTTCATCCCAGCAAATGGAAGAGGGCCAAAACAAATGTCCTGTTTTATAGTTTTATAGACGGGTACACCATCACAAATGTGATGGATACCCTGTCCACCTTATAACATGTGCCATAGGATGCAATACACTTTTAATAAAGTAGACAAGTTATCCATCATTTTTGTGATGGAATAACGTGTCTTCCAAATTCTAAATCACGCCCAAAGTCCTGTATGAACCCAGTCTGTGAAGGTTCATCAGGAATACAGTGTGGATCAAACTGAGCCATTTAATGAGCTACAGGCATACCACCCAGAGTAATCTCAGCCAATGGAAGATCTACAGCAATGCCACCTTGTCCTACCTCAGTCAGTGGAAGAGCTTCAGAAATAACACTCTGTTCAATCTCGGCCAATAAAATATCTTCAAGAATACACCCTGTTCCTCCTCGACCAATGGAAGATATCCTGAAATACAACTTCGTTCTACCTCAGCCAATGGAAGTTCTCCCTATATGCCATCCTTCTCAACCTCCGTCAATAAACAACCTCCATAAATACCACTGTTCAACCTCAGCCAATGAAAGATCGACAGAAATACAACTCTGTTGAACGTCATCCTACGCCGGCGCTCATGCTCCTAGACACGGCTGAACAACGTCTCTAGACACACTTTAGCACACGCACTAGAAGGACAGGTGCCCAGTTCCATGTGTCAGTAGATAACCCACTGAATGTTTTTAGGTCTAGCCTAGGCAGCACTTGCGATGTCTCTGCGAGACGTGTTGCAATTAGGATATGGGATTTAAAAGCTACGCCCATTTTCAAGGACTTCCCCTGTTACATGTGTTGTTACTCAGAGCTTCTGAGCACTATTTCTTTCTTTAAGCTGCAGCACTGGAGGCCAGTGCTCGTGGCTTACAGAGCTCTGTTGTAAACAGGGCTGTAAATATTGTTCTTATCTTGCCACATTTGCTGTGCATTCAAAGACCGAGGTCTGTTTTGGCTGCAGCTGCCTCCTCCTCCCTCCTGCTTTGGAAACCCTATGGCTGATGTCTACTCTGGCTCAGCGCTCAACAAGCATTTGCAATGCAAAAGGTCTTGACTTTGCGAGAGTTTGAGCTATTGGCACTGTAAATGACAAAGCCTTTTATTTATGTGTTTTGAAAACCTGGAAGCGGTGTTTAATTTGCACTTTGTACTTATAGTTGTTGCTCACGAGAATCCAGGGCAGTAATTGCGCCTCTTTTACTGCCAGCCATGCTTCTCGTAGGACTATAAGTACAAAGTGGATGTTTACACACCGCTTGCATGTTTTCAAAATAAATAAAATACATTGTCATATACAGGGCACAAGTCCTATAAAAAGAAGTGGGGAACTGACCAAGTAAGACAATATGCAAATGATCTCATGACGTCACGACGTAGCGCTATAAAAGAAATAAAATAGTGCTATTTAAATTATTTGTGTAAATACTGGGACAGACTAACCCATCTGACAGTCTTATAGTGTCTGCATTCATGTACAGGGACAGAACAAAGGCAAAAGCATGCCTCTCTTAAGTAACTGTGAAGAGAAGGCAAGCTGGGTGCCTTTGTTTCCCTCTGTGGCATTTACATTTAAGTGTGTAGTTCCAGGCGGCCCCCAGTCAGCATGTACAAACAAAAGGAGGCCAGATGGCCGCTTAACTTCGGCCCAGCTAGAGGTGAAAAATGTCTCCCTCACTGATTGCACGTTGCTGCTGGGAATGGAAAACAGGCAACGTGCAGGTGCTGCTGAACGTGTCCTGGTGTTTGAAAATCACACCGGGACAAGTTCCGCATATTTTTGTGGGGCCCAACTTCTTGGCATGGGGGACGGCGTCCACCCTGTGAAAAGAGTGGGGGAACGCCGTGTACCTGCATGTACCCCCGACTCGAGCCCTGGTCATATACAATGCCAATAGCTCTAACTCTTGCAAATGTGAGACCTATTGCATTGCAAATGCTTGTTCTTTGAAGTTTATGGTTTGCTGTTCTGTATATATCATTATAAATCCAGGACTACAAATCCCAGAATGCCAAGAAGAACTTGGACTAGATAAACTATTTATAAATGGATCTGGGAGGCATAATCTGTAGTAATTTTGCAGTTGAGAGCACGGCGGGGGGGTGCCTACAGGAACTCGCTATGTAAGCGCGCCTCTACACTATCGGCCACATGCATCATTGTTGCCGTTAGCGATTTCCTAATTGCGAAAATTAAGGAATCGCAATTAAGAAATCGCAAACGGCTATGCATTAAGAAATCGCAAATTTTTTTGCGATTTCTTAAATTTCCTTGATTGCGATTCACAATTTGCGAATCGCAATTAAGGAATCCCTTCCCATTGATTCCTATGGGCCTAGAGGCCCATAGGAATGAATGGGAAGTCAGTTTCAATTTGCGATTCGCAATTTGCGAATCACAAATTGAAAATGCAATTTCAAGGGTGTAGCACCCCTGAAATATAACTTTAAGTGCATTTTTCATACACACATGCCCCAAAGGCATGTGTGTGTGTAAAATGAAAAGTGCATTTTTGAAAGTTTTCACAAATTACCATGAAGGTCAACTTCATGGTAATTTACCTCTCCCTATTTGCGAATTCGCAAATTTAAAAAGTTCATGCATTGCATTTAAGAAATCTCAAATTGCGATTTCTTAAATTGTGAAAAACATGATGCATCCCAAATTTGTCAATTGCATTCGCAAGCTGCCGAAAATTGCGATTCGCACCGTTTGCGAATGCAATTGAGAATGATGCATGTGCCCGTATGTATTGCACACGCCTTCGGAGTTTAAGGCACCAATCTCGACGGAGGGGCGTTCCGGAAGGAGGGAAAGTGTAAACTGAACGACCCGCTGTGCCAGTCAAGGCGTTATTTACATCTAGGCAAGCATCACGTTAAGACGAACAGCAAGAAAGCATCCACTTCATCAAGAGGAGGCTTTTTTCTTTCTTCAGGTTTCAGAATAAATAGTCATTACATCATGAGTAATGTGACAGCGGAACTGCTTAAGAGCGACCCCTCCCCCTTTAATTGTTCAGATCCCGCCATTTTTATAAATACGGAGTACGTTTATCTATGGCTTTCAGCAGCACGGCCCGTGACACCCGCTGACGAGGCCTCGAGATTTATTGCCGCTTTAGGTGACACTTTCCAGCAGCACACGTATATGAAAAGGCGTTAATGCGTCCCCGTCGGGGAGAGCTTTCTCTCTCTGCAGGCGCCGAGCAGTGCTCGGCTGAGCCGGTCTGAGGCGAGGGATGTTTTGGAGAGAGGTTTGCTTTGGTGAGAGGTTTCTTCTGGACAGAGGTTTGCCCTGAGAGGGGGCTGTCTGGAGAGGGAAGTGTTTTGGTGAGAGGTTTGTTCTGGACAGAGGGTTGCCAGGAGAGGGGTTTGTCTGGGAGAGTGGATTGTTTTGGAAAGAGGTCGGTATTGGTGAGAGGTTTGTTCTGGACAAAGGTTTGCTTTGAGAGGGGATGTCTTGGAGAGGAGATTGGTTTGAGAAACTTTTCTTATGGATAAAGGTAGCCCAGAGGTAGGGTGACCAACTGGCATGGGTGCAAATTCAGGATGGTCAGTGTGAAAATTCAGGACAAAGGGTCAAAATTCAGGACAGAAGGTCAAAATTCAGGGAACAAAATGTGGGACAAAATATAAGTTTTACAAACCAGATGAGGTAGCACAATAATATATAAGTAAGTAAATAGACAACCAAAATAAATGCAGGTAAAAATAAGTTTATATAAGGTTGAAACAAGCGTGCACTTCTCAATTTTTCAGTATGCGCGCAGCTTTGCAAAGCGGCATCGGCCCCTTGTGTTAATAATCATTAAATAGTATTTTTTTATTTGTATGTTGAAATCTGTCTTTTAAATGTACATTGAAAACGCTGTTAGTTATTTTAATTTTATTTTCTCCAGCATGGCGCCAAGACAAAAGCAGAATGCTTTGCCCTAGTCCCTTGCAGGAGAAGGCACCCCACATGCTGTCACTACAATTGGGCGCATTAGCACTTATAGAATGACAATCAGCTGCCATCTCAGACTGACAATGGGCCACTCCACAGTCCGCTGAAGGCAGCCTCTTCATTTTAAAAGATAATTGCGAGAGGCCCCGAGTGAAATCTTTTAAACTCATGGGGCCTCTCGCATGGGAAACAGCATTCCTTACTGAAATTTCCCATTTCGATTTTAGTATGTCTGTAATTAAAGGCTTCGTCCTAGTCAGTGGATAAAATATCAACTCTAAAAGTTCATTCAAAACATGGATGTAAATTCAAACATGTTTTATTTATTTATTTTATTTTCAAGAGTTTTTTTTTATATAGCGCTGGCTAGACCCGGAGGTATCAGAGCGCTTTACATGTACATCAGATCATAGTTACAGGTTACATCATAACAAAGGTTACATAGTTCTTAGAGCATGGCCACATAACTGGTAAGGTCGAGATAAACAATAAGCACAAATACGTAAGGGGAGAAGCAGGCAAGGTGAGAGATTCCTGGGAGGGGGGGTTGGAGCAGGGGAAGTAGACAGATAATGAAGGCGGGAAAGAGGAGGTTAGGGTGAGAGACATAGCATGGGAAGAGGAGGGGAAGGGTGACTGGTACACAAACCGGTAGACGAGTCAAGGCAACGTCCAAAGTCCAGTATGCTGTGATCCCAGGGGAAGTGGTATCCCTTCCCTATCTCTGTTGCGAGAGGCTCCCTTTGCGCAGTGGACTCTCTCAGAGAGGTCTCTGAGACTCCAAGGCCTATATACTGGATCCTTTCCCAGAAAGGGGAGAGGGAGTGCTTTGGCAAGGGGTGCCATACCATACCTCAAGTGTGAGTGGCTCCCTTGGCGCAGTGGACTCACTCAGCGGGTTCGCTGAGACTCCAGAGTATAAATATTGGATCTTTCCCCAACAAGGGGAGAAGGAGTGCTTAGTCAAAGGGCACAAAGGACAGGGGGCTAGGCAGAGTGGCAGGCAAGGGGAGAGAATTCGGGGGAGAGGGGATAGGAGCTAGGGACGAGACAATGAGGAGCATAAATGATAACAGCATTAAGAAGAATGTGGGTGGTCCTGGCCTACAAACAGATGTGTGCAAACATGTCTCTTGTATATTCTGCTACAACTTTATGAATATTTTCCTAACTTTTGGGCTTCACGTATTTGACCAGGTTTGGGAAGATTTGCAAATTAACAAATTGGAAGATAAAAATAAGGTAGGTGTAGGGTAGAACATTTCAGAAAAAAATACTATGCAAAGAATTTGTTAACCAAAATATTTTGGGAAAAATTTGTTGCAGGCCAAACCAAAGTAGGGTTTCGATCTGTTAATGTGTCTGACTACTTGGCCCTTACTTAGAGTTTATTGGATGTGATACGTCTTCAAAACATGATGGATATCCAGTATGCCATATTATAAGGGCTGTAGGCTATAATGCACATGTAATAGGGAGAACGGTACATCTGCCACGCTTGTGATGGAGTATCCTGTCTGCCAAACTATGAATAAGGCTTTTAGGGGCATATGTAGGTAATTTCCATTTTGCGATTCCCAAATAGCGATTTTTAAGGAATCGCTATTTGAGAATAGCAAAATGGAATGTAGATAAAAATCCGCAATTTTTTTGCGAATCTTTAACATTCCTTATTTGCGATTAGCAAATTGCGAATCGCAATTAAGGAATGAGTGTCCCATTCATTCCTAAGGCCCATAGGAATGAATGGGGATACATTCTCAAATTGCGATTTTCTGTGTGAAAATCGCAATTTGAGAATCGCAATTCCAAGGGTGCCAGGGTGTCCAAAGGACACCGGTTGCACCCCTGGAATGTGCTTGTAAGTACATGTGGCGCATATACATGCCCTAAGGACATGTCTGTGCGCCACATGGCACTTTGAATTTTTTAAAAAAATGCATTTTTGAAGGAAACCGTAAAATACCATCTACTTGAAGTAGGTGGTATTTTGCGATTCCTTATGCAAAAATCGCAATTTTTAAAGCACCCCTACATAGCATTTAAGGAATCGCAAACTTACGATTCCTTAAATGCTATTAGCAAAATAAGGAATCGCAATTTTTGCGATTCCTTATTTTGCTAAGTGGCACCTACATATCAAAATGCTGTTTGCTATTTGCAAATGCCGAAATTCTGCGAATTTTGGCGTTTGCAAATCGCAAACGGCTACCTACATATGCCCCTTAGTTTCCTATCCCTTTAAGCACTGGCCGCATTAAGCTTGTATTCTGTGATGGCAGTCATGGAGAAGCTTTCTCTTTTGATATAATCAGGCCTTCCCATCTTTTTCATTATGGTTGCGACTGCCACAGCTTGTTTGACAAAACCCTAATAAACACCTGGGAAGCTAGACTGGGCTTTCCTTCTTGCTGGTGTAGCGATTCATGATCAGCCTCCAAATCCACTGATTTGATTTAATACTCTGCATTTATTCGTTGTCGTCCTGCAGAGTTGAACCAAGCTATGATATCAAAGGAGAACCAAAGCGTGATATCAAAAGAATATCAGAACTTTGCAGATGTTTGCGGTGGAAAGGAGGCAGATGCCTTTCCACTGAGGATGGCTCACCTCTGCAGAACTGATTAAGAGTGAATTTTCAGATGCTGTTCACGAAGTTTTGGTTCTGCTTGGTGCTGTGCAATAGGTAATGTTTGAGCACTTTAATCAATTCAATTTCAATTTTGTTACTTTATTCGGTTAAACAGCAATAACCATAAAAGTACACAACATGACAATTCATTACAAAGTAGTATCATACATAATACATTATAAAAAGACAATTTTATCCTTAAAAGACTATTAAAATTCATCCATACAAATTGATTTACGTAATATAAGAACTTTTTTTAAAAATTCAGAGATAAGTGCAACAATTAATATTGTATCCATTCTCTGCAATTCTAAAAATGCTGGGCGGCATCGCATTAAATTCCTTTCCTTTAAAATTGGGATAATTAGTTTCCTACAGGGTAATGTATAAAATTTACAAAAAAATAAAATATGAATATCCGATTGGGCTGAAGAATCATCGCATGGGCACTCAACTAAATCATGGGACCAAGTATTCATAACAGGGAAACTCACGAGTCTAAAAAGAATATTTTACCTGAAACGTGTCAGGACAAACCTCTCATAGTTAGACATATTTAGAGTTAAATATGGCTGTAGTTTGCCCTGAGTTAATATCAGTTGGTGTAAACATACAGTCTTTTTCTTTACTTCCTCATTGACTCTTTTCTCTTCTAAGTACTCCATACATTGTTTTTGCAATATCTTTCTCAGGATATTAGCTATTGTGAGAGGATCATCATAGTAATTTTGGCAGTCAATTTCAGTAAGGAAACATTTCACATAGACAAGCCACTTGATCCTATTCACAGAACTTTAAACAATATTGTTGGTCTACGTTTGCTAAGGTTTTTTCTATCTATCCTTGCTTTTAAACCTGGTCTTTAGAGGAGGGCATATATACTATGATGAACTTACTCAAACACCCTTTATTAGTTACTCACTTAGAATGAGAGATCCCACTACTGTCCGGCAGTGATTGTATCAAGCGGCCAATTAAGATATTGTCAGATTGTCACAATTATATGTAGTAACTTGGTGAGGTCCAAGTCTAGCCCCGTCAGTGCGTGGTAGGTCATGTCCACAGGTTATTTCCTGGAGAGACATGGAGATGAAAAGGGCATCCCTTTTTTCAGCATCCAACTCGGTTGTGGCCTGTTGCTGTATCATGAATGATGCAGTGTTCTTTAAAGAGGTGTGGCTTCAACACTTTACTGAATTGGAGAAGGGCTGAGGTAACCCTGGTGGATACCTGGATGTCATTGCAAATCTGAGATGCATAGAAAAGGCTTTTTTCCGCTTTTCCACTTCTTAGTCTGCAGTCTGATGGTGTCCTGTCTGCAGGGGTTGCGAGAACCACGAGCGATGGTGAGCTTGTTTGCAAGATAAACAGGGGCGCAGGTCATGATGGCTCTGAAGAGGGTACAACAGGTTTCCTAGCAGTCAAGAGGAGTCAGTAGGCTTCCATTGCAGGAGCCACTTGTCATAGTTCCTTGCAGGTTTAGCTTGAGCCGAGATTAAACTAGGTCCAGGCAAGCTTTTTTTTAATGCAATCCTGATGCCAGTGGACTCCAGATTACCATAATTTATATACCCTTTGATGATTTTTGCCCTCTTATGCATGTGGTTTTTCTTGTGGAGGTTTGAGCAGAAAATGTCTAGGGGACCATGTATTGAGTAGGCCTGGGCGGTGAACTTTGCTCCGTTCACAGAGTTTGCAGAGTTTTCTGCACTCCGCGAAGCTCGTGGAGTGCAGAAAACTCCGCTTCGCGATGTGCAGCGGAGTTTTTTCCCGGCTCGCGATGGCAGACGGTAAGTTTGCGATTGCGAACGGTAAGTTTGTGAGCGCGAGCTGACGCTCGGGTAGAATTTCTACCAGAGCAGCAGGAATACCTGCACAAACTGCAGTTCGCACTGCACTCTGGAACTTTGCAGAGTTTTTTTGTAACTTTGCGGAGTTCCGCATAGCAAAACTACGCGAACTACGTCCAGGCCTGGTATTGAGGTTTGCATGCACTTTGCTAACAATGTCCACCTGGTGACCTTGGCCACTGTATTAAAAATACACTGAGATGCTTTGTTTGATTTGGGCAGCCAAGCTCATGCCTCATGCACATTTTTCAGACAGACAACTGCCAAGCAAGATTTGCTTAATGGAAACAATATTCCATGTGTCAATCATGTTTCTTACAGTTAGGCACCAGGAGTGTTTGGAAAACGCTTCAGAAATAAGCATGAAGGTTTGTCGTTGGAAAGAGAAGCAAATTCATGTTGCAGCGATACATTTCATGAAAGGGACCAGATGTGTCCTCTGCTCTGCGTAGAATGACTCACTCGAGGCTCTTATGGGGAGTAACGGGTACATTTGAGCTACATAATGCGCACACTGTGGATAAAAGGCTGCTCTTGAATTTGGAGTTCCAGAGGCGGCCTTAGGCATGTGCAAGCTGTGCACCTGCACAGGGTCACCAAACCCCAGAGGCCACCACTCCAATATACATGCTTAATATAATAATCCTCTGAGGATGGATACATATTTGCGTGGCGGCCCCTGGCAGGGATTTGGCAGCCTCTGGCTTTGTTCCACTTCCAAACACCTTTCTGAGCTCCGGGGGGCTCTGCCCCACCCGGACCCCCTCTTCTGGGGCCCCCTACCTACGGTCCCTGCTCAGGGCCGCCATAAGCCTAGAGCCGCCCCTGAGGGGACAAATGCATTTGAGGAAAAAGAGAGCAGCTGTGTCTTGCACCCAATGAAACGGCCCCAGAAGGTTCAGAAAAAAGGAAGGCTGGGAGAGGCTTTCATTGGATAGCCATGGGTTCGGAGGTACAATGCTAGAGACCTTATTCAATCTCCCGCGGAAAAAACCCTATTCAGGGCTATACATGGGGCGGTAATAGATGATTATCTTGCATTCCGAGGTCTGAAACTCAGAGAAGTGCCGTGATAGTGAATCGATTTAATACAATGGTGCATCATCCTCATTGTTTACGTAGCGGACCCACAAGGAGGTTTTTGTATAATTATTAGGTTTTGATAACTTCTATAGCCCATCCGCCCTAGGGGATCCTTCTGGGCTATAGATGAAGTGGAAGTTAAGCACCACTAGGTAATTAGCTTAAAGTAATTCGTGTGTGAGCCCTCAGAAGGATTCTGGTGGGGTTGGACCAATATTATGGGACTTTTTTTTATATTTTATTAGAAATGGGAACATCTGTTCACAATCCCACATGCTACGAAACTAAGTGGAAACCTGTATTTTAGGAATTAATTTTATATACTGCTTTTGTAGAAAGGATAATATATGTATTCAAACAAGATCTCAATCCACTATATCCTATCGATTGTTTTTCCACATTTTGCAAAAAATACTGTATTTAATTGTTCGGCTGAGCTGCATTTTAGATGTAAGTTAAATGAATGTACTTTGTTTGCTTATGTGAGTGAACAATATTCTGACAGCACATTCTTTTATCTGTCTTATTGTATCTCGGTTTTACGTTTTATGGCATCTTTTGTCAAATAAAGTTTAAATTATATATACACCGTACCCAGTTCTGTCAGTATTAGCAAGTGTGCAGTTACCATCTGGGATTTCATGGAAACAGAATTGAGCTCATGTACAGCATAGGTGAGCAATGCTGACTCGTGACGCCCAGAGGAATATGTGTTGTTATCCCGCAAGACATTACCCCGCATACCATCACCCCGCATTTTTTACAACGCAAGTGCAATTACTACGCAATACCATCACCCCGCAAACTTTCACTCCGCATATGACTTTACCATGCATGCCATTACAACACAAAGGCATGCGTGTTGAAGGCATAAACTGTGTAAAAGTGCTTTACCTATATATATATATATATATATATATATATATATATATATATATATATACATACATATATATATATATATATCAACACATATATATGTGTGTATATTACCCAAAATTGTTAAAAAAACTCATACCACCCCAATACCTATACACACTTAAATCTTAAATTACCCTTGGCACCCCAAAACCACCCTTTACCCTAAAATTACCCTGCACACCCCAAACCCACCCTGATCTCTAAAAATACCCCTGCACCCCAAATCCCTAAACCACCCTGACCCCAAAAAATACCCCTGCACCCCAAAACCCAAACAAACACAGAAAAGTAAAAATACCTCTGCACCCCAAATCCTAAACCCACCCTGTACCCTAAAAATACCCCTTCACCCCGAATTCTAAATGCACCCTGAACCCTAAAATTACCTCCTACACCCCTGCACCCCAAAACCCTAACCAACCCTGACCCCTAAAAATACCTCAAACCCCTAAACCCTAAAAATACCCCAGTACCCCAAAACCTAAACCCTAAAAATACCCCAGCACCCCAAAACACAAACATACACTTAATCCTAAAATTACCCCTAAAACATATACCCCTACACCCCAAACCCTATACTTACCTTATACTTATATATAAAAAAAATATGCTTTTACCATTCATGCATTTACAACTAATTTCGTTGTAAAAGCATGCGTGGTAAAAGCTTATAAAATCTAATGCCATGCGTTGTAATGGCTTTGCAGAGTATTGGTAGTTGCGTTGTCATGGTATGAGGGGTGATGGTATGTGAGGTAAAAGATTTGTTGTAATGGTTGTTTACCGTCCAGAGCCATGTCAGATTTACAAGATGTCGCAACGGAATACATTTCCTATGATTAATCTAAGAGGAATAATTTACATCGACAGTTATCATACACATCTGGCATGGATTCGGCTCTCCTGTGGCAATAGTGGCCGCCTTTGCTAAACACTCATGGCAGAAGGTCATGGAACATGGTAGACATGTTCAATGTGCATTGGAGGTCTTGGCTCACTGCTGGAAGTGAGATGCCTACTTCATATCTATTGATCATCAGGTCCAGTGCCAACTTCATCAACTTCTTCTCTGCTGTCTCTTTTCAGTGCGCTTCGACAGCTGCAACACCACCATGAGCATGGGGTTTGAGACGAACAACGCCGACTTCAAGGTGGGCCCTGATGGCACTGTGTTCGCTGTCCACCGAGTACATATCCCCTCCAAGCAAGCGGTGTTTCTGGTGGCCGCAGAGGCTGAGGACCACCAGACCCCTGAGAAGTGGGAGGTTGCAGTTCGACTATTGGTGGATGAGAAGAAATCAAACCATAGTGCTCATAAGGTAAGGGGCATCTTTACAGTTCGCGAATCCTCGTAGAGCTGTGTTTTGTCGTGTACTCATGTCTGTAGGTGGCATCCGCGGCCCGTGCAGGTAAGAGCCGTGGGGACCAGTGGGGGGATTTTCGAGAGAAAATTAAATAAATAATTCATTTTCCCTCGTCATCGTCTGTCGAAATCCCCCCCCATTGGGTCTCGCCACTCATACATGCATGGGGCGCGGCTGTTAGGTGGCGTTTGCAAAAGGCGCAAGATTGGTAACGGACAACAAAGCCAAAATGTAGATAGACAACAGGTGCTGAACAGTTATGTCGGACGTACCGCCCTGTTTCCACCCTGCTTGTATGTCTCTCAATTAGAAGTGTGCTAAGTTTATTTTCCCGCCATTGAAGTTATGCAAAGTTCTTGATTTTTCCCTTGATCAAGGTTGTGACGTAACCTGATTTAACTTTGTTTTATTCTGCATTGTAAGATAATTTTCACAGCATTGCAAAATAATTTTCACTCATCAACACAGCCAAAATTGTATGCAGATTATTTCTCAGCAAGCATATATTTTACAAAGATTTGTGCACAGTGGCAAATGTTTGCAGAGTTTGAAACCTTAAAAAATTATGACGTCTGCCATACAAATAACATTGGACAGACTGAAGAAAAAAAATAACTTTATGCGCCCAAGCCTCAAGCTGAGGCATGATGAGGTTATAATCTGAGCAGTGGCAGCTGCCACCGAGTAGCACGGGTGGGGCGGGTGTGTGGAGGGGGTAGAAAAATACATGTTATGTTATGTTAGGGTTTTTTTGTAAAGCGCACGTACGCCCGTGGGCTTCATGGCGCTGCTGAAGGAAGGAACATAACATAACAAATCTACTACGGATATGCTTGCTTATATAGCCAGGTCTTAAGAGAGAGCCTGAAAGTCAAAAGATCTGGGCTTTGCCTGAGAGTCAGCGGAAGAGAGTTCCACAAAACAGCAGCTAGGTGGTGAAAACAGCTACCACCCTGGCGTTTCCTGTTGTAAGAAGGAACAATCAAGAGGTCTTTATTGGAGGAGCGAAGATTCAAAATGGGCTTGTATCTGGTGACCAGCTGAGTGATGAACTGTGGCCCTGTCACATTAAAAAGCTGCTTACCTTATTGCCAGACCACTCACTCATGTCGTCCACTTCTGTTCCTGCTTGAAGCAGCAAGCACAACCAGGCTCCCCTAAACCGATACCATGCTGCCATGCAGCATTGTGATTGGTCTGAGCACCGTGGTTCGGATCTCAGAAATACAATGGGAGCCTGTGCATGTTCTTCACAAGGTTGTGTATTACATCCTGATGGGGAAAGTGCAAAGTGCGCATGACTGTTTGGCTGGGCCAAGACAGCCGGCCAAACATTCATGTGCACTTAAGTGCCTACCAGTCCTCCCCTTGCTGGCTGTGATGACAGCCAAGCCCCAACTTGTCAACCTGCCCAACAATGAAAAAATAAAATGATAATAACCTAATGTTGTTTTATTTTTCCTTTTTCCACTGCGCAAAATGCAGTGAGGCGGCGCACCTCCGGCTTAGCGGAGGAGCCGCCGCTGTATATGAGAGGCCTGGAGTCCCCAATGCACTGGTTAGATTACAACTCCTCAGTGGTTAATTTGTAAAAAAAAAAAAAAAGTGCTGCGGCTCTCGTCGGGAGGCAGCTTTTCTCCTGTTGGCGCCGACTCAAACAGGACCACCACCATGAAATGTCTTTAACTGGTGCTCGTGAACAGCGCCGGTGTTGATGATTACGTGCTGGTGCTGAGACCTGGAAACCACCACTGCAACTCCTAGCCTACAACTCAAGGCGTATTTGCATTTGAAGCACCGCGTGGTGATTAAAGAGGTTCTCATTTATATCTGTAATCTTTGACACAGGTTGTACTTTTAGCAGCTGCAGACACTTGTAGGAGGGGCAAGACCTTTCTCACCGCCCCCTATCCAGGCGCGCAACACCCATTGTGCTCACGGGGCTTCAGCCTCCCCCGTCGTGTGTGTTAGCCCGGTCTGATACAGCTTTGCGGGCTGGTGACTTTTCTAATTGCAGCCGCACCCGAGTACTTAACAGGTCTTTAAAAGATCATTTACTTGTAAATTAGGCGTTTGTTGTGTTTTCACCCCTTCTTTCAGTCACTCTGTCTATGGTTGGAAGAATTAGCCCCCCCCCTCCCGAAATATTTTTCAGCCCCCCCCCCCCGAAATTTGGCTCTAGTTGCCCGCCTGCCCCTATCCCTCCATCACTCTCTCTTCTGTTTATTTCTAGAGTATTTTGTGCAGCTATGTCTTACCCTTGCAAGCCTGAGGACCCACACAGCTGTACTCCCAGAAGGCTCTAGAAGGGAAATTGCATATTAGTGCACTATGACATCGGATTGCTGCATTTTTTTTTAACTTAATCTGAACTTTGGTTCTACCTTTAAGTTTTCTAAATATGTAACCATAAGTAGGTTTATTCACAAGGTGGAAAGAGAGAAATGAGACACATGAATGAAGACAAATGAGCGGGAGGTAATGATTACTGGAGTGACGGATAGATAAAGCGAGAGAGAGCGGAGAGGCTGGTTAATTTACTGAAAGCTGTAATTGGACTGAGTGAAATTGAGACGATAGTGGTGGAGCGGAGAAGGCTGTAAGTAGACGTACGGAGAAAGATTGATAATGCCAGTGAAAAGTAGATAGTGTGTTTCAGCGATTGCAGGTCTGGCGAGAGACAGGGAAGAAGATTGCGCGGTAGTGAACGAGATCTCTAGTGGTACACGAAGACACCGAAGCAGAGAGCGATAAAGAGAGAACGAAGAGGTGGTAGACAGAGACAGACCAAAGTAATCAGAGGAAGGTGTAATAATGAGGTCTGCATGGAGGTGGAGTGCGATGTATGTCAATAAAGTGAGGGAATGACTGGGGCGGGTGCAAAGAAGAGACAGAGATGCAACGTTAAACCCCAGGAGAACGGGACACTGGGTAGGAGGTGGTTCTGTAATACCCAGACTGCTCAAGCATTGGTCTGGAGTGAGTGCATCTGAGTCTTGGTCAACTTCTCTGTCTCCAAGGCATGTGCCTGCTTTATGGCATGTGTTACTAATGAGGCTTTTATATGCCTTACAGGGTTGTTTAACCCCTCCCATGCTCATGACGAGCTGAGCTCGTCATGAGCCATGGTTGCCGTGTGGTCATGACGAGCAGAGCTCGTCATAACGGCTCCAGCGCTCGCACGCGGGGCTAATTCCCCGGCTGTGCTGAGCGTTCCAATGAACCGGGTGTGGCTCATGACGAGCTGAGCTCGTCACCAGCATCGGGGCGCTGTGCGCGCCCCTCAGCACAGCGGGGGAATTACCCCCACGGCCAAGGGGTTAATCAATAACATGACACAGCACAGTGCCAGGGATAGGAAGTGCCTGCTCACTTTGTTGACAAAGGACACTGCTTTGTGCAGTTCAGCTAGCCCTAGACCACCACTCATGACGGAACGCTGTGAAGCTGCCGCATACACGCCACAGGAGGATAAACATTTGTTTGGGAAAGATACGGACCCGCAAACAGGAATTTCATTAAAAAAAAAGAACAGACTACACTGGGATTGTGCATAAACAGGCTAGGACTATCATTGAACGCAGTGAGCATTCAAATTAAGCCCTGATGAAGTTGTGATTGCAACGAAACGTGTTGGCTAATGCAAAGTTGAATAAAGCCCTCGTATAGAGCATGATTGAGCACAATGACTGGAGATTGAATTATTATACACTGCGTATGCCATAAGGATGTATAGATTGCCCACCGCTCATGCCCACCCCAAATTCCTGTATGCTGTGAATAAATTCCAGTAGAAATTATTTTGAACTTCTCAGCATGGTCTTCTACAAAGTACCAGCTATGGATGTTATAAAGTGCTTGGAGACCACCTCAATTTCATGTGTGCACTATAAAATTCTCAAACGTGCTTGACCCATATAGGGGTTAATCATAGGGTTGAAAGACGCAGTTGACAGCAACCAGGGGTGTACAATGTACGTAAGTTTCTGGTTTATTTCAGCGAGGGAAAATCACAGTACCGGTGCAACATTAAGTCCATCACAGGCATCAGATAATGGTGCCACTACAAATGGTCAAAACAGGGCACTGGATTGCACCAAATAGCTTTGATGAGATGGTAGTCTTGGACAAAAGTGAAGGAAAAGTGAAACGAAAGCAGATCAGGAAGGGGTTAAAACGTAGGGAAGAAGACTGGTACAAAAACCATGTCCAGCAAGGTAAAAAAAATAGAAAGAGATGAGAAAAGAGAAACACTTCCCACATTCTCCAATGATCCAAAAATGCTGGATAGGACCCTATGAGAAAGACCCAAACCTGTATCCATAAGGCTGTGGCTGCTTAACAATAATTATGCATACCCAAATCTCTTTCTCGGTTGGATTACAGAACATTTTTGGGGCACACCCAAGGCCACTAAACCCAAGCCCGCAGCCATCAAGCTCTTCACCACTTTGCTTTTGGATGTATGTGTTGGTCACTGAATTATTGACAATTATACTGTTTGGCCATTCCTGGCCAGGATATTTCACCATTCCATGATTTAAATAGTTGAACTCTGAAACATTTTTCCAAAACAAATGGTGCTTTTTACAGAGATGTGTGACTAGAATACATTGATCAACAGTCTTACATTATCATGAAGCTAGAACTATTAGAGTTCTGGGACCATAACTCTGGAGTAGTTATGCCCACGGCCGAGGTTCCAAACCAGAATCTTTAAAAATAATAAGACAATCAGGCTAGCTTGACTCCAGTGGCATGGTGAGCACAGGATCCATATCTGGGCAATCACGTCCCACTCGGGGGAAGGGTATCCCCAGATGTGGGTCATACAATCCCATAATCACTGCTCCACTGTTTTCAAGCTAGCATGGCTGATGAGGGGTGATACCCCGAAACTGGTCCCATGATGCTAGTTTCCCGGTCTGTGAAGGACCTGGCTTGGCAGGTTAGGCTGGAATGGTCCCATGTGTGGCAGAGTCAAGACTGATTTTGACATGGCTGGGCCCAAATTGGTGTGCCCTGGTGAGCAACAAAACAATGGATAAAACCCAGATCTTTGTTACAGAGGGTGAATGTTTGCATTGTTCAGCAATCCGTCCATCATTTGTTTTTGTTTTTTCTGCATATCCTGATGGTCTATCAACAGGCTGCTGGGTCTTCCTGAGCTAGAGTGAGAGGGAAGAGACACTTGCACCTGAAAAGGGCTATGGCTGTCCCTGCACAAAGAGTTGCACACCAGTGTGTCTGGAGCCAGGGCATGGTCTTGTGCACTACAATGACGTTTTGAACTCTCCCTACTTCAAAAGCTAAACAGGTATACATATTAGACCATATATTTATCAAAGAGAACTTGCTATGAATGACTTGTTTATTGGACTCTGAAATATCTTTTCAGGAGGCACCTGTTAGGTGTCTTCATGAAACCCTCACCCATCAACCTAGTGTGCTTCAACGTCTGATTACAGCGAAGCAGATCTTTTACTGAGTGTGCTGTGTGGTGGAAAGTGAAGCACTTTTTTATGGTCCTGAGGAAAGCCAGCATTAAGAAAAGGCACTGGCTGAAACATGTCGACCAACACAGGATGTAGGAGGTCGTAAGTCCGCCACCACAACATCCATTTGCCTTGTTTTTAACCGCTGACAGAGGCCCATTTATTAAAATGTAATTAACCCTCGGGTATTGGGACCACTGCCAAGCCGTTTTAATCTCACTTCACTTTCCATCACACTACACACTCAGTAAAATACCTGCTCCGCTGTAATCAGGCGTTGAAGCACACCCGGGACACATTAGGTGTCACTGGGTGGGCCCGATGATGAAGCATGCCACCAACCAGGTTGATGGGTGAGGGTTTCATGAAGACACCTAACAGGTGCCTCCTGACAAGATATTTCAGAGTCCAATAAAAAAGTCCTTCATAGCTAGTTCTCTTTGATAAATATATAAATCCTTGGGGATACGGACTAGCTACCTAGTCCCCTCTCTCTCTCTTGATACGCCAATACATATTAGACCACCAACAACATTCACTCAGAACACTTCTGGAGCTGAGGACATTCTACCACGAATAAGAGCTGTTGTGCTACCAGGAGGGACTGCCCATTTTCTCCTTTCTTTGCTGTGTTGGCCTGCTGCTTCTTGCCTGGGAGTGAGAGGACTGGACTTGACTCCCTATATCCTGCATCTCTAAAGGTTCTCCAAGGGCTTGTTGGGCTTGCCTCCTGTTTTTGAAGTCCCAGGGATATCAAAGACTTAATCTTCATATTGCTACCAACACCTGGGCTCATGTGTTGTGAGTCCTACTATGCCAAGTGGTACCAAATCCAGTCCTCAGCCCTTGGAAGTGAGCGTTTCGGGCTGCAACCCAAGAAACCTGCATTGATCGGAACCTGCGCATATTCCATTGATCCTGACGCATCGCCATTGCCTGCACTGGAGCCACGGACACCGCTTGCCGAGTGTGCAATACAACAACTGTGACCTCCTACGCAGCCTGAACTTAGGCGACGCAGCGCCTCTGCATTACCACTGCTGCCCGGACACCGCATTGCAGGACCCCGACGCTACCCAGCGGTTCAACATTGATTCATCTTCCCGACTTTGGAAACGACGCATCACCTTCAACAGTGACACATCCCCTCGTTTGCTCGACGATTCGTCCCTGAGCTTTGATTTATCCAAGGTACTGTCAGCCGGTCGGTGTGACTCCTGTGTGTGGCCCGCGCTCCATTACTGTTGTATTGAACTTTTGGATTTGCCCCAGTCAAACGCAACCAGATAGCCCCGCTTAGTACTACTGATTTATGAGCACTGTGTTTCGAATTTAGTGTGTGTGTGTGTGTGTGTGTGTGTGTCCCCGCCTTAGTTTAGCCTGACTTCTCTGTGCCAAGGTAACGGAAGTTACGCACAGGTAAACCTTTAGTATGTACTACACTTACCCTGACTGGATTTGTGGTTCCTGCTTGGACATGGTTAGTACCTCTGCCAACCAGAAACACAACTTTTAAGAGACAGTCTTATTAATTTTAGTTAACATTGTATTCATTTTGACACAGGCCATATTCATTTGATGAGGTGCCCCATCCGTTTAAACATGTTTTATATTCATGTCAACCCTTGTTTTATTCATTTCGATGTAGGCTATATTCAATAGAAAATGTCTCATATTCTTTTCAGTGCATGCTATATTTTTTAAATACATTTTATATTTATTTCAGAATATGTCATTCATTTTAAGCATGTCAAATAATTCTTAACTGAGGTCCTATTACTTTCAACGCATCTCATATTCATTTCACTGCATGTCATATTCATATCCGCTTAAGCCATATTTATCTTATTACGTGTCATATTCCAGTGAAGAGTGGTCATACTCATTTCAATATATCACATTATCTCTTTAATATATCTAAAGTTAATTTCAAAGTGGATCATATTGATTTTAACGCATTTAAGCATAGATTATATTAATTTTATCAATGGTCATATTTATTTTAAAACGTTGCATAACATTTTAATCCATCTCATAGTCGTTTCATTTCAACACACAACCTACTAATTTCAGGGTGTGTCATTTTCCTGTTAATATCCTCTATTTTGATTTCAGTGCATATCACATTAATTTTAGCGTAGATCATATTTGTTTTAACTCGTTTCAGCAAATTGCATATTCATTTGAACACATGTTTCAATGTGGCTTTTGGTTATTTCAACATATCTCGTGTTAAAGTTCACATGTTGTAGTTATTTTAAACGGTATCATATTCATTTCAATACGAGCCATATTTATTTAAATGCAGGTCATATTCATTTTAACACCAGTCATATTCATTACAATATGTGTCATGCTCATTTCAGGGTGTATAATATTCTTCACAACTGGTATTATATTCACTTCAAGTGCTATATAAATATTTTAACGTGCGTCATATTCCTTTCATTGAAGGTTAGATTCATTTAAAATATCATCATATTCATTTCAACATGTGTCCTACTTCTTTTAACACCTGCCTCTCACTTCCGCAATTATCATACTCATTTTAATGCGCCATATTAAGTTCAGCGTTTGCTATATTCTTTTCATTATAGACTATATTCTGGGTTTGCTGTTTCATATATTGATTCTGCCATGTATCATATTGGTTTTGAAATATGTTATATTCATTTCGGTTTGTGTTATTTTCTTTTTACTGTGTGTTGTGTATTTCAGGGGGTGTCTTATCAGTAGAGCAGGAATTTTGACATGAATGGCTTCCCATATTACTCTCTGATGATTTCTTTCTCCAGGATGTCCCGTGGGCAAGATTTCCAGAAACAGGAGATTGGCAGAAATGCCAGATCATGTTTGAGCTGCTTGTAAAGTTTTGGAGGCATTTTCTCAAACTTTGTGAAGGAAAAACATTGCAGGCTCACACACACCTTTGCAAAGGTTAAGAAAAATTGTGTGGAACTTTGCAAATATTTTCGGTTTGCCACATCCTAGTGCAAACCATGCCTTTTCTGTCAATGTATGACACACATATCTTTATTTAATGTTAACAAAAAAGCTACATCTATGGAAGGAGGTGTCCGAGAGGTCCACAGACAATGGTCTCAGCTGAAGTTGCCAGCTGAGTGCCAGTTCAAGGTGAACCTCAGGCTGTGGTGCATTTAACAAGGGTTGAAGTTGGGGTGTTGGAATGTAGCTTTGCTGCAGGCTTTGGGTGGGACTCCAAACAAGGCATTTGACACAGCTCTCAGGTGGATGGGTCTCACCATTCTCCGAACTGCACCTTGGTGGCAGTGGGAACATGTCCCACTGCCACTTTCGAAGCAGCCCCAGTGTTTTTGTATTCAGGCGCTTTCCAAAGGATGGAACTTCCGCCTTTTGTTCTCGAATTTGGGGCCATATTATCAAGAAAGGGCGATACATTATCGCCGCTTTTATCGGCAGGAAACTGCCGCTAAAGCGTCGATAATGGGCTTGATAATATGCCCTTGTGAATTCCCATAGAAGCCCAGGTTTCTTGATAATATGGCCCCACGTTCATTCACAAATTTGCGCAGCTCTTACAGCAACTTGCCCGAATATCATGCCTGCCATGATGGGGTGAAAATAAAAAACAAATTTGTTATCCATTCGGTTGCAGAGATGTACCCTGACATCGAAGAGCCCTTAAGGGTTTGCAACAAGAGGGGAATTGTTAATAGAAGTAGTTCGAACCATTCAGATGTATATCACTACATGTTTTGATAAGCTCTGCGAAGCCATGAACATGCTTTTCAAATCACATGAAAGCAGCATGTACGTGGAATGTCCTTGGGAAGCCATTAAGGGGTGTAAACATTGGGTTCTTTTACAAAAGATCTGAGATGAGTCAAAGTGAACAAAAAGCAGCGGATTAAACATTCAACAAAGCAGCTTCCTGGTCTCTGGGAGCTGTCTGTCATCACCAACGCAAGGGCCTTGGCAAATGGATGCCAATCACTGGTTAGAAGAGAAGGGAGGAACCACAGGTGGCAGCACATGTCTGAAGTGCTCCTTACCAATAAAGGATATTGTAGTGATGTGTTGAATGTTGAGCTGTGTCTGTATAGTAATTTCATTTATAAAGCGCTTACTACCCCTGATGAGGCGTCAAATCACTTTTTCGGCAAGTATCATGCTACTCCGAAACCTAAAAAGGATCAGTGGTGAATTAGTATCATGAAATAGGAGATTTATTCGAGCGGTGGATATGTTGGTCTGCTATTTGGATTGAGAACGGTAGTGGAGTGATAGAAGAAGGAAAAAGGTTTGCATTTATATAGCTAGTGCTACCCATGTGGTGATCTGTTCCATCCTTATATTGATGGAGCGTGCGGTGCACTGGGGATGTGATTGTTGGCCATTTCATGCCGGTACCGATGGGTCAATGGATGTGCAGTCGTGTTAACAGGTCATTCCATGCCTGCACTGATGGGGTGGTGGGCAGAGTCCTGTTAAGTTGTGTTAACATCACTTGTAGAGCGCACTTTCACCTCCAGCTCTCTATACACTGTTCCAGCTGTAGGTGAGAATAATAGAGTACCCGCTACTCTAATTTGCCATATGCTTGCCTATATATCCAGGTCTGCAGGTGACAGCTAATGGCACAATAAAATTGTGTGTGACCCATTCCATCCTGTGCTGATGGGGCTGTGAAAATAGAGGTGGAGTCATGTGTACTGGCCCTTCCATGCATGTAGTGGTGGACTGGAGGGATGTTTGCAGGCCGTTCCATATCTACACTCATGAGGGTTCCTGGTGGATGTGGAATCTTGGCGTTTGACCATTCCATGCTTGTACTGAAGGAACGATGGTTGTGGACCATTCCATGCCGGTAGCATTTGAAGAGTGTATGTGGACCACAGATTGGCCACTGAAGGTAGACCCTGTTTACTGATTGGGCTGGGGAGGTGGACAATTCAATGCCTGCACCAATGGGGCATCAGAGGTGAGGTTCTGTCTGCAGTGGCGGCCTGCGACTTTTGAAAGTGGTGGGGGTGAATTCTGTCTGCATAGCGACCACAATATCCAATTCAGCTCTAGGCAACTTTGAAAAACAAACAAACTGCTGTGCACTTGTTTCTAACCGTATGGCAGGAGCCTATCTTTTTCCAATACCTGGTCCCTGCACTGCTACTTAGGTTGGAGCAGCTCAATGGTGTCCGTCCTGGCTGCAATATAGAACCAATGTGCACGACAGCACACAGGGCCTTTCATTAGTGCCTGATTTGAAACCCTAACACTGCTGCTTTGTTCAACCACTCCCACCAGGCTAATGTCACTCTCTTCGCTTGTGCTTCGGGGTCGTCCAGCCAGCACATGCCCAGAAGGACTCGACCACACAAAAAAATATTATTTTTATTTTCAGTCGGTTCACGGAGGAGCTCCAAGCAGTGAGTGCCGTGAAGCAGCAGTGGATTGCTGAAGCCTCCTTGTCTCTGCCTCTGACACCGGACCTGCTTTTTACCTCGCCGGACCCGCTACGCGGGTCCCGCAGCGGGGTATTCTTCAAAGGGCTGCTGACTTTGGGACTGTTCTTTGGACCGGCAGGGTTGCGAGCGAAGCAGGGACTCCGTGGACCAGGAGCCCCTGCGAGCCCCATTACCATCAGCTGGGCTGCTCTCCCTGCCGGCCGTGACCCCGCCCATAACGCGAACTAGTATTTTAAGCCCTTAGCACGCCCGCTGCGCGGGAGCGCGCGGGAGCGTCCCGGGAGAAGCCCGGGACAAGGGCGGGGCCGTCTGCGGCCGTCCTAGGCCGGAGTAGGCTGGGCTGGGCCCACCCTCTTGGTTGTGCTATTAGGCGCTAAATTTTGGCTCCTGTCACAGTGTTTCATACACTTCACTACACCTTAGACGCCATGCCATCCCCGATTAGGGAAAGCACTCCTAGGAAACAGGGTGGGCCAAAAACCTTAGATAATTATTTTCCCCGGGCTGTGGGAGATGGGGATAAAGAGGGCACCTTAAACCGGCTGAGGGTTGAACGGAGACGTTCAATAGATATCTTGAAAAATAGACCCTTGTCTGATGATCGTACCGCGCCTAATGCAGAATTGCCCCCAATAGATGATGTTCCCATCCTGTTGAGAGAGGGTAGTAAAACTCCGGTAACTTCCCCAACGAGCCCTACCCCTGCGAGCAGTACATGCTCCAACAAGGTGACTATTGATTTAATTTCTCAACGTTCCCCGATTTTGCAACCTAGGAAAGCCAAACCGAAGTTTGTAGCTGCACACGCAGCCTTTGGGCCCCCATCAAAACGTAGGAGAAAGGCGAAGGGGCCACAGGGGAAACATAGACCTAAACCCCTTATTTTTGAGTTTGGGAAGTCATCTAAGCCCATTTCATCACCTGTGTCAGTAGTGGAGGCGTCACAGATAAAACCTGCTGCGCAGACTAGTGCGCCCACCGGTGTGTTGGGAAACACAGCAAATAATATTGTTAATGTCCCCCTTTCTGTTGTCCCGTTGGGAAACTTGGAATTTCTACTGAGGTCACTATTGCTACCCATCAGTGAAAGCATAAAAAAGGTGGAAATTAGATTAACCATCCTAGAGGCCACACTAAATAGCCTAAAACTTCCAGCTACATCTCAAGGAAGGGTATCAGAGCCCACCGCCATACCAATAGCCCCAGGCAAACAATTGCCAGAAAAAGGAACGAACCCTGTACCTACGCAGACAGTAATGGTGGCCGCACCCCTATATCCCCAGAGTAACAACTCGACCCGAGTGGAGATATCCAACCCTAATGGGCCTACCCCTCCAGTAAAACCCACCACACAATCACAGCCTTTGGATAGAGCTGTGTTAATGCCCCTAAAGAAGCCTCCCCCTAAGCCACGTAGACCTAATTTACCCCCAGAGTCAAATGACTTTACTGTAGTGATGGCGGGTGTTCCCCCGTTAGAAGAAGGTGAAACAGAGGATTTTTGCATCTTAAAAAGTAGGGTAATTAAATGGCTTAACTTGAACAGACCCCTACCAGAGCACTTAAATAACGAAATTATTATGGTCAGAAGGGTCCCTTGGGTGGGGAGAAGTCGTAAATCTATAAAAGGGGACTGCATATTGGTCAGCTGTAGGGATGCGAGAACTGTCTCTTATATATGCCAGGGAAAGAACAGATCGCTAGAGTCAACCATCCAAACCCTGCATGTGTCCTTTTTCTTTCCTCCCACCAATGTACCTGCACATGTGACCCGGCCATATAGCAACTGGGAAAGAGTGGGTCAGAGGGGTGTTCATTATGAGTTTAACCCTAGACCATTATTTAGCCGCCCAGAGTTACCCTTCCACACGTCAAATCGGTTTCATTGCCTGGATGGCCTTGAGGGGGTAGATTGACAAATAAATGAGGGCACACGGGGACTAGGGGGTAGAGGGGCTCTGTATGATGATCAGGAGAAGCACAGTTCCGAGGCAGAGCAAATTCCATCAAGCTCTGCCCGGATACAGCGGCCTGATGAATGTAGGCCTATAGATACTGCCTGTATAGGCGGGGTACAGGGGTTGGAAAAGGAAAAACAAGGGTGCGATCCAGTAGGAGGGCTATTGGGAGGAGGGGCACAAGGGGGTGAGGCTTTAAGGATAATCTCATGGAACATAGCAGGCCTTGCCGGGAAATTCAATAACATGGAGTGGCTTGATTATATTAAAAAATTTCATGTGATCTGCCTGCAGGAAACATGGGCCCAGGAGAATAACTACCATTTGCAAGGGTACAGGTGTTTCTTTGTACCGGCTCAAAAATCAAGATCAGGGAGGGCAATGGGAGGATTAATTATATATATAGACCTGTGCCTCCCGGGAAGTCATACATGTCTGGATTGGAACTCCCACAGGATTCAGGCAGTGATGTTCTCTGGGAAAGGCCTCAGATTCGTTGCAGTTAATATCTACAACGATGAGACATTAGGATCTAATGTCTCTTTGGCTGAGGAATTAGATAACAGGTTGGGCCAGGCTATTTCAAATCAAAAAAAGGGGCAGCCATATGGGCTGGTGGTCATGGGAGACTACAACTGCCACCTGTGCCCGGTTTTGGTCCACACAAATATTGATTGGTCACGATGCCCCAGGGAGAAGGGCCCGCATTTTTCTCACACACTGTTGGGCTCTGCACTTAGAATGCTACGGCTTAAGTATGACTTAGAACATACTATTAATATGATAGGGACGCAGTTGGATGGTACACTCCCTCCCACATTCAAGGGACGAGGATGTTCTTCTTTTATAGATTACATTCTGGTCTCAAGGTCCCTAACTAATAAGATTATCAGTGTAGGGATCGAATGGAGTGGTTTCAGTGACCATAATCCTCTTGTCCTGGATCTGTCGCACAGGGTGGGCCCAAGTACTAGAGTCCAAAGTACATTCTCTGAAAGAGCAATAGACCAGGGCAGGAGATTAAAATGGGCAAAAATAGACGGGGAAAAGTTCTACAAGGGCCTGGTGGACGCAGGGAAACTCGCTATTAATGATTGTCTGGACACTGAGGTCCAAGGGTCAAGGGTATTAGAAGCCTTTGATCAGATTGCTAAACTGGTCGACGGTCTATTAAAGACCAGTGCGCCTCTGAAGAACCACGGAAACCCGCGATGGTTCGACAATGACTGTTCTAAAGCTTTGAGGGAGCTGAAAAACTGCCTTAAAATTAAGCCAAGGGTCCCCCAAACAGTTAAGAAGTGTAGGGACACTTACAAAAAGGAGATCAAACGGAGGAAACTTGCTTTGCAGATGGAAGCATGGGCAGATTTACGGGAAGCAGGGGAAAGAAAGGATTTGGCAGGGTTTTGGAAAATAATTAATAACCCAACGTTTCAGGAAAAAGATGCCCCGGATATAGGGGCTAATGTTCTCCCAGAGCAGTGGGTTACCCACTTTAGGAGCCTGTATAATTATGAGTCTGGCTCTAGTGAAGAGCCGTTGGCCATCTCAACTGAGGCTCCATTAGTAGAATTTTCCATTAGGGAGATCACTGTAGGGATGGAGGGCCTGACCAGAAATAAAGCCCCGGGGCCTGACGGAATCCCCCCAGACTTGTTCCTGAGTAATATCGAACTTTGGGCCCCTTTAATGACAAGGGTTATTAATACTGCCATTACCTGTGGCCTGCCCCCGTCTTGGTCCACGGCGGTAATCGTGCCAATTTTTAACAAGCATTTACAATGCAATGGTTTTGCCTTTGTTAAAGTTAGAGCTATTGGCATTGCTCTTGACACTCTGAAGCTCCACTCTGAAGCTCCACTCTGCACTCTGAAGCTCCACTCTGCACTCTGAAGCTCCACTCTGCACTCTGAAGCTCCACTCTGCACTCTGCAGCTCCACTCTGCACTCTGAAGCTCCACTCTGCACTCTGAAGCTCCACTCTGCACTCTGAAGCTGCACTCTGAAGCTCCACTCTGCACTCTGAAGCTGCACTCTGAAGCTCCACTCTGCACTCTGAAGCTCCACTCTGAAGCTCCACTCTGAAGCTCCACTCTGAAGCTCCACTCTGAAGCTCCACTCTGAAGCTCCACTCTGAAGCTCCACTCTGAAGCTCCACTCTGAAGCTCCACTCTGCACTCTGAAGCTCCACTCTGAAGCTCCACTCTGCACTCTGAAGCTCCACTCTGAATCTGCACTCTGAAGCTCCACTCTGCACTCTGAAGCTCCACTCTGAATCTGAAGCTCCACTCTGAAGCTCCACTCTGCACTCTGAAGCTCCACTCTGAATCTGAAGCTCCACTCTGAAGCTCCACTCTGAAGCTCCACTCTGCACTCTAAAGCTCCACTCTGAAGCTCCACTCTGCACTCTAAAGCTCCACTCTGAAGCTCCACTCTGCACTCTAAAGCTCCACTCTGAAGCTCCACTCTGCACTCTAAAGCTCCACTCTGAAGCTCCACTCTGCACTCTAAAGCTCCACTCTGAAGCTCCACTCTGCACTCTAAAGCTCCACTCTGAAGCTCCACTCTGCACTCTAAAGCTCCACTCTGAAGCTCCACTCTGCACTCTAAAGCTCCACTCTGAAGCTCCACTCTGCACTCTGAAGCTCCACTCTGAAGCTCCACTCTGCACTCTAAAGCTCCACTCTGAAGCTCCACTCTGCACTCTAAAGCTCCACTCTGAAGCTCCACTCTGCACTCTAAAGCTCCACTCTGAAGCTCCACTCTGCACTCTAAAGCTCCACTCTGAAGCTCCACTCTGCACTCTAAAGCTCCACTCTGAAGCTCCACTCTGCACTCTAAAGCTCCACTCTGCACTCTAAAGCTCCACTCTGAAGCTCCACTCTGCACTCTAAAGCTCCACTCTGAAGCTCCACTCTGCACTCTAAAGCTCCACTCTGAAGCTCCACTCTGCACTCTAAAGCTCCACTCTGAAGCTCCACTCTGAAGCTCCACTCTGAAGCTCCACTCTGAAGCTCCACTCTGAAGCTCCACTCTGAAGCTCCACTCTGAAGCTCCACTCTGAAGCTCCACTCTGCACTCTGAAGCTCCACTCTGAAGCTCCACTCTGCACTCTGAAGCTCCACTCTGAATCTGCACTCTGAAGCTCCACTCTGCACTCTGAAGCTCCACTCTGAATCTGAAGCTCCACTCTGAAGCTCCACTCTGCACTCTGAAGCTCCACTCTGAATCTGAAGCTCCACTCTGAAGCTCCACTCTGAAGCTCCACTCTGCACTCTAAAGCTCCACTCTGAAGCTCCACTCTGCACTCTAAAGCTCCACTCTGAAGCTCCACTCTGCACTCTAAAGCTCCACTCTGAAGCTCCACTCTGCACTCTAAAGCTCCACTCTGAAGCTCCACTCTGCACTCTAAAGCTCCACTCTGAAGCTCCACTCTGCACTCTAAAGCTCCACTCTGAAGCTCCACTCTGCACTCTGAAGCTCCACTCTGAAGCTCCACTCTGCACTCTAAAGCTCCACTCTGAAGCTCCACTCTGCACTCTAAAGCTCCACTCTGAAGCTCCACTCTGCACTCTAAAGCTCCACTCTGAAGCTCCACTCTGCACTCTAAAGCTCCACTCTGAAGCTCCACTCTGCACTCTAAAGCTCCACTCTGAAGCTCCACTCTGCACTCTAAAGCTCCACTCTGCACTCTAAAGCTCCACTCTGAAGCTCCACTCTGCACTCTAAAGCTCCACTCTGAAGCTCCACTCTGCACTCTAAAGCTCCACTCTGAAGCTCCACTCTGCACTCTAAAGCTCCACTCTGAAGCTCCACTCTGCACTCTAAAGCTCCACTCTGAAGCTCCACTCTGCACTCTAAAGCTCCACTCTGAAGCTCCACTCTGCACTCTAAAGCTCCACTCTGAAGCTCCACTCTGCACTCTAAAGCTCCACTCTGCACTCTAAAGCTCCACTCTGAAGCTCCACTCTGAAGCTCCACTCTGCACTCTAAAGCTCCACTCTGAAGCTCCACTCTGAAGCTCCACTCTGCACTCTAAAGCTCCACTCTGCACTCTAAAGCTCCACTCTGAAGCTCCACTCTGCACTCTAAAGCTCCACTCTGAAGCTCCACTCTGCACTCTAAAGCTCCACTCTGAAGCTCCACTCTGCACTCTAAAGCTCCACTCTGAAGCTCCACTCTGCACTCTAAAGCTCCACTCTGAAGCTCCACTCTGCACTCTAAAGCTCCACTCTGAAGCTCCACTCTGCACTCTAAAGCTCCACTCTGAAGCTCCACTCTGAAGCTCCACTCTGAAGCTCCACTCTGAAGCTCCACTCTGAAGCTCCACTCTGAAGCTCCACTCTGAAGCTCCACTCTGAAGCTCCACTCTGAAGCTCCACTCTGAAGCTCCACTCTGAAGCTCCACTCTGCACTCTGAAGCTCCACTCTGAATCTGCACTCTGAAGCTCCACTCTGCACTCTGAAGCTCCACTCTGAATCTGCACTCTGAAGCTCCACTCTGCACTCTGAAGCTCCACTCTGAATCTGCACTCTGAAGCTCCACTCTGCACTCTGAAGCTCCACTCTGAAGCTCCACTCTGAAGCTCCACTCTGAAGCTCCACTCTGAAGCTCCACTCTGAAGCTCCACTCTGAAGCTCCACTCTGAAGCTCCACTCTGAAGCGCCACTCTGCACTCTGAAGCTCCACTCTGCACTCTGAAGCTCCACTCTGCACTCTGAAGCTCCACTCTGCACTCTGAAGCTCCACTCTGCACTCTGAAGCTCCACTCTGCACTCTGAAGCTCCACTCTGCACTCTGAAGCTCCACTCTGCACTCTGAAGCTCCACTCTGCACTCTGAAGCTGCACTCTGAAGCTCCACTCTGAAGCTCCACTCTGAAGCTCCACTCTGAAGCTCCACTCTGAAGCTCCACTCTGAAGCTCCACTCTGAAGCTCCACTCTGAAGCTCCACTCTGAAGCTCCACTCTGCACTCTGAAGCTCCACTCTGAAGCTCCACTCTGCACTCTGAAGCTCCACTCTGAAGCTCCACTCTGCACTCTGAAGCTCCACTCTGAAGCTCCACTCTGCACTCTGAAGCTCCACTCTGAAGCTCCACTCTGAAGCTCCACTCTGAAGCTCCACTCTGAAGCTCCACTCTGAAGCTCCACTCTGAAGCTCCACTCTGAAGCTCCACTCTGAAGCTCCACTCTGAATCTGCACTCTGAAGCTCCACTCTGCACTCTGAAGCTCCACTCTGAATCTGCACTCTGAAGCTCCACTCTGCACTCTGAAGCTCCACTCTGAATCTGCACTCTGAAGCTCCACTCTGCACTCTGAATCTGCACTCTGAAGCTCCACTCTGCACTCTGAAGCTCCACTCTGAAGCTCCACTCTGAAGCTCCACTCTGAAGCTCCACTCTGAAGCTCCACTCTGAAGCTCCACTCTGAAGCTCCACTCTGAAGCTCCACTCTGCACTCTGAAGCTCCACTCTGCACTCTGAAGCTCCACTCTGCACTCTGAAGCTCCACTCTGCACTCTGAAGCTCCACTCTGCACTCTGAAGCTCCACTCTGAAGCTCCACTCTGAAGCTCCACTCTGAAGCTCCACTCTGAAGCTCCACTCTGAAGCTCCACTCTGAAGCTCCACTCTGAAGCTCCACTCTGAACTCTGAAGCTCCACTCTGCACTCTGAAGCTCCACTCTGCACTCTGAAGCTCCACTCTGCACTCTGAAGC
The DNA here is from genome assembly GCF_964261635.1 of Lissotriton helveticus. Classification (NCBI taxonomy): domain Eukaryota; kingdom Metazoa; phylum Chordata; class Amphibia; order Caudata; family Salamandridae; genus Lissotriton; species Lissotriton helveticus. Next base: position 94,559,189 of record NC_136068.1, read on the forward strand.
TCCACTCTGCACTCTGAAGCTCCACTCTGCACTCTGAAGCTGCACTCTGAAGCTCCACTCTGAAGCTCCACTCTGAAGCTCCACTCTGAAGCTCCACTCTGAAGCTCCACTCTGAAGCTCCACTCTGAAGCTCCACTCTGAAGCTCCACTCTGCACTCTGAAGCTCCACTCTGCACTCTGAAGCTCCACTCTGAAGCTCCACTCTGCACTCTGAAGCTCCACTCTGAAGCTCCACTCTGCACTCTGAAGCTCCACTCTGCACTCTGAAGCTCCACTCTGAAGCTCCACTCTGAAGCTCCACTCTGAAGCTCCACTCTGAAGCTCCACTCTGCACTCTGAAGCTCCACTCTGCACTCTGAAGCTCCACTCTGCACTCTGAAGCTCCACTCTGCACTCTGAAGCTCCACTCTGCACTCTGAAGCTCCACTCTGCACTCTGAAGCTCCACTCTGAAGCTCCACTCTGAATCTGCACTCTGAAGCTCCACTCTGAAGCTCCACTCTGAAGCTCCACTCTGAAGCTCCACTCTGAAGCTCCACTCTGAAGCTCCACTCTGAAGCTCCACTCTGCACTCTGAAGCTCCACTCTGAAGCTCCACTCTGCACTCTGAAGCTCCACTCTGAATCTGCACTCTGAAGCTCCACTCTGCACTCTGAAGCTCCACTCTGAAGCTCCACTCTGAAGCTCCACTCTGAAGCTCCACTCTGAAGCTCCACTCTGAAGCTCCACTCTGAAGCTCCACTCTGCACTCTGAAGCTCCACTGAAGCTACACACCGCGCAGGGCAGCTCTGGATGCTGATGCGAGAGGCCAGCTGGGAGGCGCGCTGCTCGTCTTCCTGCTCGTGCTGACTCGGAGAGAAAACTTGTTTTCATTGGGAGAGCGGCCTTCAAAGACCCGGTCACTGCGCCTCTCCGAGTGTTTAGCTTGGGATAAAATGGGCGCAGTGTTGTGGTGATGACAGTAGAGCAAGGGAGGTGCCGGCAATGCCGGACCAGACTCGGGGGCGTTCCCGGCGTCGCGTGACGTCGGCAAAAGGCAAAGAATGTCAGGAACGCCCCCGTGTCTGGTCCGGCATTGACGGACAGGCCCCTCGTCCAATGGCAAGGCTCCGTTTACGGAGCCAGCCAATCAATGACGAGGGCCGACCCAAAGCACCCTACAGTTCTCAACAGGATTTCGCCTGCGCGAAAAGCTGCGCAGAGCGCAGCTTTCGCTAGGCAAAACCTAAAAAGGGCAGTAGGGATGACCCGAAGTGTTACCGTCCGATCTCCCTGATCGATGTGTCGGCAAAACTTTTGGGAAGGGCAATTCTTAATAGACTGTCCGAGTGGACCGAGGAAAATAACATCTTCTCGGACACTCAATATGGATTTAGGACAGGGAGGTCGACTAGCGACCAGTGCCTGAACCTCTATATGCTGACTGCCAAGTATACCATGGCTAGTGACGATTCCGTCTACATGGGTTTCATGGATCTGGCAGCAGCATTTGATCACGTCAACAGGGAAAAATTGTGGGGTATGATGCTTAGTATGGGGATAGAGAGGGGTTTAATTAATATATTGAGAGAATTGCACAGCGACACCACTGCAAAGGTTCGTTTTAACAGGGAGGGGGGACTGACTACCTCCTTTCCCTGCATGAGTGGAGTCCGGCAAGGTTGTATCCTTGCCCCCTTTTTGTTTTCCCTTTACATTAATAATTTGGAGCAGTTTTTGTTAGGTCTAAAGGCAGATTGCCCAAAGGTTGGGTCGCGTCATATTCCTGTTCTGCTTTACGCAGATGACGCGGTCCTGATCGCACGCACACCAAGGAGCCTTCAAATCTTGATAGATGGATTTGTTAGGTTCATGGGCGCCCTCGACCTTTTTGTTAATCTAAGCAAATCATATGTGCTTTTGGCGGGGAAAACAAAGAAAACCTCCTCTACATTCACATACACAATAGGAAGTCATATTGTGGAAAAGGTTAAAACATTCCCCTATCTTGGTGTAACATTCGATGGTGCCCTGAGGTTCGATACCCTGGTCGAGGAACGACGTGGTAAAATGATTGCTTCTAACGGGGCAATTGCTGGCTATGGCAGGAGGCTAGGAAGATGGTCCCCGGAACAGGTGATAAACCTGTACAGCTCTGTATCATGCTCCAAGGTAATCTATGGGGCAGAAGTATGGGGCTTTGTTAATACCACTAGTATCCAACGAGAGGAAAATAAATATCTGAAATCTCTCTTAAGGGTACCACAAAGTACTGCTGGTATGATTGCCCACAGGGAGTTAGGTAGACCCTACATAGAAGATCTGATAAAATTGAGGCCAATTATTGCTTGGCTAAAAATCTGGGTTAATCCCGATGCGACACTGAGCAGAGAAATTTTATTGGACTGTCTTGAGAGGGACAAGTGTATGCGCATCCCCTGGCTCTTTTATGTGAAGAATACCTTGGAGGAGCTAGGTTTTGGGAATTTGTTTACGCACCCCACAACTATTGTAGCCCAGAACAAACTGCAGGTAGGGAGAATTTTTCTAGAGCGGAAAAACCTACGCAGAGATGAGGCTGAAGGGTGTAAAAAGACAGTAAGGGCCCATTTCCTGGTGAAGAGCAGGGAAGGTATGGAGCCTTACTTGTACCTCATGTATAATGCACAGGACAGGTTCTTGATGTGCCGTTTCAGACTGAACCTACTCCCATTTATGTTGGCATCACCAGCGGGGTTCGCTACGTCAATTGAAGAGAAGGGGTCCTGCGGCTGCGACAATAGGTCTCCGCAGGACTCCCTTCACTTTGTTTTACTCTGCCCTTTTTATTCAATGCCCAGACGTAGATACCTTGTAAACCTCCTGAAAAAAGCAAACTTGGTCCACGCGAGGGAGGCACTAGTATTTTTACAGACAGCTGTGGATCCGTTAACACTGTGTAGCATTCTGAATTTTATCAAGGTAGCTCTCCGCTTAAGGCTCACCAGAGGAGAAGATTGAACTGTTTTTACTGTAACTTTTAATAGTGCCAATAATGGATACCTGGTTGTATTATGGTATATATTTTTTGTATAAAGAATCATGAAATGTTTAATGACTTTTTACTATGTATATTTGAGTGTGCTTTTATGGTGTTTTTTTAATCACCGAATAAAGATTCTTGAATTGAATTGAGTGCCTGCTCCATGGTTTTCATTCTCTCCCTTTTGTCTCCTCCCCAGTGCTGGCAGGGCAACGCACCCTTCGCCCCTTAATGCCAGCCGCGGCTGTGTGTCTGTGGGATGTCCCATGCCAGTACTGGTGGGGCATTGTAGGGAATCTATGTTATGGCTGTACTGATGGTGCAGTGGCGGTGGGACCATCTCTGGGGGCTGTTCCATTTCTGAATTGAAGGGACGGTGAAGGCTCAGCCATATGGACTGCGACACACAACGGTTGAACCTGAGGGCCACTTGGCCATATCCCCCCACCTCGAGAGTGCACTGATTTTGGCCTATCCCACCATGAGGCTGCTAACAGCTATAGGTGCAAACACAGCCTTAGAAATTATGGTTGCTGTGGCAGATCAAAACTCCATCATGTAAGTTATTTAGATGGGCCTGTGGTCTACAGCTGAATCAACCAGCTGGTCATTTTATTAGTGCTACTGAATCTGCCAGTCTGCTTTTTAAGTCTATGCTGCTATATAGTGGATTTTCTTTTATTCATTCTTTATGTCAAGTTGATTATAAATTAAGATTTTCTGGGTTTTATTTCCTGTGTTGGTTACAACAGTGCGTCAAGTCTAATTTTTTAATGGCCTTTGTTATTGTGTTGACATACAAGGTGTTTCTCCAGGGGAATGCATTTACAATACCAGATGTACAAAGCAATTTAGCAGTCGCAAACTCTGTGATTCACTAAACCAGAGGGTTTGCAGCCGGTAAATGGCTTTTTGGAATGTACTAAATAAATGTTACGATTCGGTAATCGTTTACCGAATTGCGCAATGGGTTTTGAAGGGGACAATAAATCACTGTTTTGTAGGGGCATGTTTGGGGCATCACTTTCTAGCATCAATTTGTCGTGGTATAAATTAATGTTTTTCGACTGATATCTGGTCACACAACATTGAAATTTTACTGGCTTCCAAAATGGGGTGATAAACCATTCACAAAGGTGAGAGGTTCCCTCTGAACCCGATCCACTTTGAGAAAGTAAAAAAACAAGCATTTGCAATGCAATAGGTCTTGAATTTGCAAGTGTTTAAGCTATTGGCATTGTAAATGACAATGCCTATTATTGATGTGTTTTCAAAACCAACACATATATAAAAGGCAACGTCATTTCAAATGTCAATAGCTTAAACTCTCGCAAATGCGAGACCACTTTGATAGTGTCTGCATCCCTTTCTTTGGACGTTGCTGCTGTGTCTTAAGTCTAAAAAAAAAGGGCGTGCCCACCTTTAAAGTGAAAGCACGTCATGGGGCGCTTTTACCCCAAAAAAATGTGTTCACAAATAAATCCCTAGCTGAATACAGCATGCCTCGCAGAGCCTGTCATGGGCTGCCCAGGCTTGACCCAAAAACCTTACTGTGGGACAGGCAGTGGTTCAGAGGGCCCAATGTCTACTCTGAAACACATTTTTCAAAAGTTAATATATGTTCTTTTAAACAGAACCTTGTTTCCTATAAGGAAAACTGCCTGCATTTAAATAGAAAGAAATATTTAAAAAGCAGTCACAGACATAGCTGTCTTCTGAACCCAGCAGGCCACCCTTCTTGTTATGGCCAACGTTCGTACTGAGTCACAATTTGCGATTTACCTCAAGAAAATTAATGAGTTTGGTAGGACTGCGACTCACCACGATTCAGAATTTTGTGAACTGACCTATTAATAAATAGGTCTGTTAACAATATTCCAAATTGGTAAAAATAGTTGTCATATGTTGTGTTCAGTGTTTCATACACTTGGTCATTTGATTGGTCTAAAATGGAGGACAAGGATGTTCCTCTTTTAATGGGACAGAATTAAAAACGAATTCCAAAAATCCACTAGCTTCACTTTATTGGCTGTATTCTGCCAAATTCTGTATGTTCAATATGTGTCAGATAATGTCATAAGCAAACAATATTCAGGCTAAGCTATTACTGTGGCCAAATGAGGTAATTATCATCTGCGCCTCAAGTATTGCAGGGAGAGCAACACTTGACACATGTTTCGCCCTTTTTAAAACTTATCAGAGCAACAGCCAAGGGCAAAGGAATTATGTGACAGAGGAGGAACTAATTATGCGGCAGGGTTGACTAATTTAAGGGCAAGAAAAGACAAATAATGCAGCACTTTTTTGTGATAGTGTTACTTCATTATTTGGTCATTTTTATACATGCTGACACTGTCTGGGCAAAGGTTTGACCTCATTAGTGGCAAATCATTACCCAAATACAGCAATTAGCAACTGAAATGTGACGATTAATCTTTTGAAAAGGACCTTCTACTGCAAAGCAACATATGCAGGCCTGTTTAGTGACCTTTGATCTGTCTGATCAATAAACAATTTTCCGGTTAAAATCTGCTATTTATGCAATTGATGATGGATTATATGGCACATTTATGCGGATTATGGTACGACCACAGAATTGCACACATTCAGCGGTTCTGAGAAAACCTTTATCCAGACATGAGCAAAGATCTCCGTACAGGGTAAAATAAAAGAAATTGACCGAAATGATTACTTGAATTGACAAATTAAGCAAGGTGGACATTCTATCGTGGAAAATCGAGCAATGCTGGTGGGCTGTCATGTCCTTGTCAATGAAGTGCGCTCTTCCCAAGAGATGTAATACATGATCAGGTGCCAGGTATGGTTGCTCTTCACGCTGCCAAGAAGTGAAGTGCTGCCAGCAAAGTTGAGTTAATAAGTGCCATGCGCCAGGTGCCTGTGCAGATCTACCCCAAGGGATTTTTGAAAGTTGTCTTGCACCTCTTGATGCCACCATTGCAAACTGATCCTGGAAGGAACCTTATTTATTTATTTTTTTAAAATAATTTTTATTGGTATAACAGTAAAGTACTAAAGTTAGCAGAAAAACATAAGATGGAACAGTAGAGTGATAAAACGTATATCATCAAAAGATATTATAGCAAGGAACAATCTGATACAGAGATAATGAGAAAAAGGGGTAAAAAAACATCTTATGAATGAGAAAATGAGTAAGAATAGTTATGGGTACATATTAAAACAGGTGGTAATGGAATAACAATTTTAAAAGTAAGGAGTAAGAAGAAAGAAAAATGGGGAGAAGAGAGAAGAAAACAAGAAAAGAAAAGGAGAGAAGAGAAGAGGGAAAGGGGAAAGGGGGAAGGATGAGACAAGTAAATAATGTATGGAAGGGTTGGAAGATAGGAAAGTAGTAAAGGGAATCCAAAGTAAGTCAGACTTGATTTTCTGAGATAACGTTGATGATGAGACAGTAGAGATTCTATGTTCATTGCAAATAAGGTTCCACCACATTAACGTACACATTTTAGAATTATCTTTCCAACAAGTTAAAATAACTTTAAATGCAAGTGAAATGAAAAGGTCAAACAGTTTCAACTTTGGTGAGGAGTCCAAAAGATCAAAGGAAGGAACCTTATTGAATGTGTGTGTCCATGTGGCTACACATAACAACATAGCGTGCATTTGTAATGCGCACTTTCACTGAAGGGTATCTTGGCGCTGAATAACAGATGTTTATTTTTACCCAACTCAATGGTACTCATTGTATGGACCTCAGAAGAATGAAAGGCTGAGTGGACCCGCCGGGATTTGAACCTGTGACCATGAGGTTGAACACAGGCCCCTACAATGGACGCATTAGTCCACTAAGCCACCAGGTCAGGCTGACACAGAAATGCCAAAGTGCCATCACGGGCTTCAATGAATATCTGGCACTATACACTCCCCAGTAGTGCAAACCTGCCCTCAGTCTTAATGCAGGACACTGCACGGCTCTCTGAAACGCAGAACTGATCCCACAATAAATGCATGCACTGTGTGATCTGGGGAATGGAGCACTTGCACCACAATTAATCCAATGGACCCCAAGGGCTACAGGATTCTTCATATTGAATGCATGGCACCATGTCTATGCCAGCTCTGCAGGACTGCCTACTGAATGGATGCATGCCACCAAACATCCTTAGGCATGCAGACCTGTTCAAACAATGAATGCATAACGCCAGTGTCCCAGAATGATACAGGACTGTCACTATCAATCAATCAATCAATCAATCAGTACATTTATAGAGCGCACTACTCACCCATGAGGGTTTCAAGGCGCTGAGGGTCGGGGGGGGGGGGGGTGCTGCTACTGCTTGAACAGCCAGGTCTTGAGGTGTCTCCTGAAGGTGAGAAGGTCTTGGGTCAGTCGGAGGTGTGTGGAGAGGGAGTTCCAGGTCTTGGCGGTGAGGTAGGAGAAAGATCTGCTGCCTGTTGTTGTTCTTCTGGTGCGTTGTATGGTGGCGAGGGCGAGGCTGGCTGAGCGGAGTTGGCGAGTCGGGGTGTAGAATGAGAGGCGTTTGTTGAGGTATTCGGGTCCGGCGTTGTGGAGCGCTTTGTGTGCGTGGGTGAGGAGCTTGAACGTGATCCTCTTGTACATCACTGTCTCCACCTGTCACCCATAGTGCGGGACTGCCCAGCCATGACAAGTCACCACGTGCAACATATGTCCCACATGAGTGCAGAAATTCTACACTCTTTGAATCCATGTCAACATGTGACTTTCAGGATTGTAGGGCACCAGACGTGTGCAAGACACCACATCTCCCATGTTAGCAGGCATTCGCATTAAAAAATGCATCTCACACAGGTCCATCAGACATGAGACTTCCCCACTCAGTGAATGCATTCCATCAGTTCTCCTCCAGACCCGAGACTTCCACAGACAGTGAATGGCAGTGGTTAATTTGTAAAAAAAAAAAAGTATAATAAGTGCCGGGGCTCTTGTCAAGAGGCAGCTTGCACCAGCCCATTTCCCCTGTTAGCTCCACCTAAAATAGAACCAACTACCATGAAAGTGAGGAGAGGATGTGGTATAATGGCCAGAGCTGCCGGCTTTGGAGCTGGGGAACCAGGTTTGAGTCTCGGCATCGGCTCAACATCCCTTGATTCTTGACAAATCACTTAATCTCTCCGTGCCTACCGTAAATGAATGTGTTCTTATGCAATGCAACTGGTGCTCATGTAAAGCGCCGGTGTTGATGATTATCTGCCAGTGCCGAAGACCAGAAACCACCGGCTCAAATTAAGCACTGATGAATGGATGTTAACACATGTCCTCGAGGTGTGAGCCTACCATACAAAGTGAAAGTGAACACGACACTCCATGTCCTCCACTGGCGCCATTTTTTTACTACAACAAATAAATATTGCCTTGTGTCCCTCAGGGGTCCAACACTGACATACACTGAACGCTTGGAACCACATGTCCCCAAATACTGGAGAAAGTCCCACCACAATGAATACACATCACCACGTGTTCGCCATCTGTGAGTCTTCCCCACATTGAATGCATGCTCGTAACTGCATGTTCTCCAGAAAGGCACTACTCCTCCTACAATGAATGCATGGCACCTTGCCTGGCACTAGCTGCCCACCAGTAATGCATGGTTCCCTCCAAGCATGTATGCATGCCCCAAATGCACCCCCTAGTGCAGGAATTCTGCACACAATGACTGTGTGTTACCAAAGGCCCCATAGGACACAAGACATTACTCTAAATAAATGCATTTCACCACATGCCCTACAAAAGTACGAGACCTCCCTGCACAGAAAATTCATTGCACAACATTTCCCCCAGTAGTGCAGAACAGATTTCATCCACCAACTATCTCCTATAAATTTAGGGCTCCCCCCCCACCCCCAATGATTGAATGGCAGGACATATTTTTATTTTAATGTATTTATTTATAAAGCGCAACAACCATCCCCTAGGGAATATCTCGGCACTGAATGACTCCCAATGTTTCAGATGAAAGAACCCCACACAAAAAAATATTATTCTGCTGTTTCAAATTAATAAAGCGCTTTTCAACCAGACTCCTCTCGGACAGCGCAATTTATTCCTTTTTGGCCCCCCAGAAACCCTCCCAGGTGATTAGCGCACCCTACAAATCCCTGTAACACACCACTGAAAGGTTTTTGGGCCTGACAATACCCTGCAACGAGACTTTGTGTCCCCCAGCAGCTCAAGAATGTCCCCACACTACGCAAGACAACATGTTTCCCTAGAGTGCAGAAAGAGGGTGTGGCTTAACGGATAGAGCGGCCGACTTTGAAGCTGGGGAACTAGGTTGGAGTCTGGCTGGAGGGTCAGACATCCTGTGATTCTGGCCAAATCACTTAATCTCGAAAAATGAATGTGTCCGGTGATCTTGTAAAGCGCTCTGATCCTTTCAGTTAGCGCTATAGAAAACTGCAGAAAAAGAAAATAAACGTCGTCATCCGTTTCCCAGTCACACATCCCTAGGACCCTTTAATGACTGTTCCCTGGCACGGGCCTTAGGCATATGCAAGCTGTGCACCTGCACAAGGCCTCCAAACCCCAGGGGCCGCCAGGCCAATATTTATCCTTAATATAATAATCCTCTGAGGATGGATACATATTTGCGTACCCCTGGCAGGGATTTGGCGGCCTCCGGCTCTGTTCCACTTCCAAACACCCTGACTCCCACCCCCCTCTTCACTGGCCTCCGCGCCTGCATTCCTCCTGGGGCCCCCTACCTACGCTCCCTCCCCAGTGCCGCTATGAGCCTAGAGCCGCCCCTGCACTGTTCCAACACCATTTGCGACTGTTCCAACACCACGTGCAGCGCGCACCGCTCCACGTTTGCGTGCCCTGCTCCATTGTAGGGCGCGAGCGAGCGTGTGAATGTTACGCCTGGGACCAATTCCCCCGCCCACTCTGAAAGGAATTGACTGCAGTTCACGAAAGTGAAGATGGTATTGCGCGACCTGCATCAGCATTCTTCCGAGCTACGAGCCTCATATTCTCAGCAGGAAATATGGCTCACTTGCTCTTTCCTGTTTTGTGTGATGTGCATTTTCTTGCTTTTAAGAGCTATATAAATTGACTTTTATGAAGACGAGGAGCACATTGAGACAAAAAGCGCCCCGCAGGGAGGAGGGAAGTTTAGTCTCCTTGAAAGGCCAGAGCAGTTCACTCGGTGAGCGCTTCAGCTTGTGAATGGTGCAAGGGAAAATAATTCTCCAGATCTAGGGACCAACGATTCATAACTAGGGGGTTGTTTAGAGTTTGGCGGATGCTGGCCAACTGCCCAACATTTGTGGATGCCCTGACCGCCATATTTAGAGTGCATACACTGATGTACACGGTACATAGGGCAGTTGGGATATCCTCCAATTTTTGACCAGATATAATATTGCTGGCATGCTCTACGCGAAATGTGTATCGCACCCGATGTAGAAAAAAAGTCTCTGTAGCAGGCAACGTAGTCGAAGAACCAGTGCAGATGAATCTTGAGGGCAACTCGGCCCCTGAGCTTGGGAAGCAGGGCCGGACGGGCCGTAGCGGGCACAGGGCGTTTCCCCTGGTTTTGGACCACTGGGGCGCTGTTTTTGTTATCGGGAGACAGGAGTGGTGCATCTAACTAGCACCCCCTGGCCCTCAGATGCCGGACGAGCTGTTTGCCAGGGCCTGTTTCGGTTCTCAGTCCGGCCGTGTTGGTAAGTAACCTGCACTTCAGTTCAATTTGTACCCGCTGAACAATGCTTAATTTGTAAAAAAAAATGAAGTGTAAGGACTCAAGAGTCTACTAGCACTTCACGACCCATCACCCGTGTCTACTCTGGGAATGCCAGTGCCAACACCACTCCTAACCATCTTTGTACTATAAGTGAGACAATTTGGACTGTTCGAGGCCACCCTGAGACATATCGGGCTCCGATACGCGTCCAACAGTGATAAGCCTACTGGGAGGTACGTAAATATCGAGGTTCTACATAACTCTTCTTCTCAATGCCCCGGGTCTTCTTATGGGGGTGAGAGGTGCTTGGGGGGCGATGTATGTGAGATAGAAGAGGACGAGTTGTTGGAGGCCAAGCCAGGGTGCTATGTAAATGTTGTTGTGTAAATGTTTTTGAGCTTGTAAAGCGCACTTCTACCCGTCCATAGGTCTCCTGGCGCTGTATAACTCTGGGGAACCCGTCCTGGCTTTCCCTGTGGGATGGTCCCTTGCTGGGAGTCCCCTAGGTGGAGCCAGGCATCCCCGGAATTGGTGGGGCCGTTGTGGAGATTAGGCAAGCTAATGCCCAGAGTTGCAGAGTGGAACCCCTGATTAGAGTAAGCACCGAAGTGAGAATTATCGAGTCCGCTGACCAAGGTCCACGACCCTGCCGCGTCGGGAATTGAACCCTGGTCCCGGGCCGACTTCTGCTCTCGGGCCTGCCGCCTCTAACCAGTGAGCCACACTACTCCACCTATCTGTTCCCTCTAACGTATGGATGGTGTTGTTTAATTGCTTCCACCACTTATAGTACAGTCCAGACAGGTTGTGGAAAATGGAGGCATCCTCAAATTTGACGTGTCCATGCTCATACATTGCACATACCCATAGTGATGGAAGCCGAGGTGGCACTTTTGGGGTTGGTGGAGGGCTGGGCAGACTCCTGAAGTCAGAAGACACTAGCAGGTGTTGGCTTCCTTGTAGCCAAATGCATTATTGCTGAACACAGGAGGTCAGCAGAGCCACCGTCCTCGATGTTATGGTCCAGGGGCGGCAGCACAGCAAGTGGCATCCACTTGCCTCTTGTCAAATGGCGCTATACTCCTTTACTTTTCCCTGAATCCTGGAAATCCTATGGTAGTACTTCCGTGATCAGGGAATGGCAGTAAAGAAGCCTAGATGCTGTCAGGGTAGGTGGCTGACGTCATCAGAGTAACAACAGTGAAGCACAAATCCCCGCAACCCCACGCCCCATCCATGTTTGAGGAAGCATGTCTGCCAGTATTGGCGGAATTAAAGGACACCACCTCCTGGAATTCTGCAAATGGTGTACTCCTTTGTGAAGTACGAAATTATACAAATTCACTAAGCATGGGTAGAAAATTCGTTCCGCTTGCGGAATTTGTGAATTTTTGGCAATTTCACGAATCGCGCGAAATTGCCCAAAAATCCGCAATTCGCGAGTTGGCTTATTTTTTTTTCTTGTCCGCGCTTCAAAAATACAATCTCGCGCCCAAGGCATTGACTTACCATGATTCTGCGTGTGCTGATGAGTTTTCCTCCCTGTCCACGTCCACTTCGAGATTTTGGTAGCTGGCCAAGCGACGCCGTGATCGCGAACACGTCATTGCGACCCGAAACAGGAAATTGCGAACGCGAACACGTCATTGCGACCCGAAACAGGAAAAAGGCATCGCGAGCAGGCTGGTTAAGTGGAAACAACATGTTCGCGACCGTTGCAACCGCATGCGCAAGTTCTCGTTCCCAAACTAGTAAAAATATCTCGCAAACTCGCAAGCTCGCGGAATTTGGTGGATTTTTGCAAATCGCGATTACGAATTCACGCGAATCCGCGTATCGCGAATTCGCAAATTCCGCCCATGCTTAAAATTCACCCAGCTGTACATACAGGTGTAACTTAAAATTCCACCATTTTTGTTTGCAGTTTTAAATAGCGCAAACTCAACCCGAAGGTATCAGAGCACTTTACATGACCACCGGCTGCATTACGGATGAACACATTCATGTTTTTTTAGGCACGTGGAGATTAAGTGATTTGCCCAGAATCACAGGATATTCTAGCCTCCTGCCAGACTCGAACCTGGTTTCCCCGCTTCAAAGTCAGCCGCTCTAGCCATTAAGCCACATCCTTCTAGATTTTATTTTATCGCAGTGGTTTATGTGCACTAAATGCCTTTTCTGCCCAATGAGAACCATATAAGACAATCACAGACCCCTTCGATGGGCTAAGAGCGGGGATGCTGAGATGAATCGCATGCATGCTTGTGTTACTGATCTCCTAGGAAGGCAGAAGAAAGGTCACAGCTAGTCCTTTCTACAAAAACACATTCCCTTAGAATATTAACAACTTTCACCTTTTCTGCTGACACATCAGGCAATAACCCTCTCCAAAAACATCTCTTAACACAAATAAAGTGGAATGTACTCATGCATGCCCCAAGCTAGAACTTTTAAACTATGTCTTCTGCTGGATAAGTGAAACATGACTTCTAACTAGTGCTGGGCTTGTCCTGTCACTGAATAGTAAAATCCAGGCCGGTTTTCAGAATGACCTACAAGCATGCAAATAATCTGCTTGGAAATTCATTATATGTTAAATATGTTTCATATGCATTCATAGTGAATATATTGAAACTCTGACTGCATTTTTACAATTCAAAGAATGATGTGTCCTGCCTTATGTAGCAGATGAATCAAAAAGGTCAAGAATTGTTCTCTGTCAGTTCTTAAAGTACTATAACTTGTACATGCAGCGATGACAGGAGCACTACTGGAGCACTATTTGAGTAAATATAATCTGAAACCAACATCACCTATCTATAAGACCATCAGAAACATCATTGCGACAAACCTGGCACTGAAACTAACCACCCCAGGTTGTCAGGATAACACCAAACTGGAAATATAGAAGTGGAAGAGGATCTTGGCCATTTTCCATCTACAAACCCAGGATTTTCTATCCTCCTAAGATCCAGAAAGGAACTGAAAACACATCTCCCGGAAGAGCACCACCACACCACTTAACAGGAAGCTATGGCCCTGGTTTAGAGTAAGGTGGATAGGTTGTTCCTTAACCCCTCCTATGCTCATGACGAGGTCAGCTCGTCACGAGCCACGGTTCTCGTGTGCTCATGACGAGCTGAGCTCGTCATGACCGTTGGAATGCTCGCACGCTGGGCTAATTCCCCTGCTGTGCGAGCGTTCTATGAAAACGGGTGTGCTCGTCATGAGCACACGAGCACTGTGGCTCATGACGAGCTGACCTCGTCATGAGCACCGGGGCGCTGTGCTGTGCGCGCCCCCCAGCACAGCGGGGGAAACAGCCCCGCAGCCAAGGGGTTAACAAACATGACGAATATCCTGTCAGCCTTATTGTAAGTGCATTATACGCTATGACCCTTTTAATAATGAGGACAAGATGTCACCTCTGCCTTATTAAAAGTGTATTGTATCCTGTGACCTGGATGTCCATCATCTTGTAATAGAGAAACCTGTCTACCAAACTCTAAATCAAGTCCTTTGTTAACCGCCTTCTTGCGAACAATCTTGAATTGTGTCCTAGTGCACACACTTTATCCACTGCTCTCGCTTATTCTCCAACTACAAACAAACCTGTTAAAATACTACTGCATACATACATGCGAAGTGGGTGTTGTTTGAATTACTTACTGGTAATTCCATTTATTACTCTTGAGTCCAGTCCTAATTGACCCTGTCAATACACAATGAGTTGTGCACTCCTTATTGTGTGTATTCATCAATGTCCCCTTGCTGGGGAAGTGTGCAAGGAAGGAGTGGGATCCATGAAACCACACAAAATGAGGCGCGGTTGAGGTTCCATGTTGTCAGCCAGGGAATTCTCATTACTATGGTAGTGGAGAAATGTTTTCAGTGCCAGCAACATTTCTTACTCTGCACTGCATTTGAACACAAAATGTAGGTGATTGCCACTTCCGCTGTCTTCGATAAAGTGCCTAAATGTGGCAAGGCACTTACTGAATGGTACATCCCAGATATGAGCACGGTGAATATGCCAACCCTTTTTTTCAAAATCTGTAATTTCAGCTAGACCATATATCAGCCATGCAGAACTGACTGTTTCCACTCTCTGACACCAGGTGGTACTATATGGGGTTGTGTTCTTGTTTTGTCGCATCATGGTATTTTGGGTGCTGTACCGAGGTGTACTTGTGTCAAGAAGACATAAAGAGGATGTAACTTGGGATGTACGATGTTACAACGCGATTAAAATGATCGCGGTACATCACAACGCATCTTTTACAACGCAAGTCGTTACCACGACTTGCGCTGTAGGGTGCTGGACTTAGGAATGGTAAGATTTACTATTCCAACACCAGCCTACGTACAGTAGGGAAGGTGTTGGAATAGTAAATCTAGTATTCCTTAGTGTAGAGCGCCCTCCAGCGCAAGTCGTGGTAACGACTTGCATTGTAAAAGGCGCGTCGTAATGGCACCGCGGTGTTTTGACCGCGGTGTAAAGGTTGTAGACCTGTAACTTGTTATACGACCATTATATCTTAGCAATCCAGATGTGTCTTGCATAGAATAGTCATTCATAAGTCCCATCTTTGAAGTGACTGATGGGTAGTGTTTCTTGTTGCTCTCTCCAATGGATCCTCAACTCATGATCACTTTGGACAGAACTGACTGGGCTTGCCAGCACCTTTGGCTTTTTCAGCAGGTCACACTGTGAGCAATGGTCACCCCAGCGCAGCTGCATTAAGTAATACACATTCATTCTTCGGCCTCCAACCCAGCAGATGGTATGAGGCACTTGCACACAGGAGTAAATTGGACTCGATATTCAGACTCGACTGCGGTGCTCTTGAGTAATGATACAAAAGGGGGTGTTGATGTACGGAGCATCTGAACCAATCAAACACTCACACCCAGTCAACAGATCTGGGTTTAATCCATCACTGTTCTTTAGCCCACTCCGGCACCCCAGTTCAGACATGGCTATATGCAAATCAGTCTGACCCTGTGCCTCATGGGAACAGTCCAGCCCGAACTGCCAAGCCATACCTTCCCTGGACCGGAAACAAGCTTCCTAGGACCGGTTTATGGCATTTCAGCAGTCTTCAGCTAGGCTTGCTTGAATCCAGTGGTAAAGTGAGCAAGGGACTCAGGTCTGAGCATACCCTGCCAACTTATGACGAACAAAGCGGTACAAAAGGGGGTGGTGATGGACGGAGCATCTGAAGCAATCAAACACTCCCACCCAGTCAACAGATCCCCTTTTGTACCGCTTTGTTCGCCATAAGTTGGCAGGGTATGCTCAGACGTGTTGTTTCGGTCATCTGGGTCATCTTCGGTCATCTGGGTCTGCAGCTGTTTGTTTTTTTTAGCAAGGGGGCGATTTGACCTAGTTTAAGGCAGTCAGGCATAACTCCATTGCTCAGGGAGCCGTTTATTATCTTAGTCCAGATAGGAGTTAGGGCGTGATTCACAATTTTTGCCGAGGAGGCTAGGAGAGGGTCTGCTAGGCGGCAGGAGGGCTTGGATTTCGCAATCATCTTCGAGATGTCGTCCTCCGTGCGCAAGTTCAACGTCTTCCAACTCCTGGGAGTTGTGGGGAATGCTGGAAGTTGATTGAATCCTGCGGGCTCAGGGCGGGAGGCTGTTTCTTGGAAGTTCAGATGTAGCAAAAGTAGAGAGATGTCAGTGGTTGGCTGGATGTGGTGGTCTAGGGAGAGCTCCATCTTTGTGATTTTATCGTTGAAGAATTTGAGAAATTGTCACAGCATTCTTTGGAGACATGATGATTCTTTTTTGATGGCTTAGAGGTTTGTTGATTGATGACTTTGAAGAGTTCCTTAGTGTGTTTTTTTTTTTTAATCTAGTGCACTGCGGACAAATGTGGCTTTTCCTTTTACAATGTTTTTTGCATTTCCAGCGTTCCTATCTGAGCTACAGGAGGTAGGTTATCCACATCGCTGCGGCGGCTATTCCGCCGCAGCGCTAAAGGGGGCGGGGGGGCCGCGCGGCGGGCCCATGCTGGTGACGCAACCGCTCCGTCACCAGCCGCGGTTGAGCTGTGCTCATGACGGAGCGGTTCCGTCATGGCCCCGCCCGCTTAATAGAACGCGCCGCGCAGGCGCGAAATCAGCACCGCGCAGGCGCGTCGGGCGGGCCATGACGGAACCGCTCCGTCATCAGCACAGCGCCACCGCGGCTGATGACGAAGCGGTTCCGTCATCAGCACGGAACCGGTTAAGGATGGATTGGTTCTCCAATGTCTTTCTGCAGCTCTAAGTTGCCTTCCTTCAGAGTAGAGGTCTTTTTTTTATCAGAATCTCGAGGGGGTATTTCGGATTTTTTTGAGGAACTGTAGAACATTGTAGAAAACTGTAGAATTTTAGAGGAACTGTCATGATGTGTTGTCAGATCTGGACATGTACAAAACTGACAGTATACCACTAAAAGGGCTGCCGTAAACAGGGTGGTCCCTTTGATGCCAAATACACCAAACGTTTGCCCTGATGAGAGGCTTTTCCCGAATGTTGTTTTACTGTCAAGTAAACTGCTACCCTACCTCTAAATAAGATGAGATGAGACAGGTGGTGGGCAAGGCAATTGCCTATTTTTTATGAATCGTTCATTACCACCCACCTTTAAATGGTCCCCTAGGACCAAACCTCATCTCAGGGACCAACATCACTGCTCCAAAATATAAAGCTATCAAGGTAATAACTAAGGCAAATATATGTAAATCGAAAATGACTTGTGAAGAAGACATTTCACAGATCCTATAATACTAATTGTCACCTGCAGTCGATTCAGGGCACTTGCCCGCCACATGGTAATATTAGAAAGAGTTTAGTCTTATAAAATGTTATGAGGGGCGTTTTCCCAGGTGGATTAATGACTGGCACCTGTAGTAGTACAGAGATTTGCAAGTGGTGTGTTTTTCATACCTTGTAGCTTTTTAGGTCACATATCCCACTAAGGGTTTTACCATGAAATGGAGATTTCTGAAAAGAGAGCCGATTCCATTATTGCTCAAACCAGTGGTTCAAGAGAAGCTTGTGCTTTCCGCCTTATTTTTTCCTATTGTACAATCAATTGTGCAGTTTGCTCCCACAGTTTAGTATCATATACCTCTCAAGCTACATTTTCTCACTTGGATCTGTCCTGAATGCTCAGAGTGGTATCCAAATACCACCCTCACAGACAACAGAACACCTGCAACTAAATCAGCAGTAGGAACGCCAATGAAGTTACATAGCCTCCAGCAAAGAGGGTCTGCTGTCTATCATCCCAGACTAATGGGCTGGCAGAGAGGTCCAACTGCAAATCAAGTGAGAACATACAGACAGCTATATCAGGCGGGAGCTGTTGGAGATTGGCTGTGAATGAAAAGGTCAACACATACATTTAATACCCCTTGTCAGCATACAGGATTGTCAGAAACTTTTGTATATCTCAGGACACAAATGGGACTTGGAGCCCCGGTCCGGTTTTATGGAAACACCAAATAGCAGCTAAGGTTACCTACTTTATCAAGAATATATCAAAAAAGCTATGTAGGCAGTGTGGCGCTCTGAAATGAGAAGGGCATGGGGCAAATAGCAAAGTCAAGTACCCAGTGCCCATGGAAGTGGTGTAGAAATGCCACCAAAGATTACAAACATGCAATGGATAAATGTGGAACTTGTAAGAGGGACAGCATTCAACTAGTGGTCTAAGGTAGGTTACGGGGAAGAAGAGACTTAGGGGCATATTACCAAGGGCCATTATCGCCGCATTAGCGGGACTTTTTCCCGCTAAAGCGGCGATAATTTTATCACCCATTTACCAAGCTGTCGCTAACACCAGTTAGCGACAACTAAAAGGCGATAGCGAGCATCTGGGGGCCCACTTTGCATGTCAGCGATATTTATCGCTAATGACATGCAAAGTGGGCGTGCCAAGATGTTAGCGACTGAAAACAGTCGCTAATATCACTATCTCCTATTACCAACAATGGCTTTGTTTTGGAAATATTCGTGCTAAGCGCGAATATCTCCAAAAGCTAACGCCTGCCCAGAGCAGTTCTTAGCCATGTTATCCAACGCAAGGTGGATAACATGGCTAAGAGCATTGTCACGATAATGTGTGAATATCACTGTATTTACAGCGATATTCACGCATTTCGCCTGTTTTTTATCGTTTTAGAGATAAACCTTGCTAATAGCAAGGTATCTCAGCGATATAAACAGGTGAAGGGCGGCGATAGAAAAATTCCCGCTAGGCCAACTTAGCGATAATAATCGCTAGTTGTTGGTAATATGCCACTTAGGTTTTGGAGAAGGAACCTAATCTCCTGCTCCAAGGGAGAATGAGAAAGTACCCACTGGCCAGGAAGCCATTTCTTTGAGCTGTTTATGTTTATGAATTAATTACTTTCTCTATAGAAAGGAAGCGATTTTGTATCTTGTCTGCGGTGGGAGTTAGTGGGTGTAACTTAGAGTACATGGCCATGTCTGTGTCAGTGAGTAGATGTATGGTTTATAAGCATGTGCAAAGGCTGATTTGCGTCACTGCATGTGGGCTGCTCAATTGGTTGTTGGTGGAGAGAGAAGCTATTTATGCAGTAAAAGGGCACTTTGTTTATGAACAAAAACATTTTGAGAATTGTTAATTTTTGAGTGTGTGGATATTGTTCTTGCTTAGTTACCCCCCTCTTACTGATAAAACACAAATAGGACAAAAATTTGACTTTTGTTAAATGTGATTAAAGAGTCTGTCTTTGGTTCACAAAGTATCCATTGGCACTGCATGTCGTGAGTCAAAAATCTGAAACATTTATTGAAAAAAATGTAATACCACCGCCTTCAGAGCTTTTGCTTGAAATGATGGAGTGGTTCTATAGGGAAAATGTGCGCACCCCCACCTTAAATGTGTGCCTTGAACCTTGGGTGAAATTTTTTTGGTAAACGGCAGCGGGAGATGCAAAATTAAGAAAACGAACGCAAACATTTATTTTCGAATTTATATTTGAATATTTTACGCAGTGTGGTTGCAAACTGTATCTTTGAATGGACTCGAGCGAACGCAGAGTGATTGTGGCCTGTGATTGGTTGTGAATTACCCCGTTCGAACACTGTGTTTTTGGCGACTGTGATTAATTGTCAATGGCTTACTGTGGCTGGTTGTGAGTGGGCACGTTCGAAAACAGTATGACTACACACTGTAATGACTAAATGGCCTTGCTTAAATACAATTTGAATCTGACCTTTGATTGGTTGTGAATGGCCCTGCTCAAACACAGTGTACTGTGAACTGTGTCTGATTGTGAGTGTATGTGCTTGAATTCAGTGTGATTCTGGGCTGTGCCTGATTGTGAATGTGCATGATCAAACGCAGTGTGATTGTGGGTTGTCACTGACTGGAGGGGCAGCTCCTCCATTAGGGCGGAGGAGCGTCGCCTCACTGCTTTCTTGCAGTGCGAGAAGCAGAAACATAATATGGTCTGCTGGAGTCCAGGGGAGGACAAGCCACTCTGAGAGGGCTGACTGTTTGGTTGACTCCAGGGCCGACCAAACCAGCCATACGCACTCTGCATTTTCTCCATGTAGACTGCATGCAGCCTACACGGAGAAAATACCGCCTCAGCCAAATCACAACGCTGCCATTGCCACGTTGTGATTGGCTTATGGGAGGGGAAGGATGCTAACTGCTCTGCCTTCTTCCTGTTCAGCAAAACGCTGGAGCTGAGACAGTAAGTTCATCTATTTATTTTTATTAAACCCCCCACCCGAACCCCCGTGCAAATCATGCCGGCCGCGACTGACTGACTCTGAATGGCTCTACCCAAACAGGGTGTGGTTGTAAAGTGTGGCTGAGTGTGAATAGCCCTGCTCAAACTTCGTGTTCTTATGGGTAGTTTGACTGATTGCGTTGATATATACCCTAACACGTGCATTTTAGGACTATGGCCAATTGCGGTTGGCCATTATCTAAAACAAAGGGATTTTGTGTTGCAGACAGCATCCATGCCAACATTTTGGAAGAGTAAAGTGGGAGATTTTTTTAACAATAATCGGGAGAATGTATTTCTTCCATTAACGTCTGTTGCGGCCTGCATCGGGTCTATTGGCATGTATTCTGCTGCAGGAGTGAATATCAGATATGTAAATATTCTTTTTAGGGCTCGCCCAGGCAGCACGTGCGCGGTCTCTTCGAGACATGCTGTTTTCAGGATATGGGCATTAAGCTCCACCCACTTTCCGCCCAGCTTTCTAATTGGTTCCTGTCCTTTGTAAATGGTGGCTTTTCATTGGCCAATAAGCGTAGTAGTCCATCCTTAGTGCCGCCTTGTCTCTTCTTGTAACCTCCTATGAGGAGACCCCCTGTTACATGGGTTGTTAATCCTTAGGTTTTAATTACAGCCTCAAGGCACCCTTGGTCCTAAGCTAGGTTGGCAGTGGTTACTTCACTCACTAGAACATCTCACGTTTACATGAGACTGTTTATAAATTTCCCTTCATCAGCTCCACACAGGGTACAACCTAATCCAAAATTAATGTAATAATTATTTTGTCACATTTCAAAGCTACTGATTGTATTTATGGACAAAGCTATTAGAATGTACTTGTAATGCTGTATTGCATGCAATGCATTATGGGTAGGGTGAATTTACCATATCTTCTGCAGGGTGCAGAACCATATGTAATCAAAAGAGGTCCCCTTTTGGCCACATATGGTACTGAACCCTGCAACATGGCTAGGTAAAAAACATTGCCATTTATAATGCCAATAACTCTAACTTTGTAGACATGCAGTGCTGGTGCCTTGCTTACTAGGGACCTCTAGGAGCAGCTTGCGGTACTGCACCTAGGCATACAGTGCTGGTGCCTTGCTCACTAGGGACCTCTAGGAGCAGTTAGCGGTACTGCACCCAGACATGCAGTGTTGGTGTCTTGCTCACCTGGGACCACTAGGAGCAGCTTGCGGTAGTGCCCGGGGACATGCTTTGCTGATGCTTTGCTCACTAGGGACCTCTAGGAGCAGCTTGCAGTAGTGCACCTAGACATGCAGTGCTGGTGCCTTGCTCACTAGGG
Organism: Lissotriton helveticus; assembly: GCF_964261635.1. Taxonomy (NCBI): domain Eukaryota; kingdom Metazoa; phylum Chordata; class Amphibia; order Caudata; family Salamandridae; genus Lissotriton; species Lissotriton helveticus. Next base: position 94,580,962 of record NC_136068.1, read on the forward strand.
ACCTCTAGGAGCAGCTTGCGGTAGTGCACCTAGACATGCAGTGCTGGTGCCTTGCTAACTAGGGACCTCTAGGAGCAGCATGCGGTACTGCACCGAGACATGCAGTGTTGGTGCCTTGCTTACTAGGGACCTCTAGGAGCAGCATGCGGTACTGCACCTAGACATGCAGTGCTGGTGCTTTGCTCACTAGGGACCTCTAGGAGCAGCTTGCGGAACTGCACCTAGACATGCAGTGCTGGTGCCTTGCTTACCAGGGACCTCTAGGAACAGCTTGCGGTACTGCACCTGGACATGCAGTGCTGGTACCTTGCTTACCAGGGACCTCTAGGAACAGCTTGCGGTACTGCACCTGGACATGCAGTGCTGGTACCTTGCTCACTAGGGACCTCTAGGAGCGGCTTGTGGTACTGCACCTGGACATGCAGTGCTGGTGCCTTGCTTACTAGGGACCTCTAGGAGCAGATTGCAGTACTGCACAGAGACATGCAGTGCTGGTGCCTTGATCACTAGGGACCTCTAGGAGCAGCTTGCAGTAGTGCACCTAGACATGCAGTGCTGGTGCCTTGCTAACTAGGGACCTCTAGGAGCAGCTTGTGGTACTGCACCTGGACATGCAGTGCTGGTGCCTTGCTCACTAGGGACCTCTAGGAGTGGCTTGTGGTACTGCACCTGGACATGCAGTGCTGGTGCCTTGCTTACTAGGGACCTCTAGGAGCAGCTTGTGGTACTGCACCTGGACATGCAGTGCTGGTACCTTGCTCACTAGGGACCTCTAGGAGAAGCTTGCAGAACTGCACCTGGACATGCAGTGCTGGTGCCTTGCTTACTAGGGACCTCTAGGAGCATCTTGTGGTACTGCACCTGGACATGCAGTGCTGGTGCCTTGCTCACTAGGGACCTCTAGGAGAAGCTTGCAGAACTGCACCTGGACATGCAGTGCTGGTGCCTTGCTTACTAGGGACCTCTAGGAGCATCTTGTGGTACTGCACCTGGACATGCAGTGCTGGTGCCTTGCTTACTAGGGACCTCTAGGAGCAGCTTGTGGTACTGCACCTGGACATGCAGTGCTGGTACCTTGCTCACTAGGGACCTCTAGGAGAAGCTTGCAGAACTGCACCTGGACATGCAGTGCTGGTGCCTTGCTTACTAGGGACCTCTAGGAGCATCTTGTGGTACTGCACCTGGACATGCAGTGCTGGTTCCTGGCTCACTAGGGACCTCTAGGAGAAGCTTGCAGAACTGCACCTAGACATGCAGTGCTGGTGCCTTGCTTACCAGGGACCTCTAGGAGAAGCTTGCAGAACTGCACCTAGACATGCAGTGCTGGTGCCTTGCTTACCAGGGACCTCTAGGAAAAGCTTGCGGTACTGCACCTGGACATGCAGTGCTGGTACCTTGCTCACTAGGGACCTCTAGGAGCAGCTTGTGGTGCTGCACTGAGACATGCAATGCTGGTTCCTGGCTCACTATGCAAGTATTTGCAATGCACTATGTCTCACATTCCTGAAAGTATGAGCTATTGGTGTTGCATTATTTGCAATGCCAATACCTCAAACTATCAGTAATGCAAGACCTATTGCACTGCAAATGCTTGTTTTCCTTACCGTTATGAAGCACAGAGAAATCGCTATGGCAGACAGAGAGAGCATGACGAAAATGTTGTGCACTTGCCTGCGGGAGCAGGTTGCTGGCAGTGCATAATCCGAGTCACACAAGACCCGCTCCTGCCGTCTGAAGCCCGCCGAGGAATTGGGTTTTTGCATTCAGGAATCGGGAGGCGGCAGACTAGCCTTGAAATCTGTAGTTTCCCATCTGAATCAGGAGGGTTGGCATGTATGAGACAGTTGTGAATAGGCGCGATCTATCAAGGTACGATTGTAGCCGGCAGCGGATCGTAGATGGTCATGCTATAACCCAACAATGTTACCACGGGCTGTGACTGACAGGACAATCAATTTCTAGAGCTGTGAACTTTTGCATTGGGAAAATTTGTGGAGCACTACGCCTTAAACCTTTTGGATCCTGGGATTTAATTTTGGACGTCAATGCTCTTGATTGTTGTGGCATATTAGAGACCGACTTCCTCGCTATAAGGTTGAGATGGCACGTGGCCATGTTCCTAAGCATTAGGATTGCGACCATTTACTCCTGTTGTAGGGCCATGCTGTAATGCAGTGGGATTGAGCTGCTGTTTTTCAATGTGGTTTGTTTGCTACGGCTGCCATCTTGTTTGCTTGTCTTCAACCAGATCCTGAAGTTTTCATTTAGGGCCATATGTATGAAGGTACCCATTTGCGAATCCCAAATAGCGATTTTTAAGAAATCGCTATTTGAGATTCGCAAATTGGTATGTATGTAGAAAATCACTTTTTTTTTGCAATTTCTTAAAATGCCATAATTGCGATTCGCAAATTGCGAATCGCAATTATGAAATACTTTCCCATTCATTTCTGTGGGCCAGGAGGCCCATAGGAATGAATGGGAAGTTATTCTCAATTTGCGATTCGCGATTTGAGAATCGCAAATTGAGAATAATTTCAAGGGTGCAGGGGTGTCCAAAGGACACCCTGTTGCACCCCTGAAATTAGCATGGGTGCACATGTGGTGCACATACATGCCCTAAGGGCATGTATGTGCTTCACAGTGCACTTTGAAAAATGCAAAAAAGTGCATTTTTCAAGGAATTCACAAATTACCACCAACTTGAAGTTGGTGGTAATTTGCAATTCCTTAAGGCCAATTTGGATTTTATTAATGCTTCTTACATTGCATTTAAGGAATCACAAATTTTGCGATTCCTTATTTTGCACGCAGATTTGCTTAATACATACCATTTGGCCAAATTGCATTTGCGAATGCAATTTGGCTTGATACATATGGCCCTTAGTGTGTCAGGTAAGCCTTACTGAAATTTGCGACTTTTTCTCATTGAGAAGATTGCAAAGTTTCTGAGTTTGACTACGCCAGAGGATTCTTTTTTACCACTTTACAAGATAGTTGTTCGCACCCATCCAGATCATTTACACTCATTAAACCCAGCAAAGCTGGGACTCCTATGTACAATACTTATGTACACAGATATGTGAGCTACAGAAGCCATGCATCTCTATGGGATTGATTACCCGTTGCGTAGTTGTTTTAGGAATTTTCCACCCCTGGGAAATGCCATTACCACGGGATAAGGTATTTACAGCCTGATTCATCAAGCTAAATTGCACTCGCAAAGGGCAAGATTCTCAGAATCTTGCCTTTTGCGAGTGCAATTTTTGCATTTGGGATTCATCATCCCAAATGCAAAATTCGCTATTAAAGAATTCGCACATTTGCGAAGAATTGTATTTAAGGAATCTCTATTTGAGATTCCTTAAATTCAATTCATGAATCATTTTAAAATTGCGAAATCACAATTTTGCGCCGCTATTTACCGAGAGGTCAGACCTCGTGGTAAATAGCAAAAACTTAGAAAAATGCATTTAAATGCATTTTTCTAAGTTGCATGTTACACACACACATGTCCTTTTGACATGTGTATGCGCAACACCAATGTAGATTACATTTCAGGGGTGCTACAGGGTGTCCTTTGGACACCCCTGCACCCTTGAAATCGCATCCTTATTTGCGAGTAGCTAATTGCTAATCGCAAATAAGGAATAACTCCCCATTCATTCCTATGGGCCTGTAGGCCCATAGGAATGCATGGGGAGTTATTCCTTATTTGCGATTAGCAATTTGCTACTCGCAAATAAGGAACATGTAGGAATCGCAATATTTTTTGCAATTCCTACATGAATCCCGTTTTGCAAGTCCTTAATAGCGATTCCTTATGAATCGCTATTAGGGGCTCGCAAAACGGGAGATTGATGAATCAGGCTGCTAATCTCCTATTGCGAGCTCTTGCCCTGAGAATGAGGAATAACGGCAACTATATATAGCAGAATCTGCAGGTTTTGCTTCTCGTGCGGGCATTTTCACCCAGTGTGTTTCACCATGTTTTTCCTGGCTGTATGTGTGAGGGGAAAACTGAAAGTGCGAGAATTATCTCACAAGTTTTTTTGGGGTCTAAATCAGAGTCGGACTAGTAAGCAGGCCCTTTGTGTGCAATGGACCGAGAACACACAGATATGTACAAATGTCATCATCCTTGGATGTTCATAAAAGATCCTGTGTACATGGATATGTGCAATTGACCATGTATTTAGATGTTCACAGTAAGTATGTTAATGTTATTTCTATTGCGATAACCTAGCCATAAGCTATTGGAGCAATGTACATCAGTTCACAATGGTGAGGCATTTAAATGTTCACAGTCGACCTTAAATGCACACATTTGTGTAAGTTTCCATAAGTGCTTGCTTATTATCCACTATGGCCTTTGCACACATGTATGTGCATAACAAACCCTTATATGAACAACTATTTTACTAAATATCCTATCGGTTTGCTCTGAAACGCCAGATGCAGATATATTTTTCACAGCACCAATATACATGAATGTGCACCAAAACCACTGTTTGCGTACTCGTGTGTCATCTTATTTCCTCGACGTATATAGTTGTGTCGCCATCATTTTCAAAGATACCCACAGATCCAGACCGCCCTGGCATCTGGCTCCAGCCAGCCAAGAATGCAATGTTTGTCTGGGAGCCAATTAAATAGAATTACCTCTCTGTTTACAATAACAACCGAATTACATCAGGAAACATTTTTAATGAAATTGGCTACTTAAGCCCAAAGGAATGATGGTTTTGATCAGCTAAGTGCGTGGCTGCACAGCAGCAGTTCGCATTACATGCAATTAGGAAGAAAAATTGTCATGTTTGGCCAAGCACGGGCATTTTTCAGGATTGTTTGGCTGAGCAACGCCACTGTGAGCTGAGCACAGAGCCTCTCACACAGGAAAAAAAAACGGATTCTCAGAGCAGGAGCTGAGATGCTGAGGTGCAGAGGTATGGTCTGTGATTTGTGGGAGACAAGCTGTGTGTGTGTGTTTTTAACCACTGCCCAAAGGGTATGGAAGCCAAGTTACTACCTCCTGCTCCAGGGGTCTGTCTCTGACACCAGCAGACAGCACCCCTTGGCTGTCAGTATTTGAGAAGAAGGTCAGCTCGTTGCCCTTACTGTGTGCTGCATTTAATATCAAACCCCCCTCGAAGTGGGTTCCAGGAGAGATGCTAAGGGAGTGAGTGAGAGTGTAACTAGCGAGAAACTGAGAGGGCTGGGCAGAGAGAGGTAAACACAAGAGGAGGGATTCGAATGGAAGAAATGAGACAGAAAACAGCAAACAAAGAAGTGGTGAGAAAAAAACAAGAATCATATAAAGATGGGAAGGCAGACAAATGTATTTAGCATCGTTTTTTGAGGATATTTTTTTGGATATACCACACATGTTAATTCTGCAGCAGTCTGTTGAACCCATTCATAAACAAAAGGTGTATGTTATACACACTGTTGGGTGTGGTGTACACAGTCTTATGGGCACATGCGCGTACACACAGTTTGTTATAGACATAACGTATAAGTAGTAACACTATTTTGCACACTTCGCGTATTAAGGATCTGTTTAACCCAGTATTTTGTTATGGGCACTGGTGTTCGGTCTGTAGAATGTTATGTTATTTTATTCTAAATTTGTTAAGCGCACGGGCACCCAGAGGTTTCATGGCGCTGGAGGTGAGGAAGAATGACAAAACAGTTAACCTATCCCGAAGCTTGCTTGAATAGCCAGGTCTTTAGTGCACCCCTGAACTCCATGAGATTGGTACATCTCCTGAGCGACAAGGGGAAAGAGTTTCAAACCTTTGGGGCGAGATAAGCAAATCGACACCCGCCCAGGCGCTTCCGTTTGAAGGAGGGTAGAGTGAGAAGGGACTGATGAGCAGAACGGAGATTGCGGGTCGGTTCATGTTTGATTATTAGGCTGTTGATGAACGAGGGGCTTTTCCCGTGAAGAGCCTTAAAGGTCAAGCATCCTACTTTGAATATTACCCGTTGGGCTATGGGAAGCCAGTGAAGAGTTGCCAGCAATGGTTTCGCCGAGCTCCTACCTCGGTTCTTGAAGATTAATCTGGCCGCTTGGTTTTGCACAATTTGCAGGCGTTTAGACAAAAACAGGGGGAGGCCTAAATAAATAGAGTTTGAGAAGTCTAATCGGGAAAGGACCAAGGCGAGAACCACCTGAATGAGGGGAGGGTGAGTGAGTAGGTGGGCAATTTTTCAGATTTTGCGTAACTGAAGGAAGCTAGACGAGATCACTGCTCCCACCTGACTTTTCAGAGAGAGATCGGAGTTAATGGTGATCCCGAGGCTTTTCACCGAGAGAGAGGGGGAAGGAGGGGATCCCATTGTTGACGGGCAGAAATGAGGGCCCCAACTGATCGAGCTTTTTCCTGGGAGTACCAGCTCGGTCTTCCCGGAATTAAGTTTTAAGTAGTTCAGCTCCATCCACCGTTGAATGTGCAGCATGGTGGCCTGGAATTCCACGGCGGAGTCGGTTGAGTCCAGAGGGAAAATTAGCTGCAGGTTGTCGGCATAGTTATAAATCGTAACCCTCCTGTTTTTTAAGGAGAGTAATAGAGGTTTGAGATATAGGTTAAACAGGAGTGGGGATAGAGACGAACCTTGCGGGACGCCGCAAGTGGTGGATAATTTGGGCGCTAAAAAGTTCCCGAGCTTGACTGCCTGGGTCCGATCGCTTAGGAAGGACTTCACCCAGCCGAGGGCCGAGCCTCGCAGACCGGCTTGTTCGACACGGTGAAGTAAGATGGTATGATCCACCGTGTCGAACGCTGCCGACAGAATGACTTATGCTTATAGAGAAAGTGCTCACCACATCTATGATCAAGACCTACAAGGTGATCTGTTAAATTAGTTTTCCCAACATGGAAAAAAAACCACCCTATTGCAAGAATTAACAAACTACGCAAGCAGGTCGGAGAACATTTTGTCACCCAACATGCCTAGACCTTCTTGACCAAAAAACCAAGGAACTCTACCAAGGATTATCCAATTTATAAATTAATGAACTAACCAAAGTATAGCGGGATATATCGCAGAACTATTTCTCAACCAGATGGTCCCTGATCAGGTGAAGTTCTGGTTAAACAGCCAGCAGCCACCTGATACTGCCCTCACCTTCACGTCTCAGGTGACGTTCTGGTTAAACTGCCAGAAACCCCCTGACATTGCACTCACTCTCACTTCCACAATAACACCATGCAAAGGCATTTGTTACTTCACCTGTAAGAGACACCTGATCCCCATTAAAATTCTCAAAGTGTAGTGGTGTAAGTGAGACCACCCATCATGTGCATCGTAAAGTGGTCATTCAATGCAGAAAGAACCACAAAACAAGATTTTGCCACAGTATTTCTCAAATAAGATAGCTGTAACTCCAAAATTACCAACCACTACCCACCAACAACTTCGCAACTATCTTGAAAATCCCAGAGCCAAACATAGTCACCCAACTATGAAGGTTCCTTACCCTCCACAAACTCCTCTATACCGCTCAACTCACAAACCCACCAAGTCCTTAGAGTGGGAGCTGTCTATTGAACACTGGTGGAAACCCTTGAAATGATACCTGCCTGCCACTGAGTCCAGGCCACCTAGTTATGGTGAGAAAACATTATTAGATTTACCTGCATGAGGTCCTGGATTGAGTAATTGTTCACTGCCCATCTCCTCGCATTGCCTAGGATTTATAGAGGTCCTCTCCAGGTAGGTGGGTATCTTGAGTCTTGTTGGCAGTCCTCTACCAGGGGAAAGGAGGTCAAAGCCTCAACTGACCTTGCAGGCTGGCACTTGGTCCAGTGATTGTCCTCTCAATGAAAGCATCTGTCTTCTAACCCAGCCATACCACCTTGTTTTTGAGCTGCAGGATGAAGTTGGGATCATTTTGTGTACACATCCAGCCAGATGCTTCCAAGGTAATGCCAACATACAGCAAGTATATGGATCTCTTCACCGACAGATGACGAGATACTTCCATTGCAAGTCGTGTGACTGGCAGGAAGGAGGCCGGTGAACAAACTAGATTATATTGTCTGGCTGAGACTGGTAGATGCCCTATAAAACTCCAAGACATATGTAATGCTTAAAAACTAACAAAACTCAGTTGAATTTTACAGGTCCTAGGCCCCTCTCTGGAAATGATTTTATTGAAAAATATATAAGCTTACTATGCAGTCAGAGAGCTTTTCATTGGCATTAATTATTAATTTGACTGTAGCCATATCATTTGTGCTTGTGGTTTAAAGCAGGATTGTCCACCGTGTAGCTTGGGAGCTGTTGGTTGCTCTCCAGCTCTATGGAAGAAGCTCTCCAGTGTGCAGCACAACCTACTTGTTTGATTACATGATTATTTGTATCCCAAAATTGAAAAGCATGTATTTGAGATGAAAATTAAGGGCGGGCGTAGCAGGCGTAGTGCTTCTACGCGTATTTCCACGGAGTTAAAAAAAACTCTGTGGAAATATGCTATGCTCCGCTACACCACCTCCCAAAGTCCTTCAAAAATTATTTAAAAAGCCAATTACCTGTTGTTTGTCGCCTTCGCGCTCCCCGTCCGGCTCCTTGCGTCTTCAATAATAAAAAAAACTATGTTGTACGTCTGAGGCGCGTGCGAATGCACACTTACGTGAGACGTACGAGGTAGTTTTTTTCTATTATTGAAGAGGCGCGAGTAGCAGGACGGGGAGTGCGAAGGCTGGGGAGGCGGCAAACAACAGGTAAGTGCCTTTTAAATCATGTTTAAAGTACTTTGGTAGGGGGAGGGAGTGGCTAACTCCGCTCGGCCACAGAGGCGTAGTTTTTGCCTACTCCGCGTTCGCCACGGAGCGCGGAGTAGGCAAATCTCTGCAGACTCCGTTGGCGGAGCGGAGCTGCCTGCCCAGGGTTAATGAAAATGTGTCTATTTTCAAAATTCATAACTGATGTTTCCAGAAAAAATGGATTTCCAAAATCAATTTAAAGCTGATACTTGAGTAACTAGTCATACAATATTACTGAAATGACTACCTTGGTGCCGGGAGCATAGCAGCAATGGATGTCATGTACCCATGTAGTGGCATGCCTGCCAAATTGAAAAGCTTTCTTGTGTTACTGCTAGCCACACTGCCTGATGAAGTGTTGGCAATTTTGCATGTGGTGGCCACTGGTGTAATCTTGTCTGATATTGTCCCTAATATACCACTAATAATATTAGTAGCTCGGTGATTTTCACAGAACATATGTAGCTCTTATTATAGAAAAGTTAGATACCCCTGGTTTAAGTATGGGCATTATACTTACCAGCATGTGGGTGTGTGGCGAAGGCTTGAACCGTATCCTCAGCTGAAGTATCTTTGTGCTGAACAGTGGCTGTACTTCTGGGGCTGACCATTAATGAGGAAATGTGACAATTAACAAGGAAGAGCTTTGCGTGGCCAATCTATTATGCCTTGTGCTGCACATCCCGTATGTGGTCGGGCAGTTTGAGCAACTAAGCATGTATTCACAAAAAACACAACAGACGGGTAAAAGTGATCATCAGATCCACTCCTGAATCTTTTGTATTGTTCAAAAGTATATATATCAAATGCAGTACAACTCAAAGCATCTAATAATATGAGCCTTACATATGCTCATTAGGACACAAATGCAAAAGATACTTAGGTATGTACAGTGCTCAAGGTGACATGAAAAGAAAAGAAGATGGGGATAAGGTGTTTATGTGTGGGAGGGGGACACGGAAAAGTAGTGGTGACATATATACATCAGTATGATTCACTGTATACGTTTCCATACATGATTAAAATGTTCCCATTGTCATACATAGCTCTGCTGGACCCTGAATTAATCTCATTTGGTGTCACTAGAGTTTGTATACCGATTGTAGTCGACGTTTCGACCCCTTATTACTGGTTAAGTGGTGGTCCTTGTGGTGGGGTCTTCATCAGGACTGGGGGAGCACCTGTGGAAGACAGACCGTGTGTGAGGGAATATATTTACCACTGTTTTTGTGTTGAAATAACTAAATACGATATGGATACCTACCTGTGGTTAAAATGGAGGTAATAATCACATCAGCACCTTTATTATCTTCATAGGAAATGTGCAGGAACCTACCACTCGTTTGGAGTCCACTACATCGATGAGATACTATGTCAGCAGCACTACACTGTGGAACTATATATAATACAAGTCTTATAATGTAAAAAATAAAAGTTTGAGGGAAAGGCTAATAAATTACAAAAGTAGAGTAAAGGTAACTTAAACAATGCACTATTGGATTATGTAATGTCTCCCGATGTTGTGCTGGCGAAGGTAGTGATGTACAACATATGTGTTGTTAAAAAGATGCTGGACCATCCATCAGTGGCCACTGAGCAGACACTTTGATGCTCTATCCAGTGAAGTCATATGCAATTCACACAAGAGTTCCACTGAAGCATAATTTTTCCAGGACCACAACTCATGACTAGAAATGACTTAAAGCTTTGATTTCGTTTACACAGTGAATTACATGTGATGAGGGATGGAGTGAGACAAGAAAATAGGAGACAGCAGAAATAGGACAGAAGAAAACAAAGCTAAAGAGAAGAGCAGATGAAGCAAGAAAAGATACAGGACGAAAGAAACCGAGAAGCAAAGTTGGAGAAGAATGATGAAAGGAGTGTACAACAGAAGATATCTTCTTTCCTCTTCTCTGATCCCCCCCCCCATTTCCCCGCCTCACTGGGAAAACACATTAAATAACTTCTGCTTGGTGCCATTCAGGGCTCAACCATTCAGGATTCTTGTAAAGCACGACTGCTCACCTGTGAGGGTCTCAAGGTGCTGAGTGAGGTGGAGAGGGGCTGGGTCTGCTGTTCAGTCAAAGAGCCAGGTCTTGCGGTCCTTTCTGAATTGTGGCAGCGATGGTGATTGCCTGAGGTGCTGAGGCAGGAAGTTCCAGTTCTTCACAGAGAGCTAGAAGAAGGATCTTCCTCCAACCATGGTCTTTGGGATCCGCGTGATAAACTCCTTCCATGAAAAGGAAAAGTGCCCAAATGTGTTAAAGCTAATCAGTTCTAACATCATCTAACAAAAATCGGTGCTCTGCTTTGCCCAACATTGTTCACCAATTGTGGTGTGAAGAATGTGCCTTTTTAATTTACAAAGCCCAACAAAGAGCTATCTCAAAAAGGTATCATCTTAAAAAATGCATACCTGATACTGGAGAACAAAATTACTTTTGACCTGTACTCAGCATGTCCTTTTAGCTAGATGTCTGGAAAGTTGTGTGTCTCCACAAACTTAGCAATTCATCCAGGACAAAGATCTTCCAGACAATTAAGAGCAGGTTGCAGAACCTGGACTGCTGTGCTGCAAAGAGTGGATGATCAGCTTCCTACACCCATCTCTGGGGGCTCTCAGTTGATTATTCTCCTTGACTTATCAGTGGTCTTTGATATCAATCATCACTTCTCTTCCCTTGAAAAACCCTTAAGGATCTATGACTATTTAATTAACCATCCTCGGCAAACGAAGATTGGAAACAATGTCTTCCCTTGTTCTCCTACAACATACAGTCTCTTCTTCCATCTATATAAGGAACCTCCTAGATATTGTGCTGAATTGTGTACATATTTCTTCTCCCCTGTATGCTGATAATACTCTGGCTGGATTGAAGTGACTTCTGAAGAGGTCACCCAGCTTGTTTTGACTCGTGAGAAGATCCAGATCTGGATATTTTTTTTAACATTTTTATGGCTAACCTCTTAACACAGAGATCTGGCTTACCTATCACACATCCTCAGTGTAAGACTCTGGTATGGTCTTGCCTAAACTTGATTGGCATGCTACATTGAAAGCCATTTCATAGTAAGAGTGTGATATCTCTAGGATTCATTGTCAATAAGAGGCAGATTGTTTGTGCATGTGTGCATCATTTATCAGAAATGTGTGTACCGCCTCCTGGAAGGAGGAGGCCACAAAGACTTCTATGCGGAATAAAACTAGGGGTGTCGCGCTACTCAAAGCTCAGCGAAATGGTAAAAAATCTCTGCGAGCACGCACAGTTCCACGAATATGCGAAATTGTTTGTTCTGCCCATTCGCGGTTCTTTTTTCCTGTTTGCAAATGCTGTTTGCGTGCTCCGGGGGAAATATCTCGCAAACACTCATTTTAAAAGCGCAAACAAGCAGAAAAGTTTGCAACACTGCGGATTGCTGAATTTTTGGCAATTCCGCGTTATCCGCGGAACGTGAAATTACCCAAATTCCACGAGCGGAACGGAATTTACCACCCAGGCCTAAATAAAAGCTTTGCCTCTCGAATCTCGCTTAAAGATTTTGGCGGAGTCTCAAGTCTTATCTAGACTTTGTTATAAACGATATGGCTATGGAAATTCCTTTCTCACTTGGATTCTAAAGTTCACCTTGCAGGCTGGCTCTCCGAGGCTAGACTAGTCACCGGGACTCTTTGTTTCATTCACATTACTCCAGTTCTTCTTACCTTTTAGTGACTTCTGATTGAAACCAGGAGCATCTTCAAACTAGAACAGGTCACACGGGCTTACGCTTTGGTTCCCGTAATTATCTGCTGCAGGAACAGACGTTTTCTTTCACATGGGCCACCAGCCATCAAAGAAAATGGTGTAGGACTCAAATATTTTCAGGTAGAGCTCTAAAAATGTAGAACTCCTGCCCTCTCCAATGATCTCACCTACCTTGTGTTCTAGAAAGACCTCAAACTTCTTGTCTTCTAATAACACTTCCTTTTATGGGTTGTTGCTACCTTAGATGCTACATCTTTGCTGTACCTCAGGCTATCAGGTCTAGCATCATAGGTCACCTTTTACTAGTTGTATAGCGTATTGTAGTCTTAAGGCCTCTGTTGGTTACCTCCTTCCTTGTTCCCATAGATACCAGTCAAGAGGTCTGCACAGGTCCTGGAATTTTCATTCCTGAGGCTGCCGATAGCACTGAATTACAAATCATTGTTGTCTTCGAAAGCACCATTTGCAGGACTGGGATGCTACGGCCTGCTGTGGTTTGTGTGCATAAGAGCCATATCTATTTATGCTGCCTTGTCTTCCTGTGCATCAGCCACAGTGTCAGAAGGGCATCTCTTAATTTCAGGTGTTCAGCATGTTTTTTGAGCCTTTTGCTTCACATTTAGACAATGAGCAAGGGGGATCCATGCAGCTTCCATAGGCACTAATTAAGGGTAACCAGGGGTAGCACCTGCCACTTGTGTACTCTCGATAGATTCCATCCCTTGTCCTTTCCCTACTCTCTCAACCATAAATAAGAGGCTGTTGAGATTCTAAGGGTTGGAAGCGACAAACATTCAACTGTCATCAAGCAACAGAAGGTGCCTGGTGCCCAACTACCCCAGACATTTTGCTACCCTAGGCATTGTGCTAACCCGATATCCGTGGCAGCTCCACCCACTTCTCCCTTTTTCCGTCTCTCAAATTACATCTCCAATCATTGCAACAGGTCAATTTCCTGCATGGTGTCCCCAGTTACTTTTGTTTGATCAAATCTTAGAGATTACAATGGTCTGTTAATCCTCTAATTCACTTCGACCCCTTGAGTTACCAATAACTGGGGTAAGCAGTAATTCTGGGTCCAGTTCCCCCAGTAATTCCTCATTTCTTCAGTGACCTCAGCTACTTTTAGCGGCTGAAATCTCTATGTGAAAATAAACAGCTTATCGGTGTTACCGTGGATCTCATAATGTCGATGGTGCTGGTAACTGCTGTTACCAGTCCCACAAGAATTGAGATAACTTGTAACGAGTGTCTTAAAAGTGAAATAAAGACATTAGAAAACACAAGTTGTGAGAACGTGGGTTTAGCATGGATGACACCGAGAGTGAATTGGTGGCGGCTGCTGCAGAACAGGGGTGGCGGGGGGGATGAAAAATAAACATAAAGATGACTTACCTGTTCACGCCGCATGCAACTCGTCATCCCCTGCTCTTCCTTGCTCCCGAAAGCAGGAAGCACCCATGCTCCCCTTAGCCAATCATGACGCTGCTGTCACCATATTTAAACAAAACAACAAGAGCAACCCTTATGTCCATGCGAACGGGGTTATCAATTAATCCTTGAAAGAAAAAGTTCACATGGAACTCATTTTAAACATCGGCATATAGGTATCACAGATATTTCTATGCAGACTAAATCAAAAAACATCAATGTAATATTTCAAACATTTAGAAGGAGAAATAGTAACTCAGCCAGTACGTAGCACGGTTCAGCGGAACCGAGGCCTAGATGTATCAAACCTTTTGCGATTCGTTAAGGCCGAAATTCTGCGAATTTCGGCCTTAACGAATCGCAAACGGACATTTTGCATCTTTAGGAATGTATGTGAAATTAGCAAAATAAGGAATCGCAAAAAATTGCGATTCCTTATTTTGCTTAAGCATTTAAGGAATCGCAATTTTGCGATTCCTTAAATGCCATGTAGGAAGCTTTTTTAAATTGCGAATTCAGGTTAAGGAATCGCAAATTAACACCAACTTGAGGTTCGTGTTAATTTGTGAAATCCTTTCAAAAACCAAAATTTGGCAATTTTGAGGGTGGCATGTGACACACATACATGCCCATAGGGCATGTATGTGCGCCATATGCACACACATGTAAGTTTCAGGGGTGCAGCAGGGTGTCCATGAGACACCCCTGCACCCTTGAAATAATTCTCAAATTGCGATTAGCAAATTGCGAATTTCAATTTGAAAATTACTTGACAATCATTCCTATGGGCCTCCTGGCCCATAGGAATGCATGGGAAATTATTCCTTATTTGCGAATTCGCAAAATGCGAATTCGCAAATAAAGAATAATGAGGAATCGCTAAAAAAAGCGATTTTTTACATACATTCCATTATGCGAATTCTAAATAGCGATTCGCTAAAAATCGCTATTTAAGATTCGCAAAATGGAATCTTGATACATCTAGGCCTGAGTTTATTCAGAACACATACATTCTGACATCAATTACGTTGTGTATAGTGAGAGCGAAAGTAGTATCAGCCCTGAAGTGTGTTGTCAGTCAAGACAAAGGAAAAATTGAAGGAAGTGAAAAAAATGGAAATAAGATAGTGAAGTGATTGCTGATACAGCAAATTTAGGTACAAAAAATAATGGATACAATAGTGTAATAATTGTATCTACAAAAAGCAAGAAACGTTGTCAGTCTCTATACTCGTGTCGACGGCGTTTCGACCCTTTTAGAATAATAAGGTCTCATAAGGACTGGAGAGAACAGGGGTCTAGGGAAAAAGAGAACTGAGTACTAAATATTTGTGGATTTATTAATTATATTGAAAACCTAAATGGTAATTATAAAGTACATATTAGCTTCATGGAAAGTCTCTGGCAATAAGAAGGTTGGGGGACATCAAATGAATGTAGCATCCCTAAAAGCAAGAGTAAAAAGCTTTGATAAAAAAGAAAGAAACTGAGGGAGAGCAATAGTCAGTGGGGAATTCCACAAATTGACACTCACCTCAGTCCACTGGAATGTGGACCGAACAGTGCTGGTTCGACACTCTCAATGGAATACGTTGATGTCCAATATAAAAATTAGCCACAATCCTATAGTCCACTAATGATGAAGGCGGAGAGCTTGAATATGGCACAGAAGGGTTCAGTAATAATTGAATCCCTGCAGGCAAAATCAACGGGGACAAGAAATTGTGAAACCGATAATGAGGAGCTCTAGGAAGTACCTATGTCTGTAGAAGTGCTCAATCTGCAATAGTACCTTTTGGAGCCTCAATGCTCTAATAGCGCGGCCGATGCTGCTTAATGCTGATACGGTTTCTACTCGCGAGTGCCGAAGATAAGCATTCAGCCTGTTATGTTAATTAGTTTTCTAACGCGCGCAGCTACTCCAAGGAGTGTTCCAGCGCGAGCACAAAGGGACTGAGAGCACGTCCATACTAAACAAAGAGATGAGTTTTTAACAATTTTTTAAAAGCCAGAGGATCTTCAATATTGCGGAGCGCAAGCGGCAGAGCGTTCCTGGCTGGGCCGCCAAAATGGCGAGGGAGCAGCCACCCAGCCTGTGCCGATAAAAGCGGGTAACCTTTGCCAAGCAAAGAGCGTAGGAGGGGAGCAGTCTCCCTGGAACATAAAAAGAAAACCGTTTCTGCAAGTAGGTTGGCCCAAGGCCATTCAGGGCACGATGGGCAATGGCAATAGATTTTAATTTGGCCCAGGCCGCCATAGGAAGCCAATGAAGAGAGCGGAGATAACCTCACATGCTACTTCTTAAGGTAATCTCTCCCAAAGCCGTGCCGCCGCATGTTGCACCACTTGAAGTTTGTTAAGGGAGTATGCCGGATTCCCCATATAAAGCGCATTAGCGTAATCCAGGCGGGAGAGAATGAGCGCGCGGACTACTGTCTCTTTTGACGCCTGTGGGAGAAGTGGGAGAAATCTTCTCAAGATTTTGAGGAGGCCAATGCAGCACGCTGAGAGTCTCTTTACTTGGAGGGCAAAAGATAAATTATCCTCAAACTAAGCTTCGAGGTTCTTAGCAATGCTACTGCTAAGAGATGGAGGCAGAAACTCAGACGGCCAGATCAGATCTCTAAAACCAGAGGGAAAGTTACCATACAAAAGTATCTCCGATTTGTCTTCATTGCATTTTAATTGGACACCCGCAAGCCACTTAATTACCGAAGACCGGCAGAATTGAACGGACGCCACGGATTCCTCATCCTTTTTCCAGGTGAAAAGTAACTGGGTATCGTCAGCATAGGCGATCACCTTAGCCCCCAGATCCTTAGCCGATATGACTAGAGGAGTGAGATAGATGTTAAACAAGAGGGGGCTAAGGGACAAACCCTGTGGGACCCCAGTAGTAACTGGCAGAGAGGCCGACCCCGCCAGTGGTAGCCAGGCTTGTTGTACCCGACCCTCTAAAAAGGACTTAATCCAGCCCCAGGCCGACCCTGAAACACCAACCTCCGCGAGTCGGTCAAGCAACAAAAAATGAGGAAACGTATCAAATGCGGCCGACAGGTCGAGCAGCACTAAGGCTGTTCTCCCGCCGGCATCAGGGCACTCTCGAATAGCCTCAGACACTTCCACCAGCGCCAATTCGGTACTGTAAGAGGACCGAACGCCCGACGACGTGTCGCATCCTCGTGGAGGGCGTATCACGCGGCATGCCAGCAAACGCTGTGAAACCAATCACAAGCGGGAAGCCTGCGGGGACATGGCATGCCTGTGATCTTATCAAAAATGTTGAAAAGGATCATTCCAGCCAAAGAGGAAACTATATTATAAATATTGTGAAAATGTATTTGCAGGGGCGGTAATCGAAGCATAATAACAGTTGCGGAAAACCTCAACGCTAACGTGCCCGCCAATGGAGAAGGCCAGCGGTAGGCTACTTGGGCATGTACCGTGTCATAGATCATTAAAATGAAGAAGGGAATAGGCACACCTAAAAAATACCGGTGGAGATGAAAGGAATGTGCATCTGCTAGTACAGGCGAGCTATCTGTGGTGGCGTATCGCATAAAGGAAGGCCCATGGACTAGTGTTATGGCGATATTATTAATGCAGGGGTGGGGATTGAACCCATGTTGGTAATTTCATACTCAATTATCAAGGAGAAAGAGAGGACTAGGTAGCTAGTCCATATCCCCAGGTATTATATGTTAATCAAAAAGAGGACTAGCCTATTTGTGGACTATACAAGACTCAGGACTGTATGACAAGAGGGAAACCATTAGGTTTCTTCATGAAGCCCTCACCCACCAACCTAGTTGGTGGCATGCTTCATCATCGGGCCCACCCAGTGACACCGAGTGTGTCCCGGGTGTGCTCCTATGCCTGAATACAGCGGAGCTGGTACGTTGCTGAGTGTGTAGTGTGAGTGACGTGAAAGTGAAATTTTAAAGGGCTATACAGTGGTCCCAGTTCCCGAGGGGGTAATTACATTTTAATGTCTGGGCCTCTGTTAGCATTAGAAACAAGTTTAAAGCAAAATAAGATAATCCTCAAAGGAAAAGAGATATGTTGTCATTTATTCAACAACACAGGATAACAATTTAAAGCAATGTTTGCAATCATTTAGAAATAGAACGAGAAATCAGAAAAATGAAAAAGCCCCAAGAAGGGAGGGAAGGAAGTGTGCTCAAAGGCTGTGTGAAAGATTATAAAGATAGTACACAGACTTAAACATAATGTACATATATCCCAAAATCAACAAAGAATTACAAATTATTCCAAGAAACCAAAACGGCCTACATCAATTAAGGCAAGTATTTGGGCAAGTATTACAAAAGAGAAATGGGGCATTCCACGGTCACATGTATAAATCAATCATATAAAGGAGATGTGCCGGATGTCCCAAAGTGAAGTGGTGTCGACGTTTCGACCCCTGTGTGTAGGATAAATTCAGTCCTTTGCCGGGGTCTTCATCAGGACCGTAGTACTGGGGGAGGGACGAAGAGGGGCCGTCCTATCTGAAAAATGTAAACCCATGTCAGGGGATGGAATATAAACTTTAAAAACTAAACAGTCTTTGTACTGTACACCAAGGAGGTGACTTAGTTAAAAACAAACTAAAGCCATGGAGTCCAGGTCATAGGACCTCTGGACAAAGGGACCAAAAAGCAGAATATGTAATTTATCCATAGACATGCTTATAAATTAATTATAATATACCATACATACGAGGCAAACATTAGTGATGTCCACACCAAATGGGGGACCAGTTGATAATTCATGTGATGATATGGGACTCAGATTGACTCTCAATCCAATGAAGACCTTAGTTCCAGACTTGGGTCTCAATGTGTAAAAAGAAGAAATATAGGTGGTTACCTGAAGTGGAATAGAACACACTCCGTAGAATTCAACTCAGGGAGCTGCCGGTTATGTAATAATTATGCAGCTGGGCAAGTCTAAGTAAAACCATTGGGTTCACGTTAGTTAGTGTTACCTCTGCGGGTATATAGTATTATCTAAGACACTAAAACAGATGGAGTTACCTTCCAGACCAAGACCTTCACCCATGGACAACAAACTTTCAGACTAAAACATCACACTAATTGTAATACCGACAATGTGATTTACATAATAACATGCCCATGTAGTAAAGTATATGTGGGGCAAACTCAGCAAAAAATTAAATCTCGGATTTCTGCACATTGCAGCAGACTACGCTGTAAGGTTTTAGGTGCCCCCCTGGTAGATCACTGGCAGACAGCTGGGCACACTGTGAAAGATCTACGGTGGTTGGTAATCGAGAAAGTGTCCTTAGGGAGGAGAGGTGGAAATCTAGCTGCTGTGCTTAATGTACGAGAATGCAAATGGATGTCTTTTCTGGACTCCATTAAAAATGGCCTTAATGAACAGGATGGCAGCCTTGCACAACTGGCCGCACTGAGATGACAAATCAACCCACTGTAACATATAAGTCCTACTGGTTATTCTCATTCATTTAACAATTTGATTAATCAAGGTAACTCGTCTACACCATCCTGCGAGACAGGTGCACGAGTATTTTCCCGCAAGGGTACCATAGAATATCAAGGGTTAAGATTGAGTGTTAATATTGTTTGTTTTTATTTTCCTAACAAACATCTAATGATTGGTAACCAACCAGTGTGTCCTCTCGCTTTCACTCCCTTGCATGGGTTGTGCGCGAGTGTATATTTTCTGACAATTTCTTCTACCTATATGTGCAAATCAAATTTTCGCTCGCTCAGATGGGCTTCATGTGAGCGCTATTTTTCCGAAAGGTTTTAATCATACATGTAAGCTAATATGCTAATACTGCGTGAAATGGTGGTTCCCTCTTTTATAAATTTCCAACTATTATTATGAGCGATTAAGGATAGGACCATGCTCCTACCACTTTCGAGTCTTTCCTCTAGTTTCACTGACTGACACTACGCTGTAGCCCCGCCCCCAAACTCCGCGTAGCGGTCTGTGGAGTGTGGTGAATTTCCTGGCTGCTCCACGTAGCAGTTGAATAGTGTTGGGAGTCACGACTGCAGCAAGACGCTCTGCTGCCTCGCGCCCGAATTTTGAGTAAGTAGAGTACTCTTAGGTCCCGTTTGGATACGTTTTCCTGAAGAGCTAGTATTCAGTCACTTACGATCCCTTATGGTTGTTGCAGGACCTGATTGCGACGACTGACTGACGCTACGCTGTAGCCCCGCCCCCAAACTCCGCGTAGCGGTCTGTGGAGTGTGGTGATTTACCTGGCTGCTCCACGTAGCAGTTGAATAGTGTTGGGAGTCACGACTGCAGCAAGACGCTCTGCTGCCTCGCGCCCGAATTCTGAGTAAGTAGAGTACTCTTAGGTCCCGTTTGGATACTTTTTCCTGAAGAGCTAGTATTCAGTCACTTACGATCCCCTATGGTTGTTGCAGGACCTGATTGCGACGACACGGAGTCGACCGGTCTTCCTGTTTCCATTTCTCCAGTTCGTAAAGCTTTGTACGAACGTTAAAAGGTACGGACATACGCGAATGTGGTGTCTGTTTGTCAGACCTTCGCATTGCGATCGTATGTTAATCTATGTGTCTACACTTTAAATTTACAGCTAATTGAATCAGCGCAGCGCTTTCACCTACCAGCCATACTACTACCAGTTGGATAGAATAGACTAAGGTAACTCCATCTGTTTTAGTGTCTTAGATAATACTATATACCCGCAGAGGTAACACTAACTAACGTGAACCCAATGGTTTTACTTAGACTTGCCCAGCTGCATAATTATTACATAACCGGCAGCTCCCTGAGTTGAATTCTACGGAGTGTGTTCTATTCCACTTCAGGTAACCACCTATATTTCTTCTTTTTACACATTGAGACCCAAGTCTGGAACTAAGGTCTTCATTGGATTGAGAGTCAATCTGAGTCCCATATCATCACATGAATTATCAACTGGTCCCCCATTTGGTGTGGACATCACTAATGTTTGCCTCGTATGTATGGTATATTATAATTAATTTATAAGCATGTCTATGGATAAATTACATATTCTGCTTTTTGGTCCCTTTGTCCAGAGGTCCTATGACCTGGACTCCATGGCTTTAGTTTGTTTTTAACTAAGTCACCTCCTTGGTGTACAGTACAAAGACTGTTTAGTTTTTAAAGTTTATATTCCATCCCCTGACATGGGTTTACATTTTTCAGATAGGACGGCCCCTCTTCGTCCCTCCCCCAGTACTACGGTCCTGATGAAGACCCCGGCAAAGGACTGAATTTATCCTACACACAGGGGTCGAAACGTCGACACCACTTCACTTTGGGACATCCGGCACATCTCCTTTATATGATTGATTTATACATGTGACCGTGGAATGCCCCATTTCTCTTTTGTAATACTTGCCCAAATACTTGCCTTAATTGATGTAGGCCGTTTTGGTTTCTTGGAATAATTTGTAATTCTTTGTTGATTTTGGGATATATGTACATTATGTTTAAGTCTGTGTACTATCTTTATAATCTTTCACACAGCCTTTGAGCACACTTCCTTCCCTCCCTTCTTGGGGCTTTTTCATTTTTCTGATTTCTCGTTCTATTTCTAAATGATTGCAAACATTGCTTTAAATTGTTATCCTGTGTTGTTGAATAAATGACAACATATCTCTTTTCCTTTGAGGATTATCTTATTTTGCTTTAAATTTTTTATTGTCTGCATATAAATAATTCCTTCTCACGGGGACCCCTCTATATATTTACTACCTGACGCCCAGGTCCCCACGACTGCATGGGTTCTACCCCCCCCTTTATAATAAAGCATTAGAAACAAGGCAGGTGGATGTTGATGGAGTGAATATTAAGAACTCCCACATCCAAGGTGTGGTCTACATGTTTCAGCCAGGCCTTTTCTATGAAACTGGCTTTCCTCAGGACCGTTAAATAAGTGACTGTGCAATCTATACTTTAAGTGAGTATGTGATCGAAAAAATGTGAAGCACACGCTAAGGTGCTATATATGTGGGAGGGGGATTCCCTCTTCAGGCATTACTGGACATATAACACGTATGACGGACAAACATACAGGGGAGAGTCTTAGCATGGTTGCATGAATCACAACAGAACATATTTGCCGGCAGTATAGTGCAATGTGAGCGGTAAAAATGCGGCAAAAGGTGTAACCGTACTGGTGGTGCGGTCATGGTGAGATTATCGAAATATGTACATGTGGTGGGCTAAGAGACGTAAGCACACACTCAGGTTAAAAGTGGATACACTTAAGAGGTATCCTGACACTAGCGGTTTGCTGCAAATGCCCCAAATGAGAAGTCCGGCAGAGGTGTTGACCCTGAAAAGAGAGGAGGGGGTCGTGGGCTGTTAGAGACCTGCAAAAGAAAGGGAGCTTACCCGGTCAGGAGAATGTTTGTACAGTACTCATGACTCTGGCAGCCAAGACCTGCTGGAAACCTGTTGTTCCATTACGGACCTGCGAAGGAAGTGATCCTGGTTACTGCTGGTGTTTAAGTATGTTGCATGTAATTGGCTTCAGCTTGGTCAGAGTAGCATCCGAGTAGCGTCCCTGTGCAGGAGACATAGAAAAGAGACTATGCGCGCTGGCTGCTAGGCGTGTAGTCAGGGTGTCCACCGTGTTATTCTATTATGGCGCATTTGCAAGGGAGATGGACGCTTTACCATGGTGATGACGCGGAGTTTACGAGTGCAGTGGCCTCGTGTGAGCTTACTCGAGCGCCTGAGGTGCAGACTCGTGCCGCCTCGCAGGGTCAATGAAAAGATGATGTAAAATCAAGAATGTGATGGATAGGGAATTAAAAAATTAAAATCTGAAAGCAAAATAGCCCGTGGTCCACTTAGGGATCGGAATGTGGAGATTGAGGCGGATCTGGGTGACTTGGTGTGAGCCTGGGAGACGGAGCTGTGTAAGGTTCAAAGTGGGTAGACTACTAGGACCTCATAAGGAGTACAGAAAACATGAGTTAACAGATTTTTTAGGGCTTCAGTGAGCACCAAGGGATGGAATCATTCAGGCCATGGTGCTGTGTGGATAAACGGTAAATCCATCGCTGTTCCTTTGTCAGGAGAGTGTTTTCATTGTCACGTTGGTTATGATCGAATTGTTCAATGACCGTCCATGTCATGTCATTGGGGGTGTGGTGATTTTGCAAGAAGTGGTTCATGAGTTTGCTGATGTTCTTTTTGCATCTGACAGTGCTCTGGTGTTCGACCACTCTGTTTCTGACCTTTCGTATCGTCATACCCACATAGCGATGTCACTGGGTGAGCCCGATGATGAAGCATGCCACCAACTAGGTTGGTGGGTGAGGGCTTCATGAAGAAACCTAATGGTTTCCCTCTTGTCATACAGTCCTGAGTCTTGTATTGTCCACAAATAGGCTAGTCCTCTTTTTGATTAACAGGTAATGTCATACTACTAGCATGGAAAACAACAGCACTAATGCGCAAGTCGGTGGTGAAGGCCAATGGTTAGCTACTTGAGCATATACCATGGCGGAGGTCAAAACAATGAAGGGAGGAACCAGTGCGTGCCACATATCCCGGGGGATAAAGGGTGTGAGCAGCCACTATTGCAGACGATCAGTCTGCGGCAGCGGATCGCAAACAGGCCTATGCGCTGGGCACAAATGGGCACAAAAAACTCCTCTAGGCTAAATAATACATGTAAATGGGGAGTCAGCTGAGGAAACAAATGCAGACTATCTAAATAGACATGATGGCAGCGTTGTGATTGGTCTGAGTGCCCTGGATCGGCGCTCAGAAGGGGACTGCGAGCCTGTGCAAGATCTCCACCCAGGCTGTGCATTACATCCCGGTGGAGAACATGCAAAGTGCGCATGACTGTTTGGATGGCCCAATACAGCCGGCCAAATTGTCATGTGCATATACCACTTCTACACCTGCACTGTGACAGAAGCCCAGACCCACTCGACTCAACCGGGTCGATAGAGAAATATAAAATGGTAATAACATCCTGTTGTTATCCTTTTATTTTTCCTTTGTTGCATTGCTCAGAAGCAGGAGGGCAACACTCCACCGCCTTAACGGAAAAGCCACCGATGGATGTGAGAAAAGAGAGTAAGCGGGAAGGAAGTCGTTAAAATAAAAGTTAGCATAACAAGTGAGAATCGGACAAGATCAGAGAAATCGCATAAAAAGATGGGGCGAAACCATGAAAAACAAAGAGGGAAAAGGGTAGAAGTATTGAAATAATGCAAAGAACTAAAGAAGTGAGACAATAAGAGAAATGAAGAAGGTGGAGGGAAGGAAAGAAAGAATAAGGAATACATGGGGAGATAGGTATGATCCATAGAGACACCCATGGAATTAAAGAAAATAGATTGGTAGAAAGGGAGATGCAAAGAAGCGGAGAGAGTAAAGGAGGAAAGTGGCAGCTTTTCTTCTGCGAGCCCTCATTATCTTCCATCAGCTCAGGAAGGATTCTCCCTCGAGGAGATATGAATAAAAAAAGAAAGATTGTGCATGTTGGGTGAGACAAACAGATCTTTCAAGCTGCTGCCGCCATCTGACTGATAGAGGCAATTGTTGTTGTTTTTGGGCAGGATTCCTGCGAATGTTTACTTTGTCAAAGGGACGAGCTGTTCTGCAAACAAACTTTCCGGAAATTATATTTTTTTGTTTTTATCTTCAACTTGTCCTATTTTAGATTTGCCAAATGATGTCCTTTTCCAGAGCAACTATGGAAACCGTCTAAAAATCATGCCTACCATCCTCTCATTAAATACCTTAAATATACATGCCGGCAGGCATTCCCGTGTGGCATTTTTCAAGCCTTCGCAGAGCGAGGATAAAGGGCCCGTGCTGGAGATATATAGTTTAAACAGAAAATCTAATTATCTGTGCTGAAATACAATATTGAGGTTGACATTTTGAAAAAAGGGACTTTATTCGCTCTTTATACCAATTTTATCTAAGCTGTGCGAAGAGCAAGACATCATCCAATAAGGGTTGTTGCATAAAGAAACTTTGCCTGCATTCTTAGTGCCTAGAATTAAAACAAGCATTGGCAAATGGTCTTGCAGTTTGGGCTTCCAGTGCAGGCCAAATTAGGCAATGAGGTTGCTACTGTTGTTCAGCATTATCAAAAAGAGAAAAGGAATGGTTATTGACAATGCTGAACAGCATCGGCAAAAAAAAAAAAAAGTCTGGTGTTTTTTTATGCATGCATGTAACATCATGCACCGTAGCGTCCACCACGTATGACATCATGCATGCACAGGTGTACATCATGCGGTACAACAACTGCCACGTGATGGTGTACATGCATGCATGCATCACCCTGCATTCATGCAACTGCTTTGTGATGAGACAGTTATTTAGATTTTTTTATTTTTATTTATTGTCTCCAGTTTGGAAGCCAATTTTTAATCGGTAAATTAAAAAGAAACAAGAAGGTGCATGGAAACCTGGTACCAAATTGCGAATGCTGCTCTCTCTATACCTATTTTTTATTTTCAAAATAAAATGAGGCATTGCCGGGCTAAGGAGCAACAAAGGATGGCAGCACTTAAAACTTTTTTTTAAAAAAACAAAAAACAAAAAAACAAGGCAAATGGGGGAACCAATGGAATAACTATGGGGGAGGTATAAGCAGCATGTAGGGCAAGGGGTTTGTGGGAGAATCAGCACAGGAAGGACAGAGCAAGAAAACACATGTACTCAATGGAATTCTAGAAGAAAAAGAAAAAAAGTAGTTCCCTGAAGCGAGCACTAGCTTGACGTAAGTTATCCAATAAGAACACAGTAAAGCAAAAATGCACAAGACACAGGACAAGCAAAGAGTTGGGAGGAAAATTATCAAATACGAAATAGGTAAATGATGTAGACAAGAAAGCCATCCAATCAAGAGCAAGGAATTGACCTACAGCCCACAATATGTTTATATTTTAATTTAGACAATAGGTCGTCAACAAAAGATACCTGTCCGTAGGCACCATCTAAAGTATAAGTAACACCTGCAGCTCTGGCTAGCATGTGTTTTGGATGACTTAGTGAATGAACTAGAGCCAAGACATATACACTGGAACCAAATCAATTAGGTGAGTGGGTAGAGGGCTTTTTTAAATGAGTTTTATATAGCGCGAACTCAACCTGAAGGTATCAGCATTTGGGCACATTAATTTTTTTTAGGCACGGAAAGATTAAGGGATTTGCCCAGAATCACAGGATGTTGAGCATCCCTGCTATGATTCAAACCTGGTTCCCCAGCTTCGAGTTTGCCTGCTCTAGTCGTTAGGCCACATCCTCTAGGATAAGGTTGATATCGTGACCACTGGGAGTGTTTGGTCCTCTATATTCAGGGGTTATTTTTTAAACATTTTCAGAAATGTTTGTCTTCCTAAATTAATTTTGTTTTCTCTTTTTAAAGTTTTAATCAGCAAGAGTGCTTTACCTGTGGGTGGGAGACTTGGGACCGCTCAGGTCAATTTACTCTTTTTTTTTCTCCCTGCTGCCTGGCCCAGCCTGGTCTTTGGTTCCTGAGCCCATCAGCATTGACACAATAGAGCAGTCCCTACTCTGTCGCCATCTTGGATGAGGAACGGTGAAACTGAACAGCAGCTATTGATACTGTCATTATGGTATGGGGCACCTATTTAAACATGGGTACTGCGCATAATGGATCCTAGGACACCTTACTAACGGAACTAGAGCTAAGACACATATACGCGGGAGTCAAATCAGTTGAATGAGTGGGGTACAAGGTTGACTCTGCGACCACTGGGAGAATGTGGTCCTCCTCTGATTCTTTTTTCTGACTGTCGATTGGGTCAGACAGGTCTTTAGTTCTCCGAGCCCATCAGCATTGAAACCATAGACCAGTCCCTGCCCTGTAGCCATCTTGGGTGACAGACGGTGAAACTGACCAGCACCTGGCGTTCCTGTACTCGGGGTACAGTGCACCTATTTAAATATGGATGCTGCACATCTGTACAGTGAGAGCAAGAGTGGTGTGCCAAAGATGTGCTAAACGCAAGCTCGTCGACACCTGTCCACGCCTTGACCTGTCCAAGAGCCAGAACCGCTTCATCGCCTATCCCAGAAGAAAGCAGATATTTTTTCTGTCTCTATGAACCGCCCCAGGTTATTTGAGCCAGTCTGACTCCATCGCTGAGGTAAATAGAGACCCTTCCTGGTTAAAACCTCACTCTGGTGCCCTAATAGTACCAGAAAGTAGAGATGATTATAAAACTTGTTTAAGGGCGCGTTCCACTCTGGACATACTTCAAGCGGTGCAGGCATGGTACCCATGTTGATCACCCAAGTTGGAAATCCACCCCTTCAAAAAATTGCCTATTGTAATTGCCGAATATATGGCCCTCGCCATTAAGATATCAGAGAAAATCACTACTAAATGTCTCCTGATCTAGAGACTCCCAGGGTCAATCACAAATGTCATTGATCGAAATCAGTTGAACTCCTGTCTGCTTAGTCCCAACAACCCAATAGCCGGGGGAGATTTTAATTTTAATTTCAGATGACACGAATTCTCAGACAATTACAGAAACCCTGAACACCATGAATCTCAAATCTACCCACACAGAAGACATACACACTGCAGGACACTCGTTGTATAAAATCTTTGACCCTACTGAGCTAATGAAATGGTTTGGACGGATCACAAATTGATGCGTTTTTCAAAAATGTTACACGAAAATGTTACAAAAAATTTAACATAATACCGGGGCCAAAGCACAATCAAGATCCTAGAGCAAACTAAATATTAGAGATTAGGAACTTAGGCTACAAACAACAACTCCACTTCACGGTACCTCAGATCCAGGACTAGCTTCTCAGCTTATGAATGATTGGTTCAGGTCTTAGCTGGATCAGTTGATCTCACTGCTAACTAGGACCAAGAAAAGAAGTGCACCTTGGTTTAATGAGAAAGGAAAATCCTCAAATAAAACTGCAACCGTCATGAAAGAAAATTGAGAAAAAATCAGATCAAGGGAAAATTAGCATCTCTATAAAGTAGAACTGAACACATAACAAACTGATAAAAACATACAAAGCAGTCTATTAGGATAGGAGAATAAAGGAATGAAAACATGCTGCCAAAGACATCTTTAAAATATAGTCTTGCTTGATCAGAAGACGTAGTGGGACACATACAAACCTCAAAGGAACTGTGTGACAGCATAGCTAATTATTTTGAAGAGAAGATCGTAGCGTGTATCCAAATTAGGAAGCATACTCCATTCTGCATGAGGAAACACAGGCATTGATAACATGGACTGAGTTTCACCGTGTAGAGTTTGAAGTGATGAAAAAACCAAGGGTAAGTTACCTCTGCTTCCCCAAACGACCCATGTCCAGTATTGTTGCAAAAAAAATAATAAAAGGGACCAATAGTGTTATCCCGGTTGTCACTGGACTCTGGCACATCTCGACCGACAGATCATGGGCGATTATCGATTTATCTCAATTCTCCTGCTAGATTATCGACTAATCTCAATGCTCCCGCTATTAAGTAAGATTACTGAGGTGGCAGTGATAACCTTATGCAGAAACTCAAGGCTTTCTACATCAGGCTCAGTCTGGTGTTCGGAAGGGGCTTAGTACCAAGACCACTGTTGTCGAAGCTATAGAAGAGATGCAGGAGATCTTGGATGATGGCGGACGCAATGGTACTGCTGGATCTCTCAGCCACCTTCGATACCATTCTGTATGAAATTCTCTTGAAGCAGCTGAGAGGTGTTGGGTTATCAGGATTGCCACTAAAGTGGTTTGCCTCCTTCC
This sequence comes from Lissotriton helveticus, assembly GCF_964261635.1. Lineage (NCBI taxonomy): Eukaryota > Metazoa > Chordata > Amphibia > Caudata > Salamandridae > Lissotriton > Lissotriton helveticus. The sequence continues at coordinate 94,609,691 of NC_136068.1, forward strand.
TATCATAACGAATACAAACAGTACGTTTGGGTGACTTCAGCTCCCAGGCTAAACAGATACGAGTTGAGGTCCCTCAGATGATCGGCACTGAGCCCGACCCTGTTGAACCTATACGTCTCCCACTTAGCAAGGCTGCTCGACTCTTTTGATATGTCTTCTTTACCTATGCTGATGACCCCCAACTGATCGTGAGATTAGAAAAGGATCCACCGAACCGGCCCAGTTGCTTAGTAGAAGTAGCGTATGGTTGAAGAAAAACGCCCTTATAGTAAATGGGGTAAAAAAAAGGGAAGTAGTGTTTTTTTAAAAATCAGCACTATAGAGCCTGGCCTGATGGACAGCGGAATTACGAACTCTTCCAGCACTGGATGAATCCACTTTCACAGCGCCCCATCGGGCCATTGACAGTATTTCTTGATTCACTTCCTTTACAGCACCCCCTGGGGTCCATGGGAAATATTTTCTGATTAATCTCTTTCAAAGTATCACCTGTTGACAATGACAAGTATGTCTTGATTCCCTCATCCATTCACTTCTCCTCGTGTGGTCAATTAGAACACATTTCTGATTCATCCTTTCACAGTGCCCCCTCTGGTCAAAGAGAGGTATTTCCAGAATAATCTCTTTTCACAGCAAGAAATGCAGTCAGTGAGAAGTGTTACTTGATTCACTAGTTCACATTCCCCACTCTGGTTTATAAGAAGTATTTTGGGACACATGTACGACCCAGTGCCCCTGTTATCAATGAGTAATATTTGAGGCCGAGAATGCACAGCTACAGTGTTGAAAAACCCATGGTTTAAGTACACCCAATTTAATTACCTGCACCACATCACACATACCTCTCCCCTGAGTGACTGGGGAAAATATACCAAGGAGCAGAGTCTGATTGCCTTTAGGTGCAGGACAGCGGCTTCACACTTAACATATGGCAGAGTAATGTTATATAATCTCATAGTTTGGAGAAAATATAACCAATGTTCCTAATGATATTACCTGGACTCATTTAGGTGTAGGGATTACTGGCTAAATACTCAACGTAAGGCGCAATATTTGTAGTATACTATATGGTAGGTGGAGTTACCAAAAGAAGCTGTTTGATTGGATGATTGAGATAACATGGTGGCCACTGCTTTGACAGGTTTACTGTAGGTACAGGTTTATAGAAAATGTTAGGAACTAATTTGAATGTGGTAGGAGATGACATTGAGTTATAATAAAATGAGCACGTGTGTGCTTTCCTCCCGCACCTTTAGAGCATTTTCAGTTGATGGAAAAGTAGCATTAGGTAGAATAAAGTTTGTTACAATCCTTCAATCTTTTGTAATTTCCAATTGGATTGTAATATTGTACTAATGTGTGATCCTATTTAGCCACAAATGTATAACACTAAAAAGGGTTTTCTGCCTCTTTGCAACTGTTGAGCATGAGTATGCCCTGTCATAAAAACTGTTAGGCCTGGTATCCTTGGTTTGGTTTCCCCTAACATTTTGCCTGCCGACCTCCTGTTTTTGCTGTCTTCTTTTTTGCTGGCCTTAAACTCTGCCCACTGTACCACTGCTAAACAGTGCTAACGTGCATGTGCTCTCCTTAAAGCACGTTAGATTGGCTTCTACCTAATCACCATATTTATTAATTTATAAGTTCCTAGTAAATTGACACTACCTGTGCCCAGGGCCTGTAAATTAAATGCTACAAGTGGGTCTGCAGCACTGATAGTACCACCCACTTAAGTAGCACTTTACACATGTCTCGGCCTGCCATTGCAGCCTGTCTGTGTGCAATTTTAAACTGCTGTTTTGACCTGACAAAGTAAACCTTATGCCATGCCTAAATCTTCCTTTTTAATACATATGCCATCCCTAAGGTAGGCCTGGGACAGCCCAGAGAGCAGGGTGAAATGTATTTAAAAAGTAGGACATCTACTTTGAAGTTTTGCATGTCCAGGTAGTGAAAAACTCTTAGACTTCTTTTTTCACTAGTGGGAAGCCAATCTCTCCCTTTGGCCTTCTTATAATTTATAAGTGTCATTTCCTAATGGAAATAGGAAATCAGTTCATGGTTGTTGTCGCTGGAATCATAATTTACAATACTAATTTATGGTGAAGTCAGATTTTAAGTCACATTTCTGAAAAAGCCACTTTTAAAGTTTGCATTTTCTTGTCTTAGGCATTTGGTGCCTGCAGCTTGTCTTTGGGTCACATGACTGAGTGTGGGTGACAGTTGGGCTCCTCCTAGACAGCTACACACAATGGGGAGCTTAGGCATGACTGGATGGGCCATCACTGGCAGGATGGGAAGGAGAAGCAGGGCCCACTTATACTTGAATAGGCTGTGTCCTGTCTCTGCTGGACTGCTGCTCTTAATGACTGCTGCCCTGCTGTGCTGACCTTTTGCCTGCTGCCCTCTTGCCTGGGTGAGGAGGACTGGACCTGCCTATTTTGATCCCAGAGTGACTCTATGGGCTAGTTGGCTGGTCTACTCATCTAAAGCCTAATGTGCATAACAGACTCATGTGAGTCTAACCTGCCAAGTGGTGCCACCCTTGTCTTGGACCCTTGGAGGAGGGCTTAAAGTGCTCTGCCAGCCTCTGGATCCATAGGAACTGGCACATGTCCTCTGCTGTGTGGCGCAACTCTGAGCAGAACTGTTGCATCACTGCTGCTGCATGGATTGGGCCCATTGCAAAACCATGCATTGCATTGGAACCACCGCTGTAGAACACAGCCTCGGAGCAGGCCCTCGCATCCCTCGTCAACGACAATGCTGTACTTCACATCACAGCCTCGCAGCTCCTCAGGACTGATGCCTCGTTCTGACTTCATGCCGTATCCTCAACGCTAGACTTTGCATCACAAGTCCTGACCACCGGATCCTCAATGATGATACAGGCTTGCGCATCGCAGCCTCGCTACATCTCAGAACTGACACACCGCTTCGGCTGAGCAACTTACCTTCAACGCGGATCCTCGCGATGCTTCGCAAACCAGGATTTAAGGTTTTCTGTTCAGCATGCCTAACTGGGTCCCTGTAGCCGGCCCGCATTCCATCATGGCCAGACTGAACTTGTGGAGCTGTCCAGGTCTGTTGTGACTAAATATCCACAGCTGGTGTTTTGTGCTATTTGGTGCTGTTTTTACTAAAATCTTTAAAATTGCATATCTCCGGTTCTACTGATTGCATATTTGTTGTTTCGGTCTTGTTTTATTTATTAAAAGAAGTTGTATTTTTCTAACTTGGTGGGGATCCTTTCTGTGTGTGTTTTCACTTGATTACTGTTTGAAGTGTTGCAAAAATCCTTTACACATTGCATATAAGTTAAGCCTGACTGCTCTGTGTCAAGCTACCAGAGTGTTGAGCACAGGCTAATTTAGTGCCTTGTCCTCACCCTAACAAGGACTGTGGTTGCTGCTTCACCAGTAATACCTCCCCATTAATCTTTTTGGCAGCATTTCCTGTGGCCAATGAGCAGTGTTTCGTGATTTGTCCCTTCACAGCTCCGCCTTTGTTATCCAATAAAAGTATTTTTGATTCCCTTCCTAAACTGCGCTCCCTGATGTCAATCAGCATTTCCTATTAAATCTCGTTCACAGTGCCACCTATGATCAAAGAGAAGTATTTCTTGATTCACTCCTTTGCAGCAAACCCTGTGCTCAATGCAACTTTGTTTTTGTTTCACTCCATCACAGTGCCCCCAGGTGTCAATAAAAAGTATTGCTTCATCAGCTCTCTTCAACAGCACCCCCTACAGCCAATGGGAAGTCTTTACTAATTTCACCCTTGATAGCACCCCCTTCAGTTCACAAAAAATATCTCCTCCTTAACTCCATCTTTCAAGGCATCGCTTCTGCACAGCAATTGAAAGGCTTTTATGATTTTTATTAATCGAATAAAGTGGTTTTAAAAAAAAAAAAAAAAATTGAAAGGCGGAGAGGCTCGGCTACATATTCCATTCATAATGACCCAAAAGCGGCGTTTTATTTATCGAAACATTAATGTGATCCAAAACATAACACAAATTATAGAGACACAAAAGCTGATTTAATATTCTGGAAATGGTTGGGAGCAACGCTCGGCTGGATAATAACTTCCAGATGTCTCTGCAGCCAGAGGCGCCCTTACATGGAAGACAGGTTGGCAGCGAGAGAAGAGCAGCCAGCTGGCCGGACTGGTTACTGCTAAGCAGTGCGGAAGGGAAAGCCGGTATTATTTCACACTCACTGCTTTTATTTCTGTGCTAATAAATTGCAAAAGGACTGCGGCTTCCACCCCTCTGCACATCTATCTGTAGGCTTTTGGAAGCAATTCCTTTGCAGGTTTTGTGTTAACGTTCAATGCATACAAAAAATTGGGCAAGCACGCTTACTGCGACAGCTCAGCGGCCTACACGTTAGTAATGGCGGCCATGAAAGGCGGCGAGTCGCTAGGTAGCCCTCCTCTTCACGCAGCACGGCCTGTACAGCCCCCTGTTACTGTGTATACTGACCTGCACCAGGGGCTTCCATGATCTCTTTTTCTAACATTTATTGGTTACTGACATATTTTTGATTATTAGATTACTTTGTATAAGTGTTCTGTACGGCAAATAAATTTAATTTGAAATTTCATTTCTACATCTATATTGAGAGGACATGGTTGAGGGAATCTTGTAAGACATATTAGAAGAGATTGATTTTGAGAATTTTGTTAGGCAGAATTTCTTTTTTTTTTTACAGACTGTTGATTAAAGTGACAATCCATGGGTTAACTGCTACAAATGTAATCAATTTCTTGCCCACCATGTGTGTCCAGTGCCCACGCGTGAAGATTGACCAAGCACAACAGTAGTGCCCTAAATATGTTTTTCAAATTTTTCAATAGGATTCGTGAATTTGAAGAATCAAAGATTCACAAATCCAGAATAGGATTCAAAAATCCCTCAATAAAAATACTTCAGTTCATAATGATGCACAATGAACAAGTTCAGCTTGGTTACCAATGAAGGAGGTACGAGGATGCCTTTGACCAAAGGTGGCTTCTTCGTTAACTATCACACAAAAATATGGTGACTGCATCAGAACCGTCAGCAGAATTCAACTATTTCACTTCGCGGGGGGGTGTAGCTGGCTTTGCCTTCTCCAGCAGTGAGAAACCGGCAATGCATTAAAGATGGAGCTGTTACTGATCCATATGGGATATTTAATTTTGTAATCTAAGGATATGCAACTGAAGTAACAGCCTCGTTAGCATTATTAGTTTTGCTGATCAGGAATTGCTAGAACTCCAAAATCACGATTATTTCCACCAGAAGGGACGCAATGGACAACAAATAATGCATAAAACTGCGAGGGGTGTATACATAGTACTAAGGGGGGCAGGAAAAGTGGGTGACGGGAGGCTTGGGACTAAGTATGGTTTGATTGTACCACACTAGGAAATAAAATGGCTCCATTGTATGGGATGCATGGTCATTTCCCACATCTCACATTTGGCAGGTAGGGTGATTAGCGAGAAGCCCTTGTAGTGAACCAAAGCCCTTTGCCGCACGCAGCATCGCCCATTGGCTCACCCCAATTAAATAACACAGAAAACTGTGGGGAGCAGCAGCACCACAGAATTGACATTCTCCCTATTAGCACTTCATGGTAAGACAACAGTCCTGCAGAATTTTCGTTAAATGCAAAGATAAAATAGATTAGATTAGATATAAAGATACATAATTAGATATAATAATAGGATACAACAATTCGATAGAATAATAAGAAAATAATAATTAGACAGAATAATAAGATAATAATAATTAGATATAAAGTTAAGATAATCTTAGATAAAGATTAAATATAACAATAAAGATAATGTATTTATTTATTTATAAAGCGCAACAATCATCCCATAGGGATATCACGGCGCTAGCGTAGCGGGAGGGTGGTGAATTGAGCGGGTCTGTAGAGATCGGTGGCAACAATCCTAGCGGAATAAATGAGTTTTAAGATTCTTCTCTTTAGTCAAAATGTTACCGGGGCACTGAAGTCCTCCTGTCATCTAAAGTTAGAACCCTCCACCAAATTAATGTCCGTGTTCATTTCACCAGGATTTGCCCGATGATGAATACACAAATATCTACCTGGCCGTGAAAGCGCATGGTTATTCGCACCCCCTCCACATTGCTAGTTTCTGTCCACTGAAAGCAATCATTGCTTCAGCATTATTTGTCGTCCTGATGAAGACTATAGATGATCCGATGAAAGGATTCTTGATCATTGGTTTCAAGGTGATAAATTTATATAAATGCACAATCGCGAGCCTTCAATAGATGGAAATGCGTGTTTGTTGATGTCGGCTTTGTTATCTAATTGCTGGAGTCCTTCACCGTACACTCGCTCTTCAGTCCTTCCTGTTGTATTTGCTTCTGTCCTTCAAAAATTGTGAAAGACGGGTTTATGACAGAAGACTTCCCTATATTGTGTCATTGTGTTTTTCTCTGACAGCTTTGAGGTGTGAAGGCTGCAAGTGGGTCGGCTTCCATGAATGCAATCCTATCAATAATGAGCAAGAAGAAAGGCTCTACACTGAATTCACCTGTAGGGGATTATAATTTTACAATAACATTTGCTTTAAAAAGAGTTTCATTCCATGGTATATGTCACAACCAAGCAACAATTGGAAAAGAAGGGCAATTGCAGGCTTGAGGACATTTTGGGGATTTGATTATTTTCAAGGCCTAAATGAGCAAATGGCATGGTTTTAGTGAGCCAGGGAGTAGGTATGACAATAGTATATATGGTATTTAATCATGTGTCACAATACTATCATAGCAAATAAATCAATGACCAACCTACCAACAAGGTAGGTATATAGTAAGTATAGGTGCATCATTCATACTTACTTAACTCCTTATATATCTACCATTGAGATATATATATATATATATATATATATATATATATATATATATATATATATATATATATATATATGTATATATATATATATAATCATGGTAGGTATATGGTGCATCATACTTAACGCCTTATATATCTACCATGATTACACGCACACAGATATATATATATATATATATATATATATATATATATATATATATATATATATATATATATATATATATATATATATATATCCACCAACACAAGTTGAATGCTGTAGGAAGGGCCCAACACTCGGTAATAATTTGCCACAGATCTTTATTGAAGGAAGTGATGCGGCAGTACAGCTCAGTCCAGCATTAACAATCTGCCCGACGTGTTTCGTGATATTCATCACTTCATCTGGGGCTCCTGGCTTGGGCGTTGCATAAATATCATTGTCCCCAACCCAGTGGGCACGGCCACCCCAGTGGTAGTTGTAGTGCCGCAGTTAACTCAAGTGAGTTGCCGTTCTGTCAGTTCATAAATGCCCACACATTGAATCACAGTGGATTGTGGTACGGAGCTGCAAAATAACGCACCACCTGCTTGCTCCTTCAAAAACAGGCACCCAATGTCCTTAAGCGGCAGCGCCGGTTGACGCCACCACAGGACTGCCGAGAACGGCAGCCAGGCTCTTTCCTGCAGCTCAGGCAAGCCGCAAAACATCCACCAACACAAGTTGCCCGCTGTAGGAAGGGCCCAACACTCGGTAATAAATTGCCACAGATCTTTAATGAAGGAAGTGATGCGGTAGTACAGCTCAGTCCAGCATTAGCAATCTGCCCGACGCGTTTCGTGATATTCATCACTTCATCTGGGGCTCCTGGCTTGATACTGGCGAAAGCGGCAGTTTTCGCGGAGCTGCATAAATATGATTGTCCCCGCCCCAGTGGGCGCGGCCACCCCAGTGGCCTGTGGTAGTTGTAGTGCCGCAGTTAACTCAAGTGAGTTGCCGTTCTGTCAGTTCATAAATGCCCACACATTGAATCACAGTGGCCAGTGGTA